>NC_084828.1:47225250-47852523 GCF_033115175.1 Lepus europaeus | reverse complement strand
ACTTTCATCTGTTGGTTCACTCCCCAAATGGCTGAAATGGCTATAGGTTGGGCCAATCCAAATTCAGGAGCCAGGAGCTTTTTCTGTGTCTCCTTCATGGGTGCATGGATCCAAGTACTTGAGCTACCCTTTGCTGCTTTCCCAGGCACATTAGAAGAGAGCTGGAATGGAGAGAAATAGAGTGGCCTCTATTGATGCAAGTGCACAGCCAGTGGCTTTACCCAGTATGCCACTGAGCCAGACCCCCTTTAAGTCATTTATGAGAGAAGAACTGGACTAATATGAAACCATTGATTTTGTTTGAATTAACTTTAGTAAATTACACTAAGTTCAACTTTTTGTATTCAGGTATGTGTATTTTTAGTTAAAATAGAAAATTATTTAAAAGAAGATATATACAGATATTTAAAATTAGATAGGTTCTGATATCCAAACCAAATACATTTTGCATTTCAAAGCAAAATGCAACATACCTGATGCTTGTTCGTCTATATTAAAAATTCTATCAGCATTCCACAACATTTCAAAATTATTATAAATTTTATATGCAGTATATGAATTATGTAGCTGGAATTGCGGATTATTTTTATGTCTTTTTTTAAAGATTTATATATTTATTTGAGAGGCAGATTTACAGAGAAACAGGGGCAGTGAGAGAGAGAAAGAGAAAGAGAGATCATTCATCTGCTGGTTCACTCCCAAAAAGGCAGCAATAGCTGGAGCAGTGCCACTCTGAAGCCAGGAGCCAGGAGCTTCTTCCAGGGCTCCCATGCGAGTACAGGGGCCCAAGGACTTGGGCCACCTTCTACTGAATTTTCAGGCAATAGCAGAGGGTTAGATCAGAAGTGGAGCAGCTGGGACATGAGCTGGTGCCCATAGGGATGCCCGCACTGCAGGCAGCGGCTACACATGCTACACCACAGTGCTAGCCCCTGCAGAGCATTTTTTATTATTATTTTTATTTGACAGGTAGAGAGAGATAGACAGAAAGGTCTCCTTTCCGTTGTTCCAACTGGCCGCTATGGCCAGCGCTGTGCCTATCCGAGTCAGGACCAGGTGCTTCTTCCTGGTCTCCCACACGTGTTCAGGGCCCAAGCTCTTGGGCCATCCTCCACTGCCCTCCCGGCCACAGCAGAGAGCTGAACTGGAAGAGGAGCAACTGGGACTAGAATCAGCGCCCATATGGGATGCTGGTGCCACAGGCAGAGGATTAACCCAGTGAGCCAAGGTGCCAGCCCCACAGAGCATTTTTTTTTACCCTGATTGCTTGTAGTACATTCAATATAGATTTTTAAATGAAATTTTATTTAAAAATTATTCATGGTATTTTATAAACCAACTCAAATAAGTATGGTGGACTTTTTGATATTCTGGTAAGAATAGGTTCTCTAATTTATTTTAGATTTACTGCCTTTGGTAGAAATAGTGTAGGTTGATATACTATTTTGATTTAATATTAAAAATCCTTAATGTATACTCTTTCTGTAGACAAAGGTGTATGACATCTGAGGTGACCAGAAAAATCTGATAATTGTTTTTACTGATAAAGGAATTATTTCATTTTTGAAAAGGTATTGTTTTCTAAATAAATAGCATGACTTTTTGATGATATCATTGAATTGAAAGATTCTTAAGAATCTGTTCTCCTTTACTGTCACCAAAATGGTCTTCCAAGGAAATATAGTTATGATTGAGGTCTCACATTAAATATTTAAGGATTTTTAAACAATAAGCTCACTAAATTCTCAAAGGAATTGATAGAAGCATTTTTTAAAAAGATTTGCTTATTTATTTTAAAGTCAGAGTTACAGAGAGACAGAGGCAGAGAGAGAGAGAAAGAGAAGTGTTCTATCCAAAGTTTCACTCCCCACCTGTCTGCAATGGCCGGAGCCGTGCCAATCTGAAGCCAGGTGCCAGGAGTTTCTTCCAGGTCTCCCACATGGGTACAGGGGCCCAAGGACTTGGGCCATCCTCCACTGCTTCCCCAGGCCCATAGCAGAGAGCTGGATTGGAAGTGGAGCAGCCGGGACTCGAACTGGTGCCCATATGGGATGCCAGCACTGCAGGTGGTTGCTTTACCCACTATGCCACAGCGCCAGCCCCAGGAGCAATGTTTTAAAAAGAACAAAATGTCAGAAGACAACAAGGACAACCCTCAGACATTCAACACTGCTTGCATGGTGAGCATTTTATTGCCTCCAGGTATGCAGAGCCCTGGATCTGAAGGACAGTCTCTGGCTCTTTAATAAAAATTGACCATTAGGAGCATTGGAAGATTGAACACATTTTTAAAAACTATTTTGTCCTTCCCCTTTGAGTTAATTATAATGCAACATTTTCCATGTCTATTAAATAAAATTTCCTGATGACATAACTTCAGAGATTTTTCTGAATTGTTCTGATCCAATGGCTTCTCTCTCTTTAGCACTGTTGGTCTGTGGAAGTGCAGGTGCTTCAAATTCTTGATACCAAACATAACATTGTATGACAGGTACTTAAGAAGTAAAATATCTTACTTAGCAATCTGAAAGTTCATTTACATCATATAATGATGTAAATGACACAGAGTAACATCTTAATTGCAGGTGCTATTACCAGGTTGAAAAGTAGGTCAGTGTCATCTAAAGCTCTTGGGGAAGTAGAGGGACTTTGCTTAAATTAAGAAATTAGCAGCTTCACTAAGTGATTAAAAATAAAATCAGAGTTTAAATTAACTTCTTCAACCAAAATAAAACTTATCTTTACACTTAAGTCTGATTATCACAATATATATTTTATTAGTGTTGGTGTGCTTATTAGAAATTTAGTCACTTGCAGAATCAGTACTTTCTTTTTTTTAACTTTTATTTAATAAATATAAATTTCCAAAATGCAGCTTTTGGATTACAGTGGCCTTCCCCGCCCCCATAACTTCCCTCCCACCCATAACCCTCCCATCTCCTGCTCCCTCTCCCATTCCATTCACATCAAGATTCATTTTCAGTTATCTTTATAGAATCAATACTTTCTAAAAATGTTAATTTCAAATTTTATCTAAACTTTGCTTACAGGTTAAGATTCAGGTTAGTTTTTAGAACAAATATGCAATTATTAAATCATCACAATTAAATCAATTATATTAACATTTCTTATTTAATAATATTTTTTATTAAACTTTTATTTAATGAATATAAATTTCCAAAGTACAGCTTATGGGTTACAATGGCTTCCCCCCTCCCATAGCTTCCCTCCCGCCCGCAACCCTCCCCTTTCCCGCTCCCTTTCCCCTTCCATTCATGTAAAGATTCATTTTCAATTCTCTTTGTATACAGAAGATCAGTTTAGTATATATTAGGTAAAGATTTCAACATTTTGCTCATATAGCAACATAAATTGAAAAAAACTACCATTGGATTACTAATTAGAGCATTAAATAGCAATGTACAGCACATTAAAGACAGAGAACCTACATAATTTTTTTTCAAATTAATTAATTTTCTATGCCATTTCCATTTTAACACCAGGTTGTTTTTTTTTTTTTCATTTCCAATTCTCTTTATATACAGAAGATCACTTCAATATATAATTAGTAAAGACCTCATCAGTTTGTGCCCACACAGAAACACAAAGTGTAAAAATACTGTTTCAGTACTAGTTATAGCATCACTTCGCTTTAGACGACACATTAGGGACAGATCCCACATGGGGTGTAAGTACACAGTGACTCCTGTTGCTGATTTAACAATTTGATACTCCTGTTCATGGCGTCAGTAATCTCCCTAGGCTCTAGTCATGAGTTGCCAGGGCTATGGAAGCCTTTAGAGTTCGCTGACTTTGAGAAAGATCCAACATGGGAAGTGGGATACACAGCAGACTCATAGAATGGCAGATGTCCTAAACAACACTCTGGCCTCAGAATCAGCCCTCAAGGCATTCGGATCTGGCGGAAGAGCCCATGAGAGTATAGCAGGTATGGAAAGCCAAGATATCATGGAAAAAAAAAAAAGACCTAAATGAATGATCTCTGTGAGTGAGATCCCAGTGGAAAGAACGGGGCCATCAAAGAAGGAGGTACCATTCTCCGAAGGGAGGAGAGAACTTCCACTTTGACTATGACCCTATCGGAATAAGATCAAAGTCAACATTTCTTATTTAATAATATTTATTTATTTGAAAGTCCGAGTTACAGAAAGAGAGAAAGAGAGACAGAGAGGGAGAGAAATCTTCCACTCACTGGCTCACTCAGCAGTAGTTGCAATGACCAGGGCTGGAGCAGGTTGACGCCCAGAGGCAGTAGTTCCATCTGGGTCTCCCGTGTGTCTTCAGGGGCTGCTTTCTCAGGTTTTAACTATGCAGCTGGATTGGAATTGGAGCAGCCAGTTCAAAATCAGCACCCAAAGGGATGCTGGTGTCACAGGCAGTGGGCTCACCTAATTTACCACAATGCCAGCCTCAACACCAACATTTCTTGTAGCTGTGCATTTATTAGATTTAATTGTTGCCATTAAACAGCATTAGAATTCCTAAAAATTAAAACTGCATACATTTCAACTGATGTGGGTTTTTATTTATTTTCCTATTATGTTTTATAGTAAATCTTTACAAAGTTTAGTTTTCTTTCCTTAAAATTCATGGTTTATCATGCACCCTGTACTTCATTTGCATAAAACATCTTCAAGTTATTGAACATAATTGAGTTTCAGTCTTTAAAATTAGCATGTGTTTCTCATTAATCAACTTTCACTTCCACAGGTGCTAGTGATATAATGACAGTCAGGTGTGCAAACCTGACTTCATGTATTCTTATTAGTATCACATCACATTACCATTTCTTTTACCATGTGTCCCTATTTGCATCTTCCTGGATGTGTTGAATTTCTGTAGGACTTCTTATTAACATTAGTATATACACTGCAATTTGCCAAAATATGTAGGAGGTTTAAAAATAGTGTTATATAATATCACAATTCCTGAGGAAGTTCTTTCCTCTTTTTCACTCTGAAACCCTAATCCATGCTATACTTTATGCACACAGAAAATGTTATTTATTTATAGATTTCTAAATGATTTTATGAACATGCCCTGTTGTTTTAGGGTGATTTTTAATAAAAACTTTCTCAAAAGAAACCCTTATGGTTTTTCATGTCAGTAAATGTATTTCCTTGTGAAACTATATCATCAATAACCCATTCTCTTTCTCTCTCTCTCTCTCTCTCTCTCTCTCTCTCTCTCTCTCTCTCTCTCTCCCCCTTCTGAGAAATGAAAGTAACATTCTGGTGCCTCCTAAGTTGTAGACATACTGATTCCATTAGATAGGCATTTGAAATGTCATAAGTGACTTTTGGAGGAGTCTTGGTAGCTAATTCCCACTACACAGTGTTTCCTTTTTCCCAAAGAAACCTTTTATTTAAGGAATACAAATTTCGTAAGTACAACTTTAGAAATATAATGATTCTTCCAACCATACCCGGCCTCCCACCCACACTCCCACCCCTCCTGCTGCTCCCTCTCCCCTTTCCTGTCCCATTCTCCATTAAGATTCATTTTCAATTAACTTTGTACATGGAAGACCAACTCTATACTAAGTAAAGATTTCTACAATTTTTACACACTTACACAAACTTTGAAGACGAATTTTAAAGTTAACTCTCATAATACAATTCATTAAGGACAGAGGTCCTACATGGGAAGTTAGTGAACAGTGACTCCTGTTGTTAATTTAACAATTAACAGTCTTATGTATGACATCAATGATCACCTGAGGGTCTTGACATGAGCTTCCTAGGCTATGGAAGCCTTTTGAACTTATGAATTCCATCAGTATTTAGAGAAGGCCATGAGCCTTGTCCAAATGGCAAGAAAGTTTTAAAGTAAGGACATAGCTTTCCTGACTGGAATTATCTGCCTCAACATAAACCACTATCAGATCATGCCTGTAACTATAGACTTCTAGTTTAGGCCACCAAAGATTAGAGATGGGACTTGAGCACCCCCTTGACTTGCATCCTCTGGTCTGCCTTTCTCTCCCTTTGGAAGTTCTCTCCTCTTTTCAGAGAAAAGTACATCCTCTGTGATGGCTACTTCTTTCCACTGCGTTCTCAAGTCACAGAAATCCTTCATTTAGAACATTTTTGGCCACCGTGTCTTGGCTTTCCATGCCTGACATGCTCTCATGGGCTTTTCAGCCAGACCAGGATGCCTTAAAAGTTTGATTTTAAGGTCAGAGTGTTAGTTAAAGTGATTGGCATTCTACGAAGTCTGCTCTGTGACTGCTTCTCATGTTGGAACATTCTCTCCTTTTGAATCCTATCTATTATTGTTACCAGACACATGATCCTATTTATGATCACTTATTTTGATTTATTTATTTGAAAGGCAGAGTTACAAAGAGGCAGAGGCAAAGAGAGAGGGAGTGAGGTCTTCCATACGCTGGTTCACTCCCCAAATGGCCTCATGGCTGGAGTTGAGCTGACCCAAAGCCAGGAGCCAGGATCTTCTTTCGGGTCTCCATGTGGGTGCAGGGGTCCGAGGACTTGGGCCATCTTCCACTTCTTTCCCAGGCCATAGTAGAGAGCTGGATTGGAAGTGGAGCAGCTGGGACTTGAACTGGTGTCCATATGGGGTGCCAGCACTGTGGGGGCGGGGGGTGGCTTTACCCGCTAAGCCACAATGCAGGCTTCTATATGATCACTTTAACACTTAATCCTATCTGTAGGTTCACTTTAACACTGAATATGATCACTTTAACACTTAAGGTGGCATTTTTACTGCTCAGCTTAATGGGATTTGGGGTCCCATGGCAAGTTTTTTAAACTGAACTCTTAGAAGTAAGCCTCTAGGAATGAATGTAAAACTATACAGCTTTACAGGTACAAACTTTCTCCTCCCTCTCTTATTCCTACTCTCATTTCTTAATGAGATCCATCCTCAATTGACTTTATACACTTATGATTATGTTAAGATTTCAACAAATATTATGAAGAAAAACAGCAAAAAACAAACAAGCAAACAAAAAACCAAACAAAATTGTTCCTCCACAGTCAAGACAAAGGTTGCTCAAGTCATCCCTTCTTGAAGTGTCAATTTCACTTCTATGGATTTCATTTTAGGTACTCTATTAGTTCTCAAAATTATGAAAACATATGGTATTTATCCCTTTGGCACTGGCTTGTTTCACTAAATATGATGTTTTCCAGATTCTTCCATTTTGTTGCAAATGACCAGATTTCATTTTTTTTATCGCTATGTAGTATTCCATAGTATACATATCCCATAATTTCTTTACCCAGTCTTTGGTTGATGTACATTTAGGTTGATTCCATGTCTAAGCTATTGTGAACTGAGCTGCAATAAACATGGGGGTGCATATAACTCTTTTATTTGCAGATTGGGTAAATTCCCAGGAGTGGGATGCTGGGTCATATGGTAGATCTATATTCAGGTTTCTGAGGTATCTTCATACTGTCTTCCATAATGGCTTTACCAGTTCACATCCCACCAATAGTGAGTTAGGTGCATTTTCCCCCTACACAGTGGTCTTGAAAAGTATTTTCAGGTGCATCCACGCTCAGTACAATAATCTCTTAAGAGTCTTACTTTCAACCAGGATAGTAGAATATGCCAATCTGGGTTATTCCTTTTTCATCCAACAGTAACTACTTTATCATCTTCTTTTTCCCTTTGGATTATAACCTGTGAGATGAAAATGGATTCACTATTCTGTGTAGTGTTTCTGGAATTTTTGTAGTTTACTAAGAAATTGAAATTATATTTTTATTTTATGTGAATTGGAAAAAGAGCCAAAAAAATTCTTCTAATTAGAATACTCTCTCTCTCTTTGATTTATTCAATTTGTTTCCTCTTTTCCTTTAATTTCTTTCCTATTTTTCAGAGCAAGACAATCTCTACAGTGCTATATCTGTATTCATAACTATACTGTATCAGATTTATTACTTCAAGACTTGATTTCCATTAATTAATGGTTTATCTAATATATGTAAATATAATAAATAATTAAAAACTTTAGAGGTTTTGGTGGATGTTTGTTGCAGGAGTTAGGATGTGCCATGGGGGATAATTGAATCCCATACTGGAATGCCAAAGTTTGAGTACCAATTCTTTTTCTGATTCTAACTTCTTACTAATGCACAGGCTGGGAGACAGTAGGTGATGGCATCTAGAGAGAACTGAATTATCTGGCCCATTTGCAGCTGTTAGAGAGCAATGGGAGGTTGAAGGAACAGATGGAAGATCTCTGTTTGTCTTTCAATTGAACCTTTTTCCTTTAAATTTTTTAAATTTATATAAAGTGAAGAAATTTCATGTATTTCATATATACATCATGATGCTTCCCACCCCAAATATTTTCTAAGAAAATTCCTTTAAATTTGAGAAGTTTCAGAGAAGGAAAAATATATATTTTAAAACTTCAGAGATTGGGAGGTTGTAGGGGAGGGTAGAAGGAGCTTGGATAATGGTTGCCAAATTGGAGTTAAGTTTAAAGAAAAAGTTCCTACTGTTACATAGCATAGTTAGGTAAGCATAGTTCACAATAAGCTAGTATACATTTTATGAACACAAAAAAGAAAGGATTAAAAAGGGGAAATGTCGATCAGCATGATTCAATCAGTAGACATTGTATACATGAGTTGTAATATCAATTATGCCCCACAAATATGTCCAATTATTGCTAATGAAATTCCCCCAGAAACTAATTAATAATTTTGGTGTTGTTTTTCATTTTTAAATTCATAAAGTTTATCAATCTTTATAATATAGTGCAAGTATAATTTTCACTTTAGCATTTTTGATATTATAATCTTTAATCTTTCATTATATATATTTATGCTTATGTTATGAAATCTTGTTAATATAATATATGAAACACAACATAAATATATTTACTGCTTGCTAAAAATATTTTCTAATGGCATATGTAAGTATTTTAAAATAGACTAAAATAATCAGAATTATAAGCAGTCTAAGTCTTTAGAATATTTCCAAATTTTACTTAAAATATTTAAATCAGTTTATGTTGCTGGTTACAGTGATTGGTAATACGAGTTTTCTGAAGTCTTTAGTAATTTCACGTAAGGAAAGAAAATTTTTTCATTGTTTTATTTGACTTCTTTTGTATTCTCAGTTGTCTCTGTGTGTTTTCAACAGACATTGACAGTTTGAGGAGTTCAATTATAAAATATCCCTTTATTGACATTAGTCAGTGTTTTTCTTATATTTATTGGGATCTGGCGGGGGGGGGCTGTCTAGCAAGAGAAAATAGCATTTCACCATATTCCATGAAGAATACAACTTCCTGTTGTTGATGGTGACCCTGATTACTTGACTGAGATAGAGTCTGACATCCTTCTCCACTGTGAAGTTACTCATTTTCCCCCTCTTTCTACACTGTACTTTTTAGAAAGGTTTTGCTATGCATAGCCCACAAGGACTTGGGTGTTATATTCAATATCCTTGATGACAGAACTGCTGTATAAATTGTTTGCAATTCTGCATGGAAAATTTCTCTTTTTGCCTGCATTTATGTATTTACTTGTCATTTGTTTATGTAAATTCGGACTTTTGGATATGGTTTTATTTATTTATTTATTTCTGTTCACATTGTTTCCGCTTTGGGCATTGTGAACACTTTTAGTTGACTACTGGGTCTCTTGGATTTCCTCATCAGCTTGTGTGTGTGTGTATGTGTGTGTGTATGGTATGTATGTTTAGAGAAGAACTCCAGGCTCATCCTCATGATTTTGCCCTAGTTCTAGAATCAGGTGTTTTTTCAAGTATCTTTTTTTTCAAGTAATTTTTTCAAGTGGTTCATTTTATTCTCCAGGCTTTTTGTTAAAGAGTCATTATATTAATTCCTTAGTTTTAGGTATGTACTGTGTAGTGTTTGTAGCATATGATCTCACCTGCTTTTTCCAATATCTTTCAGAATGGGCTATTTGTTGTCTATTGAAGAATGCACAAATGTTCCCAGGGAATCCATAAGAAACCATGCCAAACACAAAGAGTTTGTCTCCTGTAAAACAGAGTGCTGAAATTTCAAGGAAGACAATTATCTTTACACCAGATGAGTTTTTTAAAGATTCAGTATAAAATATTCTGATAAATGGGATAAAAATGTGTCTTTTTGGGACAGGTGTTTGGTCTCCTGGCTGAGTTACTGGATAAGATGCCCACATCCCATAGTGGAATGCCCAGGTTTGAAATCCATCTCTGTATCCTGACTCCAGCTACCAAATAATGTGGACTCTGGGAAGCAGCGGTGATAATTCAAGTAACTGACTTACCAAGACTGACATGAGAAACCCGGATTAAGTTCCTGGCTCCTGGTTTGATCTCAACCAGGGGTCGTCACAGGCATTTGCAGAAACACCTGAAGGTATGAACTGTAGCTCTCTCTGAATCTTCCTATCTGTTTCTCAAATAAATAAATAACTTTGAAAATGTGTCTTTTAATGTAACTATAGGGGCTGGCTACCTGCAGTGCCCTCATCCCATATGTGCGCCGGTTTGAGTCCCGGTCGCTTTACGTCCAATCCAACTATATGCCATGGCCTGGGAAATCAGTGGAAGATGGCCCAAGTCTTTGGGTTCTTGTACCCACATGGGAGACCTGGAAGAAGCTCCTGTTTCTTGGCTTTGGATGGGCACAGCTCCAGATGTTGCGGCCATCTGGGGAGTGAGCCAACGGATGGGAGACTTCTCTTTCTCTCTCTGCCTCTTCCTCTCTGTAATTCTGCCTTTCAAATAAATAAATAAATCTTAAAAAAAGGTGGTAAGTTTAAGGAAAATGATACTTCACTTAAGTCAATGTAAAAGAGAGAGAGTTCATGTACAAAGAAATGATAATTATTAAAGGAATTTTATTTTCTGGAGAGAGGTTTCTATTCTTTTTTCATAAAATTAAGCCTCTAAATCTAATGACAGATAGAATATCAGTATTTTAATGAGTACTCCTTAGATGACAACTGTGGTCAGCAATTTTTGGATAAAATATATTCTTGAAAAACAATAATTATTTAGACCTAGTATAATAGTTCAATTATTTTTATCAAACTGTATAATAGAAATTTGTTCATAAATATTCCATGGTAACATTGCTTGATGAAGAAAAGTTTACAGTCTATTAATGTGGTAAATATGAATGCATCAAAATAAGAAAATGGAGAGACTGTATTTAGCACACATGTACACAAGTATATTTATTTTGTAATATTTATGTGCCAGAAATTAATATACAGTGAAAAGAATTTAAATAATATAAATACTATTTAAAAACTATTTTATGATTCCATCTGCTGATTCACTCCCCGAATGGTCTCAAAGGCTAGAGCTTGGCCTATTAAAACTTAGGGGCCAGAGGCTTCTTCCAGGTCTCCCAAGTGGGTGCAGGGACCACCTTTGAACCTACAAGATGGCACTTGGACTATCTTCTGCTGCTTTCCCAGGCATTTAGTATGGAGCCAGATTGGAAGTGAGCAGCTGGGACTCGAACCAGCACCCATATAGGCTGCCAGTGATGCAGGTGGAGATTTAACATACTATGCCACAGTGCTGCCCCACTGTAATTTTTTGACAACTAAATGACATAATTACCTTAAATGCTAAGAACTCTTACCTTAAATGGTAAGAACCCAACAAATTTTAGTCGTTATTATTGTAGCATTAGTAGTGACAAAATTAGCATTCATAAATGACAAGTATTTCTGATACTCTCCATCTAATAGAATGGTAAAGTTTAGGTTTAAACCGAAAATCTGTTGTTAAATTCTAAGTGATTCACGAAGGGTTGTCTTTTAAATGTGTATTTTATAAATGAATGGATATTTTGTTTCTTTTCTTCCAGTGGGTTGTAGTAGAATATCTAACATGATGGCAGCACCAATGGCACAGGGTTACATAAAGAACTCAAAAGAGTCCACAGAGTATAATAACATAAAGCTTTAGTAAAAACCAAGGATAGAGTAGAGAGGGAGAAAGAGAGCAAAGGGAAGCATCAGGGAACTGGAAACTTCTTGGTGCAACTCCCTAGGTTTCTCCTTTGGTTGCTTAGTATATATATATAGGCTCTGGATTTTGAACCATGGATTTTTGAACCATGATGCTGTGTGTGAAGAATCCTGGTTGGAGGAAAGTTTGAGCAAAATTTTCCAGCATGGTGTTTTATTCTCCTCTGGTCATGTAGCCTTACTAGGCTGTTCAGCTGAATATAAAACAGGCATCTACAGATTCCTATCAGACAAGTAAGACTCATGTGCCTCCAAGGGAGTTCCACCCTTCATGCAGGACACTATAATTCACTACCCAGTACAATCACCCTTGACTTGGCCAAGGTCAGGGATCCTTGGAGAAAAGAAGGTAGTCCAAGTTCAGCTGTATGATAACTCTGTGAAATGATTGTCAGCGTTCCTTCTTGCCCAGTATGTTCATGCCTCTTCTCTCATCAAGGGAACTACTTTCTTTTCCATTTATTCTGAGCTGGGTGTTTTATGTGTTTTGACCAATGAAATTTGTTGGAAGTGGCACTATGCCAGTTTTACTCAGGAAGCTTGATAGCTTTTCCACTTTTGCTTTCTTGAAAATCTGAGCCTTCATGGAGAGAAGTCTTATTCAAGCTCTTAGAGAAAGTTTCTGTAGAACAAGAGAGTACACAGACAGAGAGACCATATGGAGATAAATCTAATAAGTGAGGCCGACAAGCAACCTCAGGGCCCTAGGCGTGTGAATGAGGCCTTTAATTCTCAAACCAAGATCACATGGAACAGAGGAAACTATCTCTAGTAAGCCCTGGTCCAATTCCTTACCCACAGAACTGAAAGCAAGAAAACAGTGGTTCTTTAAGCCAATAAATGTTGCAGTGATTTGTTAGACAGTAAAAACTAAGTTAAATCTGAAACATTTAGTATAATTGTATTTATTTATAATTGTAGGTCTTAATTATGCCCAAATTTAATTAATCATCAGCTACATTTCATTGGAAAAGATTTTGAAGACAATGTAGTTTTTGTTTTAGTATTTAAATATAAATGTAAAGTATAAAATTCAGCATATATGAAATTTTAATATTTTCACAGGAATTTTACATTATAAATTTTCAAGGGAAACAATGATATTAACTATAAAAAATCTATACTCTGGTTTCTTTTTAGAGTGAATAAATCTTTCATCTTTTAAATATAACAAAAATCTAACTTTTACTTTCAAAGATATATTTATAATATATTTAGAAAATACATCTATATGATCATTGGACATAAACGTAAGTTTAGGTCATAAATTAAGTACATTAGAATTTTAATCTAAATCTAATTTCTAAAGCTTATTCCCATTGCTTTATAAAACTGTTAAAAATTTTCTGGTATTCTCAGAAGTTTCTAGTGTTGCTGTCCTTCCTTTCACCTGTTTCATTTCTATATGGTTCCTGCAGATGTTTATAAGCACTTTATAATGGGTTCTCAAATGAGAAAAAGATTATACTGTTCTGTGCAGTTGTTATTAAGTTACAAATAGATTTTATAAAGGGTATAACCATTTATGAATTCTTCCTAAGGGACAGTTAGATCTTCATATTTTCATGGGTCAGTTTCTTCCAAAAATATTGCTGTAAGTCTCTGAGATTACCTGTGATGGATATGCAGAAATAAAGCTTTGTGCTATTTAAGACACTGTGCAGGGGTTTAACTTGATGTCACTGCAGCCATTTTGGATTTAACCATCTTGCCATCAGATGACCATACAGGTCATCACAAACACTATGATAGGGCAAATAAGGTAATTTAAATAATTCGCTGCTCTCAGTTGATGCTTGGAATACCAGTTATCTTATGTCCAGAATGTGCATATTTTTGAAAACTCTAAGCTTATTCCAATTAGCTAAGTTTGTCTATAAAATCTTCTTACTCCTGCCTTGTAGCTCAGAGATTCATTGACTTGAAGTCTCCTGAGGCCACACTACTGTCTATAAAAGCCTATAATAAATTATATTTTGTGCAATCAGGCTTTGTCTACCTCTTTCTTTGGTCTTTGCCCCTTCTGCCTCTGTGGATCTGATACACTAGACTTTTCTGAAACATATTATAATAATATGTTATTGTGAAGATTAATTTCCTATGTCAACTTGACTATATCAAAGATGCCCAAATATATGGTTAGACGTTATTTCTGAATGTGTCTCTCAGGGTTTATCCAGAAGATATTATATTAGCATTTGAATTGAACTGACTAAAGTAGATTGTCTTCCCCAATGTAGGGGCATTATCAAGTTGTTAAAGACCTGAGCAAAACAAGAAATAGCAGAATGTTGAATTCTCTCTCTGCATGACTGATTGAGATGAAAAAATTGGCATCCCCTTGCCTTTCTAAATTTTTTAAAAAAGATTTATTTATGTATTTGAAAGTCAGAGCAACACTCACACACACACACACACACACAAATCTTCTATCTACTGGTTCACTTTCCAAATGACAACAAGAGCCTGATGAAAGCCAGGAGCCAGCAACTTTATTCTGGTCTCCCCCTGGGTGTCAGGGGCCCAAGTATTTGGCCTATTTTCTTCTGCCTTTTCAGGTGAATTAGCAAGAAACTAACTTCCTGCTAATCCAGCAGGAAGGATCCAGGACTTGAAACAGCCCTCTGACACGGGATGCTGGCATTCAACGCAGTGACCTAAGATGCTGTGCCACTATGCTGGCCCCCTGTACCTTAAATTTTTAAACTTATTTTATTTACTTGAAAGAGGCAGAGAGGACAGAAAGAGAGGCGAATGAGAGAGAGAGGAAGAGAAAGAGAGAAAGATCCTCAATCTGCTGGTTCACTTCCAAATGCCTGCAACAACTAGGGCTGGGACAGGCCAACTTTAGAGCCTGGAAGTCAGTCAGGGTCTCCCATGTATATAATAGGGACCCAGCTACTTGTACCATCACCAGCTATCACTCAGGGCACAGATTAGCAGGAAACGGAATGACAAATGGAGCCAGGACTGAAATCCAGGGACTCTGATACCAGATGCAGTCATCCCAAGTAGCAATTTAATTGCAGAACCTCTTTGCTTTTAGCTTGCGACTTACACAACTGGTATTCCTGGTTCTCAAGTTTTTAAACTCAAACTGAAGTGTTTATCATTGGCAGTAAATATAATTGGAATTCTTAGCTGCCATAATTGTGAACCCTTTCCTTATTATAAATTAAAGGGTATCTGTCTCTCCAGAGAAATATAAACCAAGCATTTCCTGTACTGAGCCTTCAATTACTATAATGTGTTTGCATGTATCAAAGATTGCAACCACTAACTCAGTTTAGGTGAGGTAGGTTTATTTCACATGTGAGGGTTATTAGATTCTACATGTGGTTTTCTGACATGGAACTACTCAAACTACCATGGAGGCTCATGAATACCAAATTTCGAAGAGTTACACAGTTAAAAGGGAGATGACTAGATAAGCAATTGTGAAGTAGATTAAAGAATAATCCTACTTTTTATGGGAAAAGTAAAATGGTGCTAACAAGAAAAAATATGGTAGCATTAAAATTCTCTAAGTGATATTATTGATGACTGTAGATGAAATATCTTTCAAATGAGAGAGAGAGAAACACCAATAAACCTCTCTTATGATTTTGGAATTTTAAGTATAAGAGGAATGCCTATGCATGAAAATAGATTCCACAAAGAATAGAACTTGGTCATATATTATCATAGACACTTTTAAAAACCATAGCTTGGGGGGCTGGTGTTGTGGCACAGTAGATTAAGCTGCTGCTTGCAATGATATCGATGTCATCCCCTATCAGAGGCTGGTTTAAGTCTCAGATGCTCTGAGTCCCGCCAACTTCCTGTTTATGCACCTGGAAAGGCAACCAAAAGAGAATGTTAAATTTTCACAAAAATTTTATAGGCATACTGGACATGAAGCTTACTTCTGGTTTTGAATTATTTAGTTTCCTGCAATCTTATTTTGGGTTCTTACATTAATTCTAAGGTAAATATTAAAGAAATAATCATAAATTATCTCTGGCTCTACAGTGCTAGCTTATGATGAAAATATTTTGATATAAATAAAGAATGGTGATAGTCCAATAAATGAAATTGGAAAATTAATGGAGACAGTTCAAATTCTTGTGCATCACTGGGTTTTATTTTTTGCCATATTGTCTGATAAAGACACAACCAAACAGTTTCTCTCTTGTAAGTTGAATATGTAGTTATGAGGTTGTTTCAATGCTTTAAAAAATCCTCAAATGTAAATAGTGTGTAGAAAACATTAATGGAAAACATTCAATTTACTTTAATCTCTTGAGTCACAGACATACAAAATCTGTATGATAATCCATTAACCTAGAGTCTTTGAATGGGAAGCGACATTTGCCCACTGAAATGCTTAATTTGCATATCACTGGCTAGGTCCTGCGGGCATGAGGACAGCATGAAGGCAGCACAGGCGTGAGGGTGATTTCTGGATGAAGGCATCGCATGTGAAATGACATAAGTTGATTCTTTGTGTGTCTACAACCCTGCTGCTGGTAACTAAAGAGTACTGTTATTGGCTGATTTCCTAATAAACTACAGGTGGGTGGGTGTTGAGGTTGTGCCATTACAAATCATCATCTGTTAGATCAAAGTGCAGAGGGAAGAACGGCAGGTGTGCAGTATTAATAGCTACATTTATCTCTCCAGTCACTTAATAATTGGTTCTGATGTGGCTAGCTTGTAACAGAGCATTTCATGGACTTGAAAACCATTTTGATGAAGCTTAATGTGTTCTCTGCTGGCAGGGATCTCATGTGCTAAGTGTAGGGGGTGTGTATTTTGTTTCCTAATGAAGCACTGGTATAGCAAGCAGACATAGGAAATCACTTGTCAGTATTCTTGTTGGCCTTCTGAGAACAAATATTAGAGTTTGCCTTTATGATTTTAATATTTGAAAATAAAAGCTAGTGCATTAATCTCATCTCTGTAAATATTTCCCCCCACTTCATGGCTGACAACATTTATCAAATGCTTTCTGCATGGCAGCCATATAGTGTTCCAGGGTTTGTATACTTACAGTTCTCACAAAATTCTTTCATGAAAAGCAACATTACCATTGTTTATAATTATAATCAGATATTAAAGAGTAATAGTAAAACAATTTTTGTCATTTCATTGAGCGACTTAAAAGTTCAGTTAGATTTTCTTACTGGATTAAAAAAACCATTTATAGAATAGGCAACTAGAAGACAGGGCTCAATATGAGGATATTCTAAAATATTTATGGTTCCGAGTGTGATGATAGATGTGATAGCTGAATTTTCCATTGAGTACTGTAAGTCTGATATAAAACTTGGACTTAGTTTTTGCATGTTATAAATACATTTACCCTGAATGGACATTCCACAATACATACATGTAACAATACATTGCAGAGAACCCCATAAATATGCATAATTTTATTCCTATTAAATTTTTTTAAACACTAAAAAGCGAAAATGAGATGAGGAAAAATTGTGTAATGGCATTTGAATTGTGTATAATGCTATGTACACACTTGCGGGCCAACCCTGTGTAGCTCTGTGATCTTTACTGAATGATTTGCTGCTGCTGTATGGCTTTGCAGTCCTGTTTTTGACAATACAAGTCAGGTGTCCCAGGTGTTTTATTTCTACTTGTAAAAATAGTCCAGGTCTCTCATGTGGATGCAGGGACCCAAGCACTTGGACCATCCTCTGCTGCCCTCCCGGGCCACAGCAGAGAGCTGGACTGGAAGAGGAGCAACCGGGACTAGTATCCGGTACCCCAACCAGGACTAGAACCTGGGGTGCTGGTGCTGCAGGCGGAGAATTTGTGTCTTAGATAACAATATTGTACGCTTTGAAAAGTCGTTATATGTGTCTTGTTCTGGGATCCTGACATTCAAATATTAGAACATATAGAAATGTAAATGGAAAATAATAGACATATTGTGACATGGAGTTTTTAGTATCTATTAACACAAGTATAAAGCAACTTATAAAAACATAGAAAATATAATATCTATTGCAAATTGATTTTTTCACTTTAATAAAATGTCTGAATATTATAATGTAAAATTGATTAGTTTCAGTATTGCTTTTAAAAATAAGTAATTGTTCCTCTTTTGTATTAGTGTGTATATACCACCGTGAACATTGACATATTTTCTTGAATAAAAAGGCTTATATTAAACTTCATTTTTTTCATATATTAAAATATGTTCCTGTGACTCTTCGGTTGTTTCTCAACTACCCAAGCCCTAAACCACAGCCATACTCCAACAAGGTGTACAGTCAGATGGGGATGCACTGCTGTCCTCTGATCTAGCTGCAATTCCGGCAACTGCTGTGAGAGGGCAGTAGTGCCTACTGCTGAAATTATTAGCCCTCTATCCAAGTCTGTCTTCTACTTCTGTTTAGTAGGATTGAAGCTGGGATCAAGGTAAATACATATTTTCCAAGCTCTTTTGAAATTAAATGAGTTCATACAACTAGATGGTCTTAACAGGAAGTAGGAGGAAGTAGTGTGAGTCATTTCTGAGACACAACTTTTAAGGTGGATACTTGCTTTCTCTTTGTTCTCTCTACTCTTTACTGGCTGGTTAAGATGATGGCAGTGCAGGTGCAATTAGAGAGGAGCACAAGACCTAAGTCGCCTGAGCCGTTAAATATTAACATTGATGAGCATCTCCTGAAACTGAAAAGGAAGAGTTTAACCTGTTGCTTAAAGAGAAAAGAAAAGGAAATCTATTTCATCCAAGAAGTGAACTCATATACCTTTATGATTTTATTAGGACAGTTTAATTTAATAAGTAATACAGTGCAACATGTGAAACAGAGACCGAATTAATGAAACCTTTTTCCAGGCAAATGTAGAGAGAGAGTCAGTAGGGTCAGTTAGTAAACCCAAACTACAAGTAGTGGATGTTTAGAGCGTTATTGTTGAAAAGATTTTGAGAATTTTGAGAAATTCAGCATTCCAGATTGCTATGACCCATTGGCCTGATTGTCACAGCTAATGGGTATAAAGCTTTTATATCCCTGCCAAATCTGATGCAGATTAATCAGTGACTACCTTGTCTAAAAAATTAAAACATTATTAAATATTAACGCACAATAACATGACATATTGCACTACTTTTTCTTTAGACATCTGGAGGTATCAGATTTGTTCTTTTGAAACATGTCTGATTATCTTTTGGAGATAATAGTATGCCCATTAAATTCCTTTTTTATAGTTATAACACCATGCTCTCTTGCTTCCCTAATTTCTTTCCACAAATCCAAATTTTCACATTTAATATGAATTGTCTTTTCTTTCTGTACTGCTTTGGCACTTTAAACTTACAAGATTTTATTAAAAGAAAAAACAAAGCTTTGACCTGTGGAATTTATTAATAATTAGTGTAATTTAATATACTCAGTGTTTCCAATAATGAAATGTAGCCTTTGAAGTACACAAATTACAGGTGCATTATGCAGGAAAGGTGGATTGAGTTGAGCACACCATTCTCCAACTACAGCCCAAGGATGAGAGAATAACGTCATGTTTTAATTTATTGAATAGATAGCTCTCTATACATGTTTATGAATGAGATATTTTTACTAAATAATGCACATTGTGCTTTTTATATAATCTCATACTCTTTTACAACATTTAAAAAAAACTTTATATTTAATCTTAGAATCAATCTACTCAAATACTCTTTTTGTTGAAAACTTTCAGTTTTCTGCTGTTGTAAATAATGTTGCCAGGATTTTTGCAACATTTCTGTACTATAATAAAAAGCAAATAGACTTTTTAAGAGAAATATAAAAGATGTGGGATGTTTTGTTAATAGGAGAGAATGAAAGAGGATAATTGGGGAAGCAGAGGTGAGGGTACCTGGCCTTGCAGCAGGAACGAGAGACCTTCCAAAATTAAGGACTCAGGAATCTGGAAAGCCCAGATCAGGATCAGCATCCTCTGAGCATCCAGAAGACAAGTGTCAGGGCTTGGGAGAGCAATAGCTATGTGATGCATGTAGGGCGTCAGAACATGATGTGATGATGCTCTCTGCCTCCGAAAACACTATTATGCTCAGCTTTGGCAAATGCACAGATGAACTACCTGTCTCAATGGACCCCTCAGCATGGATAATGGGTGTTGGAAGGAATCTTATGATTCTCTCATTTCTTTTAACACTACAAATGGTTATTTAGATTTTTAGGCCACTCTACTAACAAGGAAGAGGGAATGAGGCTTAAAATACACTTGACAGAATTTCAAACCTAAGAGAGTGAGATTTGGAAGTTATTTCTGCTTTGACTGAGAACAGAGTATGGGGTAAAAATTATTCCTGGTACAGATAAAACATGTACAATTTCTGAATTGATTGTGCAGTTTTAGCCAAGTCACTTTTGCAGTATCAAGAGATTGATATACAGAACAAATATTCTGTGTTGACCTTCCTTTGTTTTTTATATCACGCAAAATTATTATACTAAATATATTTCATTTTTACAAAGATACCTATTTTGAACCAAAGTATGTTATCGATTCTGTAAGAAGACACTTGCCATCTTACTTTGAATTTCTCCAATATTTAATCCCAGAAGCACGCCCTTTTATCATTTATATTTTGATTGGATATTTCATAGTGAATATGACTGCTGGTTTCTAAATCCAAAATGTTTTTGATCTAACAAGATATAAAATGCTTATTCCAGGGCTTCCCAGTAAAATAAATCAATAATTACTTAATTGATGAGTCTCTTTGGTTTTTAATTATTTATTTATTGCTGCTTCAGTTTCTATTTCCTGCAGCAGAAATGAGAATGAAACGGTTGATTGATGATGGGCATCAGAAAAGCTTTTCCTGATGATACCTGTAGTAAGAACTATGCTTGGTCCATGGTTTCTAGGTATTTTGCCAGGCACATCTCAGGTTTAAATAAAAGATAACTAAGTCGCCCTTGTTTTTAGTCCTGTTTTATTTTTACAATGTTTTCTCTTTAATTCAAGTTGTCAATAGAACTTAAACTTGCGTGTTACTGTTCGCATTTTGGCTTCCCTCATATTCATATGGGGGTTCAAAAACATCAAAATTATGAAGAGAAAGAAAGGTCTGAAGAGCTGTTAGAGACTGGATGATGAAGGAGAAGTAGCATTTAGATACAATGTGGCATTCTTAAATTAACAACTGGTAATTCCCTGTTTTTGATAATTATATCATAATTATAAATCATACTATATGTTAGGGGAAGCAGTGAGATTAGGAAAGGTACTATTCAGCTTTCTTATAGATTTATAATTTGATCAAAATAAAATTTCAATAGCTGAATATTAAAGTACTTGGAAAACAGTCTTGATCTGGAGACATTTATTTATTATTGACATTTATTTATTATTGAAAGAAAGTCTCAGACAACCTTGTAGTTCTTCTAATAACCGTAAGTATATAGCAAACCACTAAAATATAATTTTATTAGGATGAATCTGAGTTATCAAAGAATGCTTTAAACCAAATTTCAGCATTAGTATGAAAGTTATTATAAAATATTTTACAAGGTAGCCATCAATAATTGGAAATTCACTAAAGCAACATCCATGAAGACTTTAGGCAAATGTAATATTTATTTTCACATCTGTTGAGCAGAGTTGTTGGCACAGGTTATTAAAGTAGAAACACGGTGAGTTAGGTTTCAGAGTTAGATGAGTGTTGGCCAAGAAGAGAGCTGAAAACAATACTTTAGGGTATGAATTTCTGCTGAAAGATTCGAGGGATGTTGAAATTTTCCTCTAGGGACTCTACTAATGAGAAGCTGCTATGGATTATATATATATATATATATATATATATATATATATATATATATATAATGATTATGCCTTTATGTATTTACTGGGATGGTACTGGAGTAGAATCGACTTTAATATAAAGAGAATGAAGAACCAATGAGTTACAAAACAACTCATTTACAAAATATCACATTCAAAGAAACTTGCATATAGCCATATAGAAACAGAGATGTGAATAGGAAAAAATAATCAAATGAATCACCTTAGACTATCCTAACATGAGAATGTGGGCCTTGAATGGTGGACAACAGGTGAAGAGGTACCTGATTCCAGATTAAAAAAAGTGAACGTATGGTATCATCGAAAATCAGCTTGTAGTCCAGTAGTATGAGAATCTGGAGAGCTTCTGTCTTAGACATGCCCACTTTGGGATTCTTCCTTGGTTCTTGTCACTGTCCCTTACAGAAGTAGCTCAAAAAGTGCCATATTCAGGCCAGCTCTGTGACTGACACCTGGGTATTAATCAGAAATGAAAATTCTGGACCTAAATCTGCACCTTCTCAATGAGAAACTCTTGGATGGGGCCCATTAATGTGTATTTCATCAAGCCCTCTCAGAGCGCCTGATGAAGTCAAGTTTGATAAAAGTCTCCAAAAGTTAGTCACCTCCCCTTACCCCAGTGAATTTTATTCCACAGATACTCTCTCACAGCTCAATAGTTCTTAATCTTGTGTATGTATTACGTCTGTGTTGGAATTATAATCTCAATCTTTTTATGAGATCTTTTTAAATCTAATCTATTCATATTTCACCCCTGCAAACCCGATCAGAATCAGAGAGAGCATTTTGACCCTGCTACTTGTAACATTATGAAAATTCATGGTAGAAAAGTAATAAAAATGCCAGAGTTACTAGACTATACAAAACAAGGGTTATTTTAATCTGTTAGGTTGCTGATTGAATTAAAATACACCAAATATCTTGCTTTGCTTACATTGTACATTGGGTGGAGTGAACTAATTTAGGGAAGGGCTCAGTAAGTTGCCATAAATAAACATTCCTAGCAGGACCCGGCTTGCACCTGTTAATGTATTTCAAAGAACCAAAATGCTTGTGTGCTCAAGGCACAAAATACCGCTCACTGCCAACTCCAATGTGAGGTATCAGGCAAGTGGCAACTTACATACAGGTCAGCAACGAATCTTTTCCCTGGAGTGTCACTTAAAATAAAAGCCTTTTTTTCTGCTTTTCTGCTAGGAAAAGAAGAATCAACCAACAATCTGCCACTCCTTTAACTTGCATTTGCCAAGTGACTGTACTTGCAGAAAGCAATGTCCTGATTTTTTTTTTTTTTATCTTGATTTCTGATTGAGCAGTTTGGTGGTCTAATGATTTTAGTTTGTAAAACCCATAAAACTCATGGGCCAAAGTAGCTTGAACCTTTTCCCTGTTTCTTCTGTTACATGTTCCCATTATTTATAATGAGTCTTCTCAGAAAACTTTCAGTGTGCTCCGCACTGACTGCACGGACACTGGTAAAGCAGGGGAGATAATCAACTCCAGGCCGAGGCTGTGCAGCAGCGCCAACAAGCTCTTCATGACTCCAACAGATGTTTCTGTTTTGCAGGACCAAAAGAAATTTTATAGGATTTTTCCTCCCTTTTAGGGAAAATTGCCAGAACAGTCAAGAAATGGGAAATATATAGGTCTACTCACATTTCCAAGTTGGGAGGGATATTGTGTCCAGTAAAAGGAATCTCAAAGAGAAGAATTTCTGAAGACACCATCTCACAGTAACTATGCAAAGTGTTCACCAGGAAAATGAGGTTCCAAGTAAAGCTCACGTGGATTCAGATTTCTCTGTATATTGAAAACTGTACAAATGTTAGAGTAGTTAGATATGATACCCATTTATGGTAAAAATGCACCTGGGAGTCCATACAGACAGAGAAGGAGAGAGAGAGAGAGAGAGAGAGAGAGAGAGAGAGAGAGAGAGAGAAGGGAGGGAAGGAAGAAGGGAATGAGGGAGGGAGGGAGGGAGGAAGGAAGGAAGGAGGGGAGGAAGGAAGGAATACTGAGAAATGAAGGAAGACAAAAGGAATAGAAATAGATGCAATGTACTATGAATTTCTGCTATTTTCATTTTTCACCTCTCAATGTAAATTCTGAGTCTATTGAGTGATAAAGTATCTGCGGTATGATGAGTGGGAAGATTTTGGAATTTCTGCTATTTTGGATGGATTTGTTTGAATTTGGTGATAGTCTGTATGTCAGGAACTGCCTATGTGCAGTATCATATAAATAAATTTCAGATACCCACTTGCAAGAAATCCATGTGATGAAAACCGTTGAACAGTACAGAGCCTTCATTCCCACTTTTGGAATGAAGTCCTATTTATGAAAGAGAGAAAAGCCTATGAAACCACTTGTCTTGTTAATAGAATAGAAAGTAAAGAAAGTGAATTTGGAGAACAGGCTTGCCGGAATTCTCTACGGCCTTTGGCAAATCTGTTTGCAAAATAGCCAAGAACATTGAGCAAAGCCATTCAGATAAGCCATAATGAGATTGTTCTTTTTTTGATATTGTGAGCTCAAAGCCATGCATAACAGATTAACCCAGAGAATATGACTGACTAGAAATAGTCAAATCCATCTGTTTAGTCATTCAGATTTCCTTATAATTAGTCCCAGCTAATGTTTTTTTTTCTTCATAGAACAAGTAAGTTGATATGATTTATTAAAGAATTGTACCATCAAGGAAATATATCATTAATCTATTAAAATTCTGACAGACTGGTGTTCACTTTAAAATCCAATAGCTATTTTGTTATTTAACATTGGAGTGTTAATCAAGGTCCTAGCAAACATTGAAGAAGCTCTCCCTGACTTTCGAGAGGCGGTGATGTCTGCCCATGGGCTCATCACAGTCTATAATTTTACTGGAGGACAAATTACCTAGTTGATTTCAACTTATTGACGTTAAGGTGTGAAGGATGAGCAATTCTTTGGTTAAATTGAGAAGCAGTCCTCTCAATTAAGGAAAACGTATAGAAAGACGCAGAATTAAAACAAAATGATAACATATTCAGAACTAAAATTAATGCACATTGTTGTCACATATGTTGTAGGTGGGTGGAGGAGAATGAAACTAGTGAGTTTTTCAGTGGCGATGATTGAAATGGACTTCTAAACCATGACAAATGGATTGAGTCAAAGAAAATATGTATCTAGGTAGCCAGCTGCAAAGTGGTTCCTGAGACACGATATCATCCTAAAGTGAGAAATGACAGTGAGGATGAAAGAGAACCGACAAAATAAAATATATTTAAGAATGTTCCTTGATCTTAATTGATCATTGGCTTATATGTGGTAGTGATGGAAAAGAAGAATGTGTGACCTGGGCAACTGAGTGGAAGACAGTCACAAATTAGTAAAAAGCAGTTACAGGTATGAAAAGAAAGACAAATTTCCTCTTGGTGGGCCACTGTAGGATAATTATTTCTTGGCATTCCCAAATATGTACGTGTGCTCCAAACCAGCCCATAAGTTTGCTTCTCTCCTAGGAGCATCCTATCAATGCAATACTCTGCCACCAGAGGGAAACCCACTGGTGACATCAAGCTCCTTGGAACATTCCGTGACACTGGTTTCCTGGTCATCTGAGCATAGCAGTCACTGGTGCTCTACAGGGCCTACTCGTGCTGGTGCTGGTTATTGCTGAAGAAACTGGGCAAGGAACTTCTGCTCTGAATTGGCACAAGATGCCAAATTATCATGGGCTATAATAACGGTATTAAACTTTAGTTAGATGTCCCAGTTGTGCCAATTTCAAATGTATATTCATGAAGAAAAAAGGAGAACAAAAGTTACTGCACTCTTTTCATTGTCCTGGCCATCTTCACCCTCTGCCCCAGAGACTTTGGTCTTTTTTCCCAGACTAAAACACAAAGTGCCATACACTAAGGTCACATGAACAAATAAGTGTCCAAAGTGGTCTACTGCAAAGACCATGAACATGAGAGTTTCTTTGATCTAAATTTAGATGCCCTGCTAAAGTGTCAACACTATGTAGGATTTTTATTCCATATATTTGTTGATTCTTGAGTAAGAAGAGGTACCTGAAGTTAATCTACACAGTACTTCTCAAACTCTAAAATGCATAGGAAGCACTTTGGAGACCTGGTTGAAAGAAGATGTTGAATCACCAGTCCTGGGGACAAGATGACTAGACTTTGCGTTTTTGAGAAGTTCCCAAGTTGTCTGGAAGCTGCTGATATGCAGTCTATGCGTTTTGAAGCAAAGTCCTAATCTACGCAATTCTCTCAGCTTGCAGTTGAAGAAAATGAGTCATAGGCACCTCTGTAGGGCAAGGCAAAGTTTTGTGTGGCTTACATATTAAATTAGAGATAGAATCAGGACTGGAAGAACCATTTCCTTATCTTTAAGTCCACTGCCCCTTCGACAATATTCAGCAGCATTTTCCACACACAGGTCTTCAAGTATCAGTAATGTTTACTCTTCTCATGGAATCTAGCGACATTCCTTCTGCTACTCACCAAACGAAAAAATCTCCCAAAAGAATGTAACAAGATCCAGCAGAAAAGAAAGCCACATTTGCTAATATCTTAGGGGTAACTTTTTGCAAATTAAAAATCAACTAGCCAATTTCTTGCCCATCATCCATGATACTCTGTTTATTATTACATCCATGATATTCTGTATATTATTATTTTTTTTAACTTTTATTTAATGAATATAAATTTCCAGTGTACAGCTTATGGATTACAATGGCTTCCCCCTCCCATAACTTCCCTCCCACCCGCAATCCTCCCCTCTCCCGCTCCCTCTCCCCATCCATTCACACCAAGATTCATTTTCAATTCTCTTTATATACAGAAGATCAATTTAGTATAATTTGCACCCACATAGAAACACAAAGTGAAACATACTGTTTGAGGACGAGTTATAGCATTAAATCAAAATGTACAGCACATTAAGGACAGAGATCCCACATGAGGAGCAAGTGCACAGTGGCTCCTGTTGTCCAGTATTGTTGGATACTCTGTATATTATTACACCATTGGAATTGTGTATGTAACAAATTTCCATAATTCATAGAATTTGATTTCCACACTCCTTATTAGAAAATAACTGTAAAATAAAATATTGTGTTTTTTTTCCTTTTAAAATATATTTTGTATACATTTAACTGCTTGTAGTAGAAAGATGCAATTTTCATGGATGAAATTTCTAGTCAAGCTGGAAACCATCTTCATTCACCTGTGGTCCTGAAAATATGCTTCTAAAGGAGGCAATTAAAGAACCCTGAACTCTAGATAGCAGGAAAAACTGGCATAGTTTAGTAATGCAAAAATTGGACCTTCCAGCAATAGACTGGGAGATTACCCTCCTCCAAGTGAAACATCTGGTCTCCAATTCATACCTGGATTTCTTTATGTTTTATCCCTGTCCTTACCCCCCTCTCCCACCCTTTCGTAATGCTGCTGCTGCTCCAGTTTAAACAAGTGATTTCAGGGAAGCAGATGGAATCCACCCCAGCCTGGGAGGAACCAGAAAGACAAAATGCAAGGTGCTCCTCGCTGACCCCGAGGCAACGATGAACTTGATCAAAAGGGATCTTTCTCTCTAGAGAGAAGAGATAATGCAGTCTTATTGCTGGCTCAAAACTTCTTACAGAAGGCCTGTGATTTGTGTTCAGCTGTGATTTGAATGGAGAATCCCCTGGAGGATATGTTGGAACCATCAAACCCTTATCCCCTGGACTGTCTCCTGGGATTCAGGCACTGGCCCAAGAACAGAAATGAAGTAGCTGTTTCCAGCAATTTACAGTTTTCCTAAATATGAGAAGGAAAATGTGTGGAGACATTTTAGTTCAGCAGGATCCTATACCCAGTGTTTTAGAGAAGTTTCCATCGTTTCTGACTGCAACTTGTGATTTTGCATCTAAATGAATACTCTACCATCTGAAACCTTTCAGGAATACTAAATTCATTCAGAGAGGAAAAATCCCTCTTGTGTTAAACAGCAACATGTAATATTTATTGAAAATCTTAAAATGTCTTCCCAAATTAATATCTGATTCACTAAGAAGCCAAATGTAGAGCCAGCAAGTCAGGCTATGTCCATATATTCTATTCATAAATCTCTCAAGGAGAAGGGATTAAACAACCCTTCACCTCTATCTGAAAAGTTTGAGAAGGCTATAAAAATGGAAATGTATTAACTGTGTCTATGAAAATTTATACGTACACATAGCCCTAGGTTAAATCAAGCACTGAGCCTAATGTAGAATATAAAATACTCATCACTTATTTTCTCTCTTGTGAGTAAATGTGTTTTGGTAGAAGAATTCATTCAACATTCGATAAATATACTCCTTTGGCTGAGATATATGAATAGCACAACAGGGAGTAAATAGACAGTGGCTGTGAAAAAAACAAAGACATAACATTAGCTCATGGGAATGGATCCAAGTTGGTTTTATTAGCCATGTATAACCTCTGTAAATAACCTTCCATATAAACCTCTGCAGAGCATTGGGAAAATTTGGTACAAACCAAATAAAATTGGTCTATCATATAGATTCATGGACACTAAGTTTTTTTTTATAATTGACAAAAACTTCAGAGGCTTACTAATATTAATTGACATAGTTGAAATTGGCAAAGACTCCTTTATGGAATTATTTCTATGTTTTACAATGGTGAAATTATTTTCAGATTGGTTTGATCATATTTCTCTCTAGCAATGGTCTGCTTGTATAAAACTGAACCACCAGATCTAAAATTTTTTTCTCATATTAATAAGTGCCTACAAAATACAATGCAGAATCTTTGCTATTCATTAACATTTTTATTTTAACTATCTTTTAATCAATAAAAGAATGAAGCTGCATATCCTGAGAGTCTAAAGCAAAGATCTTGTGGTAATAAATAAAATATATTGTGTTCAGTTGGACTATGTTATTGTTTCTTAAAGAAAGCATAATTTGATTATCTTTAGGTATTGTTTTGACTTTCTAGTTAATGGAAAATTCTGTCATTTCTTATTGCCTCAATCATAGCTGTTTCACACATTTAAATTACTTACCTAACACTTGAGGGTGTTTGAATTTGTAATTTAGCTGTATTATCTAGCTTCAAATGTTATCATCTTTCCCTCAATATTGTATGCTCTCTGAATATTACATGGTTCTTCCTCAATTTTCCCTAGAACCTATTACTACAGTTTCTTAAATAAGTGCATGCTTCTTTGATGTGTAAATATTTACTTTGATATGCAAATACTTATGTCTTCTCTGTTTTAGACAATATATCAGATGATGAGGATAAGACAGTCCCCATTCTCATGAATCCTAAAGATGAAGTGAGTAAGGATTTGTTTACTGATTGATAAACTGTGGCTATAAAACCTTTAAACAATATAATGATTACTATTTTTCCCAAGAAGAAATGATACAAATATGTTATAGACTTAGTTGTATCCCCCCTAAAATTCATATGTTGAAGTCTTAATTTCCATACTCCAGAATTTGACTATATTTGGAGTTACAGTCTTTAGGAAGTAATTAAGGGAAAATGATGTCATTAGGTAAAATGATGTCATAAAGGACACTGTCAAAATGATCAGTATCCTTGCAAAAAAAGAAAACATGTACAAAGACAAAGGAAAGCTCATACAAAGTCATCAGAACATGAAGGCCATATACCAGCCAAGGAAGGCCATTTACCAACCATCTACAAGTCAAGAACAAAGATGACCCTTGGAAGAAATCGATGTTGCTGACATTTTGATCTCAAGTTTCTTGCCTCCATATCTGTGAGAGAATAAGTTTCTGTTGTTTAAGCCACTAGTCTGTGGTATTTTGTTGTTAAATGCAAACTAATGCAGTAACTTGTTTTTTCCTTTTTTTCCTTTTTAGTACTAAGGAAATTTAGCTTTAACAGTTGAGTTCAAATTCTGGTAGAAAATAAAACAATAGAAAATTTTTATTTTTAAAATTATTTTTTACTTTTTATTATTTTAAAGGCTTATTTATTTATTTGAAAGTCAGAGTTATAAACAGAAAGAGAAAGAAAGATCTTTCATCCATTGTTTCACTCTCCAGATGGATGCAATGGCCAGGGTTGAACTAGGCCGAAGCAAGGGGCCAGGTATTTCTACCAGGTCTCCCACATGGGTAGCAGGAACCTAAGCACTGGGACCCTCGTCTACTGCTTTTCCAGACCATTAGCAAGTCCTGTATTGGAAGAACTTCAAACTTGTTTTTCTAATAATGAAACTACAATTTTAAGTGTCATAAATTAATGCTGTAACTACAATCTTCTCTTGGCTTCTAAGGATGAGAATTGGTTTCAAAATCTCCATTTAAAACAAAATTCTTGGGTACTCAAGTCCTTCATATAAATGGTGCAGTATCATATTTAAATAGAACCTATGCATAAGCTCTGGTATTATTTAAATAATATCTGGATTGCTTATGTTATATAATGCAATGTAAATGGTGTATAAATTACTGCTATCTTGTGTTGCTTATGAAATAATAGCAAGAAGGAAACGTTCATACATGTTTACTGTAGACAAACCTTAAAAATATTTTCAGTTTGAAGTTGTTTTAACCCAGGAATGTAGAACATATGGAAATGGTGGGTCAATTTTAAATGCTTTGAGTAACACAACCACTGGGAAAGTTTTTTTAAAGTAACGAAGTTTAGACCTAAAATATTAGATGATATGACTTTGAATATTTAAAATAATATTTTCTAAATTGTGAGTAAAAACATTATGGGACAGATATGTGACTCTGAGTTAGCATACAACTTGAGATACCCACATCCCATAGTGAAGTGCCTATGTTCAAGTCTTGTCTGCTTTCAATTCAAACTTCATACAAACACATACCCTGGGAGGCAGCAGGTGATGACCCAAGTACTTTGGCTGAGTTCTGGGCTTCTGGCTTTAGGCTGGCCAAGCCCCAGCTGCTGTGGTTATTTGGGGGAATGAATAAGATGATGGAATCTCTCTCTCTCTCTCTTTTTCTCACACACTCTCTCTCTCTCTCTCTCACTCCCTCTTCCTCCATCCCTCCCTCCCTTTTGCCACTTTCTCTGTAGCTCTCTCTCTGAATTTCAAATAAAATTAAAATAAATGAATAAAATATGTATCAATGTATTTTTGGTTAGTGTGTGCTCCAATACTTTTGGGAAAACCAAGCCATGTTGAAAGAGGAATCCGCAAAAGAATATAAATACTATAGATTTTGTAATTCTACAGTTAACATTCAGTTTTGATCTTAGGGAAAGAAGTACACATAGATAATACAGTGTCCATGTTGGTTTATTATTATAGTAATTCCAAAGTTCAAATTTTGTCTCATATCCACAAAGGAAAACAAGATGCACAAAATGTTACACACATTCATTCAACATATTGACCCAATATTCATATATCCTAGAAAATAAATCAATGAAGGATAAATCATGATCCCTTCCCAATACAAGGCATACTTGTGAAATAAAGGCTAATAACATATCCAAAACTGGATGTGATTGTCCCAGCTTACACAATAGCCTCATTCTCTATTACCAAGTTGTATGTAACTATTCACTTCTTTCAGGAATATGTATGTTGTGTACATTTATATCTTTCAGTTCTTCTCTTATACTACCCATTTCACAAAAGTATCCTTGCTTTGCAATTAGATTCAAGAAACATTTGTTGAGCAAAATACACTGCTATTTCTGCTGCTCATAAAAAGTTGAGAAAGCCTAACGCAAATATCCATATAGCCAAAGTAAATTTTAAACATACATACAAAATAAGACAGAAATTCAGGGAATTCGTTGTGAGAAAAAGCAAATCAAGGTTGGAAGTTTGCAGAAGTATGTTTGAAAGATGGGTAACATGTCAGCAGTTAGAAAAGAGGAAATGATGACATAGGGGTAGATGGAATAACATAGGCAAAACAAGAAAGTCAAAATAATTTCAGACATGATCTGAGTAAGATGAGTAGCCTATTTTGATGAGAGGAAAGACTGAAAATAAAGAAGCCTTGGGAAAGAAGTTTGGAAATCTAAGTAGGAGATGCCTGGCTGAGTGTGATGAATTCCCCAGGAGCTTCTTGTAATAGTAATGGGAAACTAGTAAAGGAACTTGAGGCATAAAGTGTTTATTTCAACCTATGCATTAGGAAGACTAATTTGGTTTCATTTCAAAAAGGCTGAATTTGTGAGAGAGACACTGGAGTAGTGAAGACTTGATTTACCTTTCCTTAATAAAAAGTGATATTGAATACAAAAAAAATGTATTTAATGTTTTTGAAAATATAATTATATTTACTTATCATATTTGTAACTGTATAAACTGAATTTGATATTCAATACAATTTTTTGAAGATTCTTTTGACAAGAAAACCCACTTAAAGAATTTTCTCCTTTTTAATAGTATAGATTTTTCTATATTGAATTTAAATTAAGTTAAATGTACAATGAAATAAATTGAATTACAGAGATAGTTAGCACTTTATGTTTTTTGAAGCATTTTGAGATGATAGCCCTGTTGTTCCATTCAGCTTTGTCTATTTTAGACTCAAATTTTTTGAAAAAACATGTAACTACTTTGTTGAATTAAAATTAAATGTAAATCCAAAAATCAAAGTTGAACAAATATAAATTCAATATAATCTGAGGATTAGCCATCTCGATAGGATAAAACTTGTTTTCACTTGTTTGAATGTCTGCACAAACCATGTAGAGGAGACTCTGGGAAAATTTAAGTAAAGCAGAAACCACTGCAACACTGTTTTCCTTATTCTTTTTCAATGGAAAAGCAATGGACACTGAGAAGAATAATGCAAATTTTATCTTTCTGTTTAGAAATGATTCTCTACTCTGTTCCTAAGTGTCACAAGTTAAGATGTCCAACAGTTGATGGACATCTGGGTTGCTTGTGAATTGTGCTGCAATGAACATGGGGATAAAGATATGCTGATTTCTTTTGGTTTAGGTAAATTCCCAGAGCAGGATGACAGGATCACATGGTAGATCTATATTCAGCTTTCTGAGGTATCTCCATACTGTCTTCCACAGTGGCTGCAGCAGTTTAGATTCCCACCAACAGTGGATTAGGGTACCTTTGTCCCCACATCCTCACCAGCATTTGTTGTTTATTGATATCTGTATGAAAGCCATTCTAAATGGGGTGAAGTGAAACCTCATTGTGGTTTTGATTTGCATTTCCCTGATGCCTAGTGATCCTGAGCATTTTTCAAGTCTTTGTTGGCCATCTGAATTTCCTCTATTGAAAAGTTCCTGTTCAAGTCCTTTGCCTACTTCTTAACTGGATATTTATTTTGTTGTTTAGTTCCTTGATCTCTTTATAGTTTCTGGATGTTAACCTTTTATCAGTTGTGTAGTTTGCAAATATTTTCTCCCATTCTGTTGGTTGCCTCTTTACTTTGCTGAGTGTTCTTTTGCAGCGCAGAAACTTCTCAGTGTGATTTTATCCCATTTGTCGATTTTAGCTTTGCTTGCCTGTGCTTGTGGGCTCTTTTCCAAGAAGTCTTTACCTATGTCAATGCCTTCCAGAATTTTCCCAATGTTCTCTAGTAATTTGATGGTATCAGCTTGTAGCTTAATGTCTTGCATCCATTATGAGTGGATTTTTGTGTAAAGTGTAAGGTATGGGGTCTAGTTTCATACTTCTGAATACAGAGATCCAGTTTTATCAGCACCATTTGTTGAAGAGACTATCCTTGCTCCAAGGATTGCTTTTAGCCCCTTGTCAAGATAAGTCAGTTGTAGATATGTGGATTGATTTCTGGAGTTTCTGTTCTGTTCCATTGGTCTATATGTCTGTTTTTGTACCAATACCAGGCTGTTTTGATTATTAATGCCCTCTGGTCTGTCTTGAAATCAGGTATTATGATGCCTCCAGCTTCTTTTTGTTGTTCTTGTATAAGATTTCTTAGGCAGAGCCAAGATGGTGGATAGTGAGGACGTGTGCCGATAGTTTGGGAAAATTTAGTTTCATAAAAGTGGAATTACTGTAGCCTCAGGAAAAGACTCAAGAAAAAAAACTGCAGAGGAAACGCTTCTGGATCTAGTGGATGTGACACAGAGGACCTACAGGGAGCCCACCGCGTGGAAACCCACCGCAGGAGCCGAGCTGCAGAATCTCCTCAGCAAGGGAACCGGAAGTAAGACAAAAGCCTCAGAAACCCGAGACATTGGTGGGGAAAGGCAGAGGCCTCTCTCTCCACTTGAGCAAAACAAAGAGCAGGCACCATTTTACATATGTAAAGCGGCAATGAGTACACAAACTCAGTAACTTTGGGTCTATGGTGAAACTTGAGAACACATTGAGGGCTGCATAAACTCTTTGTGTGGTCCCAGGGGTAGATCAAATGAATACTCACAGAGGCCAGATTTCAACTACCCTCAATTCCACTCAGCTGTGCGGAATTACTTCCCAACTGAGTCAAAAAAAAAAAAAAAAAAAAAGACAGAGAGAGAGAGATCGAGCAAGGAGCAAGGGAGAGAACAATCTGGGTGAGTCACTTTTTGCACAGCCTTAAACCTGAAGAATCAAGCAGAGCTCTCTGGCCACACCCATCACAGCCTCTAAGGATCCATCAAAGCAGACAGCCCACTTAGAGGCATAGTATAACGAGAAAAAAACACCACAGCAAAAAAAAAAAAAATCATAAATTATCTCCAACATGCCAAACAACAAACATAGAAGCCGAGGTAACAAGAGCAAGGAAGACACTATGAGGCCCCCAAATGAACAAGAAACCCCAATGCAAGATTACGAAGATGAAGAGATAGAGGAAATGCAAGAAGCGGATCTGAAAAAATCGATAAGAACATTAAGAAGTTCTCAAAAACAAATTCTTGAACTACAGAAATACTTAATGGACAAGATAGAAAATCTCTCTCATGAAAATGAAATATTAAGGAGGAATCAAAATGAAATGAAACAACTAGTAGAACATGAAACTGTGATAGTGACCAGAAACCATAATGAAATGAAGAACTCAATAGATCAAATGACAAACACATTAGAGAGCCTTAAAAACAGAAAGGGTGAAGCAGAAGAGAGAATATCGGAATTAGAAGACAGAGAACAGGAAAGGAAAGAGTCAAATCAAAGAAAAGAAGAAGAAATTAGAAATCTAAAAAATACTGTCAGGAATCTACAGGATACTATTAAAAAACCCAACATTCTGGTTCTAGGAGTTCCTGAAGGCATGGAGAGGGAGAAAGGATTAGAAGGCCTTTTTAGTGAGATACTAGCAGAAAATTTCCCAGGTTTGGAGAAGGACAGAGACATCCTAGTACAGGAAGCTCATAGAACCCCTAATAAACATGACCAAAAGAGACCCTCACCACGACACGTCGTAATCAAACTCACCACAGTGAAACATAAAGAAAAGATCCTAAAATGTGCAAGAGAGAAACACCAGATTACTCTCAGAGGATCTCCAATTAGACTCACAGCTGACTTCTCATCAGAGAATGGCGAGACACAGCCCACTTACTAAGAGAGAAAAACTGCCAGCCCAGAATATTATATCCTGCAAAACTCTAATTTGTGAATGAAGGTGAAATAAAGACCTTTCACAGCAAACAGAAATTGAAAGAATTTGTCGCCATTCGTCCAACCCTGCAAAAGATGCTTAAAGATGTGTTACACACAGAAACACAGAAGCACAGTCATCAATATGAAAGAAGGTAAAGGAAGGAAAACCCACAGCAAAAGATCACAGGAATCTCAAACCATATATTAGAAAATATCTTTGGCAAATGACAGGGCAAAGTTACTCCTTCTCAATAGTCACATTGAATATTAATAGCCTGAACTGTCCAGTTAAAAGACAGCAATAGGCTGATTGGGTTAAGGAACAAAACCCATCTTTTTGCTGCTTACAAGAAACTCATCTTTCCAACAATGATGCATACAGACTGAAAGTGAAAGGCTGGAAAAATATATACCATGCCAACAGAAATGAGAAAAGAGTAGGCGTAGCCATCTTAATATTAGAAAACATAAACTTTACCACAAAAACTGTTAGGAGAGACAAAGAGAGGCACTATATAATGATTAGGGGATCCATTCAACAGGAAGATATAATGATTATCAATGTATATGCACCTAATTACATGGCACCAGCTTATTTAAAAGACTTGTTAAGGGACTTAAAGGGAGACTTGGACACCAATACAATAGTTCTGGGGGACTTCAATACTCCACTCTCAGACAGATCAAAAGGACAGAAGATCAACAAGGAGACAGTAGATTTAAATGACACTATAGCCCAAATGGATCTAACAGATATCTACAGAACATTTCATCCTACATCTAAAGACTTTACATTCTTCTCAGCAGTACATGGAACCTTCTCTAGGATTGACCACATACTAGGCCATAAATCAAGTCTCAGCAAATTCAAAAGAATTAGAATCATACCACGCAGCTTCTCAGACCACAAAGGAATGAAATTGGAAATTTGCAACTCGGGAATCCCTAGAGCACGTGTAAACACATGGAGATTGAACAACATGCTCCTGAATGAACAATGGGTCACAGAAGAAATGAAAAGAGAAATCAAAAATTTTCTGGAAGTAAATGAGGATAACAGCACAACATACCAAAACCTCTGGGATACAACAAAAGCAGTGTAAAGAGGAAAGTTTATATCAATAGGTGCCTACATCAAGAAATTGGAAAGGCACCAAATAGATGAGCTTTCAAGTCATCACAAGGATCTAGAAAATCTGCAGCAAACCAAACCCAAACACAGTAGGAGAAGAGAAATAATTAAAATCAAAGAAGAAATCAGCAGGATTGAATCCAAAAAAAATTACAAAAAATCAGCCAAACGAGGAGCTGGTTTTTTGATAAAAATAAACAAATTGACACCCCATTGGCTCAACTAACTAAAAAAAGAAGAGAAAAGACCCAAATCAATACAATTAGAGAAGAAAATGAAACGTAACAACAGACACCACAGAAATAAAAAGAATCATCAGAAATTACTACAAGGACTTGTATGCCAGCAAACAGGGAAATCTATCAGAAATGGACAGACTCTTGGACACATACAACCTACCTAAATTGAGCCTTGAAGACATAGAAAACCTAAACAGACCCATAACTGACACAGAAATTGAAACAGCAATAAAGGCCCTCCCAACAAAGAAAAGCCCAGGACCAGATGGATTCACTGCTGAGTTCTACCAGACATTTAGAAAAGAACTAACTCCAATTCTTCTCAAACTATTCAAAACAATTGAAAAAGAGGGAATCCTCCCAAATTCTTTCTATGAAGCCAGCATCACCTTAATTCCTAAGCCAGAAAGAGATGCAGCATTGAAAGAGAATTACAGACCAATATCCTTGATGAACATAGATGCAAAAATACTCAATAAAATTCTGGCCAATAGTATGCAACAACACATAAGAAAGATCATCCACTCAGACCAAGTGGGATTTATCCCTGGTATGCAGGGATGGTTCAACATTCGCAAAACAATCAACGTAATACACTACATTAACAGACTGCAGAAGAAAAAACATATGATTCTCTCAATAGATGCAGAGAAAGCATTTGATAAAATATAACACCCTTTCATGATGAAAACTCTAAGCAAACTGGGTATGGAAGGAACATTCTTCAATACAATCAAAGCAATACATGAAAAACTCACAGCCAACATCCTATTGAATGGGGAAAAGTTGGAAGCATTTCCACTGAGATCTGGTTCCAGACAGGGATGCCCACTCTCACCACTGCTATTCAATATAGTTCTGGAAGTTTTAGCCAGAGCTATTAGGCAAGAAAAAGAAATTAAAAGGATACAAATTGGGAAGGAAGAACTCAAATTATCCCTCTTTGCAGATGATATGATTCTTTATTTAGGGGACCCAAAGAACTCTACTAAGAGACTACTGGAACTCATCGAAGAGTTTGGCAAAGTAGCAGGATATAAAATCAATGCACAAAAATCAACAGCCTTTATATACACAGGCAATGCCATGGCTGAGGAAGAACTTCTAAGATCAATCCCATTCACAATAGCTACAAAAACAAACAAATACCTTGGAATAAACTTAACCAAGGACGTTAAAGATCTACGATGAAAACTACAAAACCTTACAAAAAGAAATAGAAGAGGATACCAAAAAAATGGAGAAATCTTCCATGCTCATGGATTAGAAGAATCAATATCATCAAAATGTCTATTCTCCCAAAAGCAATTTATACATTCAATGCAATACCCATCAAGACACCAAAGACATTCTTCTCAGATCTGGAATAAAATGATGCTGAAATTCATATGGAGATACAGAAGACCTCGAATAGCCAAAGCAATCTTGTACAACAAAAACAAAGCCGGAGGCATCACAATACCAGATTTCAGGGCATACTACAGGGCAGTTGTTCTCAAAACAGCATGGTACTGGTACAGAAACAGATGGATAGACCAATGGAACAGAATAGAAACACCAGAAATCAATCCAAACATCTACAGCCAACTTATATTTGACCAAAGATCCAAAACCAATCCCTGGAATAAGGACAGTCTATTCAATCAATGGTGCTGGGAAAATTGGATTTCCACGTGCCGAATCATGAAGCAAGACCCCTACCTTTCACTTTACACAAAAATTCACTCAACATGGATTAAAGACTTAAATCTATGACCCAAAACCATCGAATTATTAGAGAGCATTGGAGAAACCCTACAAGATATAGGTTCAGGCAAAGACTTCCTGGAAAAGACCCAGGAGCACAGGCAGTCAAAACCAAAATTAACATTTGGGATTGCATCAAATTGAGAAGTTTCTGTACTTCAAAAGCTACAGTCAGGAAAGTGAAGAGGCAACTGACAAAATGGGAAAAAAATATTTGCAAACTATACTACAGATAAAGGGTTGATAACCAGAATCTACAAAGAAATCAAGAAAATCCACAACAACAGAACAAACAACCCACTGAAGAGATGGGCCAAGGACCTCAATAGACATTTTTCAAAAGAGGAAATCCAAGGGCCAACAGACACATGAAAAAATGTTCAAGATCACTAGCAATCAGAGAAATGCAAATCAAAGCCACAATGAGGTTTCACCTCACCCTGGTGAGAATGGCTCACATTCAGAAATCTACCAACAATAGATGCTGGAGAGGATGTGGAGAAAAAGGGACACTAACCCACTGTTGGTGGGAATGCAAACTGGTTAAGCCACTATGGAAGTCAGTCTGGAGATTCCTCAGAAACCTGAACATAACCCTACCATACAACCCAACCATCCCACTCCTTGGAATTTACCAAAAGGAAATTAATTTGTAAAATAAAAAAGCCATCTGCACATCAATGTTTATTGCAGCTCAATTCACAATAGCTAAGTCCTGGAACCAACCCAAATGCCCATCAACAGTAGACTGGATAAAGAAATTATGGGACATGTACTCCATAGAATACTATACAGCAGTAAGAAACAATGAAACCCAGTCATTTGCAACAAGATGGAGCAATCTGGAAAACCTTATGCTGAGTGAATTAAGCCAGTCCCAAAGAGACAAATATCATTTGTTTTCCCTGATCGGCGACAACTGAGCACCAAAGGGGAAACCTGTTAAGTGAAATGGACACAATGACCTGATCAGCTCTTGTCCTGACTCTAGATGTACAATGTAATACTTTATCCTTTTTAGTATTTGTTGTTGTTGTTGTAGTTGTTCTAGTACTAGTGGTTAAACTCTGTAATTAACACACAATTATTCTTAGGTGTTTAAATTTTAAGTGAAAAGTGATCCCTGTTAAATTTCAGAGTGGAAAAAGAGAGGGAGGAGAAGTACAATTTGGGACATGCTAAATCGGACTTGCCCCAAATGGTGGAGTTAGAAATGTGCCAGGGCATTCCAATACAATCCCATCAAGGTGGTATGTACCAATGCCATCTCACTAGTCCAAGTGATCAATTTCAGTTCACAATTGATGACTCTGATAGGTCTAAGAGTCAAAGGGATCACACAAACAAGACAAGGGTCTGCTAATACTAACTGATAGATTCAAAAAGGGAGAGAAGGATCCATCATGGGAAGCGGGATACACAGCAGACTCATAGAATGGCAGATGTCCTAAACAACACTCTGGCCTCAGAATCAGCCCTTAAGGCATTCGGATCTGGCTGAAGAGCCCATGAGAGTATTTCAGGCATGGAAATCCAAGACACCATGGAAAAGAAAAAAAAAAAGAAGACCTAAATGAAAGATCTCTGTGAGTGAGATCCCAGTGGAAAGAACGGGGCCATCAAAGAAGGAGGTACCTTTCTCTGAAGGGAGGAGAGAACTTCCAATTGGACTATGACCCTATCAGAATAAGATCAAAGTCAGCGAACCCTAAAGGCTTCCATAGCCTGGCAACTCATGACTAGAGCCTAGGGAGATTACTGACGCCATGAACAGGAGTGTCAAATTGTTAAATCAGCAACAGGAGTCACTGTGTACTAACATCCCATGTGGGATCTGTCCTTAATGTGTTGTCCAATGTGCGGTGATGCTATAACTAGTACTGAAACAGTATTTTTACTCTTTGTGTTTCTGTGTGGGTACAAACTGATGAGGTCTTTACTAATTATACACTGAATTGATCTTCTGTATATAAAGATAATTGGAAATGAAAAAAAACCCTGGTGTTAAATTGGAAATGGCATAGAAAATTAATTTTTAAAAAAATATTATGTAGGATCTCTGTCTTTAGTGTGCTGTACACTCTTATTTAATGCTATAATTAGTACTCCAACAGTATTTTTTTCATTTCGTGTTGCTATATTGGGGGGCAAACTGTTGAAATCTTTACCTAATATATACTAAACTGATCTTCTGTATATAAAGAGAATTGAAAATGAATCTTGATGTGAATGGAAGGGGAGATGGAGTGGGAAAGGGGAGGTTTGCGGGTGGGAGGGAAGTTATGGGAGGGGGGAAGCCATTGTAATCCATAAGCTGTACTTTGGAAATTTGTATTCATTAAATAAAAGTTTAATAAATGAAAAAAAAAAGATTTCTTTAGCTACTTTGGGTCACATTTGTTTCCATATTAATTTTAGCATCAGTTTTTTTAGATCTGTGAAGAATGTCATTGGTATTTTGATTGGGGTTCATTGAGTGTGTAAATTGCTTTTGGTAGTATGGATATTTTGATGATGTTGATTCTTCCAATACATGAACATGGAAATTTTTTCCTTTATTTAGTGTCTTTTATTCCTTTCTTTAGTGTTTTGTTATTTGTATCAAAGAGATCTTTGACATCTTGGTTAAATTTATTCCAAGGTATTTAATTATTTTTGGAGTTATTGTGAATGGGACTGATCTTAACTTTTTTGCAGCCATGGCATTGTCTGTGAATATAAATGATATTAATTTTTGTGAGTTGATTTTATATATTGCCACTTTACCAAACTCTTATAGGAGTTCCGTTAGCCTCTCAGTAGAGTCTTCTGGATCCCTTATATATATATAATCATCTCAGCTGTAAATCGGGATAGTCTGATTCCCTCCTTTCTAATTTATATTATTTTGATTTTTTTGACTAATGGCTTTGGTTAAAACTTCTAGGACTATATTAAATAGCAATTGTAAGAATGAGCATCTTTGTCTGTTTCTGGACCTCAGTAGGAATAATCCAACTTTTCCCCATTCTATATGATTCTAGTTGTGAGTTTGTCATAGATTACCATGATTATGTTGAGGAATGTTCCTTCTACACCCAATTTGCTTAAGTTTTTCATAATGAAAGGATGTTGTATTTTATCAACTGTTTTCTTTCTATCTATTGATAACTACAGGATTTTTGTTCTTCAGTTTGTTAATGTGATGTACCACATTTATTGATTTGTAAATATTGAACCATCCCTGTATTCCAGGGATAAATCACACTGTGTCCAGGTAAATTATCTTCCTGATGTATTGTTGGATTGATTAGCTAATATTTTGTCAAGGATTTTTGCATTTATGTTTATCAGAGATATTAGTCTATAGTTCTCTTTTTCTGCTTTGCCTTTTTCTGGTATAGGAATTAAGGTGAAGCAGGATACATAGAAGGAGTCTGGGAGGATTTCCTCCCTTTAAATTGTTTTGAAAATCTTGAGAAGGATTGGATTTAATGCTTCTTTAAATATCTGATATAATTTGGCAGTGAAGCCGTCGTTCCTGGGCCACTGGTCCTGGGCTTTTCTTTGTTGGGAGGGTCTTTATTACTGATTCAATTTCCATCTTGGTTACTGGTATGTTTAGATTTTCTTTGTGTTCATGACTCAATTTTGGTAGACTGTATGTGTGTAGGAATATATCCATTTCTTTCTGGTCTCCCAATTTGTTTGCCATGCAGCTGTTTCTAGTAATTCCTGATAATTATTTTTATTCTGTGGTAGCTATGGTTACATTTCCCCTTTCATCTCTGATTTTATTGATTTGGGTCTTCTCCCTCTTATTTTTGGTTAGTTGGGCAAATGATATGTCAATTTTGTTTATTTAAAAAAAAACTCAACTCTTCATTTCATTGATTTCTTGTAATTTTTTTGGTCTCAAATAATAATAATTTTAATTACTTATTTCCTCCTAATTGGGGGTTTGGTTTGCTGTTTTTCTAGTTATTTGTACTGCATTGATAGCTCATATATTTTGTACCTTTCCAATTTCTTCATGTGGGCACAAATTGCTATAAACTTCCCCTTTAATACTTTTTTATTATAACTCATAAGTTTTGATATGATGTATTTTCATCTTCATTTGTTTCCAGGAATTTTTAATTTCTCTTTTTGTTTCTTCTATGAACTGCTATTCATTTAAGAACATGTTGTTCAGTCTCCATGTGTTTTCATATAATCTAGAGATTCTTGAATTGTTGATTTCCAGCTTCATTCCATTGTAGTCAGAGAAGATGTATGGCATGAATTCAATGTTTTTTTTTAATTTTTTTTATTTTGCTGAGACTTGCTTTATGGCCTGGAATATGGTCTGTCCTAGAGAAAGTTCCATGCATGGATGAAAAAAAAGTATATCTGCAACTGTTAGCTGAAAAGTTCTGTGGCTATCTGTTGGGTCCATTTGGTTCATAATGTCATTTAGCTCTGTTGTTTCTTTGTTGATTTTTTTGTCTGGTTGTATGTTCATTGATGAAAATGGGGTGTTATAGTCTGCTGTTACTATTGTATTGGAGTCTATATCTTCAAAAAATCCAATAAGAATTCTTTTTTTTAAAAAAAAGATTTATTTATTTATTTATTTGAAAGAGTTATACAGCAGGAGAGGAGAGGCAGAGAAAGAGAGAGAGGGAGAGATGTCCTTCATCTGCTGGTTCACTCCCCAAATGGCAACAATGGCTGGAGCTGGGTCAATTTGAAGACAGGAGCCAGGAACTTCCTCTGGGTCTCCCATATAGGTACAGGGGCTAAAAGACTTGGGACATCTGCTACTGCTTTCCCAGCCCAGATCAGAGAGCTGAATTTGAAGGAGAGCATCCAGGACTTGAACCAGCACCCATATGGGATGCTGGCTCTGCAGACAGCAGCTATATATGCTGCACCACAGCACTGGCCCCAACATGTCTTTTAAATAGCCAGGTGCTCTGCAATTCAGTGTGTAGACATTTATTTTAGTAACTTCCTGTTGAATTGTTCCCTTATTCATTACATAGTGCTCTTCTTCATCTCTTTAACAGTTTTTGTGTTAAAGTCTGTTTTTTCTGATATTAGCATGGCAACATGTGCGATTTTTGCTTTCCATTAGCATGTTGTAACTTTTTCCATCATTTCACTTTCAGTCTGTGTGTATCTTTGTTGGTGAGATATGTAGCTTGTAGGCAGCAAATAGGTGGATCTTGTTTTTCAAGTCATTCAGCCAGAATCTATCTTTTAACTGGAGAGTTGAGGCCGTTTACATTCAAGGTTACTATTGATAAGTAATGAATTGGCCCTGCCATTTTCCCACAAATATTCTTATTGTTTATTTTGGATTTCTTTTGTACTTTGGAGGATTTTCTGCTTTCACATTCTTTTGTAATGAGGCTACCTTTCTTTGTTTCTGTGTGCAGTACATCCTTAAATATCTTCTGTAGGACCAGACGGGTGGTGACAAATTCTTTCAAAATCTATTTGTTATGGCAGGTCTTTATTTCACCTTTATAAATGAAAGGGTACTGTATTCTGGGTTGAAGCTTTTTCCTCTTAAGACTTGGTATATATCTCACCATTCTCACCTAGTCTATTGGGCTTCTAATGAGTCAGCAGTAAATCTAATTTGAGATCCTCTGAAAGTAATCTGGTGTTTCTCTAGTGTACATTTTAGAATATTTTCTTTATATTTTACTGTGGAAAGTTTGACTAGGATGTGTAATTTTGAAGTTCATTTCTAGTCATGTTTGCTAGGAGTTCCATGTGCTTTCTCTACTTGGATGCCCCTTTCTTTCTCTAAATTGAGTAAATTTTCTGTAATTATTTCACTAAGTAGGTTTTCTAGTCTTTTCTCTCTAGTTTTTCTCTCCTTCCATGCCTTCAGGAACTCCTAAGACCCCAAAACTGTCATATACTGTGCTACTTGATAGTATCCCTTAAATCTCCAATGCTGTTTTTAAGTTTTCTGATTTCTTCTTGCTTTTATTTTCGTTCTGACTGAAAGATTTTCTAAGATTTGTTTGATTGCTTGGATATTCTTTCTTCTGCATCACTATGTCTGCTGTTAAGGCTTTTCACTGCATTTTTTTTATTTGATCTATTGAATTCTTCATTTCTAGTATTTTATTTTGATTTATATTTAAAATCTCAATTTCATGGGAAAAATTCATTTGTGTTATATATGGTTTTCTTTAGTTCATGAATTTTCTTATGAATGATTTTGAATAATCCTACAATTAATTTTTTGAATACTGTTTCCAGAATTTCCTCAATCTCTTCATCTTCACAATCTAATATTAAATGTTGTGGTGCTCCTTGGGGGAGGGGGACTCATGATATCTTCCTTAATCTTGGTTCTTGATTTTCTGCTTTTGTTTTTAGGCATTTGTGGAGTTAATTGTTGCGCCCCCCCCCCCATGACTTTTATCTTTGAGTTACGCATCTGTGGCTTTAGTGGAATGTGTACACCTTTAGTGAATATCAAGAAGTGTAGTGGATGTGGCCAGCAAGCTCTGGTTTGTGCTCCCAGTGGGGGGAGGGAGTGAATATCTAGGGTAACTCCCATGTTGAGAGTAGTAGGTCTTCTCTTATTTTAAAGAAGTAGGGGAATTGTCACCTCTGTTGATATGATGGCCCCCTCATGTCCTCTCTTCAAAGCTGAACAATGCCAGGGTGTTAGCACTCAGTGTGTTAAACAATCATCTGTGCCATGGTATGAACAACACAAATGATCCACAGAGTCCTCACTGTGAGCACAGTTCCTGCTGCAATTACCTGCACCAAACAATCAAGGAGTTCTGAGCATGACTGCCCAGGGACCAAGTCTCACCCTGAACTTTCTCATGTAATCATTGAGTTCCCATGGTCTCAGCACACAAGTCTCCCACAGTCACTAGGTGCAGAGGGTTGGTTCTGCCCTGCCAATGTCTAGTGAGTAGAAAAGCAGATGTTCCCAAAGCCAGCTCCACCCAGGTGTCTTGATTCTGAGAGGCTGGTGGCACCTTTCAGTTCTATGTGAATGCGCAACCATCTCCCAGCCATGCCTAGTCAGTGGTGACTGTGGATTTTCCCCTTCACTACAATCTCTGGATCACTAAGAGCTACTAGCTGAAAGTTGCTGTCTCCCTGCAGATGCTGCCAGTACTGCTGCGAAGGTGTCTGTTTCCACCAGTTGCTGTGCACATGCACAGAGGCTTCTGAAGCTGCTGCCCAAACCCAAAATGGTACTTGCCCTCCCTCAGCAGACAGCAGTTAGGGTGAGGTAAATGTGACCCCTCTACTTCCACTGGGTCCGTGGGTAACCGCTAGCAACCATGAGCCCCCAGGGGTCCAGTCCAGACTCTCACCACACTCTCCTTCTGGCTATATCACCATGGTTTGCTGCAGTCTGATCTCACTTATGTCTCTAAGCCACTGGCAAGCACCTCCTACTACGGCTCTTGGCTATTACAGTCATTCCTGTTCGTGCTGCACATCTGCACCCTCCACACAGGTCCGCTGCATTCCTCTTCCTCTTGCATGATTTCCGGTGTATTTTTCTCTCCGATTCTCTCCTGAGAGTGTAATTCCTACACATTTTTTTCCCTTTTATTCCCTAACCTAGTGCAGTATGTCATTCCCTAATCTGCCATCATAGAGTCTCTAAGATCTATATGTTTAATCATTCTTAAAACATTAGTTTATTTTGCATGTTTTGTGTGAAATTTTTTAGATTTTTAAAACTTCTTATAAAAGATCAGATGTCATGTATTTCAGATACAATTCTAAAATAACCATACTTGCCTCCCTTCCTCCTTCCCTCAAACCACCTTCCTTCTTTTCTTTTTTCTTCAATTTTTATGATAACACATCATTTTTTGTATTTTGTACACAAAGTTTTAAGAGCATAATTCTATTTCCCACTAATCTCTCCCTCCCTCATTCCCACTCTCCCTCCTCTTTTTTTCCTATTTTTCTTTTAATTTATACAATGACACACTTTCAATTTTCTTTAGAATTACCAGATTGACCCCCCACCAAATAAAGACTTCAACAAGTAGTAAGCACAAAAACCAGCATTCCTCAAGAGTATAGATAAGTGATAAACAAAAATCAAATCTCACATTTTTCTGTAGGGGCGTATATTTTCACTTTTAATATTTGTAGGTTATTATGAAATATTAATAGTGCCACAGGCCTCCTCCATGTTCTGGATTTTTTTCCAGTTCACAATTGATATGCATGTATTTACTTATTTATTTCTGTTTATTTGTGAGGCAGAGAGGCAGAAACAGAAACAGACAGACAGCATGAGAGCTCACATCTGCTCGTTCACTCCCCAAACGCCTGAAATGACCAGGGCCAGGTTGGGTTGGACTGAAGCTGAGAGGCAGGAAACAATCCAGGTCTCCCACATTGGTGGCAGGGACCCAGTTTCTTGAGCTACTACTTCTGTCCCTCAGGGTCTGCATTACCAGGAAGTTGGAGCCAGGATTTGAAAGCTGGCAACAATGTCTGACCTACTATGCCAAACACTCACCTCCCTATTGATTTTTAATATAGCTTGAGATTAGTTTTCACACAGTAAAGTTTTGATTGCAATTAGTCAAAAAACTTTTTTGCTTTGTAAATTTTTGATGACTATATTTGCTTATAGGCTTCAAAAGGCTTTCAAATAAATAGTAATCTTTAATTAAACATATACTTATAGAACAACTTATAAGTGCCCACATTAGTAATAAAGCAATAGGGTAATAATGACAGAGTACTAACAAAAGTAGAAATCTAGGAGAATTAAGTATGCGGCCTCTGCTCCTAATCCTCAAGTATTTTATTATTCCTGTTGTGTCTTCATCACATCACATTAGGCATTTTAAGTCATGCTCCCTTCCCAAAGACCTTTCTTAGTCCAAGGAAATAGGGTTTTTAAGTGAGTCTGGTTCTGCTCTAGGTTTCTCTTTTTCTCTTTCATAAATTAATTTGAAAGACACAGAGACTGAAAAACAGAGACAGACACAAAGAGTTCTTGTATCCACCAGCTTACTTCCAAAATGTCTACAATTTATGAGGTTGGGTAGGCAGAAACCAGGAGCCTGGAATTCAGTCTGAGTCTCCCATGTGGGTGGCAGGAGCCTAAGGATTTGGGCTGTAAGCTGTTGCCTCACAGGGTGAGCATTAACAGGAAGCTGGGATTGGAAGCCGAGCCAGGAATCAAATCTAGGCCCTCTACTACGGATTGTCAGCTTTCCTAAGCAGTATTCTAAACAGTGCACCAAATGTATACCATGTTGGCCTCCGTTTTGTAGAGACTGCTCAAGTAGTCTCAGTTCAACATGGTGAGCATTGGTAGAGGAATGTGGATTTATATATCCTACCCATAAACTATAAAAACATTAGCGATTAGGTTAAGGCCATGGATTTCAGTAAGCTCATGAGTTCAGGGCTTAACTCTGGCATACAAGATGTCAGAATGAAAAATAGCATAACTAATTTTAAATCTCATAGAGTAGGACACTAAAAATGGTAAAATTAATCTGTAGTAAATAGATCAACCAGTGGGCAACATTTGTTATCATTATCAAGTATTATGTATTATACATGATTTGCTGGCAAGTATAGGAGGTTTGTTTTCCCCAATAACACTACTAATACATGAATACAACATAACCAGGTGATAAGGGTTTCTAAGCTCTATTATAATCTAATAGGACAAACTTTGTATGTAAAGTTTCTCATTTATGGAAACATTATGCTCTACACTAGTACATTTTTTAAAGTAGCCCAAATGAACTATGACAATAATAACTCATTGAATAAGAAGTTGGTTATATGACTTAAGAATTCAGGGAAGAGGCCTGAGTCAAAGAAATAAATTTTAGAGTCATCACCATAAATTCATTTTTAAATTAATAAGAATAGAAAAATCACCTACAGAACAAGTATAAATAAACAAGAGAATTTCCGTGAAAAAACCCTCAACAAAGCTATACCCTGTGTGGAGATAGTGACCTTTGAAGTAAGAGAAGGGTTAAGAAGCTATGGGAGGGTAGCAATTCAAGAATTATGACTCGGGGCCAGTGCTGTGGCACAGCAGGTTAAGCTGTCATCTGCTGTGTTGGTATCACATATGGGCTCCGGTTCCAGTCCCAGCTGCTCCACTTCCAATCCAGCTTCCTGCTAACATGCCTTGGAAACCAGTGGAAGAAGACCCAAGTGCTTGGTCCTCTGCACCTAACTTGGAGAACCAGAAGAAGCTCCTGGCCTTTGCAGCCATTTGGGGAGTGATTCAGATGATGGCAGATTCTCTCTCTCTCTCTTTCTCTTTCTCTTCCTCTTTCTCTTTCTCTTTCTGTCGTTCCCTCTCTCTCTCCCTCTCTGTAACTCTGATTTTCAAATGAATAAATATTTAGAAAATGAGTGATGAATGATGAATGATTAACTACACTAAATGCTTGGAATAAGTCACCATATTCACATGAGAAATTAGCCATTGCATTTAGAGTAGTGGAAGTCTTTTCTGAACTTAACGAAAGCCCACTTTAGTTTAAGTTGGAAAATTAAGATTTTGTACTGGAAATATAAACAGTTTTCATGTTCACCTGAAGGTATATATATATATATATATATATATATATATATATATATATGGCACACCAGGTTCTAGTCCCTGTCAGGGCGCCAGATTCTGTCCCAGTGGCCTCTCTTCCAGTCCAGCTCTCTGCTGTGGCCCGGGAGTGCAGTAGAGGATGGCCCAAGTGCTTGGGCCCTGCACCCACATGGGAGACCAGGATAAGTACCTGGCTCCTGCCTTCAGATCAGAGAGGTGCACTGTCTGCAGCACAGTGGCCATGGCAGCCATTAGAGGGTGAACCAACGGCAAAGGAAGAACTTTCTCTCTGTCTCTCTCTCTCTCTGTCCACTCTGCCTGTCAAAAAAAAAATAGTTTTTGTCTATATTGTTAGTAGAATTAAAACAATGGACAAAACCTTAATGTAGAGAAAACACATCACAGTGGTTGTTCTGCTAATGAAAGACATCATGGACACAGGGAATGTTCAGAGCAAGTCATATAAACGCCCAAAACAATTCATAATGAATTGAGCTTAAAATATGTTGGTCTAAAAATTTGAAGACAGACAGGTTTAACATAATTGAAAATATGAAATAGAAAGAACACAAATTACAGAATTTCTCTAAATTTCTGGTTAATGTCATTCAGCAGGTACCCAGTGATGTTTAGAAAATGATTTATTTAATTACAATAAAAATGCACACATACACAATTTGATCATTTAAAAGCAATCATTGATCCAACAATTATCTCATTCTTTCTCACTAATATCCTCACTTCTCTTTAATCCATTTTAGGCCAATTATTTGTCATTGTAATTACTCTTTTTGTTTTTGTTTCACAGATATCTGGTGCTTCTTTGTTCTTTATTATGCCCACCTGGAAAATATCAATCCTAGCTACATAAAACTCTGCATTACCCACAAACATCTGTCCAGCTGGGTGAACACTCTTAGAGGAAGACAGATTCTATACTGATTTGCTTCTCTTAAAATTCATCAACTCTTATATCTAATGGATCTTTGGTGCAGCCTAAACACTTCTGATAAGTTTCTTTATTTTTTATAATCCCTTGTAACAAAAGACTCTCCTATCTCCTTTCTTTTAGTCTTACACACAATTTAACTCCTTCTCTACCCTCAATTTCAACTGATAGCCAAGCTTCAGACTCACTAACTCATTATTGAAAACCAGGAAAAATTAGAGGAGAACCAAGATAGCTGACTAGAGAAGCCCTGCTCTCACCTCCGCCACAGAGAAGAACTCGAACAACATAGGAAGGTCTGCAATTACAGGCGATTTGGGGAAAACATCAGTAAAGCAGTGCTGGGAACTTTAAGCAATACAGAGACTGAGAAATCCAGCAGCATCTACACCAACTCCCTGGTCAGACTTTTTTTGCTGAGAAAAGGTAAGTAGAATGTTCCATGACTCCACCAAGACCAGAGACTGTCAGTCCTAACTACAGGATAATTCCAAAGTCATCAATGCCTTTAAATCAATTCTAGCAAGTTGACTGGGGTCCAAGCAACAAGAACCCAAGTTGACTCCCTATGTTCCTCCAAAGCCCTAGACCTGAGCTGCTCCAGCTCAGCTGCTGATAAACTCTTCTGGCTTAGGAGACAGCTAGCAGCCCTGTTATTACCAGAAGCCCCAAGAGCTAGAGTCAGGGTACTTTATAGAGCAGAGAAAAGGCCTCTATGTATCCTACAGCTGCACATTTGCTGGGCACAAGCACTGGAGTCATGCTTCCTTGATCAGTGAGATCTAGGGAAGTTCCTCTCTGTATCTTGGGTCTCAGCACCAGCTACCACTGATACACAAGCCCAAGGGACCAGGCTTGAGCAAATCCCTTCTGTATCTCTTAGGCACAAGGTGCAGGGTAGCCAAATTAATACCTTACCTTCACCCTAGATTGTCCTGTGCAAACCAGGGACTTTCACTTCTGTGTCCTGCAGCTCTTGCTCTGTGGCTGTTTGTGATGAATCCCTGGGGAAACTTGCACTCACCAGTAGAACCTGTAGCACCTTATGTGCATTCCTCTAGTTTATCTCTGCAACCAGCAGTCCACAATATCCAGAATAAACTTCACTCAATCTGAGACATGTGTAAGTACCACACAGCATCCTGTGGCTCTGGGACTGTTAGCTCCGGAAGTCTCAGGGACACTTGTGCTCCCCTGTGCCGTTTGGTGAAGGGCCTATCTGCATTCCTTTGCTCAAGTCTGGCATTCACTAACACATAACCTCTAGTATAATGTTTGATCACTGTATGGGATATGGATAAGATACCATCAAGTCCTCTAGCTCTGAGATGGTGACTGTTGGGTCCATATTGCATAGAGACACCCAAATTCACCTTGAGGACCTGGGTAATGTCTCCACTGTATTCTGAATCTTCAGGACTATGAATATTTGCTCTCTAAGTCACAGACTGAACTTTTCCTTTTGGACCTAGAGAAGTATGTGTCTCTATTCCAATGCTGTATGCCATGGCTTCCAGGGTACAATCACCAACATAAACTAAACCTTTCCAGTGGGACCTGGACAAGCTTCAAAATAACCTCAACTTTCCCTGTGGGGCTTGCACCCTTTCTTTCCTGTGGTTCCAAACTGTGACAGTTAATACTATATACTCCAGAGTGACCAGAACCCACCCTGCAGGAACTAGGGTAGACCTTACCTGTATTACACTGCTCCAGGTCCACAATCTGCCAGTTGACAATGCCCCCCATACTTTGTTTTCAGTGTGTAGGACTCAGGCAAGTTCTCAATCTTATCTCAGGTGCTAAAATTAGAGTAGTTGGTGCAATAAGCCCAAACTAAAAACAAAATATGCAGGGGGCAAGAAATGATAAGGACCAGAGCATAAAAAATGAAACTGAAATAAAAAATAGAAAGATTATCCAAATGAAATGTTGATTTTTTGAAAAACAGAAAAAAAATACACGAAATTATAAACGAAAAAGGAGACATTATGACTAATTGCACAGGAATAGAAATGTCATAAATTACTCTGAAAAACTATGTAAGGGCGGGCTTGGTTTGAAATATTAAGTTTTTAAAACTGTATGCATATAATATATGAAAATTGTCCCTTTTGTATTAAGAAAAAAAACCATTTGCTAACAAATTGGCAAATCTTAAAGAAATGGATAAATCTCTAGATAAAAAAAAACATACCACAATTAAATCAAGACTACAGAAAAAATTGAAATATACCCTAACAAGTAAAGAGATGAAACAGATGGATAGACCAATGGAACAGAATAGAAACACCAGAAATCAATCCAAACATCTACAGCCAACCTATATTTGATCAAGGATCCAAAACCAATCGCTGGAGTAAGGACAGTCTATTCAATCAATGGTGCTGGGAAAATTGGATTTCCACGTGCAGAAGCTTGAAGCAAGACCCCTACCTTTCACCTTACACAAAAATTCACTCAACATGGATTAAAGACTTAAATCTATGACCCAAAACCATCAAATTATTAGAGAGCATTGGAGAAACCCTGCAAGATATTGGTACTGGCAAAGACTTCTTGGAAAAAAACCCAGAAGCACAGGCAGTCAAAGCCAAAATTAACATTTGGGATTGCATCAAATTGAGAAGTTTCTGTACTTCAAAAGAAACAGTCAGGAGAGTGAAGAGACAACCAACAGAATGGGAAAAAAAATATTTGCAAACTATACTACAGATAAAGGGTTGATAACCAGAATCTACAAAGAAATCAAGAAACTCCACAACATCAAAACAAACAACCCACTTAAGAGATGGGCCAAGGACCTCAATAGACATTTTTCAAAAGAGGAAATCCAAAGGGTCAACAGACACATGAAAAAAATCTTCAAGATCACTATCAATCAGGGAAATGCAAATCAAAACCACAATGAGGTTTCACCTCACCCCAGGGAGAATGGCTCACATTCAGAAATCTACCAACAATAGATGCTGGAGAGGATGTGGGGAAAAAGGGACACTAACCCACTGTTGGTGGGAATGCAAACTGGTTAAACCACTATGGAAGACAGTCTGGAGATTCCTCAGAAACCTGAATATAACCCTACCATACAACCCAGCCATACCACTCCTTGGAATTTACCCAAAGGAAATTAAATTGGCAAACAAAAAAGCTGTCTGCACATTAATGTTTATTGCAGCTCAATTCACAATAGCTAAGACCTGGAACCAACCCAAATGCCCATCAACAGTAGACTGGATAAAGAAGTTATGGGACATGTACTCCAGAGAATACTATACAGCAGTAAGAAACAATGAAACCCAGTCATTTGCAACAAGATGGAGCAATCTGGAAAACATTATGCTGAGTGAATTAAGCCAGTCCCAAAGGGACAAATATCATATGTTCTCCCTGATCGGCGACAACTAACTGAGCACCAAAGGGGAAACCTGTTGAAGTGAAATGGACACTATGAGAAACAGTGACTTGATCAGCTCTTGTCCTGACTTTTGATGTACAATGTAATACTTTATCCATTTTAGTATTTTTTTTGTTCTAGTACTATTGGTTGAACTCTGTAATTAACACACAATTATTCTTAGGTTTTTAAATTTTAACTGAAAAGTGATCCCTGTTAGGAATATGGAAAACATTATGCTGAGTGAATTAAGCCAGTCCCAAAGGGACAAATATCGTATGTTCACCCTGATTGGCGACAACTAACTGAGCACCAAAAAGGAAACCTGTTAAAGTGAAATGAACACTATGAGAAATGGTGACTTGATCAGCCCTTGCCCTGACTGTTGATGAACAACTTAATTCGTTATCCCTCTTAGCATTATTTTTTGTTTGTTCTACTTAATACTTTTGGTTGAATTCTGTAATCAATACACAGTTATTCTTAAGTGTTGAAACTTAACTGGAAAGTGATCGCTGTTAAATATAAGAGTGGGAATAAGAGAGGGAAGAGATGTACAATTTGGGACATGCTCAAGCTGACTTTCCCCAAATGGTAGAGTTAGAAACATACCAGGGGATTCCAATTCAATCCCACCAAAGTGGCATGTACCAATGCCATCTCACTAGTCCAAGTGATCAATTCTGTTCACAATTGATCATAATGATAGGACTAAGAGTCAAAGGGATCACATAAACAAGACTAGTGTCTGCAAATACTAACGGATAGGATAAAAATGGAGAGAACGATCCAACATGGGAAGCAGGATACACAGCAGACTCATAGAATTGTGGATGTCCTAAATAGCACTCTGGCCTCAGAATCAGCCCTTAAGGCATGTGGATCCAGCTGAAAAGCCCATGAGAGTATTTCAGGCATGGAAAGCCAAGACACTCTGGCAAAAAAAAAAAACAAAAAAAAACAAAAAAAAACAAAAAAAAAAAAAAACAAAAAAAAAAACACAACCAAACCTAAATGAAAGAGCTCTGTGAGTGAAATCCCAGTAGAAAGAATGGGCCATCAAAGAAGGAGGTACCTTTCTCTGAAGGGAGGAGAGAACTTCCACTTTGACTACACCCTTGTCTAAATATCATCAGAGTTGGTGAACTCAAAAGGCTCCCATAGCCTTGGCAACTCATGACAAGAGCCTAGGGTGATTACTGATGCCATAAACAAGAGTGTCAATTTGTTAAGTCAACAACAGGAGTCACTGTGCACTTACTCCTCATGTAGGATCTCTGTCCTTAATGTGCTGTGCATTGTGATTTAATGCTATAGCTAGTACTCAAACAGTATTTTTACACTTTATATTCTATATGGGTGCAAACTGTTGAAATCTTTACTTAATATATGCTAAACTGATCTTCTGTATATAAAGAGAATTGAAAATGAATCTTGATGTGAATGGAAGGGGAGAGGGAGTGGGAAAGGGGAGGGTTGTGGGTGGGAGGGAAGTTATGGGAGGGAAGCCATTGTAATCCTTAAGCTGTACTTTGGAAATTTATATTCGTTAAATAAAAGTTAAAAAAAAAAAGTAAAGAGATGAAGTATCAATTAAAAGTTTCTCAACAAATGAAAGTCCAGGAACTGATGTCTTCCCTCTAACTTCAATAATTCTCAAAGTATTTTTAAATATTGAGAAAAATGGAACTCTCCTAATTTTTTTAAGGAGGACAGCATTACTATGATTCCAAACCAAAGATGTATCCCATACACACGAAGACACAGTGCTAAATGAAAACTGTATACCTATATTATTGATCAGCATAGATGTAAAAATTCTCAAATATGGGGTAACAAAATCAACAGTACATCAAAATATAGATTCTGATTACATGGGAGTTATTCCAGCGATGCAAAGATAGTTCAACATTTACAAATCAATCAATGGAATAAAGAACAAAAAACATGTGACCATCTCAACAGATGTAGATAAAAAGCATTTGATAAGATTCAATATTCTTTCATGATAAAAGAAAAATCTCAACAAGCTAGGTATACAGAAGCCTTACCTCAAAATCATAAAGGTTATATGTGATAAAATGACAGCGAATGTCATATTGCCTCAGGAAAAGAGGAAAACTCTTCCCTTCAGATCTGGAATGTCTGACATGGATGTCCACTTTCATCACTCTTACTCAACATAATATTGGAAATATTGCAAGAGTAAGAATTAAGAAATAAAGAGCATCCAAATTTGAAAGGAGGAACTCACAGTATTCATGCAGATGACATGATGTTGTACATGAAAAAAAGTAAAGCACTCCACCAAACAGGTCTTCTAACTGGTAAACCAATTAAGTAAGGTTTCAAGCTATAAAAATCAGCCAAAAAAAGTAGCATTTTAATGTAACTATAGTGATCTTGTTGAAAGAGAATTCCCAAAAGAAATAAATCCTATTCATAATAGCTATAAAAATTAAATGTATTAGAATAAATTTAACCAAAAAAGTGAAAGATCTCTACAACTAATACCACAAATATTCAAGGACACAAAAATTGGAAAGACATTCTTGTTTATGAATTGTAAGAATTAGCACTACTGAAATGACCATACTACCCAAGGAAATCTACATTCAATGTAATTCCTATTTAAATTCCAGTTATGTTCCTTATAGAATTAGATACAATGATCTTATAATGTATATGTGATGACGATAGAGCCAGTATTGGCAAATGATTTTGAGAAAAGAAAAATCAAGCTGAGACATCATAATACTTTATTTCAAAATATACCTGAAGGGGTCAGCACTCTGGCTGAGAGAGTTGAAGCCCAGGCCTACAGCAATGACATCCCGATTGGGTGTGGGTTTGAGTCTAGTCTGTGCCACTCTCAATCCAGCTCCCAGTTAATGTGCCTAGGAAAGCAGCAGAGGATAATCCAAGTGCTTGGGTCCCTGCAACTTGCAGGAGACCCAGAAGAAGTTCCTGGCTGCTGGCTTCCATCTGGATCAGTCCTGGCTGTTGCAGCCCTTTGGGGAATGAACCAGCAGTGGAAGATCTCTCTCTCTCTCTTTCTCTCTTTCCTTCTATCTCTCTATAATTCTTTATTTCAAATAAACAAATAAATCTTAAATGGTCATCAAACATATGAAAAAATGCCTAATATTATTAGCATCAGGGAAATGCAAATCAAAACCACATTGAGAAATCACCTCACTCTTGTCAGAATGGCTATTTTTTAAGAAGACAGTTACAAATGATGGTGAGGATGTGAAGGAAGGGGAAATGTTATACACAATTGATGCAAATGTCAATTAGTACAGCCACTTGGAAAAGAGTATGCTTTGTCTTAAAAACTGGAACTGTAACTACCATATGATCTAGCCATTCCCTTACTGGGAATATATTACAAACGTATGGATCTTTGTATCAGAGAATGCTCCACCATGTTTATTGCAATACCATTCACAATAGCCTTAGTATGGACTCAACCAAGATGATCATTATCAAATCAATGGATAAAGAAAATGTGAGTATATATATACATATATTTAAGTATGAATACATATAATGGAATATATAACACATTATAAATAATACATAATAGATATAAAGAACATTGAGTCATAGAAAATAATGAAATAGGCAGCAAAGTGAATGGAAAAAGAGGATATCATATTAAGTGAAATAAGCCAGACACAGAAAGACTACACATTCTCTACGTGGGAGCTAACAAAATCTCAGTCTGAACACAGAATGCTGATTACTGGAGCTGCTATGCTTTGGGAGATAGGAACAGTTTGGATGATTGGTATCAAATGAGAGCTAGATCTACAAAATTACTTCCTAGTGTTACAAAGCATAGTGGGGAAGACTGTAGTTCTCAATAACTAGTAGACATTGTAAAAACAAACAGAAGAAAGAAGCTTCAAGCCTCTCAACCTAAAATAATTGTCAAGGAAGGAGAAATGTTGCTTACTGCTTTGATCAATTCAAAATGTATACATGTTTTGAAATATCACAGTGTAGACCACAAGTATGCAAAATTCTTATTAATAAATTTTTAAATGAAAACAATTACATATTTCTATAGCAGATTTATTATTTAATTTATTACTTCTTTATCCATATTCTGTATTTTATGCCTTGCCACAATAAAGCTAATATGTGTATTTTAACCTAATGTTGTTTGCATGTGTGTACTAGAGTCCACCTTTGGCTTTCTTTAATGTACTAGTTCTTAATTATGTAACCTGTATCCTGCATCAACACTTACATCTTTAGTGATCATTTTCAGCTTAATATATATTATTTTCCCCTTGTTAGTTTCTCCTAAATATTAAATTCAGTATTCATTGAGTGAAATGTTTATAAAACCTTGCTGTTTCGATTTCTCCCATTCTCTCCTAAACTCATTTCAGTCAAACTCAGGAAGGGAGATGTTTACTAGAAAAGAATATAAAGAGAATTTCTGGAGGTATAGAAATACTCTGTGTCTTCAATTATCAAAAATTAATGAGTTGAATACAAGATTTTTAGATTATATTATACACAAAACATATCAGAAAAAACTGAATTGAGGGTGATATGTGTATATATATATATATATATATATATATGCGTTATATATATACGAAAATTGCCATGCTTTGCATCCTGTCTCTGCCATAAAAATATACATGTGGATAGATTTGTATTAAAAAGAATAAATATTGGAAGAAAGTGTGGGAGATGTCAAACCTAAAGAAAAATTACTGACAAGTTATATGATAATACAACTGTGATTGGAAGTCTATGATTTATAGTAATTCCAGTTTACACGTCAGATAAGTTTGTTTTTTGTAGATGAATTATCTTTGAAGTGATAGAGAAAGTAGAATAGATGAGTATAAAGCAAACTGAAAGCAGATCATTGTAAAAATTAAACAGAGGGAATTAGAGAGGAAGGAGGAGGAAGGGTGGGAGTGTGGACAGAGGGAGGGTAGGGTGGAAAATATCACTATGTTCCTAAATCTGTATATATAAATTACTCGAAATTTGTTTAGCTTATGTAAAAAATAACAATTAATTTAAAAAGAATGTAATAATTTTCCTAGGTTAAGGAATTTGTGGCCATTCAAATAGGGGATTTGACTAGTAGAATATATTAAATAATGAGGCATTGTTTACAGATCCCAGTAAAACAGGGATAATTAGAAAAAAAAATCAAAACTGCTAGGAGGAGAGGACATTTTGATCAAAGAGTAGTATTTTAGAGGGCTGTCCCATACTAAAAGTCTTCCATACAGAAACAAAAAGAGCATTAATAAATTAATGTAAATTATTATCCATTTACTAGTTAAATCATGTAAAAAGTCACACTGCTCATCAATGCAATTTCATCTGCTATGGAAAATATATATATTGATCATTATATTAATAAAAATGATTGAGATAATTTACCAAAAAGCAGTTAATAATCTGTTAAATTCAAAGGATTATCTGTAGACATATTACCATAAAAAGCCTAACATTACTTCTAATGCTTATATACAAAATGAACAAAATAACTTATTGTAGTGATGTGGTAAAAGTTAGACTTTTTAGAGTACTTAAACAAGTCCATAAAAATGTGTTATCAGACAGAACTTTGTCAGAAAGTCATTCATTTTTATTAAGCTAATCAAAGAAAACAGATGCCTTTTCCTTTAAGCAGTTTGCATGGGACTAGAAAATTCTGTAGCTTTAATTTGAATCAGCAGTGCTCTGCAAAAGTTCTTTAACAAAAGTGTCACAGCAAATGCTCACATAATAAAAAAGTGTCGATTAGCTGGATATTAATGCAATAAATTAACTTGGTTTTTTGATTACCAAACATTCTCATAATAAGTTTCTATGACTTTATTTTTATAAATGCATACAGCCTTTTGTGTGTGTTTATCTGTGGGGGGGGGGATAAAATGTTCAGTTAGTAATCTGGATTTACAGACTGATTCTTATAAACTAAAAATAAAAATAAACTTTCAGTTTTTAAAAAATGATTGTAATATGTTAGTCAACTCTGAACCCAGTTTAAAAAAGTTGTCAGAAATATGGTAGAAATAGATTATATTTTGCATATTCTGCTACAATAGAAAGTTATCATCACTTATGCTTAAATTTTTTTGGAAAAATTCAAAGAAGTTTTGTTGAAGGCTTATGTATCCACTCATTTATTCAGTTTTCCTTTTCAACAATCCATATTTTCTCTTTCTTTCTTTCCTTCCTTCCTTCCTTTCTTCCTTTCTTCCTTCTTCTTTTTGTTGTTGTATTTATCTACTCAAAAGGCAGAGTTACAGAGAGAGAGAGAGAGAGAGAGAGAGATCTTGCATCCACTGCTCAACTACACAAATGGCCACAACAGTTGGAGCTGGGCTACCTCGGGGTCCACCACTTGAGTACAGGTGTTCAAGCACTTGGCCTATCCTCTTCTGTCCTCCCAGGCCATCAGCACGGAGCTGATTTGGAAGTGGGGCAGCCAGGAGTCAAACTGGCTCCAAGATGGGATCCTGGATCTGCAAGTGGCAACTTTATGTCCTATGCCAAATCGCCAACCTGAACCATATTATTTCTGTACATAATAATATGGAATCTGTGGTGATGGGGGAATTAATGGCCCTATTGGTATATACTGGTTCTGTATAGGCTGTTCTAAAAACTACCATGAACTTGGTGGTTTGAAAAGAGATGCAATGGAAGAAGTCCTGGAAGAAGAAATTGAAAATGAAATTACAGATAGGCCGTATTTATCTATTTACCTGTCCTAGCTTTGGGTTGTGCCAGTTAATGCCAAATGTTACTTGACTTTCTGCTGTGTGATTCCTGTATCTGCTGATATCATTACCTGATATTCTCCCTTTTTGTCTTTTCTCCCCTCAAAAATACATCAATAATGTTGGATCAGGGTACATTTAAATTGAGTAGTATCTAGTCTTAATTTTATTGTATCTACAAAGATCTTATTTCCAAATAAGGTCAAGTTTAGAAGTATTAGCAGTCTTTTTTTTTTTTTAGGAACACAGTTGAATTCTATACATTATGTATAAATACCTTGTAGAGAATAGGAAGGGCCAGTTTTAGAGCTAATATTCCCTTGACACTCAATATCAGAATGAAGGAAGCTTCTAGTTGGATCCAAATCCTAAGTGTACACTGAAAGTTCCCTATGAATATCTGCAAGGTAAGGGTTGGAATGAATTGTGTGCAGCACAATCCTAGGAGATCAGTTGTAATCTCAATTGCAGGGACTCCAGGATGGAGAGGAAAATTTTCTGAAATATTTTATTTGGAAGCAATTATAGACTGATAAGAAATTGAGAAAATGGTTCTAAGTGGTTTGATGTATCCTTAGCCCAATTTCTCCCAATGGTTGCATCATACCTGACTATAGAACTATATCAAAACTTCAAAATTCATGATAGTGCACTGTATGATAAATTCTATGTCATTTTATTTCATAGTGGGTAGACTGTGAAACAGAGTGAAGTGTTAACAGGAGAGCAAGCCTCCATTGAGAGTGCCTACACCTTAGTTGGTGTTCCCTTTGCTCTACAATTCTGCTGTTTAGAGCAATTTAAGCCTTTTGATAATATCTTTCCTTTATTTTAGATCTGCCAAGAAGAGAAAATATCGTTAAAGCTTGTGGAAAGAATTGCAGTCACAATATAAGGTGTATTTTTGTCTGGGATGGAGGATTTTTACATGCTTGAAAGGAAAAGTAGTTGGCAGATTTGTCACAAGGATGATCACTTGTCTTCTGTTTCACAGGATACTGTGATTATTTTTAGTATTCTCTTGAAAATCTATAAGCCAGGGACTTGCGAGTGGTTGCATCTCTGTTGTTTTAATTTTTTCCTTCAGATTAAGTCATTTAATATAGATACTTCAGTTTCCTGCAGGAATTGGGATTGGGTGAATAAACATGGTTGTCAATAGCATTGGTTTGGTTTGATTTGGTTTGTTGTATCATAGCAAATCCCTGAACTCCAGAGGGCACTGGCAGTTGGATGTGTGGAGGTAATCAGCTGCTGCCTTGCATAGCCACGAGTTTTGATCCAAATTACTGATGATTATGATAATCTTAGGGTCAGAGGATGTAGCTTTTTATGATAATAAGGAAACAGATTCTAAGATTATTTTTTTTCTTTTAGAAACCATCCTGAAACTTTATTTGAATTAATGTGTTTCAGTACTTTATATAAATAGCTCATATACCATGAAAAGTTGCCAGTGTGATAAAACACATAAGATGTGCCCTCCTCCCAGCCCTAGTGAAAATCATACCTATAACTAGTGTATGTTTGACAACAGTAATATCTGAAATTGCGTTGGGTGTAAAGTGTGGCTATAAAGAAAATTAGTCCTTATGGCTAATTAGAACTAGGATAAATCATTGGCCGGCGCCTTGGCTTAACAGGCTAATCCTCTGCCTTGCGGCGCCGGCACACGGGGTTCTAGTCCCAGTCGGGGCGCAGGATTCTGTCCCGGTTGCTCCTCTTCCAGGCCAGCTCTCTGCTGTGGCCCGGGAGTGCAGTGGAGGATGGCCCAAGTCCTTGGGCCCTGCACCTGCATGGGAGACCAGGAGAAGCACCTGGCTCCTGGCTTCGGATCAGCGCGATGCACCGTCCGCAGTGGCCATTGGAGGGTGAACCAACGGCAAAAAGGAAGACCTTTCTCTGTCTCTCTCTCTTTCACTATCCACTCTGCCTGTCAAAAAATAAAAATAAAAATAAAAAAAAATTTAAATTAAGAAAAAAGAACTAGGATAAATCATTAGAACTTGGATAAGAGGACTAAATTGGTATCATTAGCAGGACAATGATTAGTCTCTCTTTTACTAATCTTACTGGTAATTGTTTCTAGGTTTTACATTAATGATGGATCCTCCCTCAAACAGAGAACTTTGCAGGTATGAAACAGGTTTGAGGGCTTTTAAATATGGAGGGAAAAGGTTTGGTATTACTCATACCACATAACCTGAGGTTGGAGAGAACCACTCAGGGGCCTGTAACCAAAATTGTAGAAGATAACTTCTGAGATGGATGGACATCTCTTGAAGCAATGTGAACCTAAATCTACCTCAGGTAAGTAGGATAAAATTTTCAAGATTTCATACTAAACAACTTGTACTCAGTCGATGTATTCCTAAGCTTTAACACTTTCATCTTCTCATTAATTCTTAAATAATCATTTTTTTCTGACAAATTAAATAAATATAGGAAACCACCAATAGAATCAAAACACACAATTATGACATCACTACAAATTCCTCCCCCATGCTACACTTTTGTAGTCAAAGGCACAACCTAGCTCAATTATTTAAAGGATCTAAGAGCTGTAGGCTTAAAACAAGCTCTGATTGGTCAATAATATAAGAGAATTGTTAAAGGACATTATATGGTTAAAGAGTAAGGCTTCTGGTACTAGAAGATCAGGAATCAAGTCTTAGCAGACCAGCTCCGGGTTGTATAATCAAAGAAAGCATGGTTTGTTCGTTTTTTGGATTTTTTTTTTCATGTTACATTTCAGATGACGATCACTCACCTGAACTCACCCAGTCTAAACTCAGAGCCTAAGCAAATTCTTTTTATATTGTGCATCACCAAAACTATGAGCAAGGGGGAGGCATGATTACAAAGGGTAATGAGAGAGATAATATTCTGATAATTGTGGGGGAGATAATAGTGGTGAGGACACAATTCTATATTTTAATTGGATTAGAAACCATAGAATGTAGCACCCCTTATCCTCACTGCAATTTGCAAAAGTGTTTGAACCATCCCGTGTAGACAAGCAAGTTCATATTGCTAATTGTACAGTAAATGTCAAAGCAAAGGAGGGGGCCAGCGACGTGGCTCACTTGGTTAATCCTCCACCTGCAGCACCAGGATCCCATATGGCGCCGGGTTCTAGTCCTGGTTGCTCCTCTTCCAGTCCAGCTCTCTGCTGTGGCCTGGGAGGGCAGTGGAGGATGACCCAAGTGCCTGGGCCTCTGCACCCACATGGGAGACCAGGAGGAAACTCCTGGCTCCTGGCTTTGGATCCTCATAGCGCCGGTCATAGCGGCCATTTGGGGGGGTGAACCAATGGAAGGAAGACCTTTCTCTCTGTCTCTCTTTTTCTCATTGTCTATAACTCTACCTGTCAAATAAATAAATAGAAAAAAAAAAAGGAAAGAAGTAACCATGCAAGAGAGCATTATTCATTTGCTATTTATGTTGTAATTTCTCTGTGTATCTTTGTGAATAATAAAATAACCATGACATAATGTGATGATCATACAGTAGCTTGGCCTGATACAATGGGACTGGATCATAGATTTATGTCACAGTTATATATTTGTCTTCACATCTACATGACAATACTGCAAGCAAGGAAGATTAAAAAGCAAGATTAAAAAGGAAGATTAAAAAGAGAGGATGGGAAATTCTTAGAATTGTATCTATCAACTACAATAAATCTGTTCTCTTTGCATTGGTATTATATTCAGAGTTCAAGAATTGAAGGTAATCCTTCATATTATTGACTTAAAGGTACTCCATTAACCTAGCAAACTATATATTACAATGAGGGAGAATACATAATTTTAAGTTGCAAGATCATGAATCTTAAAAATCATTCTTTATAGTCCCTTTTCCATGAATACTTATTTTACCAAAATATCATTTTATTGATACATTCTTATTTCTCATGAAACTCTGACAATCCTGACAGTGAGAAGGGAATTAAAATATTACCTAACTATTTTTTACCTTTAATTTTTGATGATTTTGTGTGATAGTAATTGGAATGTCCTAAATTTTTGCCTTAGAATCTTGGTGTAAAATTCTGTTTTAAGATTTTAAAATACCATTCAAATCTTATACAGTGGATAGCATATTTGGAACTCAGGAAATATGATTTGAATGGCTCACTTTAATTTTTTTTATTTGAAATTTTTTTATTTATGTAATGTGAACAAATTTCTCGTATTTCATATATATAGATTGAAGAACATGATGACACTTTCCATATTATTTTCCCTTCCTGTCATCCTCACACCCTCACTCATGCTTCCCTTCCTATTTTTTTATTTTAATTTTTACAATGATATATTCTCAGTTTATTTTATAACCAAAAACTTAACCCTCCACCAAATAAAAGATTCAACAGTAGCAAAAAATATTGTTCTTCAAGAGTAGAGACAAGAGCTATAAACAATCATAAAATCTTAAAATATCAATTTCACTCATATACATAACACTTTTTGTGTTCTGTATAATTATTTCTATGCACTAGGGAAAACATATGAAAATTGTCTTTTTGAGACTGGCTTCTTCACTAAGCATAATGGCTTCAAGTTCTATCTATATTATTGCAAAAGACAGGCGTGTGTATACATATATCTGTCTATATATCATATTTTCTTTATTCTGTCTTCAGTTGATGGACATCTGGGTTGATTCCATATCTTAGCTATGGTGAATTGAGCTGCAATGAACAAAGTGGTACAGATAACTCTTTCATATGCTCATTTCATTTCATTTCCTTTGGGTATATTTCCAGGAGTGGGATGGCTGAGTCATATGGTAGATAAATTTTCAGATCTCCGAGGAATTTCCATACTGCCTTCCATAATGGCTGTAGTAGTTTACATTCCCACCAGCTGAGAATTAGGGTACCTTTTCCCCCACATTCTTGCCAGCATTTGTTGTTTTTCTTTTTAATTTTTGGATTATGGTCATTCTACCTAAGGTGAGGTGAAACTTCAGCGTGGTTTTTACTTGCATTTCTCTGATGGCTAGTGATCCTGAGCCTTTTTTTTCATGTGCCTTTTAGCCATTTGTATTCCATCCTTTGAAAAAAGTGTGTTTATGTCCTTTGCCTACTTCTTAATTGGGTTGTTTATTTTGTAGTTCTTGAGTGTTTTCAGCTCTTTATAGAGTCTGGATATTAGTTCTTTATCAGGGGCATAGTTTGCAGATATTTTTCCTTTTCTGTCAGTTGCTTCTTTACTTGAGCATTTTCTTTGCATTGCAGAAGCTTCTTAGCTTGATGTAATCCCATTTGTCTCTTTTTTCATCGTGCCTATGCTTCTGGGGTCTTTTCCAAGAAGTCTTTGCCTAAGCCATTGTCCTGCAGAATTTTCCTGATGCTTTCCCCTCGTAATTTGATGGTATTAGGACACAGATTTAGATTCTTGATCCATTTTGAGTTGATTTTATTATAAGATATAAGGTAGAAGTCTTGTTTCATAGTTCTGCCACAGAGATGCAATTTTCCCAGCACCATTTATTGCAGACACTGTCCTTTCTCCAGGGAATGATTTTTGCCCTTTTGTTAAGGATCAGTTGGCTATAGATGTATGGCTCAATTTCTGAGGTTTCTATTCTGTTCCATTAGTCTGTATGTCTATTTTTGTGCTGGTACCAGGTTGTGTTGATTATAACTGCCCTGTAGTATTCTTGAAATCTGGGATTGTGATGTCTTTGCTTTATTTTTGTTGTGTAAGATTTCTAAGCTATTGGGGGTCTTGTGGATCTTATGTTGCCATGTATTTTTGCATTGATTTTTTTTCTAGATTGAAAATAATGTCATTGGTATTTTGATTGGGATCACATTGAATCTATAAATTGCTTTTGATAGTAAGGACATTTTGATGATGTTATTTCTTCTAATCCACAAGCATTTTTTTTTCATTTTTTTGTGTTTTCTTCTATTTCTTTCTTTAATATTTTGTAATTTTCATTGTATAGATCCTTTTATGTCCTTTGTCAAATTTATTTCAAGAAAAATTTCTTTAAAAGATGAAGAATAAGCAGCATCTTTTTATGTAGATGGAATAATTCAATAATGGGTCCAAAGTCTTATAAATCGATGGCCCTTCATACATACTGCCTTTCTATTTTTAGGCATTTAGGCAAATGATTTTGGTCCTATTAAGAGATGGAGTCTATTTCCTCTACCCTTTTCTTTAAATTTTATTTATTTAAAAAGTGAAGTGACAGAGTAAGAGGGAGAGACGAGAAAAACTGTGTGTGTGTGTGTGTGTGTGTGAAAGAGAGAGAGAGAAAGGGAGAGAGAAAGAGAGAGAGAGAGAGAGAGAATCTTCCAGCTAAACTCAAATTGCTAAACCATGGATACCGGAGACATAATGAATGATTGATTTTATGTTAGTAATTATAAGGATAATTTATTAACAGTAATAATAGATAACTGACAGAGACTTCAAACATTTTGTTAAAAATACCTTTTGCATATTCTCTATGTTTAAATATTTACATTAGATAAACTAAAATGTTCTATGCAGTAAATGACATTTATAATTTACCAGGCACTTATTTCAACTGGCTAAACATATTAATAGTGTAATATTTTCCTTGGACTGATATTTCTGTGTACTTTTACTGTCTTTGAATATAATTATTGTTTAATCTGTTTGTCATTTTTAGTGATGCACTACATCACAAACATTTGTGTACTGGTTTAATTTTCCAAATGAGTGTGGCATTGCAAGAAATAATGCCTATCAGGAAACACCTCAAGTTATTTTCTTTCACCTTATCTTTTTGCTTCCTTCCCTCCTATACCTTTTTCTCTTCTTCCTCTTTGTTTGAAGTTCTACAGAAGTACTATAGTATCTTCAAAATCGCATTTTCTGCAAAACATACAGATAATTTTTAACTTGCCATAATAGGGGTTTTCTGAAAAAATAAGTATAGGAATATAACCTCTATTAAATAGCCTTTCATTTTAAGAACTCCTAGATACAAAGTTAGCAGAATAAGATCCTAAATTCTTAATAAATCTCCAAATTCTGTGATGGATGCTTGGATATACCATTGGAGATATTTAACAATTCATGACACGATGTCTTTCTTTTGCTCTCATACATTTTCAAGCTTAATTATGTCAGCCTGAGCTACTTATTACGTGGGTAACCTTGAACAAGATGTTTCATCTTATTCTACTTCATTTTCTTCATTTAAAAACTGTTGTAAATCTGGTGTTCTTCTCATAATTTTTTGTTGGAATTAAATGATATCACATTTCCATATAACCTTAGAATGGATCCAGAATATTTTAAATGTTGAATAAGTATTAGCAAGTATTATTATCAAAAACGTAAGATTTGAGATTTTAATTATCATTTGAAAAATTAAGTTTGAAAAACAATTCTTGAGGAGATCTGGGTCCTTATTTACCAATTTAAACACCGTCTTCCGTGACATCTTTACTCTAATTCATACTTATGTTATCTGGAATCCACTATTTCCCAAGTCTGTGGCCACAAGTACTTACTGGATTTATTCACTGAAGTTTAGTCACTACTTACAATGAAGTCAAATGGATTTAATTAATTTTAACTGCAAAAATGTAAATGGATTTGGGAAGTATATTATAAAATGAAAGATAAGGTCATTATTAATAGTTCCACAGTTTATTATCTTCAAAAATAATGTGTCTTCCAGATTGTCCAAGAAATAAAGGAAGCTAACAACTACTACTTTCAGTGTCCTGGCTAAAATCTCTAGGGAAAGGGCATGAATAAATGGTTAATCATGACGAACCAAGTTCAGAAGAACACATGATTTCATGTTGTTCATATGCTAAGGTTGTACCACATATGTTATTATAAGGCATCTCGTGGCTGCTGTACAAGACTGCAGTTCTACTAACAGATGTTTGGGAAGGAAATTATTTGTTTAATTTGTTTATGAGTCAGAGGATTTTTGTCTGAATGTAATTATATGAGAAGACCACAATTTATGAATGGATTGTATTCCAAAAGTGCATTTGTGAGTCACTTGTTTGGGACGAAGAACACATTTTTTATGTATAAACTTCCTTAAATGTTAGTGTTTCCCAAGCAAGCCCACAAATAACCGATTTAACCCATTATTTGGTTGACAATATCTATATATTATTCCTAAATCCCTAGAGAAACTATTTGGGGGGAGACAATAGCCTCTTCCTTTTCTGGCCAGTGGGTTGCATTGATTCCACTTGCAATACCCTTTTCCCCTTTCCACCACTGCTTTTCCTGTGTTCTCTCATGAGACTTTACAAGTACTGAACCACCCTGAAGGAGAACAACTCTGGTCTGACCCATTCTTGGCAAAATTCACATAGTCTCAGAATTATCTGCCTGCTTTTCCTTTTTCTCACCATCAACATGTCTCATTTTCAGCATTGCTGACCTTAAGTTATAATAAGAAAGCAGTGCAAGCATAATTCTTTTTTTTAGCCTTTCGGGACCAATAATTATCCCAGGAGTATTTATAATTGTAAAGTACACTATTTATACGTCCAAATTCCTGTATTTAGTGGACTTTATGCTTGATACAATGAAGGGAAAAACACCAGATATTTTGGAGAGATAACATTTTATATCCAGAGCCAACATTTTTCTGCCAAAATGTCTGTCCTAGGAGTCATCTCCTCTAATGAATTTTGTTTCATGTAATTTTTCTCCTTTTGTCCTTTCTGAGAAAACTGGTTCTCTAAAACTTTTACCCAGCCATTTATATTTTTACAAACATTGATAAATATTAAGCTAAAATCAAAATAGCAGGAAAGATTTTATGTGTATAACTTACAGTTTCTGTTAGTGTAATTTTTCTTTTAACAAATCAACTGATGCCAAATCATTAATCTAATTAACATTGTTTGTTTCCCAAACAAGGTAGTGTGTTTTCTCTGTGAGAAGTGCAGTATGCTGTCTGGTACTTTATTGTATGTCCAGAGTATAACACAGGGAGTGCAACTTAAAAATTCCCCACAATTATTTAAGGAATAAAGTAAAAACTTCTAAATTAGTTAATAGTTGAAACATGACAAAACAGTGACATAAAAGTACTTAAGTTAGGAAATAGCAAGGTATGCTTTATAGACCATAGGGACCTGTTTTGGGAGGTGAATGATGTGATAATTTTACCTTTGTGCTCTAGATATTTCTTCTGTTACTTTGGTGAAGATGGGGTGAATTTCTGCAAGCATTGGGTACGATAGTCACTGTCTGTGCCTAAGGAAGGCATTACTGTAGTTGTTATTAGGGAAAACCCACTTGAGATTTGGGATACATTTGACATTTTTTGCAAAGGAGAGGGATTTAAATAGTGTAGAATTTATAAAATGGTAGTTTTAGTCTGTTTACCACTTGAGTCAATGCAACTGAAACATATGACCTGTGGGGAAAGTCTGAGTTTATATCTGTAACAACAATGCAAAGTTTTATCTAGTGAGGTAATGCCACACAAAACAATTAACTTAAAAAGTAATTCGAACAAGACTGTCATGTTGGATGCACTTTCATTTAGTTTAAACAACTCTACAGTTTGTAGAGTATTTGGGTGGCCCTTTCTGATTTACACTTGAACACTAACATGTAGAACACAAGTCTGTGAGGTCTGGAGCAAACAGCACGCAGCAGATGGGGCTGCTTGTTTATTAACAGGTATGAGTTAATAACATGCAGCCGTGCAAAGAACTCTTGATTCAACTCTGTTATGGATGAGTGCTTAATGCTATTAAATTCAGACAAAGACTTTGGGCAGACATTGATATCTTGGTAGATTATTTTCTAATGACTCATCTGCTTTTGATTTTCAGCCACTCTTAATTCTTTAAATAGAGTTTTAACAGAATACTGGCCAAAAACCCCATCGGAATTAAATACGTTACAAAAACCAATAGCTTCTTAGTTCTAAATACTTGCTTATAACTTTACCTTTATAAAATAGTTTATATACTAATACTACAGATCAAATTTGATATTAGTTCAAATACTTTCAAGAAAATAATATAACATTTGATGGAAATTCTAAAATTATCCCAAAATGTTCATTTGTACATGTAACAGAAACACAAAAAATTACTTATTGAAAAGATTTCTGGGGCTGGTGTTGTGGTGTAGTGGGTAAAGCCACAGCCTGCAGTATCAGCATCCCATATGGACTCTGGTTCGAGTCCCGGCCGTGCCACTTCCAATCCAGCTCTCTGCTGTAGCCTGGGAAAGCAGTAGAAGATGGCCCAAGTCCTTGGGCCCCTGCACCTGCGTGAGAGACCCAGAAGAAGCTCCTGGCTCCTGGCTTCGGATCAGTGCAGCTCTGTCCATTGCAGCCAATCAGGGAGTGAAGCAGCAGATGGAAGACCTGTCTCTCTCTCTCTCTCTCTCTGCCTCTGCCCCTTAACTCTGTCTTTCAAATAAATAAATTTTTTTAAAAAGAATTCTACACACTAATTTAAAGTCAAAGAATTCCTAGACAATTTATCTTTTGAGTTTCAATGTTTTTAATTCACTATTTTTTATGTACCAAGAAGCATTCAAAATAGTTCTAGAGATTTTTTTTTAAAGATTTATTTATTTGAAAGAGTTTCACAGAGAGAGGAGAGGTGGAGAGAGAGAAAGAGGTATTCCAAATATACTCATAAAGCTTACATGTCACAGGGAAGTAGGTACTTGAATGTATTATCATCTACTAGAGCTGAAGATTTATGCAAGATGCTTTATGTTTTGCATAATCACAATTCTGGGCAAAAGCTGGGAATATTATTCCAACTTTATGGGTGATTACATACAGGAGGTTAGTAGTTTACCCAAAGTCAATGTCACTAAAATAACAATGAATATGCCATGGGAATGAAACTGGGAGTTCTTCTTTGTTCCCTATAGTTGCCTATCTTTAGGAAGATGTAGCATGGTTTGCCGAAACAGAAATATGAAAGTGATCTTGAACTTGTAGCTGTCACTCAGGGTCCAAATGTCCCTATTCTTTGCAATCTTAAAGTCCATCTACTGAGCTCACTCCTGTTTCCATGTTTCTGTTCACTCTGCTGCCAACATAATCAATGGTTCACTTCTGCAGCACTCTTCTTTGAGATCTCCTGTATTTCATGATTGGGCTCAGTGTTTAGATATGCACAGTCTTCTACTATAGTCTGGGCCACCATTAACCTGTTTGTTATTTATTTATTTATTTTCCTGAATAGTGTCATTACCAGATTGTTTTTCCCTTGTGTTTGAGTCAACTAAAATTTAAAATCTGCAAATTAACATTTCATTCTCTACCTTATTGCCATATTTGTAATTATTTTCTGTGTATTCTCTTATCTAGTAATTAATAATAGCATGATTGTGGATATCATATACCTGAATAACACACAGGGCAAAATAAATGTCTTTGTGAAATTAGTAGAATCGTCATACATTGACAACACATATTACACAGAAAGAAGAAATTGCTTTAGAGATTTTAGCATCATGAGTGAAACTGGCAGTCACTTTTTTTTTTTTTTTTTTTTGCTTATCCAAAGTCGTCTTGGTACTCATCTCTCTTGTTTTTGATTATATAAGCCAGATTTTATTCATGCACTGGCATTGATTTGACCAGTCTTAAAGTTCACTTACAGATTACTTTTAGTATGAGCATGTGAAACAAACCTGGCAAACACAAATTAAAGAGAGATCTGCTAATGTGTTTACCCTAAAGTCCTCTCCATTGAAAAAAAGGAACAGGAATCAGATTTTCTCTTGATTTATGTGCTTTAGATGTTGTTGAATAAAATAAAGTGTCTAGAATGTAAACATATTTCCCAAGAATTCTTGTTATATAAACTAATCTTACATACAAAAAAGAACAAATCTGGGGCCAATGTTTGTCTTACTGTTAAGACACTGGTTTGGACGCCTGTGTCCTATATTGGCTGCCTGGTTCAAGTCTCAGGCCCAGTTCAAATTCTAGCACCCTATTAATGCACACCCAGTGAGACAGAAGATGTTGGCTCCTGCCACCCATGTTGAAGATCTGTATTTAATTTTTGGTCCTTGGCTTTAGCATGGACCTGCCCCAGTCATTGCCAGAACGCTGGGAGTGAAATAACAGCAATCCCTGTCCTTCTGTTTGTTGTGTTTATTTCTCTCTCTCCCCTGTCTCCCATCTACCTCTCAAAGAAATAAATGGATATTTTACAGTCTGGTATTGTGTGGTACACTGGCTTGAGCTGTGCCTGTGATCCTGGCTTTTCATATCAGAACACATTTCAATTCCTGGCTGCTCCACTTCTCATCCAGCTCCCTTTTAATGTGTATAGGAAACCCGCAGAAGATGGCACAAGTACTTGGACTGCTAGCAGTCATGTGGGAGACCTGAATGGAGTTTCAGGCTCCTAGCTTCAGTCTGACCCACTTCTGGCCATTGGGGTAATTTACAGAGTGATTCAGTGGATAGAAGATCTCCCTCTGTCTGTATCTGTTTCTGTCACTCTGCCTTTCAAATAAAGAAAATAGTCACTATTTTTTAAATCTGTACTTTGAAAAGAATAAACTTTCTTTAGATTCAATTTAATTGTCTTTTGTTAATTATAACAGAATGCAGCCTAATTGCAACAAGTGCTTAATAGATATTCAATTTTAGTAGATACATTCAGGGATTAGAAAATATTTTGATGGTGTAGCTTTTGAATATTTAATGAATTCTTGCCATTTGGGGTAGGGGTGTGTTGTACCATTCTTTCATTAGCTGACAAAAGTTACTAATTCTTGAGGAAGTACAATAAATTGTTAGCATGGAAAATTAGCTTGAAAGAGTTTAACCTTAGGCAGAGGAAATCTCAAATAAGTAAAACTGTGTCTTCCTAACTAAAGAGAAGTTTACATCAGATGTTTATTACAGAATGCTGTGAAACATTACAGGATTTACATAATAAAAGATGCATGTTTTCCTCCATTTTGCTTAAAACTGTAACATGTGTTTCTATACAGAATGTTGAAAATTTCTGATTGAACAAAGCTTTTACCAGGATCACCAGACACTTTTTAAAGAGGAAAAAAAAGAAAAAAGTCACGAAGATTATCAAAGCAAGATGATCTTGACCTACACTCTGCTTTTACTTCTTTCCAAATACCAGCTTGAATTTAGTTGTGATTAAAATGTTTGGGCTTTGAGAGGAAAGATGAGCAAGGCATCCCAGATTTGCAAATACAGCATATTTGGACAGGCTGCTCTGCATAACATGATTGATCATCCCTAGGAGAATATCCATAAAAAGCAGGAATGAATTGTGTCAACCTGAGGGAAATGAATGTTCTGTTAATATTTTAATTATTTTTTGAATAAATTCAGCTTACTTTTGCTTTCTAGAGTTTGTTTCACCATATCAATAAATTTAAATATTCAACCCTCTTAATAGTTTAAAATTGCTGAGAATATCATCAAAGACACATGACATCAAGGATGGAGTGAACACTTCAATATCTGAAATATCTAAACAATTCAATCACAGTTCTTTCCTTGATGTAGGAAAAGAGGACTTGATTTTTCTAGTTCTCACATCTTCTATTTTTCGACTTCCACAGTTATAACAAAGTGTCTTTAGACAAGCTATTAAATTCTCCAATCTCACTTTTCTAAAATATAAAATTGGTTAATCACATAATCACATATATAAATAAATACATATAAAACTCTAGTTATGAGACATATAGAAAAGTACTTATACAATATTTGGCTTTAGCTAGGCTTAGAAGAATTTTTGGATTATTGATCTTTTTATAGCAAAACTCTTAAATTTGCTAATTAATAAATGTATTATTTTAAAGTATTATTTTTCTTAAATAGATATTTGAATGAGACAAATTAAATTCATAAGTGGGAATTTTTTAAAACCTGAAAAATTTACAGAACTGATTATGTGCTGTATAATGATGATGTTGCTACAAGGAATCCATAAGAAACATACTTTGAAGAGTTTTATTAGTACAAAGACATCCTTAAGTAAATGATTTTTATGTAAATGAAGCAAACAGTAAAGAGGAAATGACATGTAAAATGCAAAATGGGAAATAACATAAAAGGTAGATGAATAGAGGTATGTTATATTATTGAAATCGGGTCCTAAGTTCTTCATGTAAATTATAATATAACGCATTCCATCTTTATAATAAATTTTTTTTGCTGTTGTTCTTGTTGTTTTAATAATTCAGAGAAACTAAAATATTGATTTAAGAATACTATAATCAATGAAAAACAAAACATTGTCAGCAAAAGACATCCATATAAGCCCAATGGAGAATAAAAATCGAGTACATTGCAGTGGAAATATAATTGCATTAGGCAGAGGTGGTGAAATGAACTTACAAAAGAGTGTGTTATCTACTTATTCAATCATCTGAAAAATAATTATTATTTACTTTCTAGTTGTCAGATAGAATGCTAAGTTATGTGAAAAATTACAGGATTAAAGCAATATCTCTGCACACAGGACTGTATTCTCCAATAAATACGAAAGCCATGTAGAATGAATTAGATTTGAGAAAATTATGTTTCAAATAATGGTAGTTGATAGAAGGAATGCAAAAACTAAAGAAAAACTTATAGCTAGAAGCTTAACTGGAATTTCGGAAGTAGAAGAGATGGTCTATTATGAAAAACTGTCATTCAAAATGGCACTGGTGACAATATTATGATTTTCTTTAGCTGACAACTATGATGGATTATCATGAAAAATAAGGGGAAAAAGCAAAAAGAGGGCAGCTCTAGAATTATCATTTCTGAACTCAGAGAATAAAGTGAAAGATGGAAATAAACTCAAGAAACAAGAATTATTTAACCATCACTTTTATTTACATTATCTCAACAGATTATCAAAAGTTGCCTAGCATTTGAAAGCATAAATTTTGCTTTCTAAGCATAATTTAAGATATTATGAAATGAAATACCTATTTAGATTTTTCTAAATTCAATTTTTTTGTGACAAAACATGCCATAGGATTTTGATTATCATTCCTGTGACTATTACTGAGAAAAAAAAGGAGACAGATATTTTGCTTATTTTGAGAAAAGTACTGGAAAAGTGTTATGCAAACAGTTGTACCCTCACTTAACTTTAACTAAGTGAACTTAATGGTAAGCCACTGATTTTAAGCAGAAAATGAAAAATTCCAGACATGATGCCTATTTCTTTGTTCTAGAAGAGAAGTTTTAATTTCCTTAATGATTTTCACTTTTCACCTGATAATGACTGTTTAAATTGTAGGATCAGGTATAAATTCATATTCATTTTATCCTTTTTGGTGATTGTAATTGCAAACCAAAGGTTCTGAAGGAGACAATCTGTTGTTCTTTCAAATGAAAACAATTCTAATCAAATATGTGGAAATTTAAGGATTTAGAGAACATGGATGGCTTTAATCTAAATCAGTGCTAGTTCTTAAGATGCTTCTTTTTAAAATGACAAATACTTTTGAAGAAACATAATTAGTTTTCAGAAAAAGGAATAATAACAAGAGAGTTTTATCCTAAATCTTATACTTAACAAAAATTTTGCAAAAGGAAAACATAAGTTAAATGTTTTTGATGCCACACTGAGGCCAGTAACTATATCATAATAATGATTTCATGATTAAAATTCATCTATAGTTCTTTTGATTTAAAAAAATGGACTAGGTTTTAAATATTATTTTCAAACCATCGTATTGTAAATAATTTATCAAATGACAGCAATAGACTAGGAGGGAAAATAGAAACAATATTTAGGACTCAAAATAATGATAGAGCTACTTTTCAATCCTTTCCATCTTGTTCTGTGCCTCCCCAGTAGCTCATTGTGTGCATCATTTGTGATCAATCAGAGCTTTCTTGCAATATATCATCATCATTGTCATTCAGAGGCACTCTGAATCTACCAAAGCATAAATTACTGCTTGAGAGAAAGTTAACCACACTGGAGAGTGCATTCATATTTTGGAGTTTCTGAAATATCCTCAAATAAAGTAGCCAGAGAGTACAAGGTTTTAATATTTATTAGACTCCAGGGTGAATAAGTATAAATCTTTTTATTTCTCATTTCTAAAATGAAAATAAGCAATTGCTTGGCAAGTGTTTCATTTATTTAAATGGAAAAGAACTATATATTTTTAGGAAGCTGTTGAGAAAAGCATATTAAGACTCATTGCACTTAATATATACCTTGTACAATAGACTTTCAGAGGGTTCAAAAACAAAACAAAACCCACACAAACTCTTCACCTTAACCCAATAGTACTTAACCTAGTGAGATGGGTGTTTGGAGCAGCAGTTTAAATCTGCTAAGGGTGTTCTCATTCCATATCTGAGTGCCTGATTTGAGTTGTGGCCACTCCGTTTCCCATCCAGTTTCATGCTTTGTACACTCCGAGAAACAGCAGACGATGGCTCACATACTTGGGTCACTGCCACTCATGGGGGAGACATGAATTTTGTTTCTGGCTCCTGGCTTCATCCTGGCCCAGCCCTGGCTGTTGTGGGCAGTTTGGAAGTGAACCAGCAGATGGTAGATCTCTCTCCCTCTCAAAAAATGAAAATTAATTAATTAATTAATTAAAAACTAATATAAATATAGGAAAAACTCTAATCAATCCTCAAAATTTCACATAGGCATCTTATTTCAGCGGTAAGCCTTCCCAAAAGTGATGTAAAGATTCCATGTTCATAGTACCTACCAGAGAGTTTTATGATTATGTTCATACCGTTTCCCAGTTCCACACACGCAAATGCTCTAAACTCACATGCATAAAAGACTATAATCAAGCATAGATACATAAATCATCGAAAGAGGGGAAAAACAGCTTTGTAGCAGAACTTCGCATTTATTTTGCAAAGGTCTCAGCAAAATAATTCAGCCATGAAAGGCTAGCCTTTTCAATAAATTACTCAGGAAAAATTTGACGTTAAATATGAAAATCGACTTGATTTCAGCCATGGACTCAAATGGGAGAACTGTATGAAACCTTAGAAGTAAAAAGCAACAGATATAGTTTTTGTGTTCATTAGGTGAACATTTCTTAAATAATACAAAATTAGAAATATTAAGTATAAGATAAAAATATATGTTGATTTACATGAATATTAAAAGGCTTTCCTTTGAAAGTGGCTATTGGGTTAAAGGGAAAAGGAAAGTCACAAATTGGAAAAAAAATACTTGCAAAACATACATATGATATCATATTTGCACCTTAAACTTAATGATAAAAACTTGTTTCTATTGAAGAATAAAACTAAGGGTTGGTGTTGTGGCGCAGCAGGTAAAGTTGCTGCCTGTGAAGTTGGCATCCCACATGGACACTGGTTTCTGTCCAGGCTGCTCCATGTCCAATTCAGCTCTCTGCTAATGCACTAGAGAAAAAAATAAAATGGCCTAACTTCTTGGGCCTCTGCACTTATGAGCAAGAACTGGATGAAACTCCTGTCCCGGGTCTTTAGACTGGCCCAGCTGTGGCCATTGTGTTCATTTGGGGATTGAATCAACAGATCAAAGATCTTCCTCTCTCTCCCCCCTTTGTCTCTCTCTCTCTCTCTCTCTCTCTCTTTCTCTCTCTGCATGTGTGTGTTTTTCTTTCAAATAAATAAATCATTTTTAAAAAAGAATAAAACTAGAAAAGCATGCAAATTGTTAAAGGATACTATGAAAATATGCTCAACAAATAAAAATGCAGTTCATAAGGCATTACTATATACATACTCCAACTGTTAACATTTAAGGAAATTTATGATAACTTATGATGCTCAAAATTTGATGCAACTAGAAATTTATTTTTAATGTTTAAAATTTATTTAAAGGGAACATATTTCATGTAATTCATACATACAGTTTTAAGAACATAATGATATATGGCCGGCGCCGCGGATCAATAGGCTAATCCTCCGCCTGAAGTGCCGGGTTCTAGTCCCAGTCGGGAAGCCGGATTCTGTCCCAGTTGCTCCTCTTCCAGTCCAGCTCTCTGCTGTGGCCCAGGAGTGCAGTGGGGGATGGCCCAAGTGCTTGGGCCCTGCACCTGCATGGGAGACCAGGAAAAGCACCTGGCTCCTGGCTTCAGATCAGCACGATGCGTCAGCCACAGCACGCCAGCCGCAGAGGCCTTTGGGGAGTGAACCAATAAAAAAGGAAGACCTTTCTCTCTGTCTCTCTCTCTCACTGTCCACTCTGTCAAAAAAAAAAAAAAAAAAAGAACATAATGATATGTCCCAACGTCCCATCTTACCTACGTTTTCTCCCTTACTCCCACCCTCCCTCCTCTTTCCTTTCTTATTTTTCTTCTAATTTTTGCAATGACACACTTTTACTTTATAATCACAAGCATTACCCTTGACTAAATAAAGAATTCAACAAGTTGTAAGCAGAAAAACCACTGTTCCTCAACAATAATCAAATCTCAATTGCCAATTTTTGTTACAATTTTGTACTCTGTATATTACTTACCAAAAACTGGAAAACATAGGATTTTTTCTTGGAATGGACATTTCACTAAGCACAAAGATCTGTACCTCCATGTTTATAGCAACCCAGATATCCATTAACTGATGACTGGTTAAAGAAATTGTGGTATTTATACACAATAGAATATTAATCAGATATAAAAATACAAATGAAATCCTTTCACAGCAACTAGAAATCTTGTAAATTACTGTAGGGAATGTAAATTCAATAGTCTCTTTAAAAACATTTTGGCATTTTCTTTTAAAGGTAAAACACTATTTCCCTTCCATTCCATCCAGGAATATTTCACCCAGAGGAAATAATAACTTGTATCAAACAAATAACTGCAGGCAGATGTTCATTACATTTTTATCTTTAATAATAAAAATAAAAAGTATAAAGGAAAAAATCTGGTACAACCCAAAAAATGCCTCAACTTGTGAATGGATCGACAAGTTGTGGTATAGCAATTGGATAGTACATTATTCATCTATGGGAATGAGTGAGTTGATAATGCATGCAATGGCATCTACAAGTCTCAAATGCATATTAACTGGAAGAAAAAATGCTACATACTATATATCATTTTGTTTGAATACATTATGGAAAATACAACGCTATAAGAGGACAGAAATAGGAAGGTGTTTACCTTAGGACTTAGGATGGGCTGAGGGGTTTGACTACCAAGAGTTATAAAGGAATTTTAAGTGGTAATACATGTGTTGTAAATCTTGACTGTGGTGATAGTATACAACCACATACACTTGTTAAAAATACAAAAACTATAGATATGAACTGTTAATTGTATTAGATATCTATAAATAAGACACGTTTAACTACCATAGTGGTTTACCACATTACTTAAGTGAAACTCACCTTCTGACCCTAATTCACCTGACTGTGTTCTACTTTGAAATATTTCCAGAGTATTTATAACTTTATAACATTTATCTATCTATCTACCTATCATGTTTATGTGAGTCTCTTCCTAGAATACGATGCTGCAAGTGTATGTAATAGTGTGTCCTGTAGATTACCTACTCAGAACTGAGTCATTCTTAGCCCAACTCCTACAAACAATGACCACTATGACCACAATGACCACTTCAACAGGTGTCTTTATCTAGAAGTTTCCAAACATCCAAGAGAATCATCTGGTCCAAGGTCATATCTCCTTCCTGAGGGAAGCACACATTCATTGACTCTTCTTGGAAAAGGCAAAATATGGATGATAGATCAAATTTGTTCTACAGCATGTTTTTATAGGCCACAAAAGAGAATATATTTTTACTATTTTTAAAGAATTGTAATAAAAGGATGATGAGAATGAGAAGGCTGAGGAGGAAGAGACTAGATGACCAAGAAAAAATGTGATCCACAAAGCCTAACATATTTACTATCTAGTCATTACAGGACCAAGCCCCAAAATTGCCTAGACCTTGCAGAAAAAAAAAAAATTGTAACCCCTGGGTTGGTGATTTACTTAGTGTTGGGGCTAAGAGAGCCAGTCACAAAAGTATATGTACTTTATAATTCCACTTGTATCAAGTACCTAAAATCACCAGAATCATAGAATCAGAAAGGAGAATGATGATTACCCCAGGCTATGGTGAAATATAATGAGGAGTTACTATTTATTGGATACAGAGTTTTAGTTTTGCAAGGTAAAAAGAATCCTGGAGATAGAGGTGGTGATGGTTTCCCAACAAAACTATGTCCTTAATATCACTAAATTATGAAGCTAAAATGGTTGAGATGGTAAATTCTGTATTACATGCGTTTTGCCATCAAAATTTTTGGTAAAAAAATCACTGCAGAAATATTATCATGGTCATAAAGAACATAGAAAAAATTCATGAGACTTAAATGTCTACATACATTAAATCTTTATGAAGAAATATCCGGTAGCATGGTATCTGATAATGGCCTTGAGGGGAAATTGCTTATTAGTGACTTAAAGGGAACCATGACATCTATTGAATTACTAGCATTATATCCTCTTGCACCTGGATTTTCCTTGGAGGTCACCCTTCCAAACATTAGCCAGATTTGACCCTGCTGAGCTTGAGAACTCTGATGAGCTCATAGCCCAAGGTGGTGTAGTTTTAAGATTGCATTGCAGTAAGAGTATATCTGTCACAGATGAAAATGCAGAAGCATATTTATGTCTTCATGTAATCCATTCATTGCTTTTTTATGAACCTGAAATTCTCCAGGGAGTGACACAAACTCACATAATGTTCCTATGTGTTACAATTTGTATTTTGATCTCTGCTTTAGCTGACAGACATTTTTTTTACAATAACCAGAATACTCCCTAGTGAATGCACATGTGTAGACATTAAGAAAATAAAAATTAGCTTAGTGATTGAAGTTAGAGTTAGTATTCATTTATTCTGAATGATTTCATAATTTCTTCTGCTCCTATTTTCAGTTGAAAAATACAATTTAATGTTTGATTTTGTATTAGCTTAACATCATCATGGCATCCTCAGTGTGAGATGCCATCTTGAGCATTCATGATTAGTTTTCCATAGTTATGAAGAGAACAGATGTCAATTTTTAAATTATTCAAAGACTATACATTAAACTCCTACTATTTGCAGGTATGGAAATTTTAAAAGTGAATAATTCATCATATGTAAGAATGACTTATAGATGAATATTTTTAAAGTCAACAAGTAGAAATCTTGATGCAAATTAATTTGATAAGTGTGTCCACAAACAAGTAAATAGGGCATCACACTACAGAGCAATAACTAACAATAGAGGTTCAAAGTTTTTATTTTAAAAACTATTTCTAGATCTGAAATATGTTGTGATATAATCTAAATCTCTACCTTTATTCCCAGCATATGTATGGACCTGTGAAAATCAATTCAACAGCTTACGTTGTTGTTGAACTGCATAAATGGGTAGAACCCAAGTCTGCATAGTTCCTAAGGTTTAAAATGATGTGAAGACCTATATTTCACATAATTCTGTTTGTTGTCTTGGCCCAGACATCTCTTTGTTAGGCCTTTTTTGTTCAACTACAGTAGGCCTTTGATTGCTTAATCATCAATATGGGTGTGCCGGTCTGCTCCTCTTCCAGTCCAACTCTGTGCTGTGGCCTGGGAAAGGTAGTGGAGGGTGACCCAAGTCCTTGGGCCCCTGCACCCACATGGTAGACCAGGAGACACTCCTGGCTCCTGGCTTCTGGTTAGCGCAGCTCCTGCCATTGCGGCCATTTGGGGGGAAACCAACGGATGGAAGACCTTTCTTTCTGTCTCTCCCTCTCACTGTCTATAACTCTACCTCTCAAATAAATAAATAAATAAATATTTTATTGGAAAGGCAGAATCACAGAGAAGCAATGGCAGAAAGAGAGAGAGAGAGAGAGGTCCACTATCTGCCAGTACACTCCCCAAATGGCAGCAATGGCCGGAGCTGTGTGGATCTGAAGCCAGGAACCAGGAGACTCCTCCAGGTCCTCCATGCAGTGCAGAGGCCCAAGGATTTGGGCCACCCTTCACTGCCTTTCCCAGGCCACAGCAGAGAGCTGGATCAGAAGTAGAGCAGCTGGGACTCGAACCGGTAGGCCATATGGGATGTCGGCACTGCAGATAGCAGCCTCACGTGCTCTGCCACAGTGCCTGCCCCCAAAGGTGAATTTTTAGTATCCCTCTCCACATGCATTCTTCCTCTTGTGTTTATTAGCTTATCCACTGAATGCTTTATCAACCATTTAAAGTGGAAAACTGAGATGTGTCTTGGCTCTACTTATCCCTTTAACATCTATAGGTAACTATTCACAAAATCCATGCATTGCAGGTCTCATTGAAATTCATTCATTCAGTTATTCCCACATGCATAATGTTGTTATTAAGTGCCATTGGATTCTGCTAGTGCTCTAGGAAATTTAGGCTCCAGAATAAAACCATCAATGTTTTCAAGGGGCTTATATTTTACGTCCAGAGACAAACAAAAAATAAATAAGCAAATCAAACGATATATAATTTAATTTTTTGTTTAATACTAGTAAGCAAAATGAAACATGGACGTTAATATATAATCACCAATGGTTAAGGAAAAATGAATTCCTAAAGGCTTTTTGCATACTGAATCTTTGAACAAATTATGTACAATAGGATGAAATTCACAGAGCTATGGGGAAAGTGTTCAACAAGCAAAGAAAATTGCACATGTGGTAGGAAAAACAGAGTAATCTAACATCAGAATGTACATGGTTTTAAAGAGGTATATTGAAGCCACAGTATTTAGGGTGTTACAGGATTTTATAGAATTTATTTGGAGGGAAAGCTATTAAAGTTATAGAGAATGGGAATAAATCAGTGTGATCTCTAAAATATCAACTACAGTGATATGCTGACAAATGTTTAATAGGCTCTTGCAGAAGGAGAGCAGGGTTTGCTGATACATAGGTTGTAAATATACCCAGCTGGGCAAAATTCAAGCTATCTATGTATCGCGGAACAAAGAATTGAGAAGAGATATACACAATTGATTTTATTGAGTTGTAAGAATAAATAGGGACTGTCTCCTGGGTTATTTATTATCTCCTTGAAAAGTTTTGACTTCTTGAATCTCTTCAATGTGTCATTTAATTTCTGGAGCTAGGGTAAGTGTTTAGCTTAGCTATGAATATGCCCAGGTCCCATATCAGAGTTCCTTGGTTTGAGATCTGGATCCAGCTACTGACCTGCTAATACAAGCCCTTGGAGTCAGAGGTAATAGTTCAAGTAATCGAATTCCAATCACCCAAGTGGAAAACCTCGATTGAGTTCCTGGACCCCAGCTTCAGCGTGGGGCTACTGTGGGCATTTGAAGAGTGAATCAACCCATAGGAGCTCGCTCGCTCTCTCTCTCTCTCTCTCTCTCTCTCTCTCTCCTTCTCCCCCTGCCCAAATAAATTTTTAAAAAATTAATGCTAGAATATGACACTGTTGTAACCCCTTGTGCTGATGCTAATCATCTAGATGTGCAGTTTCTAGTATGATAGCACAGGTTATATCTAATTCTCGAGCACTTTATTTTTTTTTTTTTTTATTAAACTTTTATTTAATGAATATAGATTTCCAAAGTATAGCTTATGGGTTACAATGGCTTCCCCCCTCCCATAACTTCCCTCCCGCCCGCTACCCTCCCCTTTCCCGCTCCCTTTCCCCTTCCATTCATGTAAAGATTCATTTTCACTTCTCTTTGTATACAGAAGATCAGTTTAGTATATATTAGGTAAAGATTTCAACTTTTTGCCCATATAGCAACATCAAGTGAAAAAACTACCATTGGATTACTAATTATAGCATTAAATAGCAATGTACAGCACATTAAAGACAGAGATCCTACAGAATTTTTTTTTTTTCAAATTAATTAATTTTCTATGCCATTTCCATTTTAACACCAGGTTATTTTTTTTTTTTCATTTCCAATTCTCTTTATATACAGAAGATCACTTCAGTATATAATTAGCAAAGACCTCATCAGTCTGCGCCCACACAGAAACGCAAAGTATAAAAATACCGTTTCAGTACCAGTCGTAGCATCACTTGGCTTTAGACGACACATTAGGGACAGATCCCACATGGGGTGTAAGTACACAGTGACTCCTGTTGCTGATTTAACAATTTGACACTCCTGTTCATGGCGTCAGTAATCTCCCTAGGCTCTAGTCATGAGTTGCCAGGGCTATGGAAGCCTTTAGAGTTCGCTGACTTTGATCTTATTCCGATAGGGTCATAGTCAAAGTGGAGGTTCTCTCCTCCCTTCGGAGAAGGGTACCTCCTTCTTTGATGGCCCCGTTCTTTCCACTGGGATCTCACTCACAGAGATCATTCATTTAGGTCTTTTTTTTTTTTTTTTCCCATGATATCTTGGCTTTCCATGCCTGCTATACTCCCATGGGCTCTTCAGCCAGATCCGAATGCCCTGAGGGCTGATTCTGAGGCCAGAGTGTTGTTTAGGACATCTGCCATCCTATGAGTCTGCTGTGTATCCCACTTCCCATGTTGGATCTTTCTCTCCCTTTTTGATTCTATCAGTTAGTATTAGCAGATACTTGTCTTGTTTGTGTGATCTCTTTGAGTCTTAGACCTATCAGAGCTATCAATTGTGAGCTGAAATTGGTCACTTGGACTAGTGCGATGGCATTGGTACATGCCATCTTGATGGAATTGTGTTGGAATCCCCTGGCACGTTTCTAACTCCACCATTTGCGGCCAGACCGATTGAGCATGTTCCAAATTGTTCATCTCCTCCCTCTCTTTTTCCACTCTTAGATTTAACAGGGATCACTTTTCAGTTAAAATTTAAACACCTAAGAATGATTGTGTGTTAATTACTGAGTTCAACCAATAGTACTAGAACAACAACAATAACAACAAATACTAAAATGGATAAAGTATTACATTGTACATCTAAAGTCAGGACAGGAGCTGATCAGTTCATTGTTGCTTATAGTGTCCGTTTCACTTAACAGGTTTCCCCTTTGGTGCTCAGTTGTCACTGATCAGGGAAAACAAATGATATTTTTCTCTTTGGGTCTGGCTTAATTCACTCAGCATGATGTTTTCCAGATTGCTCCATCTTGTTGCAAATGACTGGGTTTCGTTGTTTCTTACTGCTGTATAGTATTCTATGGAGTACATGTCCCATAATTTCTTTATCCAGTCTACTGTTGATGGGCATTTGGGTTGGTTCCAGGTCTTAGCTATTGTGAATTGAGCTGCAATAAACATTAACGTGCAGATGGCTTTTTTATTAGCCAAATTAATTTCCTTTGGGTAAATTCCAAGGAGTGGGATGGCTGGGTTGTATGGTAGGGTTATGTTCAGGTTTCTGAGGAATCTCCAGACAGACTTCCATAGTGGCTTAACCAGTTTGCATTCCCACCAACAGTGGGTTAGTGTCCCTTTTTCCCCACATCCTCTCCAGCATCTGTTGTTGGTAGATTTCTGAATGTGAGCCATTCTCACCGGGGTGAGATGGAACCTCATTGTGGTTTTGATTTGCATTTCTCTGATTGCTAGTGATCTTGAACATTTTTTCATGTGTCTGTTGGCCATTTGTATTTCCTCTTTCGAAAAATGTCTATTGAGGTCTTTGGCCCATCTCTTTAGTGGGTTGTTTGTTTTGTTGTTGTGGATTTTCTTGATTTCTTTGTAGATTCTGGTTATCAATCCTTTATCTGTAGTATAGTTTGCAAATATTTTTTCCCATTCTGTTGGTTGCCTCTTCACTTTCCTGACTGTTTCTTTTGAAGTACAGAAACTTCTCAATTTGATGCAATCCCAAATGTTAATTTTGGTTTTGACTGCCTGTGCTGTTGGAGTATTTTCCAGGAAGTCTTTGCCTGTGCCTATATCTTGCAGGGTTTCTCCAATGCTCTCTAATAATTTGATGGTTTCGGGTCGTAGATTTAAGTCTTTAATCCATGTTGAGTGGATTTTTGTGTAAGGTGATAGGTATGGGTCTTGCTTCAAGCTTCTGCACGTGGAAATCCAATTTTCCCAGCACCATTTATTGAATAGACTGTCCTTATTCCAGGGATTAGATTTGGATCTTTGGTCAAATATAAGTTGGCTGTAGATGTTTGGATTGATTTCTGGTGTTTCTATTCTGTTCCATTGGTCTATCCATCTGTTTCTGTACCAGTACCATGCTGTTTTGATAACAACTGCCCTGTAGTATGTCCTAAAATCAGGTATTGTGATGCCTCCGGCTTTGTTTTTGTTGTACAGGATTGCTTTGGCTATTCGAGGTCTTCTGTGTCTCCATATGAATTTCAGCATCGTTTTTTCTAGATCTGAGAAGAAGGTCTTCGGGATCTTAATGGGTATTGCATTGAATGTATAAATTGCTTTTGGGAGAATAGACATTTTGATGATATTGATTCTTCCAATCCATGAGCATGGAAGATTTCTCCATTTTTTGGTATCCTCTTCTATTTCTTTCTTTAAGGTTTTGTAGTTTTCATCGTAGAGATCCTTAACGTCTTTGGTTAAGTTTATTCCAAGGTATTTGATTGTTTTTGTAGTTATTGTGAATGGGATTGATTTTAGAAGTTCTTCCTCAGCCGAAGCATTGCCTGTGTATACAAAGGCTGTTGATTTTTGTGCATTGATTTTATATCCTGCTACTTTGCCAAACTCTTCGATGAGTTCCAGCAGTCTCTTAGTAGAGTTCTTTGGGTCCCCTAAATAAAGAATCATATCATCTGCAAAGAGGGATAGTTTGAGTTCGTCCTTCCCGATTTGTATCCCTTTAATTTCTTTTTCTTGCCTAATAGCTCTGGCCAAAACTTCCAGAACTATATTGAATAGCAGTGGTGAGAGAGGGCATCCCTGTCTGGTACCAGATTTCAGTGGAAATGCTTCCAACTTTTCCCCATTCAATAGGATGTTGGCCGTGGGTTTTTCATATATTGCTTTGATTGTATTAAGGAATGTTCCTTCCATACCCAGTTTGCTTAGAGTTTTCATCATGAAAGGGTGTTGTATTTTATCAAATGCTTTCTCTGCATCTATTGAGAGAATCATATGGTTTTTCTTCTGCAGTCTGTTAATGTAGTGTATTACGTTGATTGTTTTGCGAATGTTGAACCATCCCTGCATACCGGGGATGAATCCCACTTGGTCTGGGTGGATGATCTTTCTGATGTGTTGTTGCATTCTATTGGCCAGAATTTTATTGAGGATTTTTGCATCTATGTTCATCAGGGATATTGGTCTGTAATTCTCTTTCAATGTTGCGTCTCTTTCTGGCTTAGGAATTAAGGTGATGGTGGCTTCATAGAAAGAATTTGGGAGGATTCCCTCTTTTTCGATTGCTCTGAATAGTTTGAGAAGAATTGGAGTTAGTTCTTCTCTAAATATCTGGTAGAACTCAGCAGTGAATCCATCTGGCCCTGGGCTTTTCTTTGTTGGGAGGGCCTTTATTACTGTTTCAATTTCTGTGTCAGTTATTGGTCTGTTTAGGTTTTCTATGTCTTCCTGGCTCAATTTAGGGAGGTTGTATGTGTCCAAGAATCTGTCCATTTCTGATAGATTTCCCTGTTTGCTGGCATACAAGTCCTTGTAGTAATTTCTGATGATTCTTTTTATTTCTGTGGCGTCTGTTGTTACGTTTCCCATTTCATCTCTGATCCTATTGATTTGGGTCTTTTCTCTTCTTTTTTTAGTTAGTTGGGCCAATGGGGTGTCAATTTTGTTTATTTTTTCAAAAAACCAGCTCCTCGTTTGGCTGATTTTTTGTAATGTTTTTTTGGATTCAATCCTGTTGATTTCTTCTCTGATTTTAATTATTTCTCTTCTCCTACTGGGTTTGGGTTTGGCTTGCTGCAGATTTTCTAGATCCTTGAGATGACTTGAAAGCTCATCTATTTGGTGCCTTTCCAATTTCTTGATGTAGGCACCTATTGATATAAACTTTCCTCTTAACACTGCTTTTGTTGTATCCCATAAGTTTTGGTATGTTGTGCTGTTATCCTCATTTACTTCCAGAAAATTTTTGATTTCTCTTTTAATTTCTTCTATGACCCATTGTTCATTCAGGAGCATGTTGTTCAATCTCCATGTGTTTGCACGTGCTCTAGGGATTCCTGAGTTGCCAATTTCCAATTTCATTCCTTTGTGGTCTGAGAAGCTGCATGGTATGATTCTAATTCTTTTGAATTTGCTTAGACTTGCTTTATGGCCTAGTATATGGTCAATCCTAGAGAGGGTTCCATGTACTGCTGAGAAGAATGTAAAGTCCTTAGATGTCGGATGAAATGTTCTGTAGATATCTGTTAGATCCATTTGGGCTATAGTGTCATTTAAATCTACTGTCTCCTTGTTGATCTTCTGTCCTGTTGATCTGTCTATCTCTGAGAGTGGAGTATTGAAGTCCCCCAGTACTATTGTATTGGGGTCTAAGTCTCCCTTTAAGTCCCTTAACAAGTCTTTTAAATAAGCTGGTGCCCTATGATTAGGTGCATATATGTTGATAATCGTTATATCTTCCTGTTGAATGGATCCCTTAATCATTATATAGTGCCCCTCTTTGTCTCTCCTAACAGTTTTTGTGGTAAAGTTTATGTTGTCCGATATTAAGATGGCTACGCCCGCTCTCTTTTCATTTCTGTTGGCGTGGTATATCTTTTTCCAGCCTTTCACTCTCAGCTTGTATGGATCATTGTTGGATAGATGGGTTTCTTGTAAGCAGCAAAAGGATGGGTTTTGTTCCTTAACCCAGTCAGCCAATCGGTGTCTTTTAACTGGACAGTTCAAGCCATTAACATTCAATGTGACTATTGAGAAGGAGTGACTTTGCCCTGCCATTTGCCAAAGATGTTTTCTAATATCTGGTTTGAGATTCCTGTGATCTTTTGCTGTGAGGTTTCCTTCCTTTAACTTCTTTCATATTGGTGACCGTGTTTCTGTGTTTCTGTATGTAACACATCTTTAAGCATCTTTTGCAGGGCTGGACGAGTGGCGACAAATTCTTTCAATTTCTGTTTGCTGTGAAAGGTCTTAATTTCACCTTCATTCACAAATGAGAGCTTTGCAGGATATAATATTCTGGGCTGGCAGTTTTTCTCTCTTAGTACCTGGGCTATATCTCGCCATTCTCTCCTGGCTTGTAGGGTTTCTGATGAGAAGTCTGCTGTGAGTCTAATTGGAGATCCTCTGAGAGTAATCTGGCGTTTCTCTCTTGCACATTTTAGGATCTTTTCTTTGTGTTTCACTGTGGTGAGTTTGATTACGACGTGTCGTGGTGAGGATCTCTTTTGATCGTGTTTATTAGGGGTTCTCTGAGCTTCCTGTACTAGGATGTCTCTGTCCTTCTCCAAACTTGGGAAATTTTCTGCTAGTATCTCACTAAAAAGGCCTTCTAATCCTTTCTCCCTTTCCATGCCTTCAGGAACTCCTAGAACCCGAATGTTAGGTTTTTTAATAGTATCCTGTAGGTTCCTGACAGTATTTTTTAGATTTCTGATTTCTTCTTCTTTTCTTTGATTTGACTGTTTCCTTTCCTGTTCTCTGTCTTCTAATTCTGATATTCTCTCTTCTGCTTCACCCATTCTGTTTTTAAGGCTCTCTAATGTGTTTGCCATTTGATCTATTGAGTTCTTCATTTCATTGAGGTTTTTTGTCACTATCTCAGATTTATGTTCCACTAGTTTTTTCATTTCATTTTGATTCCTCCTTAATATTTCATTTTCACGGGAGAGATTTTCTATCTTGTCCATTAAGGATTTCTGTAGTTCAAGAATTTGTTTTTGAGAACTTCTTAATGTTCTTATCATAAATTTTTTGAAATCTGTATCTTTCATTTCTTCTATCTCATAATCTTCATAATCTTGCATTGGCGTGTCTTGTTCACTTGGGGGCGTCATAGTGCCTTCCCTGTTCTTGGAACCTCCGCTTCTATGTTTCTTTCTTGGCATGTTAGAGATAATTTGTGGTGTTTTTGTTTTTGTTTTTTTCTCTCGTTATACTATGCCTCTAAGTGAGCTGTCTGCTTTGTTGGAGCCTTAGGGGCTGTGATGGGTGTGGCCAGAGAGCTATGCTTGTTTCTTCAGGTTTAAGGCTGTGTAAAGAGCAACTCTCCCAGATTTCTCACTCACTTGCTCCTTGCTGGCTCGCTCTCTCTCTCTCTCTCTCTTTTTTTTTTTTTTTTTTGACTCAGTTGGGAGTGGAGTTGAGTGTAGTTGAAATCTGGCCTTTGTGAGTATTCGTTTGATCTACCCCTGGGACCATACACAGAGATTATGCAGCCCTCAATGTGTTCTCCAGTTTCGCTAAAGATACTGAGTTTGGCTGAGCTTTACATATGTAAAATCGCGGTGCTCTTTGTTTTGCTTGGTGAGTGAAGGGAGAGGCCTCTGTTCCCCCTCCCCCCAATGTCTCGGACTTCTCAGGTCTTTGTCTTACCCTCCTCCTCCGTTCCCGCGCTGGCGAGATTCTGAGGCTCTGGCTCCTCTCCCGCCGCTGCCACTCGGCTCGTCTCGGTTGGTTTTCCACGCGGTGGGTTCCCTGTAAGTCCTCTGTGTCTCATCCACGAGATCCGGAAGCGTTTCCTCTGCAGTTTTTTTCTTGAGTCTTTTCCTGAGGCTGCAGTAATTCCACTTTTATGAAAGTTTATTTTCCCAAACTAAGGCACACGTCCTCACTATCCGCCATCTTGGCTCTGCCCCCCTCGAGCACTTTAAATGTAGCTAATACAACCTAGGAAATCGATCTTTAATTTTTAAAAATCTAAGTAATTTATATAACAAAAAATTAGACTCATTTGTTGTAAAATGTTTTAGTACATTGAGGTTAACTTGAGTATGTAAATATTTTTCAACTGTAAATTTTATGGAATTCAAATGTACCAACAAAAATGTGGAATCTGAATTGAAATGTAGTTTAAATGTAAAAGCCACACTGAATTCTAACACTAAGTATCAACAGAAGAATGCAAAATATTACAATCCTTTTAAAAATTATGTTAGAGTTGTACTATTTGAATATACTTGGTTATAGAAAATCAATTTTTAATGTTAGTTAAGCAGTTCTTTTTATTTTTTGAATTGGGCTGCAAAATAAATTACACATGTGGGTTAGACTCTATTTCTTTTAGGCAGCGCTAACCTTGATTCTTGCTACTCATTGTAGAGTCCACACACCAGCAGCCTTGGTGAAGGGGATGCCTGCTGGCACCCTCTCAGTATCATACTGAAGAACTGTTTATTAGGGACACGGAATGATCAATCCCTCCCACCTCCCCGTCATTACCTAACAATTAATGCTGCAGACCAGCCAGAAGTTACATGTTTTTTGTTTGTTTGTTTTGTTTTAAGATTTATTTATTTATTTGAAAAGCAGACTTAGAGAGGCTGAGAGAGCGAGAGAGAGAGAGAAATAGAGAAAGAGAGAGGTCTTTCATCTGCTTGTTCACTCTCCAGATGGCTGCAACAGCTGGAGCTGAGCAGATCCAAAGCCAGGAGCCAGGAGCTTCTTCTGAGTCTCCCATGTGGGTTCAGGGGCCCAAGAATCTGGACCATCTTCTACTGCTATCCCAGGCCACAGCAGAGAGCTGGATCAGAAGTGAAGCACCTGGTACTTGAACTGGCTCCCATATGGGATGCTAGCACTGCAGGTGGAGGCTTTACCCTCTGAGCCACAGTGCCGGCCCCTGAAGTTACATGTTAACTTGCATATCTGAATCAAGGAAATAGGAGAATAATCTTTATGTAGTGAAAATATAACCCAAAGGAAAGTGTTTATTGTCATAAAGAACATTAACTTTGGATACAATAACATTCCCTGTCTAATGCAATACATTTTCTTTAACTTTTTAAAGCATGGTTTCCTTTCTTTCATTAAATATATTTATAATAGGTGCTATAAAGTTATTGAGTATTATAGCAAACACTTTGGCCTTTTTACTGCTTGCTTTATTATTATTTATATGAGAGGCAGAGTTAGGGAGAGACTGAGAGAAAGGTCTTCCACGTGCTGGTTCACTTTCCAGATGGCTGCAACGGCCCGAGCTGAGCCGATGAGAAGCCAGGAGCCTGGAGCTTAGGGTCACCCATGTGGGTTCAGGGGCCCAGGCACGTCGGCCATCTTCCACTACTTTCCCAGGCCATCAGCAGAGATGCTGGATTGGAAGAGGAGCATCTAGAACTCAAAGCCGTCCCTGTATGGGATGCCAGTACTGCAGGCATGGGTTTAGCCCACCACGCCACAGCTCCAGGACCTTCTTACTTCTTTTTTTCCCCCTGTGTATGGGTAACATTCTTGCTTCCTTCCATATCTCTCTTTTTCTCCCCCCGCCCTTTTGAGTTGTTAACATTTGGACCCTTAAATATATTATAGTAACTATGAATGCTGATTATCTCCCCTTTCTGGAACTTGCTGTTCCTTGCTTAGTGACTTGAATAAACTATTCAATAAAGTCTATTTCCCCATCATGTAAAACCTGTGATGTCACTCACGAGAGGGCACTGCTTTAGGTCAGCACAATCCCGTGACAGCAACTTTATCAGGGCTTTCTGAGACCCTCTCTGCACCCAACCTCTGCTGAATTGTCTGCCTCTGATGGTATCACAATCTAATGTGAATCTGCATACATTTCCAGCTGATTAATTTCACTATGACTTGAAACAAAGAGTACTTGACCATCTAATCCAATTAAATATGGGTCATTGTGTAGGGAAAGGTTTTTAGGTCAGTCTTTAAGGTTTGTTTTGACTTCATGAAGATGTTTGTACCCATTTCTGTTTGGTGAAGTAGCTCACATTCAGTTCAGCATGTTGTTTGCACAGAGCTACCAATGTCCATTTAATTGCATACCACCAGAATATCCATTGACTTCAAGAAGATGTTTAGTTGGACTCTTTCCTATACTCTATTGTAAATTAAGTCATTTCCTTTCAGGGAGAGCTTTGGATTTTTCTGTTTCTCCATCCTGTCTGTTTTCTTGCATAAAATTCCCAAGCCACGGTTATGAGGTTGGGAGCAGACAGTAGTGCACCTCCTTGGACACATTCCTGGTTTATGAGCATGGTGCAGGACAGGCACAGTTGCCTCTGATCTTTTTGGCTAGCCTCTTCTGAATGGATCCAATGTCTGATGCATTTGCTGGAGTGAAGGTGATTTCGGGTCCCATGTCTCTGCTTGCCATTTCTGGCATCAATTTTCCACCTATAAATGAAGGCTGGATATGTGAAGAGAGACCCAATCTCTAAGCCATACTCATCTGAAATACTTCTGCAATATGAAGGTGTGTGGATTGGGAAAGACATTGATGAGAAATACTTGCAGCTTGCCTTTCTCAAGCAGATATTGCAGATCTTAGCTGGGAGCTGGGTGTAGAAGCCACCTTGTTTTAATACTACCTGCCTACCTACCTTCCATGGCAATGATTTATGTGAAAGGAGGAGGTGAGGGGTGGGTGATAGGGGGAGGAGGTGATGACTCAAGTACCACAGAGTTTCATTGACTTAGGTTTTCTTGGATAGCTATTTCTTCACATCTGTATAAAGGTACACACTTGGAACAATTTCATAGAATTAAAAAAAATTCCACAAACAGTATCTTGTTGAGAAGCAAGTACATGTGCTGATGTTTTTATACTGTCTTTTGGGAAGTGGATCTTGAAGTTTGTTTCTATATTCATAATCATATTATAACATATTTTAAAATAAAAATGTCTATCTGATGGTATATACAAAATTCTATATTTTGAGTGTTCTTGGAGGCAGCTTTTTCAGCTTCCTCATTAATTAATAATTTTTGACATATGTCTTTCCACATCTGTAAGAGACTAACTGAGAGAACCATACTGTGATAGTCTCATGCTGGTTCGTGTAAACTCCTTATGGAAACTTTCCCTAATATCTATCACTTTACCTCTCTCATATTTGTATTTCATTGTCACATACTATTGCAATTGTCCATCTACTTCCATTCCTTCTGCTCCAGTGTGAGGTTAGAGACAATGCTTTTGTCCTGCTGAGTGTTTATTTAATCCAAGTTTTCCACTGCTGTTTGTATTTTTTCTATTTTGCAGTATTTGGCCTCTCTATGAACTGTCTAAAATAATATTTGAAGGAGCTATGAGCAAACAATAAATCCAATTGAATTAGCACATACTCTCTCTGGGACTTAATTTCCTCATTTATAAAATGACAGAGGTGAGCTAGGTCAGAGATCACAGCCTGCTCACTTCTTCCTCAGCACAATGTTGATAGACTGCTTGGTTTTAAGAGAAAGTCTCTGTTTTTATAGTATCTGAACAGAAATTCATTTTTCTCTATGAATGAGGAAAGAAAGGAAGAAGAGATTAAAGAAGAAATACTTACAATCTATGGCATATGTGTGTAAAAAAACAGGTGAGGCAGAAAAACTGCATGCATCAGAAATGTGGATTCAGATTCAAATTTTGTATATCTCAAAACAGAGTACAGTCTCATGGACAAATTGTAGCTCAATTCCTAGGTATAAGACTTATTCTGGATTTGGGGGGTGGGGTGTCATACTGTCCACCACTTGGACTCAACTTTATTCAAATGTGTACTTGGGATATAAAAATCTAGAAGAAAGAAATGAGATTAAAATATGGCATAAACAAATTCTCCACTATCCCTTGCAGAGGCAGCTGAAGAAACATTACTCAGTCAGGAAACTTGTTTGGAAATTTGTCACCTAGTATAAAATGTATGTGAACCTCTTTATAAGTCTAAGAATTTCAGTAATATTCAAATGAATAGTGTTCCCACACAGATATTTGTATAAGGCACATACTATTTACTGTCAAAATGTGCTGTTTTTAATGGGTCCCTCTTTATTCCTTTCATTCCACATGTGATCTTTCTTCCCCCAATGTACCAAAGCTCTACTATGCACATTGAGCACTCTGTGAAGCATTAGCATAACCTCAGTGTGTTTATAGTATCCACCTGTGAGGAAATCAATTTTTTACAGACTAGATCTGGTCCTTTGAAAGACAAACATTTCTGGTTCCATTTTAATACAGTTTTAACTAGCATGACAAAATAGCTGGAACTCTACATGAGCTATCTTTAGCAAAAGACTTCTAATAAGTTGCCCATTTCAAACTTTAAGCACAGGTTCCAAGTCATTTGGTTTTATTTTAAATGAGTTATAATTAAGTCTTCATTGAAATTAAACATTTAAAGGTGTTGTTTCAAGGGTAACTCTTTTAAATCATCTCTACATCTCATACTTTATAGATATATTGATAGATTTGGTAAACTGTGTTAAATTTGAGAGTTTTATGCAGAATTAGTGGTTTAATATTTTGTTATAATTAAAATAATGTAAAAACACTTAATAAAGTTAATACTGGAGTAATATATTTGAACTATCAATGTCTATTCTATCAGTGTGTCTCTTTGTCTTATTTCCCTAGAAGCATAGAATTGGCCTGGACGTTAGGGAAGAATATAAGATAGAAAATAACCCTGCCTTACCTCTGTATTTGTTTTCAAAAACATAAGTCCTTCATTCTATAGAAAACCAAATGCATATAGACACCAATACAGATTATGTTGAGTAAAATGACAAGATGTATAAGAAACAAAAGTGAAATCACTGATGTATGACAACTTAAAACTGTCCTCAGTTTGCAGGAGTGGTAAGAACTGTCACAAAACAGAGACCATTTTTTTCTTAGTTAAGCAGTTATATTTTTTGAGATGCAAGAAATGTGGCCCTCAGTATCCCATTTTAAAATTTTTAGGAGAATATGCAAATATAATTTTTAAATACTAAGAACTAAATTTTTTAATAAAACTGTAAAATACTTTATTTTATAATCATAATCTTAACTCTCCATTAAGTAAATAATTCAACAAATAGTAAGAAAAAAAGCACTGTCCCTCAACAGTAGAGTGGAGTATGTGGTGTTGATTTTTTCCCCATTGGTTGTGAATTTGCCATCTGTATTTTAGTTTGGAGGAAACAAATTGAGGAGAAACAACTTTGAAATATAGATACAAATAATTTCCTATGTTTTTAAATGCACTTTGTACAGAGTAGAAGAGTCTAGGATTAGCTCGAAAAGAAACAGATATGATGTGGTAAAACAGAAAATACACAGGGGCCAGCACTGTGGCATATCAGGTAAAGCCACTACCTGCAGTGCAGGCATCCCATATGGGCGTCGGATCAAGTCCCTGCTGCTTCACTTCCGATCCAGCTCTCTGCTATGGCATGGGAATGTGGAAACACTGAAGATAACAAATGGCCTTGTGGTTTTGAAGTGTGACAATAGATAGACTATTACCGACTTCCCGGCTCTCTGGTATGTTCTAAAATCCTAAGTGGACTCCAGTAGCCAAAGTTTGGCTCAGATAGGGCAAGCAGCGAAAACATTTCCTCTTGATGGAGAATTGTGTAGGGTACCACATGAGAAAATGCTCCCCTGACTCACAAAGCCTGGACATTCTATTCCCCTCCTGTCCTCTGCTTTCCTTTGTCTTCTTTTCCTATCACATCAACCATAAATTCTAAGGAGAGGCCTAGAGTATGAGTGTCTCAGAACTCATATAGGACTAGCACTCAAAATAGGTAGATTTAGTTAAAGGGATATAAATTTATAGGTCTGCATACCTGTGTATCTGAACTTAAACATGATACACCTGATGTGAGTGTTTATTATTTGATGCTTCTTTAAAATGTATTTATTTGTTTCAATTTATTGGAAAGTCAGAGAGACAAATTTTTCATCTGCCAGTTCACTCTGTAGGCACTTTCAACAGCCAGGGCTGGAAAGGCTGTAACTACAGGCCTGGAACTCAATCCTAGTCTCTCACGTGGATTTTAGGGGGGCAAGTTCTTGAGCCATCATCTGCTCTTTTCCAAAGTGTGCACTAGCATGAAGTTGGATAAAAAACAGAGTAGTTTGGAATCAAACCAAGCATTCTGATGTGGGATGCAGGCACTCCAAGTGGCATCTTGACTATTGCACCAAATGCCCACTTTTGTTTGCTGCTGTTATACACTGTAGTTGTTGATTGTCACTTCCCACATAGATAACCACTCTGTTGAGTTTGTTCATTCTAAGTATACACATGTACATTCATGGTAACTTTAAAGGCATATGCAAGGGGATGAATAAAATTATGTCACTACAATTACAAAAGCCTGCATATCTTACTTCAAAAACAATTTTTAAAAGATTTTATTTATTTATTTGAGAGGTAGAGTTACAGACAGTGTGAGAGAGAGAGACAGAGAAAAAGGTCTTTTCATCCATTGGTTCACTCCCCAAATGACCACAATGGCCGGAGCTGCTCAGTCTGAAGTCAGGAGCCAGGTGCTTCTTCCCAGACTCCCATGCGGGTACAAGGGCCCAAGGACTTAGGCCATCTTCTACTGCTTTCCCAGGCCACAGCAGAGAACTGGATTGAAGAGGAGTAGCCAGGACTAGAATCGGCTCCCATATGGGATGCCAGTGCCACAGGTTGAGGATTAGCCTACTGCGCCATGGCGCCAGCCCCTAAAAACAAAAAATTGATATGGGTTGTGAATGGTTAAATGGAGAAATTAATATAAGGAAGATTTATCACAGGAAACTGCAGGCTGCATTATAAATAGGATTTGGAAGTTAAAGTAAAAAGACAAAGCATAATGTGAAACCAAAACACACAAATGAAGCAGTTTGACAGCTGTTATTTTATCTCCCAGCAAAGATAATTTTAAGGTGTTCTGAGGAATATTAGATTATTCCTATATTTTTTCCATGTAGTCTACTTAGACTCTCTAGCATTATTTGCTAGAAATTATTTGTTTTATAAAAGCACAATAGGACTTGGGGCCGGCGCTGTGGCATAGCAGGTAAAGCCGCGGCTTGCAGTGCCAGCATCCCGTATGGGTGCCGGATCCGGTCCCTGCTGCTCCTCTTCCAATCCAGCTCTCAGCTAAGGCTTGGGCAAGCAGTAGAAGATAGCCAAACTCCTTGGTCCCCTGCACCCGCATAGGAGTCCCAGAGGAAGCTCCTGGTTTCGAATCAGCTCAGCTCTGGCCCTTGCTGTCATCTGGGGAGTGAACCAGCAGAATGGAAGACCTTTCTCTATGTCTCTGGCTATATCTCTCTCTATAACTCTGTCTTTTAAATAAATAAAATAAATATTTAAAAAAAATAGTACATTAGGACTTAGATGACTTAGATAGAAAATCTCGACACATAAAAACTAGTATACTACATACTTTGAAATTGTCAACTGTAACACATGGAGCCTGTCCACAAAAAATGTACATGTAGCTTTAAGTTATGTTATTTATATAACTATCTCTTTGACCGGGAAATAACAAGTACTATAGTAACAAGATGTATGTTATATGAATTATGTGAAACAAGAAAAATGATTAATGAGTGGACAAGTTGAAGTTATTATATTATGACATATAGGAAGTAAAGAAGTCATGGTTTTTTCCTTTCTTTTGATCAGTTTTCCTAGCATAATTTGTCAGAATTCATGTACTTAATTTTGGTTTAAGATATATCTTTATAATATATTGGTAGGTTTATATATATGCCCCATTAAAGAGAAATCTATTATCTTGCATCACTCTTTTTTTAACTACACAAATTCTTGATATTTTAATAACTACTGATCTAATATTTGCTTTAATATCCATCCCTATGCTTTGCAGAACTTAAATATTAATTTATATTTCCTAAAATTATTTATCAATGCTTTTTATATTATTAAGTACATGTTTAATATAAAATGTTTAATATAAGATATCTTTTTGACCATTCTAAATATTAAGTATAGAAAATATAACAGCAATCACATATTATCAGCAGCAACAGCAAAACAGTAGATAGAATGGATGTAAGATGTGAAAGTGTGAAATCTTCTGTCCATCTGAAGGGAACATGTGGAAACATAACTGTGTGATTGTGTGCACATGTGCATGTGTGGTCAAACAAACATAATTTAGTCATCTATCATTCCAGGGTAACAAATACTAATGAACCTATTATATTACTAACATTTTGCTTCCTTCCAAGGAATTACTTAAGTGGTGTAGGATATTTGGCTCACCTACTCATCAAGCTTACTCCATTCCAACTGCAGAAAGAGTGAGGATTAGAAAAGAGGCAGAATGAAAACATGATGCTCCACATGGCAGCAATGCCAGGCTGAGTGTGGACCGCCTTCCTGTTAAAAATGAGCTCATGGCACATTCAGCACTAAAAGTTGCCAAGAATCAAAAAGTTTGGCTTCTTTTGTAGTAAACTAAACTTCAATGCTCTGCCTCATTGTGTAGGTCCAGTTTATTGAAATTAATTTCAGGTGGATGATTCTGAGATAGATTGATGATATAAGCTTTTTAAAAAAAACTAGAAATGTTGAGTATATTTTCCTACTAAATCTAATATCCACATTACGAATTCACAACCAAAGCAATAGATTTTTTTTTTTAACTAGACATCTGATAAACCCTGAAAACAATTAAAAGTAATACTGAATAAGATAGGCGAAGTGGACAATTCTCTGAGTGGTAATTTTATTCATTAATAAATTCAATAAGAAGGGTTGAATTACTAGACAACTATATTCTTTATTACATGTCCGTAAACTTTAGAGTTTAGAGGAAACGTGATAAGGACAGAGCAATAAAATTCCACTAATTCTTCTGCAAAGTAAGTTTAATTCTTAGTTTGTCTTACCACTTTGCTAAATGATTATGTTTCCCTTTATTTATTTTAAATACAGTTTTAGATACCTGTATTTTCATTTTAACTATTACTAAAGTTTAGTCTAATAATAACATTTTTAATGTAATTATCTTCATGACCAATATATCAATCCATTTAAGAAACTTAAGCCAATAATTTCTTAAATGTGTTTTAAAGATTGAATTTAAATTAAAAATGTCAAATCTAATTCATAGAAGTATATATAATTCAGAAAGGACAAATATTTTTGAAATTTATTCAAAAAAGGAAGGTTATACTTCTGAGTGTTAAAAACAATTATAATTAAATTTCTGGAAATTTGGTGTCAACACTTCAGTGTTGCTGTCTGCAATGCAGACCCACATATGGGCACCAGTTCTTGTCCTGACTATTCCATTTTTGATCCAGCTTTCTGCTAGCAACCTGGGAAAATCAGTGGATGGTGGCCCAAGTGTTTGGGCCACTGGCATTCACATGAGAAGTTCGGAATAAGCACCTAGCTCCTGACTTCTACCTGGCCCAACCCTGGCTATTACAGCCATCTGGTGAGTGAACTCATGGATAGGAGATTGTTACTCTCTGTGTCTCTGTCTCTCACTCTCTCTCTGAAACTCTAATTTTTAAATAAATAAGTAGATCTTAATATTTTTTGAGAATTAGGACTCCTTTGATACCAACAGGTAAATTTGGACATTCTATGAGTCTGCTGTGTATCCCGCTTCCCATGTTGGATCGTTCTCTCCCTTTTTTATTCTATCAGTTAGTATTAGCAGACACTAGTCTTGTTTGTGTGATCCCTTTGACTCTTAGACCTATCAGTGTGATCAATTGTGAATTGAAGAGTTTGGCAAAGTAGCAGGATATAAAATCAATGCACAAAAATCAACAGCCTTTGTATACACAGGCAATGCCATGGCTGAGGAAGAACTTCTAAGATCAATCCCATTCACAATAGCTACAAAAACAATCAAATACCTTGGAATAAACTTAACCAAGGATGTTAAAGATCTCTACAATAAAATTACAAAACCTTAAAGAAAGAAATAGAAGAGAATACCAAACAATGGAAAATCTTCCATGCTCATGGATTGGAAGAATGAATATCATCAAAATGTCCATTCTCCCAAAAGCAATTTATAGATTCAATGCAATACCAATCAAAATACCAAAGACATTCTTCTCAGATCTGGAAAAAATGATGCTGAAATCCATATGGAGACACAGGGGACCTCGAATAGCTAAAGCAGTCTTGTACAACAAAAACAAAGCCGGAGGCATCATAATACCAGATTTCAGGACATACTACAGGGCAGTTGTTATCAAAACAGCATGGTACTGGTAGAGAAACAGATGGATAGACCAATGGAACAGAATAGAAACACCAGGAATCAATCCAAATATCTACAGCCAACTTATATTTGATCAAGGATCCAAAACCAATCCCTGGAGTAGGGACGTCTATTCAATAAATGGTGCTGGGAAAATTGGATTTCCACGTGCAGAAGCATGAAGCAAGATCCCTACCTTTCACCTTACACAAAAATTCACTCAACATGGATTAAAGACGTAAATCTGCGACCCGACACCATCGAATTATTAGAGAGCATTGGAGAAACCTTGCAAGATATAGGCACAGGCAAAGACTTCCTGGAAAAGACCCCAGAAGCACAGACAGTCAAAGCCAAAATTAACATTTGGGATTGCATCAAATTGACAAGTTTCTGTACTTCAAAAGATACAGTCAGGAAAGTAAATAGGCAACTGACAGAATGGGAAAAATATTTGCAAACTATGCAACAGATAAAGGGTTGATAACCAGAATCTACAAAGAAATCAAGAAACTCCACAACATCACAACAAACAACCCACTTAAGAGATGGGCCAAGGACCTCAATAGACATTTTTCAACTCTGCCTTTTAAACAGATAAATAAAGATTTAAAACAAACAATAATAAGCTTGGAACCAGATAGTTTTCCTTCAATAGATAGATATTAGATGGTTTCCAGGTCAACTATTCTGTGAATAACACTTCTATCACTTTACATAGTTATAATTTTTGAATTATTAATTAATTAGTAGTTATTAATTAATTTTGAATTATTAATTAATTATAATAGTTAATTGCTAATTATCATTTCATTTGGCTTTGGATCCTGAATCTACTACTTGCTTGTCTTTAACTTTTGCAAGAAGCTTAATTTCCTACCCATAATTTTACTGTTAGTAAATCAATGACACTAGGTTTACATAAAGAATATGAACTGCTTCACAAAGTACTAGTTTTAAAAATCTATTATTATTATTATTATTTACATATTTAAGTGGCTGAAAATACTTTGTCTTACTTAATAAGTAAGTTTGAGGAATATTGAGAAATTTTATGATTTTATTAAAATGGTTCTGATTTGACTTATCTCATGTTTTAATAGGAGATATGTCCAGTTCTACCCATTGCCTCTCCAGAATTGAATAATTTAAGAATCCTTATTTCAAAAATGAAAGGTAATTACTATGAGAGAGAAATAATAATCTAAACATCATCAATAACGCTCCAATTGTCATATATTTGGAAGGATTATTTGAAGTGTCTTGTTCACCTTTTTCTAGATATATTTGGTAAATTACTTCGGGCCGGCTCAACAGGCTAATCCTCCACCTTGCGGCGCCGGCACACCGGGTTCTAGTCCCGGTCGGGGCACCGGATTCTGTCCCAGTTGCCCCTCTTCCAGGCCAGCTCTCTGCTGTGTCCCGGGACTGCAGTGGAGGATGGCCCAAGTGCTTGGGCCCTGCACCCCATGGGAGACCAGGAGAAGCACCTGGCTCCTGCCATCGGATCGGCGTGGTGCGCTGGTCGCAGCGCGCCAGCCACGGCGGCCATTGGAGGGTGAACCAATGGCAAAAGGAAGACCTTTCTCTCTGTCTCTCTCTCTCTCACTGTCCACTCTGCCTGTCAATAAATAAATAAATAAATAATTACTTCTTTATTTATTTGGGAGACAGAAAAAGAAACAGAGATGAGAGAGAGAGGGAGAGAGAGAAAGAGTTCTCACCAGCTGTTCATTTGCTTATAAAAGCTGGAAATGGGTTGGACTGAAGCCTGAAGCTGGGAACTCAACCTTCCAGCTCATTTAAAAATATTAACACAGTGTTGATATCAAAGCAAAATAAGTATAGGATAAAAGGTTCCAGAACTTTACTATGCATGAATCAGATGGAAAAAAAAAATCCTTGGCTTAATGAAATCCAGGAAAAAATAAAAATAAAATATGCATAATCAGACTTCTCTTTCTCTTTTGGGTGTCTGCTCTCCTTTTGAGACTTGTATTTTCACATGTTTTTAGAACCATAGTTATCATCATTTCTCTTCTAATGTGTTACTCTTCAAGATTTTATTGTAATGCCAATCTGGTAGTGATGAATTTCTTGTTTTTTCTTGTCATCAAAAGTTGATTTCCCCCTTCATTTCTGAGAGATAGCTTTGCTGATTGTAGTGTTCTTCAAAGGCTTTTTTTTTTTTTCCTTTCAGGACATTGAACATTCCATCTAATTCTCTCCCGGCCTGAAAGGTTTCAACTGAGAAGATGTCATTAATCTAGTGGAAATTACCTTGTAAGTGACTTGGTCTTTTCCTTTGGCTGTGTTTGTACTTTTGTTTTCGACATTGTAACTCCATCTACACTGGAAAGTTCCCTGTATATTTATTCTATAAATGGTTCTTTGTGCCTCCTAGACTAATGTCTTAATCTTTCAGAAGGTTTGAAATAATTTCAGAATTTCATTGAATAGGTTTTCTATCCTTTTCCCCCTGCTCTTCTTTTGAAATACCTACAATGTGAATGCTTGCTCACTATATGTTATTCCATAAAACTCAAAGCTTTCCTCATTCTTCATTTCTTTTCTCTTTTGTCTAACTTTATTTCAAAAGATTTTTAAAATTTTTTTTATTTTTATTTTTTGACAGGCAGAATGGACAGAGAGAGAGAGAGACAGAGAGAAAGGTCTTCCTTTTCCATTGGTTCACCCTCCAATGGCCGCCGCGGCCAGCGTACCTCGCTGATCGGAAGCCAGGAGCCAGGCGCTTCTCCTGGTCTCCCATGCGGGTGCAGGGCCGTAGGACCTGGGCCATTCTCCACTGCACTCCCGGGACACAGCAGAGAGCTGGCCTGGAAGAGGGGCAACCGGGACAGAATCTGGCACCCCGACCAGGACTAGAACCCCGTGTGCTGGCACCGCAGGTGGAGGATTAACCTGTTCATCTGCGACGCTGACCTCAAAAGATGTTTTAAGCTCAGAAATTCTTTATTTATCTTGCTCAATTCTTTCTCCCACCTCCTTAGTTTTAAATCTCTAAACTATACTTTTAATTTCATTTATTTTTTATTTATTTTTTGACAGGCAGAGTGGACAGTGAGAGAGAGAGACAGAGAGAAAGGTCTTCCTTTGCCGTTGGTTCACCCTCCAATGGCCGCTTGTGCCGGAGCGCTGCAGCCAGTGCACCGCGCTGATCCGAAGGCAGGAGCCAGGTGCTTCTCCTGGTCTCCCATGCTGGTGCAGGGCCCAAGCACTTGGGCCATCCTCCACTGCACTCCAGGGCCACAGCAGAGAGCCGGACTGGAAGAGGCGCAACCGGGACAGAATCCGGTGCCCCGACAGGGACTAGAACCCGGGGTGCCGGTGCTGCAGGCGGAGGATTAGCTTATTGAGCTACAGTGTGGGCCTCATTTATTGATTCTTAAGGCTCAGATTATTAACTGTTTTTTAACTGGTTAAATATCTATGAAGTGTAGTGTAATAAGTCAGCATGTGTTCAATGTGTGATTAAATCAGGTTAGTTAGTATTTCCATTGCTCTAGGCATTCTTAATTTTTTTTATTTTATTTTATGAAAAAGGCACAGAGTCAGAGAGACCAACAGGGAGCCAGAGATCTCCTGTCCACTGGTTCAGTCTCCAAATGCCCACAATAGCCAGGTCTGGGCCAGGCCAAAGGCCAAAGCCAGTGGCCCAGAACTCAGTCTGGGTCTTTCATGTGTGTTATAGGGACACAAACGTTTGGGCCATCATCCGTTGCCTCCCAGGATGTGAATTATCAGGAAGGTGGAATTAGGAGTAGAGCTGGTTTCAACCCAAGTTACTCTGATATGCAACATCTTAATTGCTACACCAAATACCTACCACTTATAAAAATTTTTATTAACAATAATTGTGCATATTTATCTGATACAATATGACATTCAAATAATTGAGTACAATGTGTTTTTATCAAGTAAGGATGATTAATATTTCCTTCTCTTGATGATTATTTGTGACTGGAGACTTCTAGGTTCTCTCCAATTGGTTTGTTTATTATCTCTATCTCTTTGCAGAATTTCTCATTTATAACATAAATTTTCTGCCTAATGTTGAATTATATTTTCTCTTGTGTCTCATTACGTTTCTTTAAGTTGTTTACTTTGATTAACTGTTAGCCAATTTGTTGAATTTCATTTCTTTGTGATCTGTTGCTGAACAGTTATTATGTTTCTTTAATAGCAGCATGCTACCTCCCCTCTGCATATACACACATTTCTTATACCCCCTGCTGACTTTAATGTGTATGGTTGGTCAGTTGTTCCTAAAAATGTTCTAGGGTTAATGATAACACATTTTCTGCTAGAAGTCTGTCCTGAAGTATTTGTTAGGTAGGTTGTATTGGCTTTGTTTCCAGGTAGGGACTTCAGTGTTGTTTCCTTGTAGTGTTTTCAGCTGTAAGCGGCACTGCTGATGTACTGATGTCTTTGAGTATTTCACAGGCTTAGCCATTAAGAACTGTGGTGCTGCACCACTAGTTAGGATAAAGCTAGCTTAGGTGTGGGATGTTCACTGGTACCTCTGTGTTTGGTCTGTATGACTGTGGGTTCGAGGTTTCTATAATTTTCCACTGTTCATGGGGAGGCAGGTCACCCATATGAGCCCAAGTGGATATGTAGCATGCATGGAAATGCGGTGGGTGCCTGTCAGTGTCTGAGGACCACAAAGGGTCCAGACAGCATCAGTATAACCAGACGAGTACACTTTAAGTAAGTGATGATCAGGTCACTTCATGGTTCTTTGAAGGCAATTTCCTCAGAGAGATATTCCCAGCTGCTTCCTGGGACCAAAGGTTAGTTGGTGATGCCACACATCTGCTTCTCAGGGCTCCATTGAGATAAGTTTCTGAGAAGTTCCACTTAAGTGCTTCTTAGGGTACCAGGGGGATGACAGTGTTTCTCAGCTGCATGATGGCATCTCTACAGGGTGAGTTGCTTAGGGTTGATTCTCCAGTTGCTTTCTTGGGCTGTAAGATTCTGAGTGAGGCCACTCAGCTGCTTTCAGGGCAGGAAGAGAGGGTGAACCACTAACCTTTTCTAGGGTTCTCTGCAGGAAAAACCACTCAATTTATGCTGTCCACTTTCTTCCTCTGTCCTTTGCTGGGCGGGCAGAGATTCCAGGCTGGCTCACAAGGCTGCATCTATAGATATACTAGGATCAGGGAGATCACAGGACTCCAGGTATCTGGGGTCTCATCATGTCTCTCGAGCAGGTTCCTGACTGGGGGAGAGTGACACACAGCCTGGGTTCTTTCTGTGGAGCAAAGTTTCAAAGTGTTAGCTCATCAGTTTCCCAAACTGAATCCCAGGCCTTCTAATGACCCAAGATTGTCCAGGAATAAATGCCTTGGGTGTCTACAGTGTGAATGGGGCCTGCCAGGGTCCTCCTGCTTACCCTTTTCCCCCTGGGTGAAATTTCTCTTGGTTCATCATTGAATTTGAGAGACTGAACAGTCGATGTTGTATTCTTAGTTCCTTTCTTTATAAGGGAATTTTACCTCTGTGCTCCGGATTATGTCGTTCTGTGCTCACTTTCCTGTCCAGCCCCAGTGGTTGGGGTCTTCCTCCAGCTGTGCTGCTTGAGATTGAGGGAGGGGTGCTGATGGCAATCTCTTGCATGTCTGATAAGCATAATTACACAGGATCAGTATGTGAGTGCTAACTTGGAGGAAGAGAACAGGGGGCTCTCTGCCTGGCACTGAGTTCCACAGTATTGGGCTTGGTACCAAGGCTTCCACTTAGTTCCCTTTCCTTCTCCCAAGTAGCTCTTTCCATGCTGTGTTACTTAAAGCTGGAGACGAGTGATGTAGGAATCTTCTACCCACCTTCTTTATGTTACTTTTTTTTTTTCATTTTAATACTATAACTAGACACTATGGTCTCTCATCAGGCTCCCCCAGCTCAAATGAGTTTCTCTTTGGAGAGGGAATTGATGGAGTATCTTTTTTTTTTTTCTTTATTTTTTTTTAACTTTTATTTAATGAATATAAATTTCCAGTGTACAGCTTATGGATTACAATGGCTTCCCCCTCCCATAACTTCCCTCCCACCCGCAACCCTCCCCTCTCCCGCTCCCTCTCCCCTTCCATTCACATCAAGATTCATCCTCAATTCTCTTTATATACAGAAGATCGATTTAGTATAAAGATTTCAACAGTTTGCACCCACATAGAAACACAAAGTGAAACATACTGTTTGAGTACTAGTTATAGCATTAAATCACAATGTACAGCACATTAAGGACAGAGATCCCACATGAGGAGCAAGTGCACAGTGGCTCCTGTTGTTGACCCAACAAATTGACATTCTAGTTTATGGCGCCAGTAACCACCCTCGGCTGTCGTCATGAGTTGCCAAGGCTATGGAAGCCTTCCAATTTGCCGACTTTGATCATATTTAGACAAGGTCATAAAAGACAGAGTGAGGATAGTAACCAATGATCCTAAGAGTGGCATTTACCAGGTTTGAACAATTATACAGCATTAAGTGGGGAAGAGGACCATCAGTACACACAGGTTGGGAGTAGAGCCATTGGTGGTAGAGTAGAGGTTATGATTACAAAGGAATGAGGCCCAAGGGATAGACAGGGCCTAGAACAAAGGACAGAGTCATTATTAGAGGAGCTAAGAAAGGTGCTGTCTAAGCTACAATTAAGTTTTCTGATTGAGAGGCAAATAGAACTTGATAGAAGGGGCTTCATAATAATCTGTTGGGCTTTAGGCTTTGTAAGTTAAGAGGCCCAGACCTATCTATCTCTTCACATGGGGTATATCCTAAGGGAGGTGTGAACCTCCTAGGGCAAAGCACTCTGTTGACTTTCATTACTTGGCTGGCCTGAGAGGAGAGCTGGCCAGGTAAAGGCAGGTGGCATCTCTAACAAGAAATTTACAGTTCTGCCTGCAATGTTGCTGACCCTACTTGGCTGTCCCCTCAGCTGCAATGGTCACTTTGGAAGTTGGTCTGAGTGAAGGGCTTTTTAGCTTAGAGCCAATAAGATCTGTGGCTCTGTCCTGGGCATCCTTCGACTCCAGGGCAGGTCCATTTCCAGTGATCCAACTCTTGGCAGAGCTGCCAGGGCTCTTCATAAGCTGACTTCTGCTGAAGCCCAGGCTTACCACATTGAAAGCCACTGCAGTGGACTGGCCTGTTGGGTCTCCTTGAGGGCAGATCACTGTACAGATCAGCCATTAATAGGCCTGCCACCCATTGCTTCTGATGCCGAGCTTTCTTTTCCTCCTGGTTTGTGTTAAAGCAGACCAGAGGATGCAAGTCAAGGCAGTGCCCAAGTCCCATCTCTAATCTTCGGTGGCCTGAACTACAAGTCTATAGTCACAGGCATGTTCTGTAGTAGTTTTTCTAAGGTAGACAATGCCCATGAGGAAAATTATGATGGAGTATCTTATCCAGCTACCATCCAAGAAGGGACTAATTAAGGGAATTGGTTCAAATGAGTTCCACAATATACTCTCTGCAAGCTGGAGAACCATGGAAGTTGATGGCAAAACTCATTCCAAATCCTAAGACCTTGGAACCAAGGAAGCTCCTGGTATAACTCTCAATCCAATGCTGAGAACCTGAAAAACCATAGAGCTACAAATTCTGGCATTGAGAAGCTGGATTTCAGGGCAGAAGTAAAAGGGTGTTCCACTCCAGGAGGGGGTGGGGCAGAGACAGAGGGAGAGATACAGAGAACAATCTCCTTTCTCTTGTCAGTATTTTCCCTTATCTGGGCCTTCAGCCAATTAAATCATTGAATAACAGTAATCATCTTTACTTAGTCCATTGATTCTATTGGCAATCTCATCCAGAATCACTCTCCTATATACTCTCAGAAACAGTAATTTCCCAGCTACCCTGGTATCCCTTAATCTAAATGACTAAAATTAATGATCACATCCTTTTATTTTAAACTGCAATAAGAATATACACTTTTTTTAAATAGCATTGAGAGTTATCTACAGTCAGAGAGAGAGAGAGAGAGAGACAGAGAGAAAGGTCTTCCTTCCCTTGGTTCACCCCCCAAAGGGCTGCTACAGCCGGAACTGTGCCGATCTGAAGTCAGGAGCCAGGTGCTTCCTCCTAGTCTCCCATGCAGTTGCAGGGGCCCAAGAACTTGGGCCATCCTCCACTGCCCTCCCAGGCCACAGCAGAGAGCTGGTCTGAAAGAGGAGCAGCCAGGACTAGAACCAGTGCCCATATGGGATGCCGGCGCCGTAGGCAGGGGATTAACCAAGTGAGGGCACTGGCCCCAGAATATACACATTTTCAATGATATTTTATAGGACAATGAGAAAAAAAAAAACTATAGCTAATTATTTGAATGGTTAAAAATGGTGGTATCACATTCTGTGGTCTGTGCCAGTTAGAGAACATGGGAAATGTGCTACACCAGACTTGGGTTAATATTAGAGATCCTCCATTTATTAACATGAATAAGCAGGGAAATCACCTGATTCTTCACTTGATCATGAGGTGCACAATGACATTGGATAATTTTAGGATTTTAATAAGATAATAGTGACTTTGAAAATCAGCATGTACTTCTTCAGGCTGAAAAAAAAGCATGGAGCATAACTATTTCATGAAAACTTACAAGTTTTTTTGGATTTATTTTTTGACTTGATATCAGTAGCTTATAATTTCAAGGGCCATGTGAGTACACAGTCTTCATTAGAAATAGTTTCCATGCATTTAGGTTTAAAATTTAATGTATGTGAATCTTGTTGGCATACAGCTATTTATTAGCTTATAATCGATTTGTGGGAGGGAGAAAGTAAGTACTTTAACTCATATGAAGCATTATTTTCCCTTGGAGGCCAGTAATGGGAAGGTGCACAGGAGGAAAGCTGAACAAGGAAAATACTAGCACAAAGACAGATACAACTGTACAAATGTTATTATGGAAAAATGGCAATTAAGATTCTCTTAATTAGCCTGTCATTTTGTATTTATCATCATAATGTTTGTTTTACAATGCTTTATTAAATCTGGCTTTATGACAAGCAGTCTGTTGGCAATGTATCCTGCTGTGCAACATATGGTGTTATACCTAATGAATATTAATGCCATGAAGTATAAATGGTCTTCAGGGACAGTGCTGATGGCTGGGAAACTCCTGCATATGATATTATTCAGAAAGTTTAACTTACATGTTTCTCATTAGTTTTTTCTTTTCTCTCAGTGGCCAACCCCTTGCTTACAAAACCTCAAGTATGCACTCAAAGTTAAAAATATTTGCCTTTTGGTATCACCAAATCTGTTCTTCCAAATAATCTTGCCCCACTGTTTTTTTCTACCAGTAGATTTCTTATGAGGATTTTCTTGATCTACATGCTTCCCACCTAGGTGAGTGGGTACATTTCTCCAAGTGATCTACTAGCAATGGTTGCAGAGGTATAGTCCTGTAATTGCAGGGTTCCCATAGTCAAATGTTTCCAAACGCAGTAACAGGTTTTTGTTGACTGAATGCTTAAGTTTCCCTCTCAAAATTTATGCGTGGAAGCCATAACCTCCAGTGTGATACTATTAAGAAATGAGACCTATGCAAAATTATTAGGTCATGAATGTAGAGACCTCATGAGAGGGATTAGTGCCCTTATACAATGGACTTAAAAAAACTCTCTCATTTTTGCCTGCCATATGTGAAAGACAGCTCTGAAAACCAGGAAGCGTGAACTTGCCCAACAAATTTGTTTATGTCTTGATTTCAGTCTTTCAAGCACACAGAACCATAGAAAATAAATTTCTGTAGTTTATAAGCTGCACGTCCATGGTACATTTTATGGAAACCTTAATTAACTAAAGGTCAAGTTTATAAAACACTGCATTATACAAGTGGTGTTCAAAAAATTCATGGAAAGGCTATAGTATGAAAAAACCCATGAATTTCATTTTTTTCACTAAAATAAAGTTATCCTCTAATTCCACTTTACATGAACTTTTCAAAAGCACTCTCATAAACGCTGTACTGATTATCACTCTTTCCACATTAGCCACCAAATGCAATTTCCAATAATGTTACAACTGAAATTTCCTCAGTAAAGAAAGAGGAAAGGAAACCAAACAAGAAATTTTATACTAAGAAGAATGTTTTCTCCCACACTGCTATTCTAAAGCTGTCTTGGAGTGCAACATGTGTCTTAATAAACCATGTCAAATCCAGTGTACATTTTAACAATCTCCAAATATTCTATTCTGTATTTTCCTCTAACAATATATAAAATATTAGAGATGAAATTGAAAAAGTATGCAAACATTTCCCCCATTCTGTTGGTAGTATCTTCACTTTGTTGTTTCCTTTGCTGACTAGAAGCTTCTTAGCTTGATGTAATCTTTTTTCTTTCTCTTTTTTTTTTTTTTGACAGGCAGAGTGGACAGTGAGAGAGAGACAGAGAGAAAGGTCTTCCTTTTGCCGTTGGTTCACCCTCCAATGGCCGCCGCGGTAGCGCGCTGCGACCAGCGCACCACGCCGATCCGATGGCAGGAGCCAGGTGCTTCTCCTGGTCTCCCATGGGGTGCAGGACCCAAGCACTTGGGCCATCCTCCACTGCACTCCCAGGCCACAGCAGAGAGCTGGCCTGGAAGAGGGGCAACCGGGACAGGATCGGTGCCCCGACCGGGACTAGAACCCGGTGTGCCGGTGCCGCAAGGCGGAGGATTAGCCTAGTGAGCCGCCGCGCCGGCTACTTGATGTAATCTTATCTATTTTTGCCTGTGTCTAGGATCTTATCCTAGAATTTTTTCCTATGCCAATATCTTGCAGAATTTTCCCAATGTTTTCTTTTAGTAATTTGATGCAATCTTGTTATAGATTCAGATCCTTTATTCACTATAAATTGATTTTTGTATAAGGTGTAAGGTAGGAGTCTTGTTTCACACTTCTGCAGGTGAAGATCCAGTTTTCCCAACACCATTTGTTGAAAAGACTGTCCTTTCTCCAGGGATTGATTTTTACACTTTTGTCAAGCATCAGTAAGTTGTATTTGTGTGAATTGATTTCTGGAGTTTCTATTCTGTTCTTTTGGCCTACGTGATTAATTTTGTGTAAGTATCAGGCTGCTTTGATTATATCTGCCCTGTAGTATGTCTTGAAATCTGATATTGTTATGCCTTCAATGTCTCCAGGTTTGTTTTTGTTGTCTAAGATTCATTTAGCTATTCAAGGTCTCTTGTGTTTCTATATGAATTTTAGATACTTTTTTTTTATCTGTAAAGAATGTCCTTTTCTTGATTGAGATCATGTTAAATCTATAAATTTTTCACATAGTATATTTTGATATTACCTCTTTCAATCCATGATATAAATTTTTCCATTTTTGTGTGTCTTCTATGTCTTTCCTTAATGTTTTCTAGTTTTCATTATATAGATATTTCACATCTTTAGTTTTATTATCCCAAGGTACTTAATTTTTTGTAACTATTATGAATTGTACTGATCTTACCATTTGTTTCTCTGCTGGACATTGTTTGTATACACAAAGACTATTGATTTTTTGTGTTGATTTTGTATACTGCAACTTTACAAAACTCTCTTATGGGTTCCAATGATCCCCTGGTGGAGTCTGTCGATTCCTTTCTATATAGGATCATGCTATCTGCAAACAGGTGTAATTTGACTTCCTCCTTTCCAATTTGTATCCCTTTGATTTAATTTTCTTTCCTACTGGCTCTGGCAAAAACTTCCAGAACTATATTTAACAGTAATGGAAACAGTGGGCATCCTTGTCTAGTTTTAAATCTTATTGGAAATGCTGCCAGCTTTTCCCCATTCAATAAAATGTAGGCTGTAGGTTTATCATTCATTGTCTTGGTTGTGTTTAGATATTTTCCTTGTATATTCAATTTGCTTAAGGTTTTTTTTTTAATCATGAAAGGATGTTGTATTTTATCGAGTACTTTTTCTGCTTCCATTAAGATAATCATGTGGATTTTATTTGTCAATTTGTTAATGTGATATTTCACATTTTTTGATTTGTTTATGTTGAACCATCCTTGTATCCCTAGGATAAATCTTACTTCTTCTATCCCTAGGATAAATCCCACTTCTTATGAATGGATATTCTGAATGGATATATTGTTGGATTCAATTAGCTGGCATTTTGTTTATGAGTTTTGCATCACTGTCCATGAATGATATTGGCCTAAAGTTCTCTTTTTTTGTTGTATCTTTTTCTGGTTTTGGAATTATGGTGATGTTGGCCTCATAGAAGGAATTTTGAAGGCTTCTCTTTGACTCCAATTTGATAGATTGTATGTGTCCACAAATGTAACCAATTTTTCTGGAAATTCCTTTTTCTTGATATATAGCTGTTTGTGATAATTGCTAATGACTCTTTTTACTTCAGTGACATCAATTGTAAGAGCTCCTTATTCATCTCTGTTTTTAATAATTTAGGTCTTCTCCCTTTCTTGTTAGTTGTGCAAGTGGTTTATCAATTTTTTTTTATTTTTCCAAAAATATTCTTCATTTCACTGATTTTTAAAATTTTTTATTTCAATTCCATTTTTTCCTCTAATGTTTGTTTTTTTCTTTTATACTACTAACTTTGGTTTGTTGTTTTTCTAGGTCATTGAGATGCACTGTTGCATCACTTATTTGATATTCTTGATTCAGCCACTAACTTCTATAAACTTTCCTCTTACCACTGCTTTTGCTTTATTCCATATGTTTTGATATATTGTATTGTCATCTTTGTTTCAAGGAATTTGTTGATTTCCCTTTAGTTCTTACTATAATACACTGTTTATTCAGGTACATGTTGTTCAGGTTCCACATGTTTGTATATTTTCTACAATTTCTTATGTTGTTAATTTCCAGCTTCATTCTGTTGTGGTCAGAAAAGATCACTGGATGATTTTTTTTTCTTTTTTTTTTTTCATTTGTTGAGACTTGTTTTATGGCCCAACATATGGTCTATCCTAGAGAATATTGCACACACTGATGAAAAGAATGTGTATTCTGTGACTATGGGATCAGATGTTCTGTAGATGTCAGTTAGATACATTTGGTTGATAGTTCAGATAAGCTCTGTTGTTTATTTTTTGATTTTTTTTTTGTTTAGTTCATTGTCCATTGATGAAAGTGGGGTGTTGAAATCTACCATTTTATTGTTTTAGAGCATATGTCTCCCTTTAGATCCATTAAATAACTAGGAAATCTAGCACTGGGTACATATACACTTACTACAGTCAGATCTTCCTGATGATTTGATTCCTTTATCATTACATAATGACCTTCTTTGTCAGTTTTAACAGTTTTTTTCTTAAATTCTATTTTGTCTGATATTGATAAAGCTACTTTTGCTTGTTTTTACTTTATGTTAGCATATTTTTCCATCCTTTCATTTTCAGTGTGTGTATATTTGTAGGTGAGGTATGTTTCTTGTAGTCAGCATATAAATGGGCTTTACTTCTTTTTATCCATACAGCCAGGTTTTTTTTTTGTTTTGTTTTGTTTTGTTTTGTTTTTGGACAGGCAGAGTTAGACAGTGAGAGAGACAGAGAGAAAAGTCTTCCTTTTCCGTTGGTTCACCCCATAAATGGCTGCCACGGCCGGCGCGCTGCGCTGATCCGAGGCCAGGAGCCAGGTGCTTCCTCCTGGTCTCCCATGCAGGTACAGGGCCCAAGGACCTGGGCCATCCCCCACTGCACTCCCGGGCCACAGCAGAGAGCTGGACTGGAAGAAGAGCAACCGGGACAGAATCCGGCGCCCCAACCGGGGCTAGAACCCGGTATGCCGGCGCCGCAGGTGGAGGATTAGCCTAGTGAGCCGCAGCACCAGCCCAGGTTATATTTCTTAATTGGAGATTTTAATCCACTAGAATTCAAAGTTGTTATTGATGAGTAATGACTTGATTGTGCCATTTTCCCCTAAATATTCCTTTTGTTTATTTTGGATCTCCTTTGTAGTATTATTAGGAAGTTTTCTGCCTTCACATTCTTTCATGATGCTGGTTTTCTTTGTGTAGTGTACTCTCTTTTAAAGATTATTTATTTATTTATTTATTTCAGAGGTGGAGTTGCAGACAGAGAGAGGGGAACACAGAAGAAAGGTCTTCTATCTACTGGTTCACTCCCCAAATTGCTGCAATTGCTGGTGCTAGGGCAATCCAAAGCCAGGAGCCAGGAGCTCCTTCCGGGTTTCCCACATGGGTGTAGGGATCCAAGCACATGGCCCATATTCCACTGCTCTCCCAGGGCATAAGCAAAGAGCTGGATCAGAGGAGGAGCAGCCAGGAATTGAACCAGTGCACAATATGAGATCCTGGTGCTGCAGGCAGAGCTTAGCCTACTACACCACAGCACTGGCTCCATGTGTAGTGTATTTTTTTCTCTTTTTTTACAGGAAGAGTTAGAGAGTGAGAGAGACAGAGAGAGAGTGAGAAACGTCTTCCTTTTCCGTTGGTTCACCCCCCAAATGGCCAGCATGCTGCGCTGATCTGAAGCCAGGAGCTAGGTGCCTCTCCTGGTCTCCTATGCGGGTGCAGGGCCCAAGCACTTGGGCCATCCTCCACTGCACTCCTTGGCCACAGCAGAGAGCTGGCCTGGAAGAGGAGCAACCGGGACAGAATCCAGCGCCCTGACCGGGACTAGAACCCAGTGTGCAAGTGCCACAGGCAGAGGATTAGCTTATTGAGCCGTGGCGCTGGCCATAAAAACAAATTTTAAAAATATAGATATAATCCCTTCCTTTTCAATAAAAACATTTTAAAAAAGGTGTAAATATCTCAGAGTCATCTTCAGCCAGTTTGGCAGTTAGCTGGATGAAAGCACAGCAGAGGGACTTAAATTGAAACTCTGATATGGGATACTGGAGCAGAAGCAAAGGTTTAACCCCTGCACTACAATGCCAGCTCCTTATTGTATTCCTGTCTGTTTCAGGTTCAATAGGTTTTCTCATATTTGGTTGTTCATATCTTCAACACATTAGGGACATTTTCTGCTAGTGTTTCACTGAATGCATTTTCTAATTCATCTGTTTTTCCACCCTTCCAGGGAAGCCTAAGCTATGTATATTTTGTCATTTGATGGTATCCAAAATATACTGAACACTGTTTTCAATTTTTCTTACTGTTTCTTCTTTTTCCTTTGGTCTGATATTTAAAATCTTTGACTTCCAGCTCAGACATTCTTCTGCCTCACCAAGTTTCTTGCTTAGGCTTTCCACTGTATTTTTAATTGAATTATGAAATGTTTCATTTCTAATATTTAAGATTTTTCTATAATGTTTGTTTCCCAGCAGAATTTCTCATGCATCATTTTCACAGATTTATTTAACTCATGTAGTTGCTTCTCTGTATTTTTGAGTAATCTTACAATCATTCTTTTGAATTCTTTTTCAGGCATTTCATCAATCTCCTCATATTGAAGTATCACTTTGTTCCTCTTGGGGAGTCATATTGTCTCTGTTTATTTCTATATTTATTTTTATGCATATGGAAAAACACTTGCTGATATCTCCTCTGAAGTCTTTGTTCTTGGGACTGTGCCTCTAGGCTCAGTTGAATGCATGTGTCTTAAGGGGATATCCAGAGGTGTGTAACTAACTGGGGCCAGGGAACTTTGGCCAGTGATTGTGGGTGGAGGCAAAAGTCCAGGGTAACACCCAACATGTGTGTGGTAGCTCTCCTCTGTATTCAGTAGGGGATACCAGATGATCACACCAGCTGATGTGAACACTGCCTCTGTCTTTCTCCTTGCCAAGGTGAACATCTTTGTGTCTGTATCCCCAGTTACTCAGGCACATGATGTGAACAAAGAATATATGCGCTCCAAAATATGAGCATGGAGCCTTCATGTTTTTATTCCATCAGTCAGGGAATTCTAAGCTTCTGGAGTCACTCAGTAATTGCCCAAAGACCCAGCCACACATCATGTCCTTATGGCTTTCCCGGCATGCTGCACAGACACAGGATTTCCACAGTCACAGTGTGCAGGGTTCCTGCAGTCAGAGGCTCCAGGGGATACACTCTCTGCCCTGTGAACCTCCACATCCAAAGAGAGAGCCACCCTGGGCCTGAGTCTGGTGCTTTGTGGGAGGAATGTTGGAGAGCAACATGCCAAGTGGGCACCGTGCCTCCTGCCAACTCTCCAGGCCAGACTCCACTCACCTTTACCTGGGAAGATGGTGCTTCCTCGGCTGGTCTGGGCACCTTGAAGGGAGGACAGGAGGGAAGCGCTGTTTCCTCCAGCTTGTCTGCTGGACTTAAAGTCAGTGGGGACCATAAGGTTCTCCCCGAGACAAAATCACAAGTGGAGCAAGGGCTTCTGCAAGCTCCTCTTACCCTCTTAGCCTGCTCTGGGAAGATGCCTTCCCTCCAGCTGGCTGCTGGAATTGCTGGTGGTGTCCTGTGAGCTGCTGTGTCTGTACAACCTTTGCTGCTCCATGGAGTCTCTCTTCTCTCTGTAGACTTTTCACTGAAAAGTTTTTCCAACCATCTCCCCCCATCCCCAGCTTTTCTGAAATATTGCCATAATCAAAAGTTGTGTGTTTTTTTCCCTATTCTGCATCTTGTAATCTTCTACTTTTCTTCATTACATAAAAACACAACAAATAATTTCTTTGATGTCATAGGTGATGTCTGGATTGGTAAATCAGTTCTGATGACTGACTGTGAAATGAGAGAAATAGCACCACTTAATAAATTGGAATAAGGAAGTTATTAACCCAGCTGTTAAATTTATTTTAAGGATTATTAGGGGTGCAACTAAGCAAACTACATGTATTCTGAAGGTTTCTTTTATTAGCCTCAATATAATAAGAGACATTGCTCTTTCACTAAGATACAAATTGATTTATTTTGGATACATTGGATATGAAGAAGGAAAATATCATCAGGACTTGTTTCATTTGTTGAGTCAAATCATTAACTTAGTGTTTCATGGCCAGGGTAGTATAGTATGACTACAAAACAGAGATAATTCTTTATGAGCCTGGATGTGGAGCTAAAAGCAGCACAGAGTAGCATAGTTTGCATGTTTAACAAAAGGAGAGTAAAAGGCTCTGGAGTATTAAGGAATGTCAAGAACTCCTTAAATGATGATATCAAGACTATCAAAACTGTGTGTTCACTACTTGACAAAAAACAGTCGAACTGCTATGGTCATGTTTTTGGATTCTTCTCAATCTTTTTCAGTAAAACAAGCCCTGTTGATATAGCTTTATATGAACATTAAATAAAAACAAAAAGATACTTTTTCTTCTCTCTTGTTCTTTAAGTTGCATTTTTTAAAGATTTATTTTTATTTATTTGAAAGAGTTACAGAGAGAGGTAGAAACAGAGAGAGAGGTCTTCCAGCGGCTTGTTCACTCCCTAGATGGCCAGGAAAAATGGGATATAGTGAAAGCAATGCTAACAATAAGCAACTACACCAAGAACATAGAAATATATTCAATAAATGATCTAATAATACTTCTCCAAGAACTATAAAAGCAAGATTAAATCAATATCTTACTCTCTAATAAGTGGTTTCCTAAAATTTGACTCCCTACCTATTCTCAAGTGCAAAGTGTATGATATGAAGATCATTTACTTATGCTCTGCTCTGTTTTACAACTGAGTTAATTATACACAATTTTTTTTTTTAAGATTCATTTTATTTATTTGAAAGACAGAGTTACAGAGAGAGGTAGAGACAGAGAGAGAGGCCTTCCATCCGATGGTTCACTCCTCAGATGGCTGCAACAGCTGGAGCTACGCCAATCTGAAGCCAGGAGCCAGGAGCTTCTTCCGGGTCTCCCACATGGGTGCAGGGGCCCAAGTACTTGGGCCATCTTCCACTGCTATCCCAGGCCATAGCAGAGAGCTAAATCGGAAGAGCAGCAGCTGGGACTAGAACCGGAGCCCATATGGGATGCCAGCACTTCAGGCCAGGGCTTTAACCTGCTGCGCCACAGCGCCGGCCCCACAAAAATGTTTTGAAAGCATACATTTTTCTAGCTACTTTTACTTGGAATGGAAGCAAACTTACTTTGAATAAACTTATGCCAAATAAAATGTCCATTTGTTCACAAAAAAGTAATTGCAACAGCTGGCTGGAGGGACAATCACAGATAGATCAGAAATATTTCTAGGTTCTCCTTCCCAAATTGTGAAGTTTTATATTGCTTTTGATAAGTGAACTTCTTCCACATTGTAAATATGTGACTATTGGGTATTTATATATTCATAATTATTCTCTCACTACGTGAGAACAATTTTTGCTTCTTAAATTCCAGTTTTACAATTCCTGGGGAAGTTATTGAAATGGCATGTCTTTTTTTTTTTTTTTCTAGTAGATCCCTAACCATAACTCTAATCCTGCATGTAATTTTTAAACTTTTTATTACAAAATAATTTCAAATTTAGAAAACAAAATTTGTGAAGTAGTACACCTTTTTGCAAAACACCCCACACTCAGATTCCCCTAAACATCTTATATTAGTTTGCTATATTTGTCAAAACTAATGGTATGTCAAAAGAGGAAATCCAAATCAGACACATGAAAAAATGTTCAACATCACTAGCAATCAGAGAAATGCAAATCAAAACCACAATGAGGTTTCACCTCACCCCAGCGAGAATGGCTCACATTCAGAAATCTACCAACAATAGATGCTGGAGAGGATGTGGGGAAAAAGGGACACTAACCCACTGTTGGTGGGAATGCAAACTGGTTAAGCCACTATGGAAGTCAGTCTGGAGATTCCTCAGAAACCTGAACATAACCCTACCACAACCCAGCCATCCCACTCGTTGGAATTTACCCAAAGGAAATTAATTTGGCAAACAAAAAAGCCATCTGCACATTAATGTTTATTGCAGCTCAATTCACAATAGCTAAGACTTGGAACCAACCCAAATGCCCATCAACAGTAGTGTGGATAAAGAAATTATGGGACATGTACTGTATAGAATACTATACAGCAATAAGAAACAATGAAACCCAGTCATTTGCAACAAGATGGAGGAATCTGGAAAACATCATTCTGAGTGAATTAAGCCAGTCCCAAAGAGACAAATATCATTTATTTTCCCTGATTGGCGACAACTAACTGAGCACCAAAGGGAAAAACTGTTGAAGTGAAATGGACCCTATAAGAAACAATGACCTGATCAGCTCTTGTCCTGGCTCTAGATGTACAATGTAATACTTTATCCTTTTTAGTATTTTTTGTTGTTGTTGTTCTAGTACTAGTGGTTGAACTCTGTAATTAACACACAATTATTCTTAGGTGTTTAAATTTTAACTGAAAAGTGATCCCTTTTAAATATAAGAGTGGGAAAAAGAGAGGGAGGAGATGTACAATTTGGGACATGCACAATCAGACTTGCATCTCACTAGTCCAAGTGATCAACTTCAATTCACAATTGATCACTCTAATAGGTCTAAGAGTCAAAGGGATCACACAAACAAGACTAGTGTCTGCTAATACTAACTGATAGAATCAAAAAGGGAAAAAACAATCCAACATGGGAAGCGGGATACACAGCAGACTCATAGAATGGCAGATGTCCTAAACAGCACTCTGGCCTCAGAATCAGCCCTTAAGGCATTCGGATCTGGCTGAAGAGCCCATGAGAGTATTGTAGGTATGGAAAGCCAAGACACTCTGGAAAAAAAAAAAAAGAGAGAAGACCTAAATGAAAGATCTCTGTGAGTGAGATCCCAGTGGAAAGAATGGGGCCATCAAAGAAGGAGGTACTTTTCTCTGAAGGGAGGAGAGAACTTCCAATTGGACTATGACCCTATCAGAATAAGATCAAAGTCAGCGAACCCTAAAGGCTTCCATAGCCTTGGCAACTCATGACTAGAGCCTAGGGAGATTACTGACGCCATAAACAAGAGTGTCAAATTGTTAAATCAACAACAGGAGTCACTGTATACTTATGTCTTATGTGGGATCTGTCCTTAATGTGCTGTCCAATGTGAAGTGATGCTATAACTAGTACTAAAACAGTATTTTTACACTTTGTGTGTCTGTGTGGGTGCAAACTGATGAAGTCTTTACTTAGCAAATACTGAATCGATCTTCTGTATATAAAGATAATTGAAAATGAAAAAAAAAACCCTGGTGTTAAATTGGAAATTGCATAGAAAATTAATCAATTTTTAAAAAATATCATGTAGGATCTCTGTCTTTAATGTGCTGTACACTGTTATTTAATGCTATAACTAGTACTCCAACAGTATGTTTCACTTTGTGTTTCTATGTGGGTGCAAACTGTTGAAATCTTTACTTAATATATGCTAAACTGATCTTCTGTATATAAAGAGAATTGAAAATGAATCTTGATGTGAATGGAAGGGGAGAGGGAGTGCAAAACGGGAGGGTTGAGGGTGGGAGGGAAGTTATGGGGGGGAAGCCATTGTAATCCATAAGCTGTACTTTGGAAATTTATATTCATTAAATGAAAGTTTAAAAAAAAAACTAATGGTATGTCTTTGAATACATATTCCACTCTTTCTAATTAATGATAGTCAGTGGATGGGACTTGTAAGATGTTGGGTCTTATCTAAACCACAAAGTTGAAGTAGTGACAATGATTGGAGGTAAGAGAGGAGGAGTTGCCCCCAAAATAATAGATTATATCATATGTAACTTTAAGCCCACTGTAAAACTTTTCTCATTTAATGTATTTATGTAAATTAATAATTCTTACTGTTTTAAAAGAACATTTTCTGCATAATTATTATTTACAAATATGCGTGGAAAACTCTAACATGGTTTATGAGACAGAAAATCTATACCATAGACATATTAGACATTTTAAAGCCAGCATAATTTTGTAATTCCATATGACATAATTTAAAATAAAATACATTTGAAAAATAAAAGCTTTTATATTTTGAGCATTACCATGTGGTAAAAGATAAGCTTTTAGTAGATTCTGACATACTACATCACTTATTTTTATAACAATAATATAAAATAATATTATTTCATTTGAAAATGAGAAAACTTAAGCCTAAGGAAGTTTTACAATTTAACACTATTAGTTCATAATAATGTGAATTTTAAACTGAGTTGGTCTGAAGGCCACTTAAACACAATGATATACAGCAATGAACTTAGAGTATCCTTTGTGTACTTCTAAAACATATGGTATAGAATATAATTTTTTTAAGATTATGAGTACAAAATGAGAACTGGAGAAAACATCAAATGTGCCATAAATAAAAACAGTTACTGAACAGATAAATTTCCATGGTATATTGTACCACAGAGTTATCATTTTACTAAAATCTTAATGAAAATAGATTAAGAATGTAAGAAAGTTGAAATGGAAAGGTTGCCCATCAATAATTTCGCTTTACCTTTAATCTCAGCACTTATAATCTCAACACTTATAAAAATATTTTTCAACATTATAAATTAATTAGGTTTGGTAGGTACAGTCATGCAAATCATAAAATTTAGATAACAGACACTTTGCTCTTTCTTCCACTATGAGGTTCTATGTTCTTCTGAGCTTCAGATTGTTTATTATTGTCAACTAACATACTTTTCTGCACTTGTTCTTATCTTTCTTTAGAATTTTATTTTCTATCATATCTACTTCAAAGGTTAGTGATTTATGTGAAACTTAAATTTTTATCTCTAGACTGACTATAATATATAACCAAACACTGATAAATTTCTTCCATTAAAAATAGATTCTCCTTTTTTAATTTTTAAAAGAATTTATTTATTTATTTCAGAGACAGAGTAGCAGACAGAGAGATTGAGATAGAGAAAATGTCTTCAATCCTCTGGTTCATGCCCCAAATGTCTGCAAGGCCAGAGCTGGGCCCATCCAAACCTAGGAACCAGGAGCTTCTTCTTGGTCTCCCACTTGGATTCCAGGGGCCCAAGCACATGGGCCATCTTCCACTGTTTTCGAGGCCCTAGCAGAGAACTGGTACCCACATAGGATCCTGGTGCCACAGGTGGAGGTTTAACCTACTATGCCACAACACTGGCCCTGAATTCTACTTTTGTGCAATCTTATGATTCATGTATGTGCACTGAGATAAGCTGTGCAAAGATGTGTTCTTAAGAAAAAATCATTGATTACTTTTTAAGCTATGAAATAAAAAGGTTTATTTTTGCTTCCCTGTCTTGCCAGTAAACTATAAGTTATATCCTACAATGATTCGATATATGACTTGCTAAACTGGCAATTGCAATTGTAATCCATTGCACAAGAATGTATCAAATCTTATTATGTGTTACATATGATGCAAAATGCTAAGAAAGGATAGTGAATATGTAAGATAAGGAAGTTATCTTTCAGAGAAGAAAAACATGGAGTAAACTATGAATTAATAATAAAACTGAAAAATTAAAATAAGAATGATTGACTGAGAAAGTACTTATTTTGAGTCCTTAGAGAAAGCTCTAAATGATGAGTCAAACACAAGAGAATCACATGGAAATATGGCCAAGAACAAGAGGACAGCTAAAATGAAGTTCTACATGAAGAGTGATGCCTCAAGTGTTTCTAAAGTGACAGAAGACATGCTTTGATAAACAAACAAGACCTTGATTGCATAGGACTTTGTAAATCAGGCATGGATTTTAAGTCATAGATCATGTTGTGATTTATAATTTTATTTTGGCTGGTATTTGCATTATATTGTTGCATTGCAGAAATTTTATTGTGGGAAGAGTAGAAGGTAATTAAAAGTCCACTAAAGTTATCTGGGGAAGAGATGATAGTGATGTTTACTAGATGATTTTAGGACCAGGTAACATGTTTCCTTCTGGGAATTTGAAAAGGTTGATCCATTTGGAGCAAAGTTGGCTAAGTAAATACAGAATTCACATCAAAAAATGAGAGCATAAGCTGAATTTTCACACAGATTTGGAGTTATCCAATAGCTAGATACTCTGTTTATGGTAAAAATCCACATGACCATACACTGTAGCCATGATGGTAGTGGTTGAAATGTTATGAAGGTAATGGATTCAGAATGTTTTGAGAGTTGAATAAGATAATTGATATTGGAATGGCTGCAAGACAGAGGGAGGGATGCAGATCAAGTCTAGAATCTAGATTTCTGACCTGAAAAATTGTTGATATTTACTAAATGTGAAACAAAATAACAGGAGCACATTTTGAGTTAAATTCAGAATTATGTTTTGACAAAATCGTACAAGATATCTGTTACAATTTGATGTGGAAATATCATACAATTATATGGAAAAATAATTTGGTGTTCTAGATAGACAGGTCCCATAATGATAGTATTTTAAGTTTCAAAACGAGAGGACATCAGATGGAGGCAGTGACTAAATTCTAGATGGGGAAGCAAAAGTTTCAGGAGCAATCCTCAAAACAGGTCAACAAACAGGAATGAAGAGAGAAATAGGTGAAAGGTACATCAGGAATTCAAGGGAAGACAGGATCTCAAGAAGGAGATAACTATGGATTTTGACAATGTGTAGAATGTTGATAACCTGGTAAATAATAGAGTTAATGGAGTAATAAAACTGGTAGTTACATGGGCGTGGTGTGAAAAAAATACAAGTAATTAAATAGCAGCATTATCTGCAATAGACTTTCATTTTTTCTGTAGAGGGAAACAGAGGGTGGGGACTGTAGCTGAGACCAGAGGTGGACCAGAATGTAAAGGTCACTTTTTACGTTTGTGTTTTGTAAAATGGTTGAGAATGACTAGTAATAATTTAGAAAGTGAAGTTCCTAAGAAGTTACAAGAATTTTGAAAGAGCTATTGGGGAAGTAATGTTCACAGTACAGCCAGCTTGCAATTACAGTAGGAGGATGAAGGAAATGTTCAGAGTACAGTCAGTGAGCACATATTGGTGCTTTGTTGTTGACAGAAGGTCTTTTTGCAAGGGCAGAGTCGAAGGGTTGAGGAATTCAGAGGTTAGAAAGATTAATAGACATACAGGGTAGTATGAGAATGTAAGTTCCCTTAATGATGGATGGCAGAGGTGTAGTGGGCTCTCCAATTGACTAGGAAGAATCAGAGGGTGAGGAATGACAGGATTAACCTTGATAGTTTCTTGATAGAAGCCAGGTAAACAGTTCAAACTGGAAAACACCAGAATGCCATATATAATCATATAATCATCTTCTGCCATTCTTGGATTTTGGGGACCAATGAGTGATTGAAATTTCCCTGGAGGGCTTTTTCTGTAGGTGATCTGAGCGCCAAGTTGCAGTGTAATATTCAGTGGGCTGGTGTATGGAGGGAAGAATCTGGAATGTGCATCTTTTCTGCAACAGTGTGAAGACATGGCTGCTAAAAAATCAAAGGATAGCTGTAAAAACAGGATAGATCAGCTGAATGAATGGAGGGATTAATGAATAAAATAAGTGTATGTATGACTAATTTCCTTTTGTGAGCAAACAAGTTATCTTTCTGAGCTGAAGATATAAAAGTGGTTTCTTTTAATTTTATTTTTTTAAAAGATATTTATTTTTACTTGCAAGTCAGAGTTATACAGAGAGAAGGAGAGGCAGAGAGAGAGAGGGGCTTTCCATCTGCCGGTTTACTCCCCAATTGGCCACAATGGCTGGAGCTACGCCAATCTGAAGCCAGGAGCCAGGAACCTCTTCTGTGTCTCCCATACAGGTGCAGGGGCCCAAGGACTTGGGCCATCTTCTACTGCTTTCCCAGGTTATAGCAGAGAGCTGGATGGGAAATGGAGCAGGAGGGACTAGAACTGGCATCCATATGGGATGCCAGCACTGTATGCGGTAGCTTCACCTACTATGCCACAGTGCTGGCCCCTTATTTTCATTTTTAATATATATATATTTTTTGACAGGCAAAGTGGACAGTGAGAGAGAGAGACAGAGAAAGGTCTTCCTTTTGGTTCACCCTCCAATGGCCGCCACTGCCGGTGCGCTGCGGCCAGCACACCGCACTGATCCCCAGGCAGGAGCCAGGTGCTTCTCTTGGTCTCCCATGGGGTGCAGGGCCCAAGCACTTGGGCCATCCTCCACTGCACTCCTGGGCCACAGCAGAGAGCTGGCCTGGAAGAGGGCCAACAAGGACAGAATCTGGCGCCCCGACCGGGACTAGAACCTGGTGTGCTGGCGCCGCAAGGCAGAGGATTAGCATATTGAGCCGTGGCGCTGGCCCATTTTTAATATATTTCTAACATGAAGAGAACAGAGTTCCTGTGATGCAAAGATACAATTGTAAGAACATAGATAGTTCACTCCCTCCTTCCTACTTCCTTCCTCTTGTTCTTTTAATTTTTGCAATAACTTACTTACAATTTACTTTCTAATCCCAGGCTTAATACTCCACTAAATATAGTGTTCAACAAGTAAAAAGTAGAAAGACCCAGTGATAAACCCTGTGATTTTTGCAGCTTTAGAATAAAAAAACTACAGAATTTTCTGCTGCTTATGGTTTCAAAATCAGATTACCTGATTATTTTATTATTTTATTTTTTAAATTTATTTTATTTTATTTATTTCTTTTTCTTTTTTTTTTTTTTTGACAGGCAGAGTGGCTAGTGAGATAGAGAGACAGAGAGAAAGGTTTTCCTTTGCTGTTGGTTCACCCTCCAATGGCCGCCGCTGCCAGTGCGCTGCGGCCGGCGCACCGCGCTGATCCGAAGCCAGGAGCCAGGTGCTTCTCCTGGTCTCCCATGGGGTGCAGGGCCCAAGCACTTGGGCCATCCTGCACTGCACTCCCAGGCCACAGCAGAGAGCTGGCCTGGAAGAGGGGCAACTGGGATAGAATCTGGCGCCCCAACCGGGACTAGAACCCAGTGTGCCAGCGCTGCAAGGCAGAGGATTAGCCTGTTAAGCCATGGTGATGGCCAGATTACCTGGTTATTAAAACATCTATGAAATGTCTCATTCCAAAGAGGAAGAAGCATATTATTTCTTTACCCATGTCACTATTTATAGTATCATTTCCAAAATTCACCTTCATTTCCCACCTTAATTAGTGGCATAATACAGATTTCAGTTTTTTCAGTCAAAAATACTAAAACATAAATCAGTTAATTTGTTGGATTTAATAGTTCATTTCCAGGTTGATAACAATTATTATGGATCAAAATCTCACTTTTTAAGAAGTTTACATTATAATTACAATAGATATTGTTAGTTTTACTTGTTTCTGCTAGTAAATATTCTCAATATTTACCTGTCAGAAATCAATTTTTCTGTTAACTGGCAATATTATATGCAAGAAACAGAAAACAAAATTTTTAGTAGTTTGCTTTTTCATATAACAAGAATTTCATTGAATTGCATTTTTGAATACATAGGCTTCATACTTTAAAATAATTTTTATTATAACATTTGTTCTAAATTTTCTTACTTCTCCAATGTGCCTGCTTATCTACACATATAAAACAAAATACCTTGTGTGAAAAATGCAGACAGGCCAGTCCTATGGAGTGGTAACAAAGAGTGCCATTGAGGAAACAAGGGTAGTCAAGAGAATTATCACAGGGGATCAAGAGAAGATCCACATGCGGAGCTGAGGATCACGGTGTGAGCCCCTAGAAAGGGACAGAGGTGGCCTCTCACCTAGAAGAGAGAGGTTGGAGCTGATAACCATGGTGGGGACCCCTTGAGAAAGGGATGGAGGTGCCCTCTCAGGGCTCCACCCTTGCCTACCTTACATGTTCAGATCCTATTCGGGTGCTGGTTGTGGGTTCACCTGTGAGGCCCACACTGTAGGGATGGTGGGGCAACAGTGTTCTCTGACAAGAAGCACCAGAGACAGTTTTGGTGATCATGTCCATTCACTAGCAGTTAGGTACAAGTTTTTATAGGGCAGGCAAAGGGGAAAAAAACAGAGATAAACCTTACAGTTATCAAATCTACTGTCTGAAAAAAAAAAAAAAACACAATGTCCAGGTCATGCAGCATGAAGAGGGAATCCCAGCATATCCTGGCAATTCCTTTGAGTTGAAAATTCAAAGCTTAGATGCTGTAGAGACTAAAGTAGCTATAGTTCCATAGGACACACACTTAAGAGAAAGCTGCAAGAGATAGAGCCCCGTGCACAAGGGGACTTCCGAGGGTTTATGGGAAATAGGAATTCTAAGAAAAGCATGCACAGATTTCAAAATGTTTATTCAGTGAAGTAAAAATTGTTTTCAATTCTATCCCCCCCCCTCCTTTTTTAAATTCTCAAGTCTTTGGAAACTTCAGCTGAAAATCTATGACTGCATTTGTGTAAAAAACAAACAGCTTAGGAAAAGAATCATGCAGTAAGTTTGGTAAGTTTCCCTTGAAAGCTAAAGAGAACTTGTTTTTCCTATTAGTTACAGGGACAAAGCTTCATAATTCACAAGAACTCAGGTAAAGTACTCAAGAGACATGATCTTGTAGTGGGACCAGATTAGTTCTAAACTGATGGCTGATCTGGTCTGACTCAACAATGTGTGGGTCTCAAAAGAACCACATTGTTTTCAAGTAACTTAACTTCATCAAAGATGAAAGCTAACAAATGATTTAGGAAATAGGAGTACATGTGTATGTGCATGTATGTCAACTAAGTATAATTCATAATAAAAATTCTCGTTTTCAAATAAACAGGAAACTGCAATCCATGGCACAGATGAAAATTAACCCAGGAATGAAACAAATGAATTAGTTACTTTAGTGAATATTAAAACAGTGGATATAGCTTATTCAACAGGCTCAAGAAAATGGAAGATTAAACATATATATAGCAAAGTATTAGCTATAAAAGAGACCAAAGCTAAAATTCTGGAGAACTATTAATAAAGTCTGAGATAGTATAATAAATATAATTAAGAGTATATTAGAAATTTCAGAAAAATGAGTAGTGAATTTGAAGACATGGAAGTAGAAACTATATAGGTGCTGGATTGAGTCCCAGCTGTTCCACTTCTGATCCAGCTCTCTGCTATAGCCTGGGAAGACAATAGAAGATGGCCCAAGTGCTAGGGCCCCTGCCCCTATGTGGGAGACCTGGAAGTAGCTCTTGGCTCCTGGCTTCAAATCAGTAAGAAACAACAAAACCCGGTCATTTGCAACAAGATGGAGCAATATGGAAAACATCATGCTGAGTGAATTAAGCCAGTCCCAAAGAGACAAATATTATTTGTTTTCCCTGATCGGTGACAACTGAACACCAAAGGGGAAACCTGTTAAGTGAAATGGACACTATAAGAAACAATGACCTGATCAGCTCTTGTCCTGACTCTAGATGTACAATGTAATACTTTATCCTTTTTATTATTTGTTGTTGTTGTTCTAGTACTAGTGGTTGAACTCTGTAATTAACACACAATTATTCTTAGGTGTTTAAATTTTAACTAAAAAGTGATCCCTGTTAAATTTCAGAGTGGAAAAAGAGGGAGGAGATGTACAATTTGGGACATGCTCAATCGGACTTGCCCCAAATGGTGGAGTTAGAAATGTGCCAGGGGATTCCAACACAATCCCATCAAGGTGGCATGTACCAATGCCATCTCACTAGTCCAAGTGATCAATTTCAGCTCACAATTGATGGCTCTGATAGGTCTAAGAGTCAAAGGGATCACACAAACAAGACAAGTGTCTGCTAATACTAACTGATAGAATAAAAAAGGGAGAGAAGGATCCAACATGAGAAGCGGGATACACAGCAGACTCATAGAATGGCAGATGTCCTAAACAACACTCTGGCCTCAGAATCAGCCCTTAAGGCATTCGGATCTGGCTGAAGAGCCCATGAGAGTATTGTAGGCATGGAAAGCCAAGATACCATGGGGAAAAAAAAAAAGACCTAAATGAAAGATCTCTGTGAGATCCCAGTGGAAAGAACGGGGCCATCAAAGAAGGAGGTCCCCTTCTCCGAAGGGAGGAGAGAACTTCCACTTTGACTATGACCCTATCGGAATAAGATCAAAGTCATCGAACTCTAAAGGCTTCCATAGCCCTGACAACTCATGAATAGAGCCTAGGGAGATCACTGATGCCATGAACAGGAGTGTCAAATTGTTAAGTCAGCAACAGGAGTCACTGTGTACTTACACCCCATGTGGGATCTGTCCTTAATGTGTTGGCTAATGTGAAGTGATGCTATAACTAGTACTGAAACAGTATTTTTATACTTTGTGTTTCTGTGTGGGTACAAACTGAAGAGATCTTTACTAATTATATACTGAATTGATCTTCTGTATATAAAGATAATTGGAAATGAAAAAAAAAACAACCTGGTGTTAAATTGGAAATGGAATAGGAAATTAATTAATTTTAAAAAAATTATTATATAGGATCTCTGTCTTTAATGTGCTGTACACTGTTATTTAATGCTATAACTAGTACTCCAACGGTAGTTTTTTCACTTTGTGTTGCTATATGGGGCAAACTGTTGAAATCTTTACCTAATATATACTAAACTGATCTTCTGTATATAAAGAGAATTGAAAATGAATCTTGATGTGAATGGAAGGGGAGCGGGAGTGGGAAAGGGGAGGGTTGCGGGCGGGAGGGAATTTATGGGAGGGGGGAAGCCATTGTAACCCATAAGCTGTACTTTGGAAATTTATACTCATTAAATAAAAGTTTAATAAATGAAAAAAAAATACAAAACAGAAAAAAAAAAAAAAAGAAAAGAAGCAATCCTTTAAGTCAATCACTATGATGGGCCAGGCCTTTGGAATCATTGAGGGAACTGGTAGTCCCGGCTGTAATGCCCCCATGGGCTGCATCTGTTTATTGATGGCCCTTAAATCATGTAACAATCGAAACTTGCCCGATTTCTTTTTTATAACAAATATTGGGGTGTTCCAAGGCGAGGTGGATGGTTGAATATGCCCCGCCTCTAATTGTTGCTGAAGGAGCTCATGAACTGCAGCCAACTCTTCTTGAGTGAGGGGCCACTGGGATATCCATATCGGGTTGTCATCTAGCCAATTTAATGGCAATGGGGATGGCTGCAGCGCAGTGGCCCCTAAGAAAAACCCAGGCCTTGTTGGCCTTCGCTCCCTCGGGGTTCAAGAGAGTATCTTATTCCTTGTTCCTGTTTTCCCAGTCCTCCTCCTGCGTATCCCATCTTTCTCATCATTTCCCACCCCGCGGATTCATTAGTTAACTGCAAATGAAGTTGCTCTAAGACATCCCTCCCCCATAAAGTTACAGGGATGGCACCTACATAAGGTTGTACTTTGCCTGTGGTGCCTTCTTGATCTTTCCAGTCTAGCACTTGCGCGCTTCGGGATGGGGCAACAGCGGTGCCTAATCCTACCAAGGTGTTATCTCCTTCCTGGAGGGGCCATGAAGGAGGCCAGTCTTGTTTGGAGATAATACTAACATCTGTGCCCGTATCTAACAGCCCCTTGATTGCCTTTCCTGTGATAATAAGAGTCCATAGTGGGTGCTCCCCAAGAGTCATAGTGAGGGCTGCAAAATGCTTTCCTTGATTACCTCTAGTATCCTTTACAAGGCTTATTATTAGCAGCTGAGAGATGGGCTGCAATGGCAACAGTTGCACTATCCCCTCAGTAGATTGGAACATTACTTTGAGCTTTGAACAAGGCAACTGAATAAGCTCCATTATAACCACTAATCCCTTTAATGAATTTGTAGCCCTTCCTATGGTAAGGCCTAAACCGTTGATATCATCCATGGGCTCTCAAGGTTCCACATCTATTGCCTGGATTCCCATTTGAGGTGTTAATACTAAATAGTTGGTGGCTCACAGCTCTGTGCAGTAAACGCTTGCCAGTCCTTTTGAGACGGTCCTACTCCTCCCATGGTTTGTCCTCTCACCCATTGAGTTTTCGGGCCCCTGGGTGTGGGGGCCCGCCACTCATTTTTTGGAATGTACTATTCTGGCCACTTAATCTGGTGAGTGATAGAAGCGGATTGCCTGCCTTATCTTGCTTGGAATAGCACTCATTTGCCCAATGGTTGCCTTTACCGCATCGAGGGCACAGTCCTGGTTGGCGACCCAATTGTCTCTGTTCTGTACATTCCCTTTTCATGTGACCTTCTTTTCCACACTTAAAACATTTTCGTCCTAGCCCGTTCCTTGGAATGACCTTCCATGCCCTCCGGGCTAGTTCTCTCACTTGCGTCAAAACCTCATTAGGGCAACTAGCTTGAGCATGTTCCTCATTAAAAGCTCCTTCCCCATTTAGCATATCCTCGTTCCAGGCTGGCTGACCAAATAGGGGGGTGCGGAAGGAAGGGGTCTCTCATCCTCCCTATCTCTCTGTCCCAACCCATATTGGTCCTCTCTGTCTTCGTCTTCTTCGTCTCTGTCTAGGCTCCCAGATGGAAATTCTCTGTGTTTCCTCTCGTAAATCAGCCCCTTCATCTAAGAGGGCTGCTATTTCCTCTGAGTCATTATGGAGAGCTTGGTCAATCAGTTGCCATAACCTAAGGACTTCAGGCAATTGCTCTGCTGCCCTCAATTGTCTTCCGACCCTACGCCATTGTTCCTGATCTAACTCGCCACTCTCCACGAACCAGGGTGAGGTCTGAGCAACAGCTCTAGTGAATGCATGTATAGTGGCCGCTTTCACCGGTGTCCCCGCTACTTTTAAAAGACAGCTTAACAACAGGCGCAACCTGGTTGTCGAGGGAGTGTTTCCCATTCTTTTTTCCGGTACCTACCCTAGGCTTTTTATATCACCCACCTAGATTCCCGTGTTTTACACACGTTCTACTTTTCCTATTCCCTTTTTTCCGGTACCTACCCTAGGCTTTTTATATCACCGCCTAGATTCCCGTGTTTTACACACGTTCTACTTTTCCTATTCCCTTTTTCCGGTACCAACCCTAGGCTTTTTATATCACAGCCTAGATTCCCATGTTTTACACACGTTCTAATTTTTCTTACCTGCTTCCAGCGACCGGTCAGGCTATCCGAGTCACGGCACCATTTGTCGGACCCTCGCCAGCAAGGGTCCAACGCAATCACGACACGGTCACTGTTTCTCGGTTCTCAAGGAACTTTTACTTGTTGGGGCAGAAGGAAAGAGTGAGGGGGAGAGAAGAAAAGAGAAGGAGGAGCTCCAAGCCCAATTCCCAATGTCTCTTTATACCCCAAGTCCGTGGAGCATCCGCTCCACAGCCAATAGCGGCTCTCTTCCCGTGCAGTTCACACTGGTATCGTCCAATCAGATGAAAGGACGCGTATAGTCTCAGGTCGAAAGTTCATCTGTTTCACCTGGTTCTTCCTAGTTGTTTATGCAGAGTCCGTCCTGCCTCAACTTCATCTGTTTCACCGGGTTCCTCCTAGTTGTTTCTGCAGAGTCCATTCTGTTTCATCTGTTTCACCTGGCTGTTTTCGTGGGCCTTGTGGTCGACCGATTGCTGGATTGCTGCAAGCTATGCAAATGAGGAGGTTCTCACAGGTGGCCAGCCTGCAGTTCCCCACACAATCTAAGAACTTTCCTCATCCTGCATCTTGAAGAGTTTTCCTGACTTTCTATGTTTTTCAGTTTTACATTACTTCTGTTATCCTTTTAATTTAGCTTTTTATAGAGTGTGATAGAATGTCATTAATTTTTTTAACCCATGGGTGCCCAATAAATCCAGTAACATTTGTTGAAAAGTCTGTATCTTCTTCATTTAATTTTTTCTTGAGCCTTTGACAAAACTCAATTGGGAATATCAAGAGAATCTATTTTTGAGATATCAGTTTTATTCTGTTGATCTATGTATCTATCCATCCAAAAGAAGTATAATGTGTTTGTTATTGTAGCTGTGTAGTATCTTGAAAGAGGGTCCACTAATTCCTCTCCTTTTATTATTTCCTTTAAAAATGTTTAACTATCACATTTCTTTTTCCTTTCCATATAAATGTTAGTATAATCTTACATATGTGTATAAAAATTTTTTCATTTTGTATTTAGGAATTGTATTAAATTTCCATATCATTTGGGAAAAAATTGACATCTTTACTATGCTGAGTCTTCCGATGTGTTATCTTTATTGATGGCTTTCATCAACATTTGATCTATTTCAGAATATACATTCTTTAGATGTTTGTGTTAGATTTAACAAAAGTATTGAAATTTTTGAGCATCTTTACATTATATCACATTGGAAACTTAAATAATCTCATTTTCATTCTTAGTATATAGAAACACAATAGGCTTTTTTAATGTCTATTCACTATCTTTCAGATTTGCTGATTCATGTAGATTCTGTGGGTTTTCCAACATAAAAAATTCTGTTATAAAAAAAATTGTGTTATTTGCCAATAAGAATAGGTCTATTTCTTCTTTTTCTCATGTGTACATTGTTAGTCTTCTTTCCTTGACTCACTGCATTGACTACAAGTTACACCATTATGCTGAATAATAGTGGTAATAGTGGGAAACTTACCATGTTAATACTTTTAATGGTTTACAATTCATTCTTTCACCATTGAGTGGTAGTGCTGTGTTTTTGTATTAATATTTAGTAAATTTAGGAGATTCTACTATACGTCTTGTTTTCTGTGCAAGTTTTATGATGAATGAGAGAGAATTTTATAAAATATTTCTCTATAGCAGTTGATCATATGATTGGCCTTTGTACTGTTAATATGCTAGATTGCATAAAGGTACTTGTAAAACTTCATGGAAATGGAATTAAAAGGTAAGTTTATTTTGATACAAAATTTTTTAAGATCCATGCAGAAATTTCTGGTCATGCATATTTTCTATGAACTTTTGGAAGACATCCACATATTTATTAAAATACAAATATTAAAACAGCTTTTATTCCTGAAATTAATACAACTGATCAGTGTGTATGATTCTTTCTAAATGTTGTTGATTTGTATTTACTAATGCTTTCTTAAAAGTATTTAGCATAAATATTTATGACAAATTATATATTTTATTCTCTTTTGTTATGGTAATGATGGATTCATCAAACATAATGGGAAATGTTCATTTTTCTTATCTTCTGGAAAATACTGTATAAAACCAGTATTAATTTTTCTTTAAATAGTTGGTAGAATTATCTTCTAAAAGCATCTGGGGGGTGGGGGGCGATGCTGTGGCACAGTGAGTTAACGCCCTGCCTGAAGCACCAGCATCCCATATGGACATTGGTTGGAGACCTGCTGCTCCTCTTCAGATCCAGCTGTCTGCTAAAGCAGTAGAAGATGGCCCAATTCCTTGGGTCCCTGCATCCACGTGGGAGACCAAGAAGAAGCTCCTGGCTCCTGGCTTCAGATCGGCACAGCTCTGGCCATTGTGGCCAATTGGGGAGTGAACCAGCGGATAGAGGACCTCTCTTTCTCTCTGCCTCTCCTTTCTCTGTGTAACTCTATCTTTCAAATAAATAAATAAACCTTTTTAAAAAATAAAAATAAAAGCATCTGGGCCAGGAGATTACAATTTGTGAGTTTCTAAATTACACAATCAATTATCTTAGTTGTTATATAGTTATTTAAATTGTCTTTTCAAATTGGGTAAGTTCCAGTTTGCTTTTTTCAACTAACTAGAATATTGACACATAAGAAAATAGGTGTTCATAGTATTTCTTTTCCATTTTATGTTCACTTTCTATAATTAAACTCTGATTTTATTTCTATTATTGGTAATTTGTATGTTTTCTCTTTTTGGCAGTTTCACTTAGGTTTGCCAATTTTATGTCTATCTTCAAAGAAACCACTTTTTATTTCATTGATTTTTCTCTTTGTTCTATTTTCTCTATCGTTGATTTCTGGTCTTATCACTATTATTTTTTTCTTCTACCTGAATTTGGTTTATTAAATTCTTCTTTTCTAATTTCCTGAGGCAGGTGCTTATATTATTGATTTAACACTTTTACTCTTTTCTAATATACATATTTAATGATGCTATTTCTCTCAACACCAAACAAATGTTTATATATTGTTTTTTTCATTTTCATTCACTTTAATGCATAAATAAATACTCCCTGTGGGACTTCCTCTTTGGGCAGTGTATTCTGCAGATACATTTTGTTTAGTTTCCATGGATTTGGAGATTTCTTGTTAATTTTTCTTTTATTAATTTGCATTTGATATCACTTTGGCAAAGAACACACATGATGATTTTAAGTGTTTTGCATTTTTGAAGTTTGTTTTATGTTCTAGGGTGTGTTTTATATTGTTATATGTTCCATGGGCAATTGTTCCAAGGACAACTGTTATAAGTTGGAGTATTAAACAAATGTCATTTAGATTCTGTTGGTTGATGATGCTACAAGTTTTTCTATATCCTGTTCAGTTTCTCTAATACTTGTTATAAACAGATGCTGAGGTTTCCCTGACATAATCATACATTTATCTGCTTCTCTTTGGACCATAGTTAATTTTTTCCTCCTCTTTTTTGGTTTGGGAGATGTATATTTAGGATGGCTATGGTTTCTTGCAATTGATCATTTAAAACATCTCTTTCTCCTCATCCTTTTCTTTGTTCTGAAAATTGCATTTAGTGATAGTTATGCAGTCACTCCTGCTTTCTTTTGGTTAATTTTTATGTCATCACTTTTACATTTTCTTTCAACATTATATGTAAAATGTTTCTGTAGATAGCATACAGTTGGATCTACTCTGTAAATCTATCTTATGTCACATGTATACTGTATATTTGATGTAATATTGATATAGTAAGAATTAGCTGATGTTTTGTTTTCTGTTCTCTCAGGTTTTTGTTTCATTCTTTACTTTTTCTACTTTTATTAATAATAGTGTATTTTGAAAGTATTTCCTTGAATAGATTTTTAAATGTTACTTCAGGTATCATAGTATGTAAACGAAATTTTCATAGCCTATTGAAGTAGGCAGGCATACAGGTTAAAACTGATCAGATTTGTGAACTGGAAGACCACGCCTTCGCCACACCCCTGTGTGGCCTCATGCCCCTACCTGATGCCTTTGCCATGCCCCTCAGTGGCCTCATTCCCCTACCTGGCCACACTGGGGTGCCCACCAGCCAATCAGGTTAATTAACCACTCCCCTTTGGAGTGGGTTAAAAGCCTAGGGCACAGTGTGCCTGGCCCTGCTCTTTTTCCCTGGCCTCTTGCTAGGAAGGGGCTTGCTGTAGCCCTGGGCCTCCAAGGCCACGTGCTCTAGGCTTCCTGGCCTAGATGCTCATCCACATGGCTGGTTCCTGGTGCTCGGTATGAACCCCCATTCACCTCTCTCCCCTAAATAAAGCTGTCACTCTCCTATGCATCTTTCTCACTAAATAAAAGCTTAAAACGTACCATGCTGCCTCGTTTACCTGTGCTGGTATTTAGAATTCTTCTCTAAATATTAGGCAAGAACCCTCTCGGGTTTATTAATATCGGGGATTTAGTAATAAGCCCGTGGTGAAATTGTAAGGCACCCCAAATTCCGGTAGTGCATGTGGCATCCTGGATAGCATTTCTAGGGAACTTTAAGGGGCCACATTTCAGGGTAAATTTTAGGGGGCCTTTTCCGATTTCACTATTAGTTTTATTGCTTCAGTTTGAATGAATTTAGAAAACTTCCCTTTATGCCCCTTCATCTCCCTTCTTTTATAATATAATTGCCTAAACTATTTATTCTAGCTATATTTAGAAGCAAATTATGTAGTGCTATAATTTTTGTTTCTATAATCAAGCATAAAATTGAACAGATTAAGAGGGAAGGGACTGGCACTGTGGTGCATCAGGTTAAAGCACCAGACTGCCATATGGTCACTGTTCACCTTCCGGATCAGCTCCCTTCTAATGTGCCTGGGAAAGCAGTAGAGGTAGGCCCAAGTGCTTGGGCCACTGCACCCATGTGATTGACTCGGAAGAAGCTCCTGACTCCTGGCTTCAGATCTGCTCAGTTCAGACCATTGTAGCCATTTGGGGAGTAAACCAACAGATAGAAGACCTCTTTCTCTCTCTTTCTCTGCTTCTCTTTATAATGCTTTCAAATGAATAAAAAATAAATGTTTAAGAAAAAAGAGAGAAATGATAACTTTTCATATTTATCTGTATTTTTTTCTTAGTGTATTGTTTCTTATGCTTCAAGTTTCCTTGATTTATTTATTTATTTGTTTATTTCTGTTTGGTGAGCTTTCTTCAGTCATTTCTTTAAGGTAATTCTGTGGGAGACAAATTCTTTTTAGTTCCTTTCATCTGAGAATATCTTGGTTTCTTCTCTATTGAAGGGTATTTTCCAAAGGATTGTATTCATATTTCTTTTCCTTTTTAAGATTTATTGATTTATTTATTCATTTGAGAGAGAGAGAGAGAGAGAGAGAGAGAGAGAGAGGAAGAGGGAGAAGGAGAGAGAGAGAGGGAGGTTGTATTTGTAATGGGTACAATCAGGGCTAGTCTTTCCACAATTCATGAAAGTTTTTTAAACTTTACTGTGTTAATGTTTAGGATTGATGGGTTACCAGGGGGAGACTTTATCTAACTATGGCATCTGAGAGGTGGTTCTGGTGGGTGGTCTTTTTGTCATTGCAACTGTGCCCTCACAGGGTGGTTCTTATGAGAGAACTACATTTGAGTTCAGTTTCTGCCTAATTTCTCTCTCTCCTGTCTGGCTTAGCAACTGATCTGTATTCTGCACCTGTCATGTCCAGCCTCCACAGAAGCTGGACTATGGAGCTTCCTGATCCTGAGCTGTAGCCCCAAAACTGTAGGTTGAAATAAATCTTTCTTTCCAAAGAAGCTCCTCTTAGGTAAAGAACACTAATCATACATAATGAAATGGGAGCTCCTGTATAGTGGTTCTTTCTCCAAATACTCACAACAACCTTGACTGGGTTGAGCCAAAGCCAGGTGATAGGAATTCAATTCAGTCCTCTCATATGTGCAGCAGAAACCCAATTACTTGAGCCTTCCCCATTGCCTCTAAGATTCTGCCTTAGTATAAAGGTAAAGCCAGGTGCTAGAATTTGGCATCAAGACCATGAATCCTGAAATGAGATGTAGGTGCATTAAATGACATTGTAACCACGAGGCTAAATGCCTGCCCAGTATTTATTTTCTTTCAGAACTTGAAAAATGTTACATCACTTCCTTCTACATTACATGGTTTCTGAAGAGAAATCCACTATCATTTAAATTGTATTTCCCCCATAAGTAATGTGCAATTTCTCTCTTGCTTTTTTATTTTTTAAGATTTATTTATTTATTTGAAAGTCTGAGTTACAGAGAGGTTGAGACAGGGGTGGAGAGAAAGAGGAGAGGGGGAGTCTTCCACCCACTGGTTCACTCTTCAAATGGCTGCGATGAACATGGCTGGGCCAGGCTAAGGCCAAAAGCCTGGAGCTTCTTTAAGGTCTGCCCTATGGGTAGTAGGGGGAGCAAGCAATTGACCATGTTCCATTGCTTTTCCCAGGCTGTCAGTGGGGAGCTGGATTAGAACTTAAGTAGCTGGGACATGAACCAGGACCCTAATGGGATGCCAGCATCACGGGGAGCAGCTGTACCACTGCGCCACAATGCCAGCCCCTCTCTCCTTGCTTTTAAGATAGATTCATTGTGTTTAGTATTTGAAAGTTTAATTCTGATATGCCTTGGTCTGAATTTCTCTAAACTTACTACCTTCGATGTTTGCTAAACTTCTTCAATCTCTAGGATGCCTTCAATGACAGGACATAACTCTGTGGTGGTTCCAAACCTTATAATGGAGCTGAAAAATTTCTACTGCCTAGTGATGTTGTAGCCATCATGATGCCAGAGTGCAGTGCAATACTCAATACGTTTGTGGTGGCACCAGTGTAAGAAACCTATGCACTGGTACACATATGAAAGTATAGCATACAATTTTTTTTTTTTTATAATAAAAGGAGTCAGAACGAGAATGGTAAAATGGCAGAGAGAACAAAGGGGCCCCTCCTATTAATGTGGAACATTTTTGTTGCCTGGGAGGCAAACTTACCTGAACTTGAAAACAAGTGTGATAACAAAAAGACAAAACATTTCACTGATTAGGTGGGAGACAAGCAGGCTCCGGTGTCAAGATCACCCAGAAGACTAGAGGGCTCAAATTGTCTGTGGCCAGTCTCCACAGTATGGTAAAAACAAACAGCTCCCCACAACAGACCACAAGATAACAGCTTGATCTCTGTCCTGTAATAGTCACAATTAATAGGACAAATGGGAGATAAGAGGCCAGGACAAGCTCACCACACAAGAAAAGCTTTCTTAAAGGACCTTCGTACAAACTTTCCGAAGCGCATAAAACCCCAGATTACTTCATCGCAATGACTTTTTCCTTCTGAAGAAGCCCTTCCTGGCGGTTTCCCCTGGAGCTTTCTCTCTGCTCTTTCAGTCTCCCTCTGCTTGTTTCAATGAAAGTTCTTTGTTAAAATTGCCATTTCAGACCATTCGCCTGCCTCCTACTTTGTTGGGGTAGACAAAGTTTCCAGGATTCAAATCGGCTGAAACATCTTGGTGTGTTGGCTGGGAATTCTCCCCTCCACCAACAACAGTAACAATAATAAGCAACTATGTTAATGGTTTACTCTATTTTGTTATTTTAGAGTTTGCTCCTACATCTAAAAGTTAGCAGTAAGCCAATCTTAGGCAGGTGCATCAGGAGGTACTCAGCAGATGGCATTGTTATCACAGGTGACAGCTCTACATCCTGTTATCCTTACAAACCTGTTTGGGAGGTGGCAGACAATCATATTGATGATTCTGATGCTGTGAGGGCTTCTTTCCATGAACGTTTTTTTAGTAACCTCATGCTACAGTTTGAACGTAATTTTGCTCCCTGATTCATGCAGATAGTTAAATTCTAAAGTCAACATTCTTCCTGTGTCTCTCTGTCTTGCTTCCTTAGTCTTCATGTGATCCTTCCATCTGCTGACCTCATCAAATGCCAGACCAATGGGGCCAACTCTGAAGCTATGGGTCAAAGTAAACTGCTTCCTTCATGAGTATTTGGCACAGGTATTTAATTACCATAAAAAAGAGATTAATATACTGCATATATATCAGAGTGAAATCTCGAATATGTTTATGGGGGACTGGGATGTACCTCTTGTCAAAGCATTAACACTCATTTTCCTTTTACCTTTAGAGGAGTTCATGGAGAAATGGAATTAAAAGATAAGTTCATTTGGGTCAAAGAATTTTTTTGAAATCCATAAACAGCTTTTTATAATACATATTTCCAGGAATGTTTTGAAACTTCTTTCAGAAGAAGGAAGCAAAGTCACTGGATCTGAGCTCCTTTGACCATCTTTTCCTTTACCTGAGAGTCTCACCACCAATACCAAAGCTTCCTCATTTCCTCTCTGGTTTGACTGAGGGCTCCCTTATTTCACACACTACTTCAAAGTCACAAGCCCTGGATCCTTACATGCTAATAAGGTAACCATAAGTTTTGAAAATGAATTCTCTTTCAATATTATCTGAGGAATAAGACAATGATTTGCAAAAGAATTCCAGAAAACATTTAGTATAAAGATTTCAACAGTTTGCACCCACATAGAAACACAAAGTGAAACATACTGTTGGAGTACTAGTTATAGCATTAAATCAAAATGTACAGCACATTAAGGACAGGGGAGGGTTGCGGGTGGGAGGGAAGTTATGGGAGAGGGAAGCCATTGTAATCTATAAGCTGTACACTGGAAATTTATATTCATTAAATAAAATTTAAAAAAAAAGAATTCAAGAAAACAACTGGATTTTTCTCCTTATTCTTTTTATTCCTGATTTAACCTTCCTTGAGGTAAAGAGATGCATTTGAAGTTTTATTCATTTTTGGAAGGGAGAGAAGGAGATTGAGAGAGAGAGACATTGAATTGAGGTGGGAGAGAGAGAGTGAGAGAGCTTTATAGTGAGAGCGCTTTATAGGCTAAGTTAGACTCAGCTCCTGCTCAGACTCAAGAAATGTTTCTAAGGCACAGTACTTGGATAATTTACCATCTGCATCAGAAGAGTGACCAAAAAGGAACCATCAGCCCTAGAAAAATAATCATTGCTTTATATATGGTATCAGAAAATACCATTACGTTGAACAGTCACTTGTTCACTTTTTAATTACCCTAGCAGATTTTGTACAGGGTTTAACTTTGCCTTAATTATATTTAACATTCTCATTCTTTATTTTTTGGCTAATAAACACAGGCCATTTACATACCTCTTGTATCTTCTTTCATGAACTTGTATGTGGTGATGGTGGGAAAGGAATTAGAATTAAACAAAACTAATCTAGTTTATCTGAAGTTCCTCAGTCTAAACCACCCCCCTTTATTTTCTAGCAGCCCATGTGACAGCTGCACCTAAATCTAGACTGAATCAGTGTTTCATGTCAACTAATACAATCCCTTAAGTACAGCTTGTGTGTGTTTATGTTACTCAACTACTTACAGAAAAAAAAAAACATATTTTCCATGAATGATGAAACACTTTGAGAAGACTGGGGTCACAGATTAAAAAAAAAAGATTTTCCTGTTCAATGGCTAGGTTTTCAAGAGTGCTTTAGTCTCACACACAACACACAAAATTTCAAGTTAAGTTAGTTATCCATTGTAGAATAGACAGTAAAAATTAGGGTATTAGAATAAACATTAGTTCTAAAAGATGAATGCCTTGCAATATGATTTATGATTTATTTGTGTTCTGGTGCTTATGAACAGCATTGGAGTAAATTGTTTTCTGTGTGGCTAAAGAATCATTGACACACAAATACATATGATATTCATTAATCAAGAAAAACTAAGTGCATGTTCATTAATCAAATAGATCATGAAAATTTGACAAAGAGGCCACCTGCCATTCCATGAGTCTGCTGTGCATCCTGCTTCCCATGCTGGATCGCTTCCTCCCCTCTCGATTCTATCAGTTAGCATCAGCAGACACCAGTCCTGCCTGTGTGATCCCTTTGTGTTTTAGGCATGGGAAGCCAAGCCACTCTGGAAAAAAAAAAAAAAAAAAAAAAAGAAGAAGAAGAAGAAGACCCAGATGAGGGATCTCTGCGAGTGAGATCCCAGTGGAAAGAATGGGGCTATCAAAGAAGGAGGTACCTTTCTCTGAAGGGAGGAGAGAACTTCCACTTTGATTATGACCCTATCAGAATAAGATCAAAGTCGGCGAACCCTAAAGGCTTCCATGGCCTTGGCAGCTCATGACTAGAGCCTAGGGAGATTACTGACGCCATAAACAGGAGTGTCAAATTGTTGGATCAACAACGGGAGTCACTGTGTACTTACATCTCATGTGGGATCTGTCCTTAATGTGCTGTCCAATGTGAAGTGATGCTATAACTAGTACTAAAAGTAGTTTTACACCTTGTGTTTCTGTGTGGGTGCAAACTGATGAAATCTTTACTTGGTATATACTGAATTGATCTTCTGTATATAAAGATAATTGAAAATGAAGAAAAAAAAACAACCTGGTGTTAAATTGGAAATTGCATAGAAGATTAATCAATTTTTTAAAAATATCATGTAGGATCTCTGTCTTTAATGTTCTGTACACTGTTATTTAATGCTATAACTACTACTCCAACAGTATTTTTTCACTTGGTATTGCTATGTGGGGGCAAATTGTTGAAGTCTTTACTTAATATATACTAAACTGATCTTCGGTATATAGAGAGAATTGAAAATGAATCTTGATGTGAATGGAAGGCGAGAGGGAGCGGGAGAGGGGAGGGTTGCGGGTGGGAGGGAAGTTGTGTGTGTGTGGGGGGAAGCCATTGTAATCCATAAGCTGTACTTTGGAAATTTATATTCATTAAATAAAAGTTTAAAAAAAATTGACAAAGAGGTTGGAGCTAGGGATATTCCTGGTAATGTGAGGACTTTGGTACCATTTTTGTTTTTATCCTTTTTTTAACTATAGGGAAAGCAAATAATTTTACTTTTATAACTCCTCGTACCATTTATACCCAGAGTTGATGTCCTACTAATCTTACCCTCTTTAATTCTATGTCAGTTATTTTGTCTTATTGTTGGCAAACACACTACGAATCCTTTCACCTCAGTCTTTGTACTACTATTCTGACCAGAAGAATTTTTCTTTCCAGACACCTGCATGCCTGACTTTCGTTAGATATCTACCCAAATGCTCACATATCAGCCAAGATTTTCCTGTGCACCCTGTATAAAATAATAAACCCTGCTTTCATTACCTGGTCTTCCTAATTTCTCTTCACTGTTTTCTGTTTTTATTTGCTGCTGTGCCATTCTGTATAGTCATTGGCATATTTATTTCCACTGTCTTTCCATGTTTTCCTTATGTATTGTATAACACACATCTCCTAAACAATAGCTTGAAGCAGTAAGAATAATTTATTTTGTTCATGAATCAAAGTTGAGGGGGCTTCACTTTAAGTTTCTCTATTAACAGTTTCACATGTAGAAACTCAGTAGCTAGAGTTCAAATTATCTGCTTGGCCACTTCCTCATGCTTTGCACATCTTGCACAAACAAGATTCAGATATTTCAGACCTGGAAAAACTGGAGCTCCTCAGGCATGCTAGGGAAGCCAGGGATGGTAGGTGGAGATTCACGACTCAAAAATGAATGGAGTGAGAACGAAGTTACTTTTATCTTTTGTGACCTTGTGTTGGACCTCACAAAGCACAGAACTACCAGGAAATTTTATTGATTGAGACACAAATGCCTGCACAATTCAAGTGGAAGGAAAAAGGACTCTACCCCTCTATGGAGCATGGTAATGTTCTGCAAGAACAGTTGGGATCAGAAATATTGTGGTCAGTTTTAGAAAATACCACCTGTCACACTCCACTGGGAAGTGAAGTCCACAGGCAGAAGGAACTTTATTTAGATCTCTGGTGGAACCCTGATACCTAGACTAATTCCTGGTATTTACTAGGAACTCAACAAATATTTTTTGAATAAATGAATGAATCAATCAATGAAGGCAAAGCCTAAATAACTTGTATAAAATCGATTATACAATGTCAAAATTCAATGTTTTAGTGACAATACCAATACTAAATGCTCAGGGGTTTTGCAATTCTTCTCTGTAAAAAGGATCCCATTTAAATTTTTATAAACTCAACATAGAAGGAACTCAGCATGAGTTAGACATTTTTAGTTTGATGCTGATATTTGAAATCATGATTTTATAGATTATATGAAGAGCAGAACAGAAATGAAGAGAATATGCTCCAGTATTTTGGCTTTTAGTTTCTTTAATTTTTTTTTTAAGTTTTTGACAGTCAGAGTGGACAGTGAGAGAGAGAGACAGAGAGAAAGGTCTTCCTTTTTGCCGTTGGTTCACCCTCCAATGGCCGCCACGGTAGGCGCGCTGCGGCCGGCACACCGCGCTGATCCGATGGCAGGAGCCAGGTGTTTATCCTGGTCTCCATGGGGTGCAGGGTCCAAGCACTTGGGCCATCCTCCACTGCACTCCCTGGCCACAGCAGAGAGCTGGCCTGGAAGAGGGGCAACTGGGATAGAATCCAGTGCCCCGACTGGGACTAGAACCTGGTGTGCCGGCGCCGCAAGGCTGAGGATTAGCCTATTGAGCCGCGGCACCGGCCGGTTTCCTTAATTTTTAAATGTTTCTGTAGAAGACCTAGGAAAGATACATAACCAATTATGCACTAGGAGGCAAGTCCATAGCATGAGGATCTTGGGTATTTAGATTCAATTAACTCTTTACAGCTTAGTACAACCTATAGTAAAAAAGGTTTTTAGAATTTGGTAAAAAGACTGTAGGTCAAAATTATAATTGTAAAAGCCAAAAAATTTCAAAAATCTTAAATTTCAAAAGGGAGCATTGAATTCATAGAAAATTCTTAGTTTGCATTATATATATAATCATATATTAGCTTGCATTCATATATCAAACTATCTTAAATATAAAAATTATATGATATGATGCTTGTTTTTATTCACTTATTACTGAGATGTTAAAAATTGGTTAAATTAAAAAATGTCAAAAGACCAAGTTAAATCTAAATAATATATTATTTGTTGGGGGGAGGAGGACACAGCTCTATATTATCCTTTAAAAGTCTTACTGAAGCACTTTGCTTTTTATTTTGTCTTGTTTTCTCTACATAATATTGTCCATATCCTGAAATAGCTTAATTACATTATTTTCTTGAATTTTTTAAAAAATGCATATTCTTTTGAAGTACTTGTGTTTCTTGTTACTTGTAGGTTTTAATCAAGTTGGCTTCTTTCAGTCAATAAGCTAGTAAATGGTATAATCCATCTGAAGTCTAAATATGAGCACTAATCAGGATCTGGATGTGTAATGCATTCCTTCATCTGATTGTGTGTTTTTGTGTATGTTTCATGAACATCTGGTAAATTAAAAACCTGTCAAAATGTGAGACTTACTAGTTACACCTACTTTTTACCTAGACAATAACTTTAAAATCTCTGACATTCCTTTGAAATGCCAGGGGCTCAAATTGAAAGAAAATGATGCAAACAAAAGCGCGTAAGTGCCATCCATGAGGTGCCATAGCATGTATCATACACATTTTTCAAAGAAAAAGGTCGTTAGTTGGTCTACAAAAATTCATAAAAAAGTAAGAAGGACTAGGAAGTAGAAAACATAATCTGTAGTTTTTTCAGACCAACAGAACCTGAAAAAATCTAGAATAAAACATGACAAAATAAGTTGAAACAGTAATTTCAAGTTATTGAAAATTAAAGAGCTACAAGATATTATGAGGAAACTATTTTTGATTTTAAAATTCTATTCTACATTTTTGTTAAGTTTTTCTTTAAATTACGTGTGTGTGATGCATTAACATGAACAGCATATGTACATGTGTGCATGTATGTGTGTGTGTAATTCAATTGACCAAGTATACACTTGTATAAAGTCATTGAAAAAACACAAATATTTTGAATAACGATCAAAGTCTGAAATATACAGAAATAGTATTTCTAGCAAATGATTGACAGAATTCTTAGGGTCAGGAATGTTTGGCCTGTGTGCCAGGTCAGGCCCACAAAATCATTTTGTCTGATCCTGCCAAGGCATCTGCAGGTGAGACTCTAAATTCACTAAGTGTATAGCAGGTTCATTTTTAAGATGATAATTTTGTATGGTCTGGGAACGATGTTATAAATACCCAAAGGATGCCAGAGAGAAAAAAATTCCCCATCCCAGGAGGTACCAGATGCACTCCCCTTCCACCAAAAAAGGATCAAATCCAAAGAATAAACATCTGCGATGTGGCTAAAATATCTGGAGGAGAGCACTGAAATATGATGTAGAAGAAAAGGAAAAGTTGTGGATCATGGAGACCTCAGATGATCTCATAAGGAAGGGAATAAGCTGCCTGTCCCATTGTCCCAGGCCAGGCCAACTTGAACCTGGAAAGTCCACCCATGATGGGGAAAAGGTAGATGAAAGGTCCCTGATCACCAGAATTGGTACCAAAGACAGCTGAAGTTATTGATGCTGGGGGATCCTGGAGTCTTTATAAACTCCAACTCCAGTTGAGGAGCTGTCCAAGAGTGTGTACCACTGCTCTACTCTGAAGGGGAAACCCACCGCATGAGCTGTACTATTTTGACAACATGCCCAGCCACTCCCCATGCATGTGGGGCTCACATCTGGGGCTGCTGATGGAGCAGCTCCATCTATGTGCTCCCTGAGAAGGTTTCAGGTGTGCAGTGCAGAAGCTATGTCACTTCGCCCAGGCATACCAGACTGTCCCCATCTCATACAGTTCCAAGAGACTCACTGGCATATTTCGCGTGAGTGTTGCCTCACTCATGCAGGTCAGCAGAGTGACCTCAACACTGCAAAGGGCTCAGAGATTCACAGGTGCGCTGTGTGCCACAGAAGCATTCTGCTCTGGATACATTCCACTTGAACAGGGCTTGCTGTTGTGGCTTGTGGAGACTGGTTAGTCTGATACATCTACTGATGTATATACATATACATATACATATACATATACATATCCTGATACATACGCTATAGCGCACCCACCTGGGTACACTGCAGTAGCCCACTGCTGCGAATACTGTGGATACTGACCAGTGCATTCTGGCTGCATCTGCGTGGGCCCACTGAAGTGGCCACACTGTGAATGCCCCCCTCCTAGTGTATGTGCACAGTACCCTGCTGGGACACTTGCATGGCTTGGCTCTCTGACACTGCTGCAGCATGTCTCATGCTTGAATCATCAATTGCAGCTAAAGAATCTATAAGGAGATTATGTTACAGCACCCAACTAAGGCTAAACCCAACACAGCCTACTAAAATGACATCCTAAGACACAGTTTCATGAGAGAGCCGGTTACTATAAAAGCCATCATATAAGCGTGAAGGCAACAGCTGATTCTCCATATTCATAAATCTCAATGGAGGGACACAAGCGGTAGGAAAAAAATATAAGGTACTATGACATCTACAAAGGGTGTGGCCAATGTCGTATTGTTCCCTATAAATATGTGCAGTATTGGGTGTTAATAAAAGTAAAAAAAAAGTGTGGGTATGACCAGCAATGTGATCTTAGAGTCATATTTTCCATTATTTCCTCAAACTTAGTTTCAAATTAAAAGGGGGAGGGAAATTTTTTCAAGGGCACAACAAATCAATTCAAAATAGAAGTGGGATAGCATCTTAAAGATAAATTAGATTATTAAAGCTCATATACTCACCATCATTCCTGAAAATTGCAGCAGTTAACTTTTGCTTATTTATTTTCAGCGGTTTTGTTGTGGGAAAATCATGAGAAAAGTTAAAGAGTAAAATTTAAAAATAGAAAAGTTTCTCTCATTCAAATATCCCTTTTCTTCTCTTTCCTCTGTTCCCTCTTCCTTTTTGCTTCATTTCTCAGTTCTAATTATCTTTACAGAGCATGTAGTTATATTTGTGTAAACTAAATGGGTATGCGAAGACTCTACTGTTTCACAAATAAACATCACTCTGTAATTGCACCATAATTACACTAAACATAATTTCAACTGCCTGATGATGTAGAATTGAGATCTGATGGCTGTAATGTATCAGAGTCCATCACTCAGAGAACAAACTCTCAGTATTGGGTGGTATTTAAAGGGAAAAAAATATCTTATTTCATGCTTTTCTGTTATATGAATTTTGGCCAAGTAGAGCCTGAATAAATCATGCAGATATTATTTATGCTGGAATGATTTTCAACATAATATCTGTATTTGCTTTGAAAAAAGACTTCGTATCCGACTTACTTATCTTCATCCTGTTGTTTTTTAAACTGGCAGTTCAATTTTCTTATGGTCTTTATTAGTTTTTTCAGCAAACTTCACATTGCTATCAATTAAAATGTCTTTGGCAAGCCAACTAAGTTTAAAATCCTATTATAGCTGATGACTTATTTAAAGACCTTTCCTTGACATTTAAGGTATATAATTCAACATAATGTACCAAGTTCAATAATGAGATTAACTGGTTATCCGGCACAATTGCATAACTTGATTGTTTGGTTTAACTATAATTGGCAATGTGATGAAGATAATTACAAGAAAGATATGAACAATCAAAGCTCCTCAGGATATGAATGTGAATAAAGTTAATGGGAATTATAACTAAAATATTTATGGATATTTATAGTTTAAAATTGATTCCATATCATTAAGTCTATCTTAGGGCTCAGGGAATGAGATTTTATTCATACCAGTTACAGAAGAAAATGAGATTCAGGAAAATTAAGTAAGGATCCCAAGGTCACACTTCAAACTGGAAGAGCTGGAGCATAAACCAACCCTTGTGGAGGCAAACCTGTGTCTGATCACACCTTGGAAAATATGCTGTTACAACGAACAATAAATATTTGTTTACTTTTTATCCCTGGTTTCTGACACACAATTTCTAAAACTGTTAGACTCCTGGACAAGGAGGGTCTAGATGGCTTCAAGACTGGTGCTTCAGAGTGAGGCCTGCCCTGGGAAGAGAAAGGGGCTGTCTACTGAGTCCAGTCACTAAAGACCAATAATTTATTCAACCATGCCTAAGTACACCCGGAAACCCAGGATTCAAGGAACTTCTGAGTTAGTGAAGACACAGAATCTCTGTACTCACTCACAAATCTTACCTTGTCTTTTTTTTTTTTTTTTTTTTTTTTTTTTTGACAGACAGAGTTAGACAGTGAGAGAGAGAGACAGAAAAAAAGGTCTTCCTTTCCATTGGTTTGCCCCTAAATGTCCTCTACGGCCAGCGTGCTGCACTGATCCGAAGCCAGGAGCCAGGTGTTTCCTTCTGGTCTCCCACGTGGGTGCAGGGCCCAAGCACTTGGGCCATCCTCCACTGCCTTCCCTGGCCACAGCAGAAAGCTAGACTGGAAGAGGAGCAACCATGACAGAATCCTGCGCCCCAACCGGGACTAGAACCCCGGGTGCCAGCACCACACGCAGGAGGAGGATTAGCCTAGTGAGCTGCGGTGCCGGCCTCTTACCCTGCACCCCTTCAATTCAGCTGTTACTGAGTTGCTTCCTTTAAAATAAACTACTAATAGTTTAAGTGAAGCAGTTTCTTGATTTCTTTGGGTTGTTGTGAATTCTTGAGCATGAGAAGGGAGTTCTGAGAGTCTCTGGATTTGTAGTCAGCTAGGCAGAAATATGCTTCTCCTGAGCACATCCGATTTAAGGCTTCCTTTTGAAGTGGGGACAATTGTGAGGGCCTGATCCCTTAACTTATGGGGTCTGCACTAATGTAAGAGGAGGGATGGAATACAGCATGATGTTAAGAAGCGTGCATTTTGGCATTGTACCTTCAGTGACAACTTTCAAGTTCTACTACTTCTTGATTATATAAACCTCCCTATGTTTGTTCTACTCTAAATATAAATAGGGAAAATAGAGATAATTAGTGTATTTATCAGCACATACCTTCAGCAAACATTTAACATTGTGCTTGACAAGCAATCATTGTCCAATAAATAGTAATAGTGAGGGAGAGGAGGAAGAGAACACGTAAGAATTTATCCCTCTGCTTAGGTGATTGTTCTTGAACATTTCATCAAATCTTTATTTTTGATGTAATATCTAGAAAATATGAGTAATTACACGTGTACTTTTACTATAACAAAAAGTGTGGAGACAAGGGCTAGCAGAACAAAAAGCACATAATGGAAAGAGCCACTCTTAATGATCTAAGAATTGCAGGCATGCCTTTAAACATTTCCCGATTTTGATGTGGAGCTGAGTTGGACTTAACCTAGGATGATGGACTCCTCTAAAGGTAAAAGGAAGTGACAAGGACTCTTAACTGTTCACACAACATGGAACAAAGGAGTAGAATTCAGAGACACCTAAGCACATGTCTGCCATTGCTCGTGAGATTTTTGTATGCCAGCTATGTGCGTGGGCCTCCTGGTAGCAGTGGTGATAATGGTGAATGTGCTGGCAGTTGGGAGTTTGGCTAAATGTCTAAAAGCTGGATTGAGATCTTCCATTTTCGGACACTTGGGATATAAAAATTCCACTAGAACCTTGGAATCATTCATCAGATTTATGGGCAACCTCAAGGTGAAGACCTTTGCCAAATTTTGAAGTTTTCAAAAAGCAGAAAACAATGTATATTAAAAATAAAACAAAGAAAAAAACAGAGCCCTTTAGAAAGCCAACTACTGTCATTTAGTTTTCAAACAGATTGGAAGACCATGCACAAGGAATACAGTAAACCAGAGTGGACTAAGGCTTACTAAGTAGCCAACCATACTTGTCCTACAGATTGTCCATTATTTGAATTGAAATTTTAGATTGGTTACCTAATCTACTGAAGAGGAGAAAGCTGAAACTCTTTCTGGAGGGGAAGTAAGGGGAACCGACCATTCAGTTTCTGTTGTTCTTTTAGGCATGTTGTCTGACATAGAATGAATCAATTAAAGCACACTATGCATAAATTATGTGTTTGCACAAATTAAAAAAAAAAGAAAGAAAAGAAGGTGGGGGATCGAGGGAGAGGAATATGTTATCTTCTTAGAACTGTACCCATGAAGGACATGAAATCGGTTCTCTTTGTATTAATAAAATTTAAAAGTGAAAAAATTAATGAAATAAAATTGAGAAAAATAAATGCATTGTGAAGAAAGAAGAAAAATGATAGACAATTGAGAGACAAAACACTAGGACAAGGACAAGGTTATAAATTAAAATTAACACACAAGGACATTAAGATATGAATGTAATGAATACATTAAAGAAAATAGATGGAAAGACAAAATATAAATAATGGACAATTTCCATCAGTATAAAAAATGAATAGAAAAATATCCACCAGTGAGTAATTTTCCTAACATTTGGGGAAAAATCTCATTGGAACACTGTATGAAAATCATGATTTCTCATATCACCTCTGTTTCACAAACTGTATTTTTGTAAAACTATATAACATATCTGTTTTCAGATTGGTACAAAAGTGTTTTTTTCTTAGTTTCATTCATTTTCTAAGGGAAATAATGGTCATTATTATTATTCTTGCTGCAAATATTTCACAATATTGTAACAACATTGAAAATCATCTTACTTAAGAGTGAAAGAGCAAAAAAAACACAAACAAATAAAATTTGAAGTTTCTAATATGTTTTAAACTTCACCGATGTTTTACTATGCACGTTATTTTATTTAGTCCTTATAGGAATGCTATTGTGAGGCCTAGGCTGTGGCACAGCAGGTTAAAGCCCTGGCCTGCAGTGCCTGCAACCCATATGGGCACTGGTTCAAGTCCCGGATGCTCCACTTCCAATCCAGCTCTCTGCTATGGCCTGGGAAAGCAGTAGAAGATGGCCCAAGTACTTTGTCCCTTGCATCCACATGGGAAACCTGGAAAGAGCTCCTGGCTCCTGACTTTGGATCAGCTCAGCTCTTGCCTTTGTGGTCATTTGGGTAGTGAACCAATGGATAGAAGACTTGTCTCTCTCTCTCTGGCTCTACCTCTCTCTGTAACTCTGTCTTTCAAATAAATAAAACAAATCTTTAAAAAATACTATTGTTATTTATATTTCAAGTTAATTTTTATTTTATTTTATTTTATTTTAGATTTTACTTATTTATTTGAGAGGTAGAGTTACAGACACTAAGGAGAAGAGGCAGAGAGAAAGGTCTTCCATCCACTGATTCACTCCCCAAACAGCTACCAATTGCCTGATCTTAATCCGAAGCCAGGAGCCAGGAATTTCTTCTGGGTCTCCCATGTGGGAGCAGGGGCCCAAGGACTTGGGCCATCCTCCACTGCTATCCCAGACTATAACAGAGAGCTGGATCAGAAGAGGAGCAGCTGGGACTAGAAATGGTGCTATTATGGGATGCAGGCACTGCAGGCAGAGGATTAACACACACAGCACCAGCCCCTCAAGATAATTTTTAATTATATAAGTAGTACATGACTATCCCCATTTTAAAACATTAAACTATTTTTAATAAGACTGAAGTGTCTTTCGATTGTTAATCTTAATTTTATTCCCTTAGAGGCATGTTTTTACATTCAATGTCTTCTTTTAGGCTATTAGAGCAAATAGTTTAACACTTGTATCCATAAAATATATAAATGTAGTATATTCTATCAAAAGATTGTCAATGTATGATGCTAAATATACAACAGCAATATTTAATATTAACAATGTGTATTAAATAACTCGAATATAATTAATGCTTACCATTGAAAAGTAATTGAATATGCTTTGAATTATGAGCATTAATTTATTGCAATTACTATATATTTTGTCATAGTATAATATTGCAACTAAAATATGTCATATATTATGATAATATATATAACAATCTTGTAGGCATTATTTTGTGTTTTTTTTTTTTTTTTGCTATTTCCTTTCCCTCTCATGAGTACCTACTCACCTGCATCATTCATCTTAACTATGGCATTATATTACATAATATGGGCATGTAAGATTTATTTTGCTCTTACTAAGTGGATTGATATTTAAGTTCTTGTGATCTGCTACTTGAATCAATGAGCATCCTGTAAATATTTGCTTTTGTGCTAATCTCATCTAAATACTTCTCTTGAGAGTTCTCAAGAGCTTGAAGCATTAAAATTTTAATGCTTGCTACCACAGTGACTTTCAATGTGTCTGTCATATTATAACCCTACAATGTATTTCCACACATCTCATTAATTTTCTATATATATCATGTATATGTATAAAAGTGGGATTTTTACTGCTTTAATAAACATTTCCTATTTGCAAGTGAGATTAGATTTCTTTCACTTACTAATTACATATTTTTCTTTTTTATTTTATTTATATTTTTACTTTTTTATTTTTAGGGTGAATAAATTTCATGTATTTCATATATACAGATTTAGGGAGCAGAGTGATATTTGCCTCTCTACACTACCTCCCACCCACACTTCTAACCTCATTCCTCCTTCCTTTCTTATTCTTTCTTTGACTTTTACAATGATCTACTTTCAGTGATTTTATACTCAAATGATTAACCCTACACTAGTAAAGAATTCAACAAATAGTTAATAGAAAAAAGAAAACTTTTCCTCAAGAATAGAGACAAGGGCTGCAAATAATTATTGTGTATTTATCATTTTCTATTAGATTTTTGTCATTTTACTATTGATTTCAATTACTCATGTATCTTAGATACATACCTTACTGCTCTAATGAAAATACTTTACTAATACATTAGCTTTTTAAAATTGTTTTTACAATCGTTATTGTATATTTAGGCAAACGCAAAATTTTATTTATTTTATTAATATAAAGATAACAGATTTCATGTACTTCATAGATACAATTTGTAGAATATGATGATGAGAGATCCAAGATGGCTGAATAGGGAAAGGCTGTGCTGATCTGACCATCTCAATATAACAGAAGGAAGGGGAGGAACTGCAGTCTCAGCAGACAGTTGGAGAGAAGTTTGCAGTGGAAATTCTACGAAAAGAAGGTAGATGCTGTAAAGAAGCAGGTAAAGTAAAATCATGCACCGGTGAGCAGGACACCACCAGTCACTCCCACAGCTGGTGGCTGGAAGGGAAGCGGTCTTCCTGGAGTAAGGCGTCTGGCAATCAGCAGGGGGAGACATCATCTTAATAAGGCAAGTAGAGGCTGTTGTGCCCTACATGTGACTAGGAGATTTTATCAGAGGGATAAATCCACAGTCTCCCCTGACTTCCAGACTGGCCTGGAGAGTTTCTGAGAGCAGGGCACCCACTTAGACCCATAGATCACTGCCCTCCCATCACTCTATCAAGGCACCTGGATTCAACTTGCCAAGGCAGAGCACTGACCAACCTCTATCGGTTATTCAGCTGCCTGTGGGAATGTGATGGCTCTTTCTGTGGAAAGGGGAGGCTTCTAGGGCTGGAAGTGGATTCCCTGTTCCCTGTGACTGTGGGAGATCTGAGCTCTGGGACTGTGGGATTTCTGTGACTGTGTGAAAGGATACAGCTGGGTCTTTGGTCAATCACTGTGTCTGGCTCCAGAGGCTTGCAATGAGGAGTGCACAGATCCTTAGTGTGGTTTATATGCCTGCGTTGTTTAGGTTCCTAAGCACTGTGTGCTCACCCTAGGGTGGTTGCAAGGGGCTGACACTGTGAACACACGAGGCTGTGTGATCATACTCCCACCAACTGCTGACTATTGAGGAGATATACCACCCCCAACTTTAGTGTCACTATGAACTCTTGTCCCACACTTGAGTACTGGACAAATCTCTCTGGATCCACCCAGCATAAGCTTCTGGGTATCCATTGAAAAAAATTGACAATCCACTAATCTACAGAGGCATATTTCAGTGACAAAAACTTGCAGAGAAGAAAAACCAACAAATGTTTCAAAAATGCCTAAAAATAAATACAGAAGCAAAAGAAATGTGAACAAGGATAATGTGAACAAGTATAACTCCTCAAAAGGAACACAACTCTTCAACATTAGAATGTGAAGATGAAAAGATTGAGGAAATGCCTGAAAATCCATTCAAAAAATGACCATAAGATTATTCAAAAACACGGAGAAGCAAATATGTGTTAAAGAAATCCATACATGACATGAATGAAAAATTCTGCTGAGACATAAAAATACTGAAGAGAATTTGAACTTAAATATTAAAAATGAAGAATAAAAACAATACAGTGGAAAGAATTAAAAAGAGACTAGGTGAGGCAGAAGAAATAATACCCAAGTTAGATGACAAATTGTGGAAACAGACAAAAATAGATAAAATTAGAAAAAACAAATAATGTTCCAGATTTATGGGGTAGTATCAAAGAACCAAACATATATATATATATATATATATATATATATATATATATATATATTAAGAGTTCTGAAATATATGGGGAGAGAGAATGGATTACAAGACTTTTTCAGTGAAATTGCACAGAAAGCTTTCCTAATTTGTAGACTAGGGATCCAAGTACAAGAAGTACATAGAACTGCTAGTAGACATCATCAGAACAGATCTTCACAATGACATAGTATAGACAAACTTTAAAAAGTAAAGAAAAAAATAAAAATACTCTAAAATGTACACAACAGAAATTCCAGATTACCTTCAAGGTTCTCCAATTAGACTGACAACTGATTTCTCATCAGAAGCTCTACAGGCTAGGATAAAATTGAGAGACACAGTCCAAATTTAAAAAAAAAAAAAAAGCCCATCAACACAGAATACTGTACCAGCAAAACTCTCATTTATAATGAAGGTAAAAGATCTTCCATAACAAATTGAAAGAATTTGTCACCACTCATAAGCCTTACAGATGATACTTAATGAAGTATTACACACAGAAACACAGAAAGATAGTCAGCATAATGAAAGAATGTGAAGACAGAAAATCTCCAAGTAAACATACAAAGTAAATTCAAAACAAACACTGGGCATATTTACAAAAAATTGACAGGGCCAAGTAGTTACTTATCAATAGAAACTTTGAACGTAAATGGTCTAAATTCTCCAATTAAAAAACACATAATGGATAAATGAATTAAAAAACAAGACTCATCTATTTGCTCTCAAATACTATAACAATGGAAGAGTTCAACTCCTCACTATATCAATGAACAAATCAGTTGGACCAAAAAAAAAAAAAAAAAAAAAAACAAAACAAAAAAAAAAACAAATAACAGATCTAATCTACCCTATGAATCAAAGGGACCTAATTGATATCTATAGACTGTTTCATCCCACAGCAGCAGAACACACATTCTTTTCATCAATGGATAAATTTACTCCAGGAAAAACCATATTTTAGGCCACAAAGCTAGTCTCAAGAAATTCAAAAATATTCAGATTATAGCATGTATCCTTTATGATCACAATGGAATGAAGCTGGAGGACTGGTAAAAACAATTGGCTCTACTTTTGTGAAGAACCCTGTTCAATACAATTATATTTACATATCTTTAAATATGATTTTTTCTTTTCTGTTGGAAGTTCATCTCCTTAGCATTTTGTCAATTGTTTTTAGCCCATCAATTACACTTCATTCTTTAATAAATGAATTTCAGGCTAACATAAATTTGAATAATTGTAGTTAGTGACTTTTTTGATCCTTTAGTTTATGTCTTATGTTCTTTTCTACTGATCATATTTCAAGTTATCTTTACCATTTCTGCACTCTCTTTGCTTTTGTAAATATTTTATTACATTGTATGCTACTGCTTTAAAGTTATTTCTCCACTCCCAATAGTTACTCTAGTACTTTTGTACTCCTGTTTAAAACTGCTTTTGCTAGAAATTATAGTTACCACACTTTTTTATTTCCAAATGAAGATATTTTTTCAACATCCATTTCTTCCTCAGCAACCCATCTTACATCTTGATATTACTGAAATTATTCTGTATTTGAGAGTGTACTATGTAAAATAAAAACTTTATTTTATCTATTTTATCTATATTTTATCTATTTTTATCTACATGTAAAATCAAACTTTATTTTATCTATTTTTTAAAATTTTACATATATAAAGGATGAGCAACAGACTCCTAATATCACAGCAGTCAAATATTCAAAGAGATTCAAATTTCAATCCCACTGGACATTTTCTTTAAGATTACTAGTTATAAGAAAAAAAAAACTACAGATATAGTGAGAAGATTCTTTTTATATTTTATAGCTAAATGCATTTTTAAAACTTGTGTCAATATTTTCTTCTATGACATTAATTCTCAAACTACTTAAAAGTAATGGACTAATCCTACTGCTACAAACTTAGGATTTTTCTAAATACTGTCATGCAATGTATTGTGTCTCTAAGCAAAATAATGTTTTCCACGTAAAATTAGATTCACAATACAAGTGTACTGAACATACTTTTCCTAGCATTTTATTGAAGTTGGATTGTGTTATTTATGTCAGAAGTTGTAAAAGTATGTTGGTCAATATTTCTGGTAGAATTTTATCAGTTCTGCTCTGCAAATCTTTGTGAAAAATTTCTGTGTCTTTTTCATTATCACATTCTCAAAAATCTAATTAGATGTTGGAGCTTTTAGGTTTTATTTAGTGTTTTAGGTTTCAAAGCTTTTGTTTTCTGGGAGAATACCTTGGCTTGAATTTGCATCTCACTAATTAGATCTTCTCTGCAGGTTCATTTATGTGTTTGTCAACACATTCTTAATTTAAAGAATCAAAATTTTAGTTATGTGGTTCTTTTTATGTCTATATTATTTTACCAATATCCTTCAGACAAGTAAAAATAGTTATGTTGAAGGTCTATTTTTAAATATATTTACTCTTTATCATATAGATAGAAACATTTCCGTTTATTTAATTGGTTATTTTTGTAAGATTTTAATTTATTTTTTATTTATTCATTTGAGAAGTAGGCTACAGACAAAGAAAGGGAGACACAGAGAGAAAGGTCTTCCACCTGCTGGTTCACTCCCCAAATGGTTGCAATGGCCAGAGCTAGGTTTACCCATATCCAGGAGCCAGGTATTTCCTCCTGGATGCAAATGTGGGTACAAGGGCCCAAGCACTTGGGCCATCTTCCCTTGCTTTCCCAGGCCATAGGCAGAGAGTTGGATCAGAAGTGCAGCAGCCGGGACTGCATTTGGGATGCTGGAGCCACAGGTGGAGATAACCTTCTACACCACAGCGCCAGTCCCCTAATTGGTTATTTTTGATGATTCTTGGTGATGAGATATAATCCTTAGATTGTTTTTTTGAACTGCACATGTTGTATACAGTCTCAAGACATTTCTATGTATTGAATTCAGAATATTTCTCAGTGAACACAGAAAATGCAGAAGACTTACTGTTTTCCTGGGTGTTGCGGTCTTTTTTCATTTCTTTTTTTTTTTAACTTTTATTTAATGAATATAAATTTCCAGTATACAGCTTATGGATTACAATGGCTTCCCCTTCCCATAATTTCCCTCCCACCCGCAACCCTCCCCTCTCCCGCTCCCTTTCCCCTTCCATTCACATTAAGATTCATTTTCAATTCTCTTTATATACAGAAGATCAATTTAGTATACATTAAGTAAAGATTTCAACAGTTTGCACCCACATAGAAACACAAACTGAAACATATTGTTTGAGTACTAGTTATAGCATTAAATCAAAATGTACAGCACATTAAGGACAGAGATCCCACATCAGGAGCAAGCGCACAGTGGCTCCTGTTGTTGACCCAACAAATTGACACTCTAGTTTATGGCACCAGTAACCACCCTAGGCTGTCGTCATGAGTTGCCAAGGCTATGGAAGCCTTCCAAGTTCCCCGACTCTGATCATATTTAGACAAGGTCATAAAAGACAGGGTGAGGATAGTAACCAATGATCCTAAGAGTGGCATTTACCAGGTCTGAACAATTATACAGCATTAAGTGGGGAAGAGGACCATCAGTACACACAGGTTGGGAGTAGAGCCATTGGTGGTAGAGTAGAGGTTATGATTACAAAGGAATGAGGCCCAAGTGCACTAGACAGGGTCTAGAACAAAGGACAGAGTCATTATTAGAGGAGCTAAGAAAGGTGCTGTCTAAGCTACAAGTAATTTTTCTGATTGAGAGGCAAATAGAACCTGATAGAAGGGGCTTGATAATAATCTGGTGGGCTTTAGGCCTTGTAAATTCAGAGGCCCAGACCTATCTATCTCTTCACATGGGGTATATCCTAAGGGAGGTGTGAACCTCCTAGGGGAAGGCACTCTGTTGACTTTCATTACTTGGCTGGCCTGGGAGGAGAGCTGGCCAGGTAAAGGCAGGTGGCATCTCTAACAAGAAATTTACAGTTCTGCCTGCAATGTTGCTGACCCTACTTGACCATACCTTCAGCTGCAGTGGTCACTTTGGAAGTTGGGCTGAGTGAAGGGCTTTTCAGCTTGGAGCCAATAAGATCTGTGGCTTTGACCTGGGCATCCTTCGACTCCAGGGCAGGTCCATTTCCAGTGATCCAACTCTTGGCAGAGCTGCCAGGGCTCTTCACAAGCTGACTTCTGCTGAAGCCCAGGCTTACCACATTGAAAGCCACTGCAGTGGACTGGCCTGTTGGGTCTCCTTGAGGGCAGATCACCGTACAGATCAGCCATTAATAGGCCTGCCACCCATTGCTTCTGATGCCTAGCTTTCTTTTCCTCCTGGTTTGTGTTAAAGCAGACCAGAGGATGGAAGTCAAGGGAGTGCCCATGTCCCATCTCTAATCTTCGGTGGCCTGAACTACAAGTCTATAGTCACAGGCATGTTCTGTAGTAGTTTTTCTAAGGTAGACAATGCCCATGAGGAAAATTATATTCTCACTTTAAAACTTTCTTTCCCTTTGGTCTGAAAGGGAGGTTTTTTTTTCTACCATAAGCTTCTGTCATCTCCTTCTTTCTTAACTGAGCTTCCATGTTAGCTGTTCCTGTCCTAGGATTGCTGCCTTGTGCAATGGCATGTGCAAATTCAGTTACTTGGTTGTACACTGCTGACTACCCGATTGCTTTCTTCTGACCTGCATGTTCTACATTTACCTCTTTGTAGGAACTACACTTGTGGCAACTCAAATGTCTTTAAGAATTAATCTTTTTCTCAGGTTGTGGTCTATATTTTAAGTACAAATATGTCATAATTTCTGTCTTCCTATGATTTCTCAGAATCCCTCATTTCATAAATGCATTCCCTCTAACTTTCTCATTTGTGGTAAAGTTAGAAATCATGCTTTGGGGCCAGCATTATGGCGTAGTGCTCCACTTGTGATCCAGCTCTCTGTTATAGCCTAGGAAAGCAGTAGAAGATGGCCCAAGTCCTTGGGCCCCTGCACCTACGTGGGAGACCCAGAGGAAGATCCTACCTCTTGGCTTCAGATCGGCGCAGCTCTGGCCATTGCAGCCATTAGGGAGTGAACCAGCAGATAGAAGACTTCTCTCTCTCTCTCTCTCTCTCTCTCTCTCTCTCTCTCTCTCTCTCTCTCTTTCCTCCTCTCTTTGTGTAACTCTGCCTTTCAAATAAATAAAATGAATCTTTTTTTTTAAAAAAAGAAAAAAGTCATGCCTAAAGGTTTGAGATAATAAGAGGAGTCTGTATGTTCAGGCTCAGTCCTCCGCTTGAAACAGAAACCAAAAGAGCTATTGGTCAGTTTTATTAAGTACAAACTTTATGACAGGAAAGAAAAATTATTTCTATTTAAGTGAAAGCATAATCCCTTTTCTTATATTTAAAATAATTGATTTAACATAAGCAGTACTTCAACACTGTCTTTGGAGTGTTGAAAATAATTGTTTTATTTTAGTTTAATCATTTTCTAACTGGAAAATATTCTTCACTCAAATTATAAAAATAAAGGGAGCTTACATAAATGCACAATAAAACAGGAAGAGATAAAGAGAGATATCTTCCACCTGCAAGCTCATTCTCCAGATGGTTACTCTGGCCAGGAGTGGGCCAAGCCGAAACCAAGTGCCAGGAACTTCATCTGGGCCTCCCACATGGGTGGCAGGAACTCAAACATTTGTTTCATCTCCTGCTGTTTATTCCAGGCCATTGGCAGGGAGCTACATAGGAAGTGGAGCAGCCAGAACATGAACCAGTGCACATATGGGATGCTAGCTTTACAGAAGTTGGTTTTACTTGCTATGCCAGAATGCCAGCCCCTCAAGGACTTTTTAAAAGCTTTTGTAGCAAGGATTTGATACTTTCTGGCACACATGGCTTGTGAGTATTTAAATTCATATTGACATAAAAGTATTCATAATTGCATCCTATATGGAAAATAGTTTGATCAGGTTTATTAAATATACAACTATATAAAAAAGGTTTCTAATGACCATAATTTATTATTCATAAAATTTTGTGGAAGAACTTCAAAAGGATCATGGAAATTGAGTAATGAATAGTTTATTTTGGAAAAAAAAATTGAAGTCCATGCAGTTTTTTTATAATATTCATTTTTTGTGAATTTTTGAAGACCCCTCATATTAATAATGATTAGCGTGATATTGGTACCAAATGTACTTTTTTTTTTAGTTTTTGGAATATATCTTGTGCTATGACTAGTGGCTGCCATATAAATAAATCAGAGTATTTGTAGTAGCTTACTCAATATTCCATTTTCATTTACTGTATATTTCAGTATGGTTGGTGGCTGAGAAGACTAGAGGTCAATTAGTTATAAACTTTTGATGTTTTCTGATAGTGTTCAGCATCCTAAGTGTTCAGGGTCCTCCTGCATTTGATGTATTATCTGAATCTGTCACCTGTCAGGTAAAGAGGGAAAGCTCAGAGGTCCACAGGGCAGCTTTAAAAGCAAGAAATGGCACACAGTGCATCACCTCTAATCAGATCCCATTGGCCAATAAGCCTTCACAAATGAAGGGGCAAAAAAATAGTGGACCGGTTATGTACCCAAGAGCATAACCTTTGCCACTTGAAATTAAGGACAATTGGCCACCTGGCTCAATCACTGGCATTAATGCCAGAAGTACCACCAAGCTCATTTAGTTGGTAGTCAGACATTTCACTTTGCACTTAAGGTTTTCTTTCAGGTATCCTATTTTAAGTTCTTATATCACAATAGATGACCAATATTTTGCAATTATGTCCTGCTCCAAACTAGAATGTAAATATTTTTTTTCTTTTTCTTTTCTTTCTTTTTTTTTTTTTTTTTTGACAGGCAGAGTGGATAGTGAGAGAGAGAGAAAAAGAGAGAGAGAGATAGAGAGACAGAGAGAAAGGTCTTCCTTTTTGCCGTTGGTTCACCCTCTAATGGCCGCTGCAGCCAGCGCATCTCGCTGATCTGAAGCCAGGAGCCAGGTGCTTCTCCTGGTCTCCCCATGCAGGTGCAGGGCCCAAGGACTTGGGCCATCCTCCACTGCCTTCCCAGGCCATAGCAGAGAGCTGGCCTGGAAGAGGGGCAACCAGGATAGAATCCGGCGCCCGAACCGGGACTAGAACCTGGTGTGCTGGCGCCACAAGACGGAGGATTAGCCTGTTAAGCCACGACGTTGGCCTAGAATGTAAATAATTTTAATACATAAAATTCTTTTCAGGTAAGGAACAGAAACTTATTCACTTATGGAATTCACTTTCAGTGGTCAGAGTCAACATTATGTAAAGGAAAAATAAATAAGGAAAATAAAACTCTACACTTTTTGTGTACTTATTCTGTATTCTCTGTGTGTTTTCTTCCCCAATTTTCCTAACTAAACTATTTACTCAGAGAAATATTAGTGTATTTAATTCCTTACTGATAAAAATAAAATTTCTATACTCTGGAACAAAATGATAAAGGATAGAGTTTTCACAGTGATCTTTTATAAATAAGCCACTAAAACACCAATAAAATTACAGGAAATTATATTTTCAGCGCCAAACATTGTATACTAATACCAAAAGCAAAATAAGAAAAACAGATATGATAACACCTGGTTAGAATTATACCAAGTGCATGTTGAAACATGATAGAGTGAGCAACACAGTTTTGTAGCACATGCACGCACACACTCGCACACAGACACCATCAACCTGTCTGTCTCTCAGTTCTGATTCCTTAAAAAACAGAGCCTGGGAGAAAGTAACCATATGAATTTAGTAGGAGGATGAACACACAGGGAAGCAGAGTCAGGGATAAAGGAAGACAAAACAAGGAAGGTGGGGAAGCACACACAAGATGGTGTACTCCAGAGCTCACTGCAGCTTTTCCTCAAAACAGTTTGTTCCTTGGAAGTGTGTAATGTGTCCAGAGAGGCCTCTTGGAGACCATTGAGTCTGTAAACAGTCAGACAAGGAAGAGGGAGTAATTTGCTTTCTGAATCCATCTTGCCTCCTTTCTGTAGTTGATCAAAGCCTTCCCTCAGAATGTTAATGCTCCATACACCTGCCTTGTCTAATCTGGTGAATTTTGGGGCAGTCATCAGGGAAACCCAATTCCTTGGACTTGATCCAGCCACTGTGCAGTCATATGATCCCTTCTTGTCAGTTGGAATCAGGTAGAGTCCTCAGTTCGTGGTGTGGGTATCAGTGGTAGCTCTCAGAGCTATACAACTCTGAGAACAACATAGACCTTCTGCTAAAATTACGTTGGCTAAGAAGCAAGGCAAGTGGCCAAGGCCTGGAGAGATAGCATTGAACTGAACAATAGCAGAGAATAAATTCATATGGGCATACATTTACAAGAGAGTCTGAGCTAGAACAAGGGAAAAGCCCCATTCAAGAGAGGGATGGATGAATTTAACTAATCTGCTCTCTGTATATAAAATCAGAGTGTAGAGACAGAGTTCATCACAAGGAAAACTTACTGGGAATTAGATAGCAGTGTTCACAATTTTGTACCACTTTAACAACCACTATCTTTGAACATTGTCATTCTAATAAGCCAATTATTAATGATCAAAATGGGAGTCACAAAGGAATCAGCAAAAACATTACATAACTCTTGATTTTTAAACACAAATGGACCGCTAATTCACTGACCATTAAACCATTTTTGGAAGTAATAGATGCTAAATGTGAGGGGTGATAGAGAAATGGAGATACCTGAGATATTCTGAAAATAATGACAATAACTCTAAATTGTTTAGATTGCTATACGAGATGGCTAAAAAAGGAGCAGAAGAATAAGGAGAACATGCCTTAAATTAATGCCACATTATTTCCCTAGATGAGTGAATTCCTAGGCAGAGCTTTAAATTATTATTTTTTTAAAATTCATTTATTTATTTGAAAGGCAGAGTTACACACAGAGAGAAGGATAGGCAGAGAAAGAAAGAGGTCTTCCATCCGCTAGTTCACTTCCCAGTTGGCCGCAATGGTCAGAGCTGCACAGATCTGAAGCCAAGAGACTGGTTGCCCACATGGCCCAGTGCCCTGAGTACCTGGGCCATCTACTACTGCTTTCCCAGGACATAGTAGAGAGCTGGATTGGAAATGGAGCAGCCAGGACTCGAACCGGCGCCCATATGGGTTGCCGGCACTGAGAGTGGAAGCTTTACCCCTAATGCCACAACCCTGACCCCATAACTAATTATAAGATATAGATCTGAAAGGGAAAAGATATGAACCTTGAAACAAAGTGGAATGAACTGTATAACTTTACTACTTCTTCTGTTTTCCTCTTACAAATAGAAAAATTCAACGAACCTCTCTATATACAATTCTGAAAAAGAAAAGGAGGAGAAAAAAACACTTCGGAGTATTGAAAAGTAATTGATAGGGATCACCATCTTAAAAATTTACATAAAATATTTTAAGTATTTTAACAATTTTTTAAACAATAATGCAAAACACACACAAAAAAAATGGAAGAATCTACCATGTTCATGGACTGGAGGAATCAATATCATCAAAATGTCCATACTACCCAAAACAGTTTACAAATTCAATGTGATTCCAATCAAAATGCCAATGACATTCTTTCCAGATCTAGAAGAAATGATGCTAAAATTCATATGGAAACATAAGAGACCCCAAATAGCTAAGACAGTCTTACACAACAAAAACAAAGCCAAAAGCATCATAATACCAGATTTCAATACCTACCACAGGGCAGTTCTAATCAAAAAAGCTAGATACTGACACAAAGATAGGTATGTAGACCAAAGGAACAGAATAGAATCTCCAGAAATAAGTCCGTGCATCTACACCAACTAATCTTTTAAAAAGGTGCTGAAATGAATCCCTGGAGAACGGACAGCCTCTTTAACAAATGGTGCTGGGAAAGTTGGTTCTCTGCATGCAGAAGTTTAAATCAAGACCTCTGCCTTACACTTTATACAAAAATCAATTCAAAATGGACCAAGGATCTAAATCTACAACCTGATATCATCAAATTACTAAAACAAAACATTGAGGAAACTCTGTAAGATGTTGGTTTAAGCAAAAAATTCTTGGAAATGACCATAGAAGCACAGGCAATCAAAACCAAAATTGAAAATGGGATTATATCAAAGTAAGAAGCTTCTGAAATGCAAAGGAAACATTCAGGAAAGGAAAGGCACCTGACAGAATGTTGAAAAAAATTCACAAACTATGCTACTTATAAAGGATTAATATCTAGAATCTATAAGCAGCTCAAGTAACTAAACAGCCACAAAACAAACAATCCAGTTAAGAAATGGCAAAAGACTTGAACAGGCATGTTTCAAAGGTTGAAATGGCTAACATACACATGACAAAATTCTCAGGATTACCAGTCATCATGGAAATGCAGCTAAAAACCACAATAGATATTACTTCATCCCAGTTATAATGACTATCAAAGAAAAATTAAAAAAAATGTTAGCAAGTGTGTAGGGAAAAAATGTTCCCTAATCCACTGTTGGTAGGGTTGCAAACTAGTACAGCCATTGTAAAAGACAGTATAGAGGTTCCTCAGAAATTGCAAAACAGATCTACTATATGAACCAGGCACCCCATCCGCTGGCTCATTCTACAATTTGTCACAATGGCCAGAGCTATGCTGATCCTAAGCCAGGAGCCAGGAGCTTCCTCGGAGTCTCCCATGTGAATACAGAGGCATTGGACAATCTTATACTGCTTTCCCAGGCCACAGCAGAGAGCTGGATTGGAAGTGGGGCAGCCAAGACTCCAACAGGCGCCATATGGGATGCCTGCACTGCAGACGGTGGTTTTACCTGCTATGCCACAGAACTGGCCCCAAGATTGATTTCTTTCAGTTAGCAATGTGTATCAAAGTTTCCTTCAGTTTTTCTCATGGTTTGATTGATTATTTATTTCCAACACTGAATAATATTATGTTGTCCAGATATACCACAATTTATTCATCTATTCAATAACCAAAAGAAGCTTGGTTACTTAGAACTTTTGGTTATTGGGAATAAAACTGCCAATAAATATCTGTGTGTGGGTTTCTGTATGTATAGAAGTTTTCAATTTATTTTGGTAAATAGCAAAGAATGTGATTGGTAGATTGTATGGTAGTGGTATATATAGTTTTGTAAGTAACTGCCAAGCCATCTTCCAATGTAACTGTTCCATTTTGAATTCCCACTAAGAATGAATGAGAGTCCTTATTGTCCAATATACTTACCAATATTTGGTGTTGTAAATGTTATGCATTTTTGGCTATTCTATTCTATGCAGTGATATTTTACTTTACAATTTTTAATGTCATATTATGTTGAACATTTTTTCATATGCTTACTTACTACTGTCTTTATGGTTTTTGTATTGCAGATTCAGATACTTCATTCCATTTTTATCTGCTTGTTCATTTTTGTTGATGTGTCTTAATAGCTCTTGTATATCTCATATAACATTATGCTTTGTTTTGAATGTAATTGAGTTTCCTAAAGGTTTCTTTGTGGAAATTTAGCCTCTTGTGAGGTATTAAAGGTAGAAAGTTAATCAGACTACGGCATTTAGAGGCAGGACCTTTGAGTAGTGACTAGTATTAGAAAGGATCAGTCACATGGGGCCCCCATGGTTGAATTCCAGTGACTTTGTTAGAGGGTGTGACCAGACACAAGCAAATACACATGTATGTGACCCTTATTTCTTACTAAATGACACTCTATGCCTCCTCAGGACTCTCCCAGTAAGAATGCCATCACCAAAGGTGAGCTTTAGATGTTGCACCTTTGGAATTAGAAGGAAAAATAGGCCGGTGCCGCAGCTCACTTGGCTAATCCTCCGCCTGTGGCGCTGGCACCCCGGGTTCTAGTCCCGGTCGGGGCGCCAGATTCTGTCCCGGATGCTCCTCTTCCAGCCTAGCTCTCTGCCGTTGCCAGGGAAGGTAGTGGAGGATGGCCCAGGTCCTTGCACGCTGCACCAGCATGGGAGACCAGGAGGAAGCACCTGGCTCCTGGCTTTGGATCTGCGCAGCACGCTGGCGTTAGCAGCCATTTGGGGGGTGAACCAATGGAAAGAAGACCTTTCTCTCTGTCTTTCTTTCTCACTGTCTAACTCTGTAAAAAAAAAAAAAAAAGAAGAAGAAGAAGAAGACAAAATAAACCCCTTTTCTTGGTAAAGTCATCTGTCTCAGTTATTTCAATAATAATATTGAATACAAATGGACTAGCGTACAGTCCTTTATCGGATGTGCCTATTGAAATTTGTTGTTCCCATTCTATGCTTGTCTCCTGATTCTCTTGACATGTATTTTGCAGAGCGAAAGTTTTGAATTTTAACGAAACCCAGCTTATTAATACTTTTTACAAGTAAATTATTTTAGAGAATTCTGACAAGCTGTTGTCATGAAAATAATGAAAAATTATAGTAACATAATATAACAGAAGCAGGAATATTTGAACTTAAGATAAAAAAGATTTTCAAAACAAATAAATAGCAAATTAAAATGAGTCAGTTATACTGCTGCTTTTCTGGGGATAGCAGTGAGGATCCTATGGTAATCTCAGATATCTAGACTTATGCTACAGATAATCCAATTAAAAGAAACAGGATTTTAAGAGAAAATGTACAGAAATATTTTCTATCTTAATTCTACTCATTTTTGTGCCTGAATACTGTGATTTTAACATCAGTGTACTTCCAGTTATGGAAATACACCCAAAAGACAAATTCAACAAGTTGGACTTGAGTTTTTTCTTACAATGATTGCTAGCTTTTTCAAATCTATTTATTTTATTTATTTATTTATTTTCATAGTTAGGGATACAGATATTTGTTTTCACATAGAGTAGTCTGTTCACAAAGTAAAAATTTAGCACAAAGGTCCAAAACTTAAACATGACAATTGTCTTTTGCACTTAAAAATTTTGGCCAAGAATAATGTGATTCACTTGTTTTGCATACTATTCTGGGAAGTTCACTTTCCATTATAAATTGGAAGACATAAAAGAAGTTTTGTCAACAAACTTCTGGATTTCATAACTTTTTGCTCCCAACTTCAATTTCACTTTTGCTTCAGAGTCTTAGAAAGAGAAAAGCACAGTATTAGAAAACCAGGAAATCTCCAAACATTGGTTTTAATTTCTTATAAAAAAACATGCTGTTGATTAAAGAACTCAATTTGCTCTAATGAGAACCTGATCTGTGGCAGATTCAATCTCTTCATCTTCAATGCGCTTATGTCAAACGTACAAAGTGGGCCATAGGCTGAAAATAGTCAAGTTGGTTCCTGTGGCTGTTGAAAAAAGGGAATTTTATGTGAAAGTTGGGTTATCACAGATAAATAAAGCAGGTAAAGCAGGTATACGCTTTAATATGGTTGTAACAGAGATAAATTTCAACAGTGATGTCAGTTGTCTTCACTTGATCTTAGCCAAAAGGCAGAGAAGCGATGTCAAGTGTCTTTATCATAGTCATTCACTAGAGAGTAACTAAAAGAGATCAAATATTTTGAATGAAAGTAATAAACTAAAATTTAGACTCCATCATTATTATTTGTAAATTTTATATACAGTTTATGCAGCAAGAAAAAGGAAACATCATTCAATCGTATTCTGGGAGCTATGATAGCTTATATGTACATTTCCCTATAAGAAAGCATATACATTTTCCGTAAATGTACATCAAACCAATACTTACAATTTAAGCCATGTGAAATATGATTCAAATCTTTTCTGCTTGTCCCACTAGGATGAGCTCATAATGCTTGTTTTCATTTTAATAATAATTTTGTTTCTGAAATTTATTTATATTGCTTTTGGGGATTTATAGGACAAGGGAAGAATAATATACACATTGATTCTGATTTTCTGTCTCATTAGATGCCTGCATTGTAATAGTATTTTGGCTTGTGTGATGGGTGACTACAGGAAAACAAGTCAATTAGATTTTCATACTAGAGACAATAAAGAGGTGAAATGGAGGCAAGTAACCTAGAAAGTCATGGCATAGAGTGGTGTAAATAGAATCAAACTGTTGCACTTTTGCGTTTCTGATCCAGAAAAATGAGACTTTTTTTCTAAATGAGGAATATTTTTTAAACCATAAAGTTTTGTGCTAAAATGTAGGGAAATTAATCTAATGCTTCCTTCATTAAGCTTTCCAAAAAGAAAAAAAAATCTAAGGAAAGAATTTGAGTGCAAGTGTGAAATTCTTTGTAAACACAGGATTTTTATTATGTTAAAATTAACTTAATACTTTGGATAAAACATAAATATGAATTAGCCTGTTTTTATTCTTCAAAGACCTTCTCTGTCCCTGAAGGAAAGAATGGACCTTCTCATTCAACAGAATAATAATTCTCATGAAACATATAACCCTTGTCATTATCATCATTTCCCCAAGGCTGACTCAGCATGATGTTCATTAGCTAAAATCTATTTTTAATGCTCTCTTTTTGTGTCTCAGAATGGAATTATTTTTCCTGTATTAGAATGCATTTGAAAGTCACAGGCACCCAAAAAATGAACAGCAATGCTAGTATAGATGTAATTTTTTAAAAATTCAGGTTATTAAAATCAATTATATGGTGTCTTCAGTTTAATTATCCATTTGATTTGCATTTGATTGCATTTAATATTCTACATTTTAATTATTGAGCTTGAGATGTGAAGCACTTGTGGATTTTTTCTTCTCCTCTTTGAGTTGATGCTACTGAGGTCAATTTCATTGTTGTAATAGTTGATGAGAGAAGAGAGACATATTGGCATACAGGAGTTATTCCCTATCTGCCCATTCCAGAACAAGATCCTGTAAGTCTTTTTCATCCAAGTAATCATAAATAGCAAAGTGATATGTCACAATATTGGAGTTGCTGCTTTTCAATTCAAGGTAACCAAGTCCTAGGATTTTCCATATAAAAGTTTTTGAACTACCACTGCAAAGGAATCTCGGGCTTTTTAAATTATGATCATTTCAAAATGGTTAATACATAAACATATTTTATACCTACGTTTTCTTTTGAACTTTGATCATGATAGTATGAAGCGTATACATCATGCTATTTAAAAATAATGCAGGGTAGGCCTTTGGCACAGCGGTCAAGATGCTGCATGTGATTCCCATATCCTATATCAGAATCCCAGGGTTCAAGTCCCAGTTCCACATTTCTTCCTTCCCATTCCAGCTTCCTGCTGATACACAGCCTGGGTCATAACAAGTGATAGCTCAAGTACTCGGGTTCCTGCCAGAGCTACGTGAAGTTTCTGGCTTGATGGTTTTGGCCTGTCCCAGTATGTTATGGACATTTGGGTAAGTAAGTGATTTCAAGAGCTCTCTCTCTCTCTCTCTCTCTCTCTCTCTGTGTGTGTGTGTGGGGAGCGGGTCTGCCTTTCTCATAAAACAAATAAATGAAAGTTAAACAGAATAGCTTAATATTTGACTTAATTTTATCACCTATACCTTTACAGTATTTTTATTTCATGATATCAACATATCATTTTGCTACTTTCTGAAATGAACAAATAACTTTCTATGGAAAAACATACTTAAAGTTTTATCACAAACTTTTATTCTTTTTAAATAAGATTTAAAGTAAAAAGAAGGAATAGAAGTGTATGAACTTTCATTAATATTGATTGTATATTCCTTTAGCCTGGCACATGTGTTCCATAAGTTCTAATATTAATTAGACATTGATAAATAGATAGTGATAACTTTTAAAAATGCTTTCATATTAACGATTCATATGACTCAGATGGACTAATTCCTTTATAATCCCCATAACTTAAGTTTGGTCATTATATTGATGGAATTCTTTATTTTATTAAAAATATTGTCATCTTAAAATAAAAAAAAATTCACGTATAGTGTGTTTATGGTTCTATTTGTTGCAGCAGTTTGCCTTATTTATAGTAAAAGTTATCCCATATATAGATTTGCTTTAAATTTATAAAATAAATTTTGATAATTGAATATTTCAAGGACTTTTTTATCTACAATACATTTCTCAGGATATGAATCCTTGATAAATTCTGTAAACTTTTGAAATCTTCCAACTGAACCAGAAATAGCTTGCCAACTTCATTCTTATCAGACATTTTATCAATATAAATATGATTTTTATTTATTTGAATGCATTTCATAAGTACAACTTTAGGAACAAGTAATTCTTTCCACCATACCCACATTCCCACCCAATCTCCCTCCCTTCTTCCTCTTCCCTTTCTGTCCCCAGGCTTGTTTTCTACTAAGATCTGTTTTCATATAAATACAATTGATATTTAATCCAGAAGAAGGTGGTAATTTTTCTTTTAATTTTATATAGAAGCAAGATTCTTTACAATGACTGAGAAAGTTCTTGTTTCAAAAAGCAAGATAGGATCAGAGTTTATTGGTAAATTGTTTAATGATCATTGAAAGAAAATGCTAATTGGCACATTCCATAAGTTTGGTCACAGAACTTACCCAGGGAGAAGTCCTATCTAAAACTTTCCACTTCATATATTTACTTATGATAATGACATTGCCAATGACAATTATCATCAGTGACAGCTAAGAATTATGTAATCATCAAAATGTGTTAAATATTGTTAAGCACTTAGTGTGTATTGTCTTAAATACTATTCAGAATAGTCTTGCAACCCACATACAGTTAGCATTGTGTTATGGCAAGTGAAATTAGATCTCAAAGATTAAACATTTTATCTTGACCACCCTGTTAGAACACATCATTGCCAGGACTTAAAATCCTAATGGTCCTACTTTGGCAAGAAGTCCTTCTGACCATCATACTTTCCTCTTTTATCTAGATAATTTCATAGTTCCGGAGGCAGATGTTAGCCAAATCTAAAGATATTTTTCTTAGATTAATGTTCTAAGATTCATCTTTATCTCTGATACTGTTCTTTCCCACAGAAATGTTATGAGTCACTGGGAATTAAAACTACATTCAATTAGTTTTATATTTTAGGCACCAACGCACTCTGGAACCTCACTTCTACATGAACATCAATGTTTGAATCTTTAGTAAATACTGGAAGAAATTTGCAGCTATTGTGCAATCTTGGTTACAGCCCAAGATATAAAATATAAACCACAATTCTGAATTTTATGGATTTCTGGGAGAATGACCTTTAACTTAACTACAGTTAGGGTTTGAGCATGTTCAAACTCTTCATGTAATGAGAATGCACATACAGATCAGAGAGGTGGAAAAGAAAATTGTCTCAAAGCAAACAAACAGACCAAAAAACAAGCACATGAATGAGCCTGATAGTTTGTGAAACTGAACACCAAGGTTTAGATCTGAAAGAATTAATGATTCTTCAGAAAATATGAGCCTGTGCTTCACCCTCGATCACACTTCTCTGAGGGGCTGCTTTTTGGAATAGAGATTGCTTGGTTCTGCCACCAATTATACTAATTAAGTTAATATAAAGTGGAACCAGATAATCTGAATCTTTTAAACATCTCAATAAGTGATACTGATCCACAGCCAAGTTTAACAACCATCAACATAAATGAAAAAAAGAGAGAGCATGTAACAAAAAATATAAGAGCTCTGCTGTGAAAATTAACTTTGATGGAGTTTGTCCTACCTAATGGACTAAGGAATTCCTCCATTAACCTGAGTAGAGGGGCAACACTTAGTTGAGCCTTGCAGAAAAGATATACAACTAAGAGGTATCTGATGCGCAAAATGAAAGTTGAAACCTGTGATGGTTAATATGTGTCAGTTTGACAGGGCTAATACATGCCAAGATGGCAGGTATAACACTATTTCTGGGTGTATTTTTAAGAGTGTTTCTGGAAGAAAGTAGAATTTAGGTCAAAAGATTGATTACAAAATGCTGCCTTTGCTAATGTGGATGAGTATCATTCAATTATTAGAGAATCCAAAAAACACAAAATGGCACAGGAAGGACATATTTGTTCTCTCTTTATAACTTGGAACACAAATTATCTACCTTGGACATCAGTGTTTCTGGTTCTTCCTGGTTCTTGGGCCTTCAGACTTGGGTAAGGATTTATATCATTGGCTCCCTTGGTTTTCCCAGGATTTGGGATTAGACCAGAACTATACCACTGGCTTTGTTGGGTGCCCAGCTTGCAAAGAGCAGATCATGATAATTCTCAACCTCCATAGTTTTTCTTGTTTCTTTGGACAACCCTTACTATTTTGGGGACCAAGAAATTAGGCAGTTGCAAGGGCAAAAGACCAATAGTGTTAAGGAAACAGAAAATCAGTAAGGTCAGTGACATTAGAAAGCTACCTCCAGGTAGACAGAGATATTCACTATCTTGTTAATTAATTATGTGTAGTATTTAAAATTCATACCTTAGAGGCCAGTTCTGTGGCACAGCAGGTTACAGCTCTGGCCTGAAGCACCGGCATGCTATATGGGTGCTGGTTCCAGTCCCTGCTGCTCCTCTTTCCATTCAGCTCTCTGCTATGGCCTGGGAAAGCAGCAGAAGATGGCCCAAGCCTCTGGGCCCCTGCACCCACGTGGGAGACCCGGAAGAAGTTCCTGGCTCCTGGCTTTGGAATGGCTAATCTCCAACTGTTGTGGCCATCTGGGGAGTGTATCAGCTGACAGAAGACCTCTCTCCCTATCTCTACCTTTCTCTGTAACTCTGTCTTTCAAATAAATAAAAATAAACATTTTTTAAAAATAAATAAAAAATAAAATCATATCTTGCATAAGGTAGATGATTAATCAATATTTTAAAATAAATGAGTAAACACAATAGGGCAAAAGATCTGGAATTTCATATCACAAAATTGTCACACAATTTCCAATGGTAACCAAAACCTCATGAATCTAGACAGACTACCGTACTCCCCAGAAACTTAGATAACTGACAAAGGAGATACTAGAAAAAGATAGAGGTGTTTTTTTTTGCTCATGCAAGTGAAAGCTAAGAAAGCAAGTGAGATTTGTTACACAACACCTTTAGCATATAATACATATGTATTCTCAAGTGTATCAAGGGGACACTCATTTCAGATATACAATTCTTCCTTTCCTTGAGATCTAGTCTAAACCACCTGGCCAATGAGAACTCTAGACAATTGAAAGTAATGCTAGACCTGTCTTCACCTAGTTTGTTAATTCTACTTAAATTTGAGATTATTAAAATTCATACTTTACTGAAATATGTTCTCAATAGACTGCTTCCTTAGAGAAATATATATTTGCCAGTTTAATCACGGTGTACCAAATTCCTGCTAGGTACTTAATATTAACTTCTATAACAGGATAACGCAGCTGTTCTGTTTCCATTTTTCTTTGGGATGCCAAACTAAAGGGAAATAAAATATAAGAAGTTCAGAACTAAACAATACTTGCATGCAGAAGAATTAAATATATTATATTATGCAAGGCAAAAATGTCAAAGGCATTGTTACTTCTATTGGAAGGCAAACTATATAATTCTGTTCATTTCAAACTAATTCAGATATCTAACGTTTTTCCCATAATAGTTTGTGAGTGTCTAAATGTTGGTTTACAAATTCTTGTTTTTTTATTTAGTTCCCATTCTTCTTAAATAAGTATCTTAAGCAATCAGACATTAAAATGGTCCTTTATTCATTGTGGTATACAGAACCTAATTTATTCATTAATAGTGTAAAACATAGAGGCATAGACCTCACAATATTTTGTTCTTTACTTTCAGTATGTATAATTAGATATAACTAATTTTAATAACACTTACTGTAGTTGCAGATACCACACTCTAAAAGTGACATGCCCAGTCTACAAGATGGTTTTTGAAATTATTTAGAATTAAAAATGAGGTTGGGTGCTGTGGTAGAGTGAGTTGAGCCATTGCTTGCAACGCCAGCATACCACATTTTAGTGCTGCTTTGAGCTGCTCTTCCGTTTCCCATCTAGCTTCCTGCTAATTTTCCTGGGAGGGCAGCAGATGATGACCCAACTGCTTGGGCTCTTGACACACACATGGGAGGTCCAGATGCAGTTCAGAGATCCTAGATCCTAGATCCTAGATCCCAGACATTTTGTACTGAACTAATGGATTAAAGAGATCTTTCTCTCTCTCTTTCTGTCTCTTCTCCTCTCTGTCTCTCTACCATCACTCTACTTTCAAATAAATCAACACATCTTTTGTAAACAAACAAACAAACAAAAAACTGTAAGCAAGAGGATATTTTAGATTTTTGTTGACCAGTTTTCCAATCTAAGAAAAACAAATTTTACTCAAAATGCGAGAGAAAATATCAAATTGTAAAGTTTAATTTCTTCTACCTTAAAAAATACTTGTGTTTATCACTTCACTATCTGTCTTCCCATTTCTCAGATTTTTCTAGGATTGTTTAGAGATTTTCACAGTGAAACTTAGGCATGCCAGATAGAAACTCCATGAAATTAGTCCTGTTTTTTCAACATAACATACAGAGAAGTACAGAAAATTTCAGTTCTGTTTGAAGCTTTACTCTCATATGTTGGATATTGAGGCGTGTGCTTGATTCAATTGTTGCAAGTATAAAAATATCAAGTGTCTGAATCGATCTTAAACTTTTTCATCTGATTTTAAGTAAGCATAATGATGTCTTTAAAAGATAGCTTTGACTACAAAATGATTACAGTTATTTCCCCTTTTGTATGAAGAGTAGGTTCTAATTACCCAAGGAGATACCCAAAGCCATGGGTAATACAATGTTTTTTCCATAGATACATAGAATAGGATAAGCTAAATTCAATTTACAAATTATGAATAAGATATTATAAATAATAAAAAGAACAATTAGCATATTCTGTAATGAAAGTAATTTGAATGTGCCCTCCCTTACTGCCTTTTTTTATCAAAACTTTAAATGCTACTAAAATACTTTAGATCATTGATATGAGTCTGTAGCTTATCTCTATGGTAAGACTTAATTAATTATGTTGAAATTTAGTGAAATCTCTTAAAGTATTGCATTTAAAATTTAAATTTAGATAGAATCATAATGTCAAATGAGAGCTGATTGCTGAACAAGAAGCAATCTACTTGCTTGATTATTATTACCAAATGGGTGTGTTAATAGGTTTTATTATTTATTTAGGAAAACAAAGCAAAAAAAAGAAAGATTTCAAATGGATTCTTTCCTTATTGCCATATTCAGAATTGACAAAAATTGCTCTAAACAGCTGTTGAGGAACAAAACATAAGGATAGTCTTTTAAGTTATTTTGAGAAACCCTGTGTTATGATAATGAAAGATATTCAAAATATGTAATGTCAGCTGATGAATGGTGAAGATGGAAATCGAAACTTGGTAATCTAGAAAAAAAAATATTCAAAGGCTGGGAACACAGCCAGTGTCGACACAGGAACCCATGAGATGTGAATTGACAGGTATAACACAGCCCCACCTTACTCAATGCTCATTCCCCACTGACATCCTTGTCAGTTGAGAGGAAACACTTTCAATGTGAAAGTTGGAATTGCAAAAGAAGGAAAAAAATGTAGACAAAAGGGATGAGTGGCTGAAAGATCAGTGTTAACACAGATATTAATCCATAGTTCGCTTATTTCACATTTTGTTTGTGGGCACTCAGGAAAAGAAGAAAAAACAATTAAAACACCAGAAAGAAAATAAATACATAAAATTGATTTGCAAGGTTACCCATGGAGGATTCTGGGAAGCTGGTGAACTGCAAGTGAAATACTCTGCTTCACTTTACTCCTAAATGCAATGTGTTTCCCTCTACAGAATGCAGACTAAAACTTTTCCTGATTGAGGGCTGGGCAAGCCTGAATATGACCTGCAGGGAAGACCAGGCATTTCTGCAAAGACCTGAGGATCATTGGAGGTGACATACCATCTTTTCCTTATAAATGTGCTGGGATTTTTGGCTCCAAGTGTCCAAATAGGAGTTTCCCCAGAAGCCAGGCAAGAGCCCTCATTAGTGTAATGGCTAATTGCCTGTTTCAATATTAGTGCCCACAGCCATCACTCATAGAACAGACTTGGGATACTCCAGCCAGTAGCTGTTTTGGAGTGACAAGGGAAACTGGTATCTCATCAAAATGACTTGGCAGTTCAAGAAAATAAGCTCTTTTAGAACAAACACCACAGCATGCAATCAAACAAAGAGGGAGGGAGGCCGATAAATTGAATAAGGATTTATTTGATTGGTATATTAAGGAAATTGAGGGTCAGTCCATGAAGGCCTTCTGAATTTTACCAACAACAACAACAAAAGATGTCCTAACAACAATGAACTCTGAAGTTGCATTGAAAATAGAATTTACATTCAAGTCCAAATTGGTGTTTAGAAGAAATTCAAGAAGTATCTTCATACATAAATAAAAAATGCAAGAGAAGGTCAGTGATTTGGAAGACATAGTCAACTGAAAGTAAATGAAAAACTAAAGTTTGATGAAATAAAATATAAAGTGATGATGCCAAGACAAATAGCTAAATGCTATTTGGAGAATTTTTTTTCAACTAGAAGAACTAAAGAAAGTTTTCTCTCTGAAAAAGCTTGCAGAATTAAAGACCAAACCAATGAGAACAGGCACACTATTTTTTGGAAAAATCTCTGGACTCAAGAACCAAGAAAATGAACAAAATGCATGCCAAGAAGAATAATACCTGTGCAATTCTTTATCTAGAAAAACATGCACAATGCTAAAGTGAAAGGATAGCAACATAAAAGTGCTATACTCAGTGAAAGCACTGCTTGGAAAATTTATATAGTGAAAACAAGAAGTTTAGAAAGATTATCATCTATGGGTATTAGCAGAGGAAATGAATTTTAAAAAGCTTCCATGTCATTTAAGATTCTTATTGCCAACAAAAGAACATATTCTGGATGTATAAGCAGAAACAAGCATTAAAAGGCTCAAATTGTCACATAATTTCCTGAAACCCAAGATTATCTGAATTAAATAATATTTTTCTAGAGATTATTCTAGAAAAAGTACCATTCATCATCCTGTAAACAGTGTATAGAAACTAAATGCAAAGTATCCACAAAAAAAGCAATAGCTAGTGAGAAAGCTTACTGATGGGGAGTAAAAAGAGAGTAGGAATAAAGACAAAAATGACTACTCTTATTTTATTCTATAAACATGGATATTATTATATTTTATAGTCAAAATATTTTCAAATATTATGTTATAATGACGTGTACTATAGTAGAATTTTTATTTGTGTTTTCAAATGAGAAAAATGAGATAAAAATCAGTGCAATGTTAGATAACTGCTTTTGCTTTTGGGAGACTCATGACTGGTACTTTAATTAAAAAGTGGAAACTCACAACAAGGCATTTAACGTAGCCTACGAAAGGAAAAGGCTAACAGGTAGTTTTGATCAGCGTGAATGAAAACGATATGTTCTTGAGTATTTGAGGGATAAGAAAGTAAATGCAATGTGCGCCCAACTTGGCTCTATTCCACACTGTAGCAATAAAGGACTGACATTGTCTTAATGGGAAATACATTCACTAGCATGCCAACATTGTCACAACTTAATTGCCTCAGATTTCAATCAGTGATTTATCAAATACAAATACCCTTTGGGGAGAAGGTATATAAAAACCTGAGCTCTGTGTGTAAACTATATCTTGTGATTTGTTTAGAAAAATATATCACCAGGGCCTTTGTAAAATACACGTGTACCCATGAGAACAAGACTTAAAATGTATTGCTTATTGCGCAGAACCGACAGATAAACAAGAAAATGTAGTAGAAATGTTACTGCATTATATTTTAGATTGAAATGATTGTTCATCAGTTTTTAGATTTGCTAATCTTTCAAATAACTGCTCTTAAGTGTGTAATGGAATTTCTTGGTAAAACAAAGAAAACCTGCAAAATTGACTTTCTTTATCAGTGGATAGAGCAAGTAACATTTAAAGACATGGACAGTCTTTATTATGCATTAAAATATATAACAAAATCTATTGACAGCTACTATGTCTGTTGAATTGTGTAATAACACAATTGTGACCTTCAGTTTCTCCCAAAGATCCTTGGTATGCAGAAGTGGTCAATACGTAAGAGACGTCCAATATCTGAATTGGTCAAATAGACTTTCTAAACTCATTTGTTTTAATGTAATTTTAACTTCCTTCACAAAACAACATTGACTAAACTGATCAGTGTTGACTGGAAAGAAATGTATTAAGGACACCAAAAAATACCACTAGGGTGAAGGAATCTGCTTTATTAAAACAGGTTCACCACCAGGGCTGGATTTTTTAAAATATTTTTTTTTTAAAGGCAGAGTTTGGAGTTTTAACTCCAGAAGTGTCCTCCATGGCCATGACTGGTCCAGGCTGAAGCCAGGAGCCTGGAGCTCCATCTTGGTTTCACACATGGGTGGCAGGAACCCAAGTACTTGGGCCACTTTCCACTGATTTCCCAGGTGCATTACATGAGAGCTAGATCAGAAGTAGAGCTGAAGGGACTTGAAGTAGCACTCCTAAGTGATACTTGCATTGCAGGCAGTGGCTTAACCCTCTGGATTTTTATGTAGAAGGTCTGGTCTCAGGGAATATTTTGCTACTGGTGTCAGTGATCTCTATAATCAAAATCAGTTCATTCTCAGATGCACATTTGAGAGTGAATTGAAACCGAATGCCAGAATTGGAGTATGGATCTGAGTCAGCAAGGATAGAATACCTGCTATGCACAGTTATTAATCACAGTATGTAAGAGTAATATTCCATAGCAGTGTATGTGCTAAGGCCCAAAGTAAAAGTACCAGTGTCAAGTCAGCTTGGACAACCATAGCAAAACATCATAGATTGAATGAATTAAACAGCAGATATTTATTTCCTCCCAGATATGGAGGCTAAAAATCTGAGGTTCGAGTGCCAGTATGGCTGGGAACCCTACAATTCAATACTAAAAAAGGAAAAAAGAGAAATATCCTAATTAAAAGGAGAATGTATATATATACATATATATATATATATATATATAAATTGATTAATCTCTGCCAAAAATACAGTGTTGCAGAGAAATGGGGAGTCACTGCTAATGGGTAGTTGTATATATATATATTAGTAATACAAAAATTCTCCAAAATTCAGTTGATAATTGAATCTCTATAAACATATTAAAACCATTGCAGTATACAACTTTATTGGGTGATATTTACGGAATATGAATTATATTTCAGTAAGTCTACTGTGTGTTAAGAGCAAAAACATATGACTTTTACTATCAGAAAATCTCTTGAAGAGGATTATACAAATTATACAAGTGATAATTTCTTTTTTTATTTCTTTTTTTATTTTTTATTTTTTTTATTTCATAAATGTGAATTTACAAAGTGCAACTTTTGTATTGTTGTGGCTTCCCCCCCCCAACCTCCCTCCCTTCCGTGGCCCTCCCCTCTCCCATCCCACCCTTCATCGAGTTTCATTTTCAATTACCTTCATATACTGAAGATCAACTTAGTATATACTAAGCAAGGGTTTCAACAGGCTGCACTCACACAACCGTACAAGGTATAGGGTATTGTTCGACTAGTAGTGTTTTTACGTTTCATAGTAAAACACATTAAGGACAGAGATCCTACGAGGGGAGCATGTACCCAGTGACTCCCGTTGTTGATTTAACAATTGGCACTCTTATTTATGACGTCAGCAGTCACCCAAGACTCTTGCTATGAGCTGTCTAGGCTATGGAAGCCCCTTGAGTTCACCGGCTCTGAACTTGTTTAGTCAAGGCCGTGTCACAGTGGAGGTTCCTTGCTCCCTTCAGAGAAAGGCGCCTCTCTCCTTGATGGCCTGTTCCTTCTGCTGGGGTCTTGTTCACCAGGATCTTTCATTTAGATTGTTTTTTGCCACCATATCATGGCTTTCCATGCCTGTGAGACTCTCATGGACCTTTTAGCCAGATCCGAATGTCCCAAGGGTTGATTCTGAGGCCAGAGTGCTGTTTTGGGCATTTGCCATTCTATGAGTCTGCTGTGTGTCCTGCTTCCCCCACAGGATCATACTCTCCCTTTTAATTCTATCCTTCATTATTTGCTTACACTGGTCTTATTTGTGAAATCTCTTCGACACATACCCTATCTTTTTGATCGGTTGTGTATTTATACTTATCACTTTACCAAGTGCACTGGCAATGGTACCTGCCTCCTTGGTAAGACTGAGTTGAAATCCCCTGGCACATTTCTAATTCCACCATTGGAGGTAAGTCTGAGCGAGCTTGTGACAACCTATATATCTCCTCCCTCTACAAGTGATAATTTCTTAACATGTCACTTTTTTCTCTCATAATACACCCTGTCCAAGGTAAGAGGAAGTCATTTCTTTAGACAGTGTTTACATTTTGTGTTTTAGATTGAATCTGTGCTTTAATTTCTGGCAATGACTTATTTCTTGCCCAAAACTATAATGGAAAGGCAGATCTTAACATATCTCTCTTTCAACATGTCTATGTGTGCATGTGTGTGTGTGTATGTGTGTATAAAACAATATTTTTTTTCTTAAAAAAGGGTTTATTCATGTGGAAAGCAGAACAATAGATACAACAGAATAAATATAGAGAGACAGATATTTTCCATCTGCAAGTCTGGGTCAGGCTGAAGCCAGGAGCCAGGAACTCCATCTGGGTGTCCCACATGGGTGGCAAGGGCCCACGTTATTTGGATCCTCTACTATCTTCCCAGGAACATGAACAGGAAGCTTACCCAGAAGCAGAGTAGCTAGAACTCAAATCAATGCTCTGATATTAGATGCCACTACCTCAAGCAGTTTCTTAATCTACTGAGCCACAAGGCCACTCTTATTCATCTGTTTTTGCATGGAAAAAAAAAAAACTTTCCCTTGTGTTAAAACACTGAGATATTGGAAATTGCTTGTTATTGCAACATATAATATTCTAACCTGGATGTCTAGAGCCTGTAGCACAATAATTATATATAAAAGGTAGTGGATATTTTAGATTTCAATAGAGTTTATTGGGGATGTAGTTTAGTATGTTTGAGAAGTTATGTATTCTAAAGTTTTAAAAATTTAATAAGGGTTATTATAAAAGTAAACAATTTAAAGGACTGTTGATTTAAACTGTGAGTACAGTGATAAATAGGCCAGTGATGTTATTGGTAATATGTGGCATATATACACTGGTGAATTTGAAAACATAAGATAAAATGATGTGGTCATGGTTTGAAAACCAAGACAGATGTGGGATATTTTAAGGAGGGTATCATGTTTATCTCTAGTATTAAAGGCATTGGGGATGAGTCAATTCTATGTACTAAGAAAATAACTCTCTGAAAATTGTTGCTCAAATGGAGCTGTTAAAATTAAGGGATGAAGCCAACACAAAGCAACTTGACAGGGAATGAATTGGAGTAATATGTACTCAACAGAGCTCTCCCTTCTTTCCTCAACTCTATTGTCATTGACATCCATTAATTGAGGGAATCTAAGTAGAAGTCTGAGATCCTGGGAAACTTCTCCCCTCTGGGTGCAGAGTTGGATGCAGAAGGGTGAGCATGGATCTGGAGAGGCATATGCAATTACTGCTGCCCATGGAGATTTTGTGTATGAAATTTCATTACATCACAGGAATTGTTTGGCACAGAGAAAGAAGTATTGATTCTTAAAGGTGATCATCAATCTTTTGCTTGAATCAGAATCACCTACAGGGCTTTGACTAAAAGAATCTCTTTCAAAATATGTAATCTGTGGCAAAGCGGGTTGAAGCCATAGCCTAAGGCACTGGCATTCCATATGGGCACTGGTTCAAGACCAGGCTGCTCCACTTCTGATCTGGCTCCCTGCTGTGCCCTGGGAAAGTGGTGGAGGATGGCCCAAATCCTTGGGCCCCAACATCCATGTGGAAGAAACTGAAGAAGCTCCTGGCTCCTGGCTCCTGGCTTCGGGTGGGCGCAGCTCCAGCCATTGCAGCCAATTGGGGAGTGGGCCAGCAGATGGAAGATCTCTCTCTCTCTCTCTCTCTCTCTCTCTCTCTCTCTCTCTCTCTCTCTTTCTCTCTCCCTCTCTCAGCCTCTGCTCTCTCTGTGTAACTCTGACTTTCAAATAAATAAATAAATCTTAAAAAAATGTGTAACCTGTTGGTCTGTGCTTGGCCCTGGGAATTCATATTTCTACCAAATTCTGGGAGGTTACTGACGCTATTGGTTGGGGTATTACACATTGAAGCCCACTGAAGTAAAAATCAGAAAAATTAAGTATTCTATCCTTACTTCTTTTTAGTAGCTTGGAATTGTAATTCTTCTAACTTCTCTGATGTATAGAGATTTGTCAATTCATAAATCCATGAACTATCAATTAATGCATCTGTTTTCAAAAGGAGGGCTATTTTAAAAATATGGAATGATTGTGTAGATATTATGTGAAATTTCATGAGAATAGAAGTTCCAGTTCATTGCCTGGCCCTTGGTAAATATGAAAAAACAACACTTACTTTTTTTTTTCAATTTGATTTAAATAGTCAATTTATTTAAATAAATAATAGGTAAAAAGCTAATATATAATATAAAAAAACTATATCTAAACTATATCTAAAAAGGCTGTTTATTTTTGTAAGTGGTATATATAAAAATTATGTATATTTTTGTGTATTTATATATACATTCTAAATTAATCATTTGTATATATAATTATTAATTGTATGATATTTTGTGCTTGTTGACTCTTAATATGCTGTAGCCATATTTTGATTATCTGTTGAGAAGTGACTCTCATGTTTTATTTGGAGGACAATAGTAAATAAAATTAATAGAAGATTGTTATGTTGCAAACTGAGTAGTAATAATAAATACTGGCTCTTTGTTTATAATATAGACTAATGATATCTCATTTTTATGATTCCTTCTGCAAAAGTAGATATTCAGGATCAGGAAAATGTTTCAGTTAATTAATGATTAAATATTGAAATTAAATATTCACTATTCTTCATAGTTTTTTAAGGCTCAGAGATGTGTAATTTCTTCTCTTAATATTTTCATTTTAATTTTTTTATTAAACTTTTATTTAATGAATATAAATTTCCAAAGCACAGCCCATGGGTTACAATGGCTTCCCCCTCCCAAAACTTCCCTCCCACCCACAACCTCCCCCACCCCCGCTCCCTCTCCCCTTCCAATCACATCATGATTCATTTTCAAAATCAGTCATTTTAATTTTTTAAGATGTAGTATACTGTAATGAGTACCGTGATGTATGCAGACACTTTTTAGGAAAAGTGGACTTGCATTCCCCTTAATAATTTTCTCATGGCTTATTTTCTATTCTACCTTCTTTATTCAACACAGGGGAGAAATCTGGACTATGGTACAATTATCTACTCAAAATGGTCTCATCTTTTTTTAAACTTATTCTATTCACTATTTTTGCGATAACATATTTTAACTTACATTATAGTTAAAAGCTTAATGCTCCAACTAAATAAATAGTTCAACAAATAAAATGTGAAAAGACCATAGTTGAGCTGAAAAATAAGCTACGATTATGAACAATAATCAAATGAAAAACATGCTCACCCTCTTACACATAAAATAACTTTTAGAATAGTCACAAAGGGAAGTAATGGGAGGGGGAAGCCATTGTAATCCATAAGCTGTACACTGGAAATTTATATTCATTAAATAAATGTTAAAAAATAAATAAAAAAAACTATAGTAGTATATAATTCTTAGCAATTTGACAAAGATTTGAAGCAAAATTTAACCAGACTATCCAGCAAAAGTCAGATGGGTATTCTTTTTTTCTTTCTTAATTTTTTAAGAAATTTTTTTTGCACATATAAAAAGCACTAGCATCTTTATAAAGCAACAATGACTCCACTGAAAGAGAAATCAGAAAAGAAGCTACATTCACAATTGCCAGAAAAACCAAATCAATTATTTAGAAATACATTCAATCAAAGAAGTGATATATCCCTAAAATTCAAATTATAAACATTGTGAGGCCGGTGCCACGGCTCAACAGGCTAATCCTCCGCCTTGCGACGCCAGTACACCAGGTTCTAGTCCCGGTCGGGGTGCCGGATTCTGTCCCAGTTGCCCCTCTTCCAGGCCAACTCTCTGCTGTGGCCCGGGAGTGCAGTGGAGGATGGCCCAAGTGCTTGTGTCCTGCACCCCATGGGAGACCAGGATAAGCACCTGGTTCTTGCCTTCGGATCAGCACAGTGCGCCGGCCGCAGCATGCCAGCTGTGGCGGCCATTGGAGGGTGAACCAACGGCAAAGGAAGACCTTTCTCTCTGTCTCTCTCTCTCTCTCACTGTCCACTCTGCCTGTCAAAAAAAAAAAAAAAAAACAACATTGTGAATGAATCATTAAGGACACACAAAAATGGAAAGATATCTTTTGCTCAAGGATTTGAAGAATTAATATCAGTAAAATGTCTATATTAACAAAAACAATCTACACATTAAATACGATCCCTACCAACAAATGTCAGTGACATTGTTTACAGAACTACAAAAAACAATCCCAATATTCATATGAAATCAAAAAAGACCAAGAATAACCAAAGCAACCCTGGGTAAAAATAAATAAATAAATAAATAAATAAATAAATAAATAAATAAATAATAAACAAAAAAAACAAAAAAATGAAGAAAGAATGAATGAATGAGAAAAAAAAAACTAGAGGATTAAAAAAGAGATAGGAAGGACACATTTCTCTCTCACTGATCACTTTACAATGGCATCCTCAAACAAGCCGATAGAGCGGGTGTCATTTTGGACATACATAACAGCTGCTCCAGCTGGTGTCTATGCCCAGCAACCAGCTAAGTGGAGATTCCTTACTCTTTTGGGGAGAACAAACAGGGGGCTAGGAGCTTGTGACTGTGTGAGGCTTCTGTACAGGGACTGTGAAAAACTGAGGGTGTATGGGAGGACTCATGGTGTGGCTGGGACTTTAGGCAGCCACAGCTGGAAACTCCACATACTAAGGGCTTCCTGGTTACCTGGTGAGAGACATCGTTGGGGAATTTGAACTTACTCTAACTGCACAGATCCTTTGTATGGTCCTTGGGATAGAGCAGATGAATATTATATCCACTGGGACTAGCAGTCTGGCACTGGTCTCCTTTGAAGAGAGAAGCTCAGCTGAACAGAAAATAAATTTCCCTTCTGATTAAAAAAGAGAGAGAGAGAGAGAAGATTACCATGCCAAGCCTGGCTGGATGTGTCACCTTAGGCACACACTTAACTTTGAGAGCTAAACAGAGCTCTCTGGCCACACACACTACAAGCCACTAGATATTCACTGAAAGCAGTCATTCCATTTATCTACAGAGACATAACACAAAGATAAAAGCCTCCACAGCACAATAAAAAGAAATTAATGAGCATCTCCACAAATGCCAAACAACAAACACACCAATTCAAGAAACAACAATAAGGAAGACAACATGACACTCCCCAAAAGAACACAACTTCAATACTAGATTGTGAAGATGATGAGATTGAAGAAATGCAAGAAATGGAATTCAAAGAATTGATCATAAGATTAAATAGAATCAGAAGCAAATGCATAAACTAATGAAATCTGTACAGGATATTGAAATGTTAAAGGGAAATCAAAATGAAGTGAAGAATTCAATAGAGCAAATAAAAAATGCAGTGGAGAGCATTACCAACAGAATCAATGAAACAGAAGAAAGACTATTGGACTTAGAAGACAAAGCACAGGCAAGTATACAGTGAAACCAAAGACAAGAAGAGGAAATTAGAAAACTAAAAAAACACTGTTGGGAATCTACATGATACTACAAAAAAAAAAAAAAAAAACAGACAACAACAACAACAACAACAAAAAATTGGGTTCTAGTAGTTCCTGAAGGCATAGAATGATAGAAAAGATTAGAAGGCTTAATTAGTCAAATAACAACAAAAATCTTCCCTAATTTGGAGAAAGAAAGGGACATCCAAGTACAGGAAGCACATAGAACTCCAAATAGACATGACCAAAGAAGATCTGCACCAGGATACACTGTAATCAAACTCACCACAGTAAAACATAAAGAGAAGAGTCTAAAATATGTACAGAGAAACACCAGATTACTTTCAAAGGATCTCCAATTATACTCACAGAGGACTTCTCATCAGAAACCCTACAGGCTAGGAGAGAATGACAAGATATAGTCCAAGTCTTAGAAGAAAAAAAATATCACCCTAGAATATTATAACCTGTAAAGTTCTCATTCATGAATGAAGGTGAAATAAAGACCTTCCATAACAAACAGAAATTGAAATAAGTTTTCACCACCTGCACGCACGGCCTTACAAAAGATGCTTAAGTATATGTTACACACAGAAACAAACATGGTCATCACTATGAAAGAAGGTAAAAGAAAGTAAAGGAAGGTAAAAGTAAAAATCTCTCAGTAAAATTTCAAAGGAATTTCAAAATAAAAGATAGGAATAATTTTGGAAAAGTGGCAGGACAAAGTTGTTACTTATCAATAGTCACCTTGAATGTAAATGGCCTCAGCTCTCCAGTTAAAAGATACAGACTGGCTGAATGGATTAAAAAACAAAACCCAACTATTTCCTGCCTATAAGAAACACATCTCACCAACAAAGGCACATGCTGACTGAAAGTGAAAGGATGGAAAAAGGCATTCCATGTCAACAGAAACCAAAATAGTGCTGTTGTAGCCATCTTAATATCAGACAAAATGTACTTTAACACAAAAATTGTTAAAGGAGACAAAGAAATACTCCATGTAATTAAGGGATCAATTCAAAAGGAAGATGTAACTATTATAAACTTATATGCACTTAATTACGGGCCCCTAGCTATTTAAAAGAAATGTTAAGGGATTTAAAGGAGACTTAGACTCCAATACTATACTAATGGGGGCTTCAATACTCCACTTTCAGCAATGCCCAGATGAACCAGCAAGGAAACAAATGGATCTAGCAGATATCTAGAGAGCTTCTCATCCTGTATTTGCAGAATACACATTCTTCTCAGCAGTGCATGGAAAATTATCTAGGATTGACCACATACTAGGCCAGAAAAAGAAGTCTCAGCGAGTTCAAAAAAATCAAAATCATACCATGCATCTTCTTGGACCACAATGGAGTGAAGCTGGAAATCAGCAACTCAGGAAATCTCTGGAACATGTGCATTTACAGGGAGACTGAACAACATGCTCCTGAAAGAACAGTGGATCATAGAAGAAATCAAAAGAGAAATCAAAACTTTCTGGAAACAAATGAAGATGACAATACAACATATCAAAACTTATGGGATACAGCAAAAGTAGCATTAAGAGGAAAGTTCATAGCAATTATGCCTACATCAAGAAATTGAAAAGGTACAAAATAAATGATATATCAATACATCTCAAGGATATAGAAAAACAACAGCAAACCAAACCCAAAACTAGTAGTATAAAAGAAATAATTAAAGTTAGAGAAAAAAATCAACAAAATTGAGTCAAAAAAATAGAAAAGATCACCAAAGCAAAGAGCTGGTTTTTTTAAAAAGTAAACAAAATTGGCACACCATTGGCCCAACTAACCAAAATAAAAGAGACAAGACCCAAATCAACAAAATTAGAGATGAAAAAGTAAATGTAACAACAGACACCACAGAAATAGAAAGAATCATCAGAAATTACTACAAAGAGCTGTATGCCAAAAATTGGGAAACCTAGAAGAAATGGGTACATTCCTGGACACATACAACCTACCAAAATGGCCATGAAGACACAGAAAACATAAACAGACCCATAACCAAGATGAAAATTGAATCAGTAATAAAGGCCCTCCAAAAAAGAAAAGAAAAGAAAAGAAAAGAAAAGAAGAGGAAAGAAAAGAAAAGAAAGAAAGAGAAAGAAAGAAAGAAAGAAAGAAAGAAAGAAAGAAAGAAAGAAAGAAAGAAAGAAAGAAAATACCATGACCGAATTACTTCACTGCTGAATTCTATCAGATATTTAAAGAACTAACTCCAATTCTTCTCAAGTTATTGAAAACAATTTAAGAGAGGGAATCCTCCAAAATTCTATGAAACCAGCATCACCTTAATTCCTAAACCTGAAAAAGATAGAAGAGAGAAAGAGAATTACAGACCAATTTCCCTGATGAACATAGAAGTAAAAATCCTCAGCAAAATTCTATACAATTGAATCCAACAACACATCAGCAAGATCATCCATACAGACTAAGTGGGATTTATCCCTGGTATGCAGGGATGCTACCACATTCACAAATAATTCAGTGTGATACATCACATAAACAAACTGAGGAACAAAACCATAGGATTATCTCAATAGATGCAGAAAAAGCATTTGACAAAATACAACACCCTTTCATGATGAAAATTCTATGCAAATTGGGTTTAGAACACAATCAAGGCAATTCATGACAAACTCATGGCCAGCATCCTATGAATGGGGAAATGTTGGAAGCATTCCCACTGAGATCCAGTACCATACAGGGATGCCTACTCTCACCACTGCTACTCAATATAGTCCTGGAAGTTTTAGCCAAAACCATTAGGCAAGAAAAAGAAATCAAAGGGATACAAATTTGGAAGGAGGAAGTCAAACTATCCCTATTTACAGATGACTTCATTCTATATATTGAAGATCCAAAAGACTCTACTAAGAGAATATTGGAACTCCTAGAAGAGTTCAGTAAAGTAGTAGGATATAAAGTCAATACACAAAATTCAACTGTCTTTGAGCCTTTGTATACACAGACAATCCCATGTGTGAGAAAAGAATTCTAAGATTAATCTCATTCACAATAACTACAAAAAAACAAATGTCTTGGAATTAATTTAACCAAGAGTGTTACAGATTTCTACAATGAGAAATGCAAAACATTAAAGAAAGAAATAGGAGAAGATACAAAAAAATGGAAAAAATCTTCCATGTTCATGGATTGGAAGAATCAATATCATCAAAATATCCATTCTTCTAAAAGCAACTTACAGATTCAATGGAATACTAATAAAAATACCAGACATTGTTCTAAGACCTAGAAAAAAATGATGCTGAAATTCATATGGAGGCAAAGGGGAACATGACTAACTAAAGCATTGTTATACAACAAAAACAAATCCAGAGTCATCACAATTCCAGATTTCAAGACATATTACAAGTCAATTATAATCAAAATAGCCTGGTACTGGTACAAAAACAGATGGCTAGATCAATGGAACAGAATAGAAACACCAGAAATCAATCCAAACATCTACAACCAATTTATATTTGACCAACATCCTAAAACTAATCCCTGAAGCAAGGACAGTCTCTTCAACAAGTTGTGAAAACTGGATTTCCACATGCAGAAGTATGAAGCAAGACTCCTTCCTTACACCTTACACAAAAATCTACTCAACATGGATTAAATATCCAAATCTATGACCTGACACCCTCAAATTATTAGAGAATATTGGGGAAACCCTGCAAGATTTTGGCACAGGCGAAGAGTTCCTGGAAAAGACCCTAGAGGCACAGGTAGTCAAAGTCAAAATTAACAAATGGGATTACTTAAAATTAAAAAGTCTCTGTACAGCAAAACAAACGGTGAGGAAAGTGAAGAGGCAACAGATAGAATGGGGGAAATTTTTGCAAACTATGCAACTGATAGAGGATTAATAACCAGAATTCACAAAGAGATCAAGAAACTCCACAACAACACAGTTAGGAGATGGGCCAAGGACTTAAAAAGACATTTTTCAAAAGAGGAAATCGAAATGGCCAACAGACACATGAAAAAATGCTCAAGATTACTAGTCATCAAATAAATGTAAACCAAAACCACAATAAGGTTTCACCTCATTCCAGTTAGACTGGCTTTCATACAGAAATCAACAAACAACAAATGCTGGTGAGGATGTGGAGAAAAGGTACCCTAATCCACTGTTGGTGGGAATGTAAACTGTTAAAGCTACTATGGATGATAGTATGGAGATACCTCAAAAATCTGGATATAGACATACCATATGACTCAGCCATCCCACTCCTGGGAATTTACCCAAGAGAAATGAAATCAATAAACAAAAGTGCTATCTGCACCTCCATGTTTATTGTAGCTCAATTCACAATAACTAAGACACAGAATCAACCCAAATGCCCATCAACCGAAGACTAGATAAAGAAATTATGGAGTATGTATACTATGGAACTACATAGTGGTAAAATAATAAATGAAATCTGGTCATTTGCAACAAAATGGATAAATCTGGAAAACATCATACTTAGTGAAATAAGCCACCCCCAAAGAGACAAATACCATATGTTCTACCTGATCTGTGAGAACTAATAGAGCACCTAAAACAAAATCTGTAGAGATGAAATTGACACTTTGAGAAGGGATTACTTGAGCTGCCATTATCTAGACTGTCAAGGAACAGTTTTGTTTTCTTTGTTTTTTGTCTCTTTTTTTTCATACTGTTTGTTGAACTCTTTTGTTAGCATAGAGTTAATCATTTGTGTATAAAGTCAATTGAAAATACATCTCAGTTAAAAATAAGAATGGGAATAAGAGAGGGAAGAGGATGTTTATAACTGTAAAGCTGTGTGGTACTGCATACATTCCTACAGACTTACTTCTAAGGGTACAGTTTAAAAACTTGTCATGGGACTCCAAATCCCATTAAAATTGGTGGTAAAAATGCCATCTTAATTGTTAAAGTGAACATATAGATAGGATTAAGTGTTAAAGAGATCATATAAATAGGATCAAGTGGCTGGCAATAGCAATAGACAGAATTAAAAAGGAGAGAATTCCAACGTGGGAAGCAGTCCACACAGCAGACTCATAGAATGACAATAGCTTTAAGTAACACTCTGACCTCAGAATCAACCCATAAGTCATCTTTTTCTGGCTGAAAGGTCCATGAGAGCATTTTAGGCATAGAAAGCCAGGGAACTGTGGCACAAATGTCCTACATGAAGGATCTCTGTGAGTGAGATCCCAGCAGAAAGATGTGGCCATCAAAGAAGGATGTACTTTTCTCTAAAGAGAGAAGAAAACTTCCACTTTGCTTATGGCCTTGTCAAAATACTGACAGAGTTTGTGGACTCAAAAGCATTCCATAGCCTAGGCAGCTCATTTCAAGAGCCTTGGGTGGTCATTGACATAATAAATTCGAGTGTTAACTGTTAAGTTAACAACAAGATTCACTGTGCACTAACTCCCCATGCAGGACCTCTCCCCTGAATGAGTTGTATTGAGAGTTAACTGTAAAACCAGTTCAAGTTTGTGTGTGTGTGTGTGCACAAATTGTTGAAAACTTTACTTAATATTCAGTTGGTCTTCCTTGTATACAGTTAATTGAAAATGAATCTTAATGGATAACGAGACTGGTAAGTGGAGAAAGAGGAAGAGGAGAGGCAGGAATGTGGGTGGGAGGGCAGGTATGGTGGGAAGAATAATTATATTCCTAAAGCTGTACTTATGAAACTTGTATTTCATAAAAATAAGTAAAAATAAAAATTAAAAAATAAATGCAAAATGGACAACAAATATGTGAAAAATTATAATATTAATAGCTATCAGGGAAATTAAAATTATAACCACAATGATATATCACCTCACCTCTGTAAGAATGGCTATTATTAAATAAACAGAGTATAGCAAATGTTGGCAAAGATGTGGAGAAAAGGGAACTGTTGATGAGAATATAGATAAGTGCAGCCACTGTGGAAAACACTATGAAGAATTCTTAACAAACTAGAAATGGAACAGTTATATGATCCAGCAATCCCATTACTATGTATACACTCAAAATATATGAATTCAGTGTATCAAAGACATATCTGATCCACCATATTTATAGTGGCACTGTTTAAGACACCATGTTGAATGAAATAAACCAGACAGAGAAAGACAAATACTGCATGTTCCCCATTACAGATGGGAAATAAATACTAAAAAAGCCATCTTTTTTCTCTCTGTTTCTCTCCCTCTCTATGTCACTCTTTCAAATAAATAAAAATAACACCTACCCCCCAAATAAGAGAAGGCCATTGTTGTGGTTCAGCAGGTTAAGCCATCAACTGTGACAGCAGTTTCCCATATCAAAGCACTAGTTCAAGTCTTGGCTACTCAACTTTCAATCCAGCTTTATGGTAATGTGCCTGGGAAGACAGTTTGGGATGGCCTAAGCATTTGAGTCTCTGCCCCCATGTGGCAGACCTGGATATGGTCCCAGGCTCTTATCTTCTGCGTGTCCAAATCCTGACAGTTGTGGCCATTTGGGTGTGAACTAGTAGATGGGAGACCTGTTTCTCTATTTCTTCCTCTTTTTGTCACTCTTTCAAATAAATAAATAAATAAAAACTTTAAAAAACATCCAACTCAATCTGAAGACAGAATGTTGATTATCAGAGGCTGGGAGGGTTGTGGACCGGATAAAATGGTTTGGGATCAAAAAAAAAAAAAAAATAGCAGAGGCTGTGTGTAGATCATTAATTGTGACAAAGATTCTAATTAGAGATGCAAAATACTGATAAGAGTGTAAAATACTGTTTGAGTACTAGTTATAGCATTAATTCACATTGAACAACACACTAAGGACAGAGATCCTACATGAGGAGTAAGTGCACAGTGACTCTGGTTGTTGACTTAACAAATTGACACTCTTGTTTATGGCGTCAGTAATCTCCCTAGGCTCTTGTCATGAGTTGCCAAGGCTATGGAAGCCTTTTGAGTTTGCCAACTCCGATCTTATTTAGACAAGGTCATAGTCAAAGTGGAAGTTCTCTCCTCCCTTCAGAAAAAGGTACCTCCTTCTTTGATGGCCTGTTCTTTCCACTGGGCTCTCACTCACAGAGATCTTTCATTTAGGGTTTGTTTTTTGTTTTTTTGTTTTTTTGTTTTTTTTTTGCCAGAGTGTCTTGGCTTTCCATGCCTAAAACCCTCTCATGGGCTCTTCAGCCAGATCCGAATGCCTTAAGGGCTGATTCTGAGGCCAGAGTGCTATTTAGGACATCTGCTATTCTATGGGTCTGCTATGTCTCCCGCTTCCCACGTCGGATCGTTCTATCCCTTTTTGATTCTATCAGTTAGTAATAGCAGACACTAGTCTTATTTATGTGATCTCTTTGACTCTTATTTAAAATATCAATTTATTTTTTTTAACTTTTATTTAATGAATATAAATTTCCAGTGTACAGCTTATGGATTACAATGGCTTCCCCCTCCCATAACTTCCCTCCCACCCGCAACCCTCCCCTCTTCTGCTCCCTCTCCCCTTCCATTTGCATCAAGATTCATTTTCAATTCTCTTTATATACAGAAGATCAATTTAGTATAAAGATTTCAACAGTTTGCACCCACATAGAAACACAAAGTGAAACATACTGTTTGAGTACTAGGTATATCATTAAATCACAATGTACAGCACATTAAGGACAGAGATCCCACATGAGGAGCAAGTGCACAGTGGCTCCTGTTGTTGACCCAACAAATTGACACTCTAGTTTATGGCCCCAGTAACCACCCTAGGCTGTCGTCATGAGTTTTATTTTATTTATTTATTTTATTATTTTATTTATTTATTTTATTTTATTTGAAGGCATTAAGGCAGAGACACCCAGAGAGATCTCTAATCTGTACATTCATTCCCCCAAATGCCTACAAGAGGTTGGGCTGGGCCAGAGTAAACTCAGGAGCCAGGAACTCAATCCAGGTATCTCACATGAGAAGCAGGGACCCAACTACTCAAGCCATCAAGGATTCCTCCCAGGGTTCACATTAGCAGAAAACTGGAATCCAGAACAATCAAGAACACTACCAGGATCTGAACACAGAATCTCTGGTTTGAGATATGGGTGTCCTAAACACTATGCGAAATGCTTATGCCAAAGCTTGAAGTTTGTAAAATCATATACAAGTCTTTTTGTTTCTCACTTCATCTCATCATCTCATGCTGCTCTCCCCACTTCAACTACGCTAGTTTCGTGACTGCTCTCAGGGCTGTTACACATGTGCTTCAATGGTGTTGTCCTTCAGTTTTCCTCAGTCCCTGAAATCTGAAAGGATCTCAATTTCATGCTGTAATACCCTGAACTGTCATGCCACCTTCTTAGAGAGAACCCAATTTGAATACTTACCTAAATTGCAACAATCCTATCACTGACATGTTCTACACTGGGTCCTCTCAATTGTTTTTCCTCGTTTTCTTTTTTAAAGACTTATTTATTTAGGGGCTGGCGCTGGGCCCCTGCACCCACATGGGAGACCAGGAAGAAGCTCCTGGCTCCTGGCTTCGGATCAGCACAGCTCCGGTCATTGCAGCCATCTGGGGAGTGAACCATCAGATGGAAGCTCTCTCTCTCTCTCTCTCTCTCTCTCTGCTTCTCCTCTCTCTGTGTAATTCTGACTTTTAAATAAATAATAAATAAATCTAAAAAAAGACTTATTTATTTATTTATCTATCTATCTCTCTATGCAGAGCAACACAGAGAGAGAGGGAGAGACAGATATCTATATATGTATATATATATAAACAAATATACATATATGTGTGTAAGAGAGATATGTATATACATATATATATATGTACATGTATGCATATATAGAGAGAGATAGAGAGGGAGAGAGATAGATAAAGATAGAGATATAGAGCTAGAGCTAGAGCTAGAGATAGGAGATAGAGATAGAGAGATGAGATAGAGTAACTGGAAGAGGGAGAGCTTTCATCTGCTCATCATCTCCCAAATGGCCACAAGATCCAGACTGAACCCAGGTGTTAGGAACTCAATGCTGGTCTCCCACATTGGTGGCAGGGGTCCAAACATTTGAACCATCCTCTGCTGCCTTTCCAGGTGCATTAGCAGGTAGCTGGATCAGAAGCGAAACTGCCAGGATTTGAACTTACACTCCCATTTGGGATGCCAACATCACAAATGGTGGCTTAAATGCTGTGCCACAACACCAGCCCCTATTTTTGTCGTGGCCTAACCACAAACAGACTTTTATATTTTATTTATGATATTGCTTTATTTTCTCACTAATGTAACTTGAAAACAGATTTGTTTGCTTTTTCTTCATTGATAATTTTGTAGATACAAAGTGTCAGTAAATATTCGTTGAATGGATTCATGACTTTGAGAGAGTATTGCCAAGTTAAAGTAAATTAAAGAATGTTTGAAGACTATGCAAAAGAGTCAAGGAACTGGAACCCTCAATTTCTCCTGAAACTCCCTTACTAGCAAAATCAGACCTTCCTTCAAACTAAGGAAACTAAATGTTAATTACAAAAAAAAATCAGGCAATTACTTAACCTTAGGGGAAATTTCTCATATCCTTTATGGGAAAACATCCAAATACTCTAAGAAAAATGTGGACAGTATGAAAAATTGTTTCAGACTAAATGTGTCAATGTGTGCATAATTAATAGGAATTTAGATTTAAAAATGTTAGTTCCAGCCCCTTGGATGGACCTCATCAGTTTGTTCTGTTAATGAATTCTTGAACACAGTAATGGCCTCTAGTCAATGTATTTAATATTTTAGAATTTTCCTATACTGTTAAATAAAGAAGGAATCCAATAGTTTGGAAAATGGAAATGTTAGCAAAAATGTATTGGGTTTACCCTTCTCAGCAATTCTAGTTACATGAAAATTTTGCTAGCCAGCCTGGTAAAGAAGACATAGAAATCTCTTTATATTCTTTAATAAGACAAAGATATTTTAGAGTGTGGGCAGTAAATCATGAGAAAGTACAGGGGCTGCTACATTAGTTGTTTTTCTCTAGTGGTTGGAGAATGTTGGGGCTATACCTTTAAAATGAAAGACAATTTAGTATACCTTGTATTGCTGTTTGAGAAGAAAGAAGCCAAATTGTAATACTTTGTGGTTTTATTGAATTTTAGATTGTACTGTTCTATCTCATTAACTGGGAAATCCATAACGTTGTCAGTTTTGAGTAGAACTTGGAGCCAGAAAAGAGTCTGCAGCAGACCCAGTCTGAGTTGCAAGCTGCTCTGCCACTTGTACCTAATGACACAGCACAGTTGATAATGAAGAAAGTCTGAGAGGAAGATAAGATGTTGGATGGGGCCTCTGGCAAGCTCCAAGTGAATAACTGGGTGCAGAGCCCAAGCCCTTTACTCCCATCACACATTGGGCCTATGTTATTTGAAAAAAATCATAAAGTTGGGCATTAACAGCAACATTTCATGGAAAAATGAAAATGATAAGTGTGAGCCTAAGCTCTAGATGGCCTAGAAGGTACAAGGAATTAGCACAAGCAGATGGCTAAAGCTCACAAATACTGACTTTTACAGCTTCCCCACTTCTTACTGAATCCACACATAGGAGCTCATAGTGAGCTCTTACAGAGCATTAAAGTAAAGAAGGAAAAAGGCAGAGCTCTAGCACACAGATGGCTTTGCACAGCAGCATATTCCATGCAACACTGCATAGTTGCTATATTATAGTTTGACTTTGGGAGACAATAGAAGAACATGGTGAAGGAAAATCTTTTCTTGAGCAGAATGTCAAGCAGTATATCTAATTAGTGTGTGTGTGTGTGTGTTTGAAATGATGTGTGGCATTGACCTGTATTGATTCATGGGTAGAGTTAAATCCCTTCTTTGTGTAAAAACAAATACTAAATTTGGAATATTTGCAACAGATGGATGGTGAGACATATGCAGACGGACATTCTAAAATGAGCTAAAAAGGCAAGAATTCACATATGAACTAGAAAATTTCCTGAAGTATCATTTATATAAGAGAAGCTTAATAATCATGTGAAAAAGATGAAACATCCTATTGACCTAACGCAGCCTCATTTCCCAAATCTCCACTACATTTCAATGGACCCAGAGAAATCAGACATAAAGGTAACAGTATGGGCCAAGCATAAGCTCAAAACATTTGGCCTTCCCCTCATTAAGGCTGATCTGGCTACCACCTGCCAACCTGTCAACAGATGTTACAACTATATTACTTTTGACTCCCTCTCTCAGGTGTGAGGCAGTGATTCGTCTCCATGGCAATAAGTACAAATAAATGTGCTTCCCTGTCCGAAATGCTTCTGCCAGAACATCCATTAGTGGATTTACAGGATGCCTTATTTATGGCCATGTTATCCAACACATCATTGCCTCTAAACAACAAACTCATTTTACAGTCACAGGAATGTAACAATGAGCTCATGTGAAAGGGATTCATTGCTCTTATCATGAACTCCTCACTCAGAGAATAAAGAATCGGATGTGATAGTGTAATGGCCTATTGAAAATATACTTATGTTCTGAAGTTACACTATAGTCCAATTTATCATGTTAATTTCTATTTATCTAAAATGTGTAAATTTGGGAATCAAGACAGATATGCCCCTTTCACTGATATGTTTGGTAACTCATGGTGGAATGTTCATTTCTCACCTCTTCAGCCTTGGGCTTAGTGGGTTTGGTGGTTCTGTAGGGGAAAGGAGGTGTGTATTTGCTAGAGTAATATTCATGGTTTGGTTAAGTAGGAGACAAGATTGCCCACCTTCTGTTTGAGGTACCTCATCCTACTGACATAGAACTAGAGAATAAAGTCAGATTATTGATCAGAGCTCAATAATGGAGAATTGGGATGCTAGTATACCACAGTGGCAAATGAACACTAAGCCAGCATGCTCACTAGGGTTCTTCTTATTATTCTAGTAATGTCTGGTAGTTATCACCAATGGGAAACTGCACAGATGCAATAAAATGAGGTCCACTGAAGTTTTACTTCTAAAGTAATCTGCATTTGTATCACTCTACTACCTAGATATTCTGCCACAAGGTAGAATATGCTGGAGGGTGGAACAAACATGGTAACTGAGGGAAGGCTCCGGGGACAGCTGCCTCACAGAGACATCAATATGAACGGCTATCCATGCGCCAAGTCATCTTCATAAGAGCTGTGGAAGTCATGGGAGAGACCACAATGTCTTGCCTTTTTATAATTTTAAGAAGTCACATTAAAGAAAGCAAGAAGGAGTTGCCTGCATCAACCCTCTCCCATATCTGAGGAGTGTAGCTTGGAGAGATGTCCCCTCCTTGGGAGAGGGAGAACAAACTGAATTCCTATACCAGGCCCATGCAAGAAATTTCCATCAATTGAAAATCAATTGAAACCCTTTGTCCCAGCCCTCAGGTGCATACATGTGGAGTGAATACTTGCCACTTCCACAGTCAGGTAACCTCTGCAAAAGTCAAGTACACAGAAAGACCAGGAGAGAGTTGTTGTTGTTGTTGTTGTTGTTGTTGTTTTTTTAAATTTTTGACAGGCAGAATGGACAGTGAGAGAGAGACAGAGAGAAAGGTCTTCCTTTTGCCATTGGTTCACCCTCCAATGGCCGCCGTGGTAGCACGCTGCGGCCGGCGCACCGCGCTGATCCGATGGCAGGAGCCAGGTGCTTCTCCTGGTCTCCCATGGGGTGCAGGGCCCAAGGACTTGGGCCATCCTCCACTGCACTCCCTGGCCACAGCAGAGAGCTGGCCTGGAAGAGGGGCAACCAGGACAGGATCGGTGCGCCGGCCAGGAGAGAGAGTTTAAGACATGCCTTGGAGCTCCAAACTGGGCTTAGTGTGCCAAGATTCCACCTCTGATAATGTCCCAACTGCTCTAATCACCAGCCTGTGTTCAAGACTATGACTCTAGATTTTCTTTTTTCTTTTTATCTTTTTTTTACTTTTTTCCAGGCAGAGTTAGACAGTGAGAGAGAGACAGAGTGTTATAGATAGTGAGAGAGAGAGAGAGAGAAAGAGAGAGAGGCCTTCCTTCCATTGGTTCACTCCCCTCAGGGCCGCAAAGGCCAGCGTTGCACCAATCCGAAGCCAGTAGCTGGGTACTTCCTCCTGGTCTCCCATGCGGGTGCAGGGACCCAAGCACTTGGGCCATCCTCAACTGCCCTCCAAGGCCACAGCAGAGAGCTGGACTGGAAGAGGAGCAACCAGGACTAGTACCTGGCGCCCCAATTGGGACTAGAACCTGGGGTGCCGGCACAACAGGCAAAGGATTAGATAAGTGAGCCTCTGCACCGGTCTGACTCTAGACTTTTCAAGGACCATATGGAGACCTGCACTCCAGGTTGGAATCATTTTGACTGTGTCACTTCCAGAGTCTGCTGGGCTTAGAGGACACCCCAAGACTTTGTAGGGACCTGTGACTGGGGGATCTGGTTGTGATCAGCTAGGGTGCTAGTCAGGGTGGCCAGAGGGCTGCTTGTATCATTCTACAGCCTTCAACAGACAACAAAGAGCCATGGGAATACATGTTGGAACTCAGTGCTATGCTGGTAAACCCCAACACTGGGCAGATTCTAAGTTTCCACTCTCAGGTAAATGCTTGGACAGAATCTCTGGATTTGTGCAAGTAGAGACTTGTGCCCAAATGAGGCAGATTTGGTATAACATGTAGCAAAACCAGCCTTTTGCTGGCCTGGTGTGTTCTTCCAAGATACACAGGGTCTTGTGACCAGGGGACCCAGTTGTTACACACCCAGGGCCTGCCTGAATAGCTGGGGACTGTCTCTGTCACCTCTCCTATAGCCTCAAGCATACAGCAAGGAATCATAGGGCTGTTTTAGGACTCAGTGCCAGGCTGATAAAACCTAGAAGATCTAAATAGTCCTTGTAACCAAGCCATTTCCTGAGGATAGTCTCTGTATCTAGTTCAATTCCAAGTGGAACTCTGTGGTCCTTGTTAAACTGTATTATACCCCAGCCAGCATCACCAGTGGATGATAAATGTGTCATCAATTTCAGCAGCAGATAGACCATAAGACGATGAGTTTTGTCTCTAGCTCCAAGCTCCTCTGTTCTTGGTGGACTGAGGGCTTTGCATGTGAGAGAACATTATGGCCCTTGTAGACAAAAGACAAGGTGTCAGAGCCTACCACGTGCCCAGGTCGTGGCTTACAGGGACTGATAAACTCTCTGTAGGCACTTCTCCCATTCATATTGAACAGAAAAACTACAGATTTGGGAATATTGTAAGGCTGAATCAGCAAACAAATGTCAAGAGTCTACCCAGGGAAAACTTGGACTATCTAGTGTTTAAAATCAGAGGTATCCCATCACAGAGATCTTTCATTTAGGTCTTCTTCTTCTTTTTTTTTTGACAGAGTGTCTTGGCTTTCCATGCTTAAAATACTCTCATGGGCTCTTGAGCCAGGTCCAAATGCCTTAAGGGCTGATTCTGAGGCCAGAGTGCTATTTAGAACATCTGCTGTTCTATGGGTCTGCTGTGTCTCCCTCTTCCCATGTTGGATCGTTCTCTCCCTTTTTGATTCTACCAGTTAGTATTAGCAGACCCTAGTTTTGTTTGTGTGATCCCTTTGAGTCTTAGACCTATCAGTGTGATCAATTGTGAGCTGAACATGATCACTTGGACTAGTGAGATGGCATTGGTACATGCCACCTTGATGGGATTGTATTGGAATCCCCTGGCACATTTCTAACTCCACCATTTGGGGCAAGTCCGATTGAGTATGTCCCGAATTGTACATCTCCTCCCTCTCTTTTTCCACTCTTAAATTTAACAGGGATCACTTTTCAGTTAAAATTTAAACACCTAAGAATAATTGTGTGTTAATTACATAGTTCAACCACCAGTACTAGAACAAAAAAATATTAAAATGGATAAAGTATTAAATTGTACATCAACACTCAGGACAAGAGCTGATCAAGTCACTGTTTCTCATAGTGTCCATTTCACTTCAACAGGTTTCCCCTTTGGTGCTCAGTTAGTTGTCACTGATCAGGAAAAACATGATATTTTTCCCTTTGGGACTGGCTTAATTCACTCATCATGATGTTTTCCGGATTCCTCCATCTTGTTGCAAATGACCAGATTTCATTGTTTTTGACTGCTGCATAGTATTCTATGGAGTACATGTCCCATAATTTCTTTATCCAGTCTCCTGTTGATGGGTATTTAGGTTGGTTCCAGGTCTTAGCTGTTGTGGATTGAGCTGCAATAAACATTAATGTGCAGACGGCTTTTTTGTTTATCAGTTTAATTTCCTTTGGGTAAATTCCAAGGAGTGGGATGGCTGGGTTGAATGGTAGGGATATATTCAGGTTTCTGAGGAATCTCCAGATTGACTTCCATAGTTTCTTAACCAGTTTGCATTCCCACCAACAGTGGGTTAATGTCCCTTTTCCCCCACATCCTCTCCAGCATCTATTGTTGGTAGATTTCTGAATGTGAGCCATTCTCACCAGGGTGAGGTGAAAAAAAAAAAGAAGACCTAAATGAAAGATCTCTGCGAGTGAGATCCCAGTGGAAAGAATGGGGCCATCAAAGAAGGAGGTACCTTTCTCTGAAGGGAGGAGAGGACTTCCACTTGGACTATGACACTGCCGGAATAAGATCGAAGTCAGCGAACCCTAAAGGCCTCCATAGCCTTGGCAACTCATGACTAGAGCCTAGGGAGATTACTGACACCATAAACAATAGTGTCAAACTGTTAAATCAACAACAGGAATCACTGTGTACTTTCGTCTCATGTGGGATCTGTCCTTAATGTGTTGTCCAATGTGAAGTAATGCTATAACTAGTACTGAAACTGTATTTTTACATTCTGTGTTTCTGTGTGGGTGAAAACTGATGACATTCTTACTTAGTATATACTGAATCAATTTTCAATACATAAAGATAATTGAAAATGAAAAAAAAAACAACTTGGTTTTAAATTGGAAATTGCATAGAAAATTAATCAATTTTTTTTTAAATGTCATGTAGGATCTCTGTTCTTAATGTACTGTACATTGTGATTTAATGCTATAACTAGTACTCCAACAGTATTTTTCACTTGGTGTTGCTATGTGAGGGCAAACTGTTGAAATCTTTACTTAATATATACTAAACTGATCTTCTGTATATAAAGAGAATTGAAAATGAATCTTGATGTGAATGGAAGGTGAGAAGGAGCGGGAAAGGGGAGGGTTGCGGGTGGGAGGGAAGTTTGGCAGGGGGAAGCCATTGTAATCCATAAGCTGTACTTTGGAAATTTATATTCATTACATAAAAGTTTAAAAATAAATCATAGGTATCCATAGTCTCCAAAAAATGGGCTAATTTCTATAAGCACAGCCAGAAATGGAGGCAGATTACTGTAGACAATCCTTCAACATGGAGATGCTATTGTACAATAAAAAGCATTAAGAAATTCAAAAACAACCTGGTGTTAAATTGGAAATGACATAGAAAATTAATTAATTTTAAAAAATATTATGTAGGATCTCTGTCTTTAATGTGCTGTACACTGTTATTTAATGCTATAACTAGTACTCCAATGGTAGTTTTTTCACTTTGTGTTGCTATATGGGGCAAACTGTTGAAATCTTTACCTAATATATACTAAACTGATCTTCTGTATATAAAGAGAATTGAAAATGAATCTTGATGTGAATGGAAGGGGAGAGGGAGCAGGAAAGGGGAGGGTTGCGGGTGGGAGGGAAGTTATGGGAGGGGGGAAGCCATTGTAACCCATAAGCTGTACTTTGGAAATGTATATTCATTAAATAAAAGTTTAATAAATGGAAAAAAAGTGACATAAATAAAAGGCAAAAAAAAGCATTAAGAAATTCAAAAGAATTTTGAACTCCCCTAAAGTGCAAACTAAGCTGCCAGAACTAACCATCTAGGAACTGACATTGAAAATGCACAGAGGAAGATGTCAAAATAACTGTTTTAAGTAAATTCAACAAAATTCAACAGAATATAGAGAAGCAGTTGAATATTCTAATAGAGAGATTTGATACATAGATGAAAGTAATTGATCAAGTCAAGGTGAAATCCTTCACCTGAAAAGTACCATCATTAAAGCCATGATAGAATGCATCAATTACAGAATAGTTAATGCAGAAGAAAAAAATCAATTATCTTAAAGACAGGCTATTTGAAAATGCATAGCTGAAGAAGAAAATAGAAGAAAAAGTAATCAAGAACAGGGAAGAAAGCCTATAGGAAAATGTGATACTATTAAAAAAGAAAACATTTGAGTTATTGGGTTTGCAGAGGAAATTGAGAATGAGAAAGGGGTAGAAAGCATATTGCATATGACAGAAATTTCCCAAACCTAGAGAAAGATACAACTAATTAGATATATGAAGGTCAAAGTTCATCAGTCATATTCAGTCTAACCAAGTCAATCCAAATTCTGTAATGCTGAGAAAAAAAAGAAGCTAGGCTAGCCATAGCCTTAAGAGAAAAGGAAAAAAAAATGGTCCCAGTTTGGCTGATCACAGAATTCTCAACAGAAATCTCACGGACCAGGAGGAAGTGGGATGAGACTTTTAGAGTAATGTAAGAGAAAAAAAGCGCCAAACAGGAATAAGGAACCCAGGAAAGCTATCCTTTATATATGAGGAGGAGATAGACATTCTCAGACAAACAAAAGCTGAGAGAACTTATCACAATCAGATCTGTTACAAAAAATGTTAAAAGAATTTCTGCAAATTGAAATGAAAAGATAATAGAAATCAAGAGGCAAATATTAGAAGGTATAAAAATCCCTGGAAATAATATAACAAAAAATTCAGAATGTTGTAATATGGTAAAAGTGGAACATAAATCATTTATATCTTTACTGTGAAGACTAAAAAATAACAATCACAGAATAATGTGTTAATATGCAGGCAATATAGAAAGAGGTCAAACATAGCATGAAAAATTCAAAATACAAGTAGCAATGGAGCACAAATATGTCCTTTATTAAGATTTCTTATGTCTTTGTTTTTTTCCTAGTCTCTTTCTGTATCTTTATGATCAATGTTAAGCTATTATTTTTTTCAAGATAGATTGTTTTAGCAAAAAAGGTTGTAAGTCTCAGAGTAATCACAAAGCAAAATTCTATTACAGACTTACAAAAAATAGTAGAGAAAGAGTCAAAGTACAACACTAGAGAAAACCACTTAATCACAAATGAAGAGTGCAAAAAGGGAATAACTACAATGAAAATAAACATAAAAACAAGTATCAAAATGTCAGTAAATGACCTTACTTATCAATAATTACTTTGAATATCAGTGGAGTAAATTTTTAATTTAAAAGACATACATTGAACAAACAGTTTGAAAAAGAGAAGCCAACTATATGTTGCTTACATGGAATACATTTCATCTCTAAGGACACACATAGACTGAAAATGAAAGTATGGAACAAGATATCCCTACAAATGGAATCCAAAAAAAGTATGAGTAACCATACTTCTATCAGATATAATAGACTATAAATCAAAAGGAATAAAGAGACACCAGCTTTATGTCAATTTACCTGGGAACACAGTGTGTGATGGCTCAAGTAGTTGGGTCCCTTCCATCAATCTGGAAGACCTGGATGGAGTTTCAGGCTCCTGGCTTTGGCTTGGCACATCCCTGGCTGTTGTGCTCATTTGGAGAGTGAACTATCAGATGGATGACCTCTCTCTCTCTCTCTCTCTCCCTCTCTCTCAATCTCTCTCTCTCTCTCTCTCTCTCAATCTCTCTCTCTCTCTCTCCCCTCTTTCTTTACCTTTCAAATAAAAATGAATAAATAATAGGCCTGCCACCCATTGCTTCAGATGCCTAGCTTGCTTTTCCTCCTGGTTTGTGTTAAAGCAGACCAGAGGATGCAAGTCAAGGGAGTGCCCAAGTCCCATCTCTAATCTTCGGTGGCCTGAACTACAAGTCTATAGTCACAGGCATGTTCTGTAGTAGTTTCTCTAAGGTAGACAATGCCCATGAGGAGAATTATATTCTCACTTTAAAACTTTCTTTCTCTTTGGTCTGAAAGGGAGGTTTTTTCTACTTACTGCTTACTTCGCTGGTGGCGAAGTGAATCTAGCTATGAGATTATTATTTAAGTTCTTATTTTGGCTATGCTATTACAGAAAAATGTTAGCCATCTCTTTTATAAGGTCTAAAGATTAAATTGTGCATCCTACAGATTCCTTCATAATAGAATTAGTTTCCTACCTTGAAGAGAATAGAGAAATGAAAGAACAAGTTGGGCTTAGAATAGAGAAATGAGGGAGCAAGTCCTAGATCGTTTGCTGACAATAGCAATATCACATGAATACTTAGCAAACAGTTTCAACCATTAGATAACAACTTAAGAAAACATTTACCAGAAGGTCCAATGCCTTCTATAAATTTTAAGAATCATGTATTTGAAAACACCTCTTAAATATCTAACATGGTGTAGTTTGTTTAACCAGTAAACTTAAGCACAACCATATAAAAATAATAAATAAATCTTTTAAACAACAAACAGTAGATCTAAACAGAAATTTCCCAAAGTAAGACACACAAATGGACAAATGGACAATAAAGCAAAAGAATGCATGCTCAATATCACAGATCATCAGGGAAACACAAATCAAATTGAGATTTACCTCATTTCAGTCAGATTGGCTATCAAAAAGTCAAAAGATAATGAGTGTTGGTGAAGATGTGAAGATAATGTACATTGTGAAAATGTTAGCTGGCGCTATGGCTCAATAGGCTAATCCTCTGCCTTGCAGCGCCGGCACCCTGGGTTCTAGTCCCGGTCGGGGCACTGGATTCTGTCCTGGCTGCCCCTCTTCCAGGCCATCTCTCTGCTGTGGCCCGGGAGTGCAGTGGAGGATGGCCCAAGTGCTTGGGCCCTGCATCTCATGGGAGACCAGGAGAAGCACCTGGCTCCTGCCTTCGAATCAGCGTGGTGCGTCGGCCGCAGCGTGCCGGCCGTGGCAGCCATTGGAGGGTGAACCAACAGAAAAAGGAAGACCTTTCTCTCTCTCTCTCTCTCTCTCACTGTCCACTCTGCCTGTCAAAAAAAGTTAAAAAAAAAAAAGAATGAAAACGTTAGTCACTAAAACCATTGTGGTTCAACATCTGCAAATCAATAAATGTGATACATCATATTAACAAACTGAAGAACAAAAACCATGTAATCATCTAAATAGATGCCAAGAAAGTATTTGATAAAATTCAACATCCTTTCATCATGAAAACCTTGAACAAATCGAGTATAGAAGGAATATTCCTCAACACAATGGAGGTAATTTATGACAAACCCATGGCCAGCATCCTATTGAATGGGGAAAAGTTGGAACCATTTCCACTAAGAACTGGAACCAGACAAGGATGCCCACTCTCAGCATTGCTATTTAATATAGTTCTGGACGTTTTAGCCAGAACCATTAGGCAAGAAAAAGAAATCAAAGGGATACAAATTGGGAAGGAGAAAGTCAAACTATCCTTATTTGCAAATGACATGATTCTATATTTAGGGGATCCAAAAGACTCAACTAAGAGACTATTGGAACTCATAAAAGAGTTTGGTAAAGTGTCAGGATATAAAATTAACACAAAAAATCAGTAGCCTTTGTATACATACACAATGCCAGGGCTGAGAAGGAACTTCTAAGATCAATCCCATTAACAATATTTAGAAATAGTTAAGGCAATGTTAATGTTCATTGTATTTATTTTTTAAAAAACTTGAAAGATATGATTTTGGATGCTTTCACTATAAAGAAATGTTAAATGCTTGAAAGGATAAATATATTTACCTTGATTGGGTATTACATAAGAAATACATGTAATGATACAGCATATAGTTTCCACTCTCAGGTAAATGTCTGTGAACAGTTTCTGAATTTGTGCAAGTATCAAGTAGAGACATGTGCCCAAGTGAAGCAGATTTAGGTTAACACATAGAAAAACCAGCCTTTTGATGGCCTGATGTGTTCTTCCAAGACACACAGGGTTTGGTGACCGTGGGACCCAGATGTAACACACTCAGGGTCTTCCTGAATAACTGGGGTCTGTCTCTATTACTTCTTCTATAGCCTTGAATAATGATGATAAAACTTTAAATGAGACATTGTTTTGTTTTTTTCCCAGATAAGGTGCTGCCAGAGTGGTTGATTTAAGAAAAAAGATATAATGACTAGTTTAGTCCTTTTGAACAGGTACACAGTTGAGCATTGTGGCAGCTAGAACTTGTTAATCATTCTCTTGTTCTTTATTTCTCTGCTACCTCATATGAAAAATATAGATGGTGGCCACTGTTACAATTCTGGTTCCATGGAAAGCAATTACTGAATTGAGATTATCCCTCAGACACAGATTGGTTTCTCTAGGGTGAGAGTTGTATCTTTGCCTATGGACAAAGATGTGCAAGGGATGATGATTGTCAAAAGGAGTGGAATGTGCTTGCCAATCTGCATTTCTTGACTCCAGTTCTTGAACACTTTCCATACTTGGGTACCTGCTTACATCCTTGGAGGCTTGCATTTACAGGTCAGCAATGTGCCTGTTTCCTCTGGCTCAGTGCTGGGCATGACCAATGGAAACACTAACAGATGAACTTGGCAATTTAATAGAGAAATGTTTGTGATTCATTTCTGGTAGTAGTTGCATCTTTCTGCCTGAGGAGCTCCTGGTGAATGATTCTATATCTGACTGGGTTTTTGTTTCTTTTTCTGAATCTTTCTGGATGGGAAAAATAATAGTAGCAGGTCCAGGTATACGGTTATTTCAATATCCTCTTTTTCTTCAACATTGATGGTAGTCTTTAGAAATTTATTTTTGAGTGAATTTCAAAATTCCATATAACTATGCTTTCTGTTTTTTATGGTAACTTATATAATTACTTTCTTCAGAGACAAATAGAATAAATTCCATCTGTTTGCAAAGGAAATTCAGGAAAATTAGCTATTGAAGTTCTCAGGCTCACTTGTATAACCTCAGATATATCCTTCCAGGTCAGTACTCTCTTTTCACAGTTAAGATGATTTTCATATAATTGTATGTTCATCTTGACTTGTGATTCTTTCACCTGTACAATTAGATTTTTATGCTTGAATAAAAAGCTTGTTTTTCATGAAAACCCAGGAATTAAAAGAATCTGAAAATATCAGCTTTAAAGCTCCCTTTTTGCTCCTTTTGCTGTGAGTGGAGAGTTAATACTCTGAACTTATATTTTCTGTCATCATTCCACTGGTAGGAGAAGCACCTGCAGAAGGGATGATTCAACTTGCAGTCAAAGTAATCATTGTTGTTCCCACAGTGAATGGTCAAGTGAAACCACCCCTTGATTTTGTAAAGTCCTTCTTTTGATCAGCACTTTATTCCAAACAACTACAGGTGATAATTTTTATAACTACAACACTACTGAAAACCTCTGATTAACAACAATTTCTCCAAACACGTAATAATTTATCTCAGAACCCAACCCAGCTTGAAGATTTCCATCTTCAGACTATCTGGTTTCAAGAACAATATTGATTGTTTCAACCCAGGAAAACAAATGTTATTCTGAACATTTAAAACAAATGTAATTTAACTAAGGGAACCAGTTACATAAATAATGAAAAGCCAAGAAAACAATTGGAAAGTATAAAAGAGAACCCCAAATGAGCAAAAACAGGAATCTTTTACCACTTTGAGGCTGGAGGGACAACAGAAGATAGTATTATTTTCTGAGCCCAGAAGCCTGTATCCTGCAATGGAGCCTGGAACAATGGGAGGTCAGTCTTGGAGAAACAGCCCTTGCCAGAGATGCCACCTGGCCCTGCTTGTATTTCTTCTTGGCTAGATTCCATCAGAAGCCAATAGACAAAGAAATCTGGAAAACACAGCTTTGTATAGGTTAGTGTATGACAGTAAGCAGAGCAATGGAAAAGGGAGGAATGTATCCAAAGTCAAACAAACCAAAAATGGTAGAATGCAAAGGGCTTTCTAATGTCACTCAAGGACTACTTTCATAAGACTTATCAGACTACTGAGAATAGGACTCAACTCAAGCATTTGACTTGTTCTTTCCTTCCCAGTGTAATTTTACTTTTATTCAATATGATTATGTAGAACGAAAAAAAGCAACAACCCCAATCAATACATGTAAAGTTAAGGTTTATTATTTTAACCAGGTGGAAAAAATGTTAAAACTTTAATAGTGCTCAAGTGAAGAAAAATGTTTATCAGTTCCAAATGGCATATGGATCTATAAGTAATGAGAATATGGGTCATGTTTGAGGAGTTTAAAAATTTAGAAACATGACAATCAAAATGGTCATAATCAGTCTAATTATGTGATGTCCCTTTAATTGATAGCTAACAAAAGCTAAATAATGTCTGTAACTGTTACCTGAAAGTCTCAGATTGGTATTATTCTTCTGGTCTTGGATTGTGGAGAACATACCATCAGAAACAGAATGAGGTTACACCTGTCATCAGAAAAACAGCACCACTGTAGAGCATCTGTTGATTCCAACTGAGTGTTAGTGCTCGGCTGTAGAGGTATTCTTTCACGAAGTTAATTTATCTTATTTTATATGAATATATAAGACAATTGACTTCTCTCTACAGTTTGTAACTGGTGAATATTCACAAATAACAGTTCCTTGACCTTCCTCCCACTCATCCCAGTGTTTATGAAGGAGTTCTTTACATCGGCCTTCTCTTGCACTGCCTTCTATTTAGAAAATTCCTAATCACAGTTTTCCCATAACAATATTTTCTAAGCCAGAAGTTGGTTATTGCTCTTTATTGTTTTCTTGTAATTCTGATTCTACTTTCATGTGCAAAAATATATCTTTTAATGTTACTTTTGTATTAAAAAAACATAACATTCTTACATAAATTTTGCATTTCATAACATCTAGTTTTTATCCATTTATTTACATTCATGAACTTTTTCTTTAAAACCTAAGATGTCACTTCTTTATGCTTCCACCAATTTTTCCCACAGATCTTGTCTCACACCTTTACTATAAATAAACTTACATGCTGTTTACAAATCTACTTCCCTAACATCATTGGAGGGCTAGGACAAGTATCTCTTATCAGAGTTTTTGTTCAGAGTGCCCGTCAGAACCTGGCACAGACAAGAACTCCACAACTGTTGGATTCAATAAATGAATGACTGTAAAAAATGCATTGTTATGTATAAAACAGCATGTACTTGCTAGACAGAAACTGCCAACTTCTGTATCTGGAACACACAGAGACTGAGTAAATTACCCCAGGTTGTTCACCTCACAGCCCTCTTGTCAAGATTCAAATCCACAGTTTGACTCCACCTCCATAATCGTATCATTATGCTAGATTAATTCTCAATGAACTTGATACTTTCAATAAAAGCTAATTACTAGTACAGGCAAAAACAGGTTCTTGCATTTGTGTTAGCAGCATGATTTGTGTGGAAGATACTGAAATATGCACATAATACTTGAAAATAAATTAGACTCATCTACTAAAATAAATGAAACTCTTTTTTTTTTTTTTTTGACAGGCAGAGTGGATAGTGAGAGAGAGAGACAGAGAGAAAGGTCTTCCTTTTTGCCGTTGGTTCACCCTCCAATGGCCGCTGCAGCCAGCGCATCTCGCTGATCCAAAGCCAGGAGCCAGGTGCTTCTCCTGGTCTCCCCATGCAGGTGCAGGGCCCAAGCACTTGGGCCATCCTCCACTGCCTTCCCGGGCCATAGCAGAGAGCTGGACTGGAAGAGGGCAACCGGGACAGAATCCGGCGCCCCGACAAAACTCTTAAATCTTTTTTCAAGTATATATTTTTCAAAATATAGAAGATTCAGCCAAAACTGAGGTACAAAATGAATCTTCTTTCCAGATTCTATTCTAAAAACTATGCATGTTTTCTGTGTAGTAAAATCTTTATTGAGTTATCTACAACTTTAGTTTTTGACAAAAATCAATTTAGAGTCCATTTCCACTCACAGCTACACTAAATAACTTTAAATTTTTAAAACTTTGGGATGTTCATTTGCTATAGCAGTTAAGATGCTGCTTCTTTTTGTTAACTTTTATTTAATAAATATAAATTTCCAAAGTACAGCTTATGGATTACAATGGCTTTCCCCCTGTCCCATAACTTCCCTCCCACCCGCAACCCTCCCATCTCTCACTCCCTCTCCCAATCCATTCACATCAAGATTCATTTTCAATTCTCTTTATAGACAGAAGATCGATTTAGTATATATTGAGTAAAGATTTCAACAGTTTGCACCCACACAGAACATAAAGTGTAAAATACTGCTTGAGTACTAGTTATAGCATTAATTCACATTGAAGAACACATTAAGGACAGAGATCCTACATGAGGAGTAAGTGCACAGTGACTCCTGTTGTTGACTTAACAAATTGACACTCTTGTTTATGGCGTCAGTAATCTCCCTAGGCTCTTGTCATGAGTTGCTAAGGCTATGGAAGCCTTTTGAGTTTGCCAACTCCGATCTTATTTAGACAAGGTCATAGTCAAAGTGGAAGTTCTCTCCTCCCTTCAGAGAAAGGTACCTCCTTCTTTGATGGCCCCGTTCTTTCCACTGGGATCTCACTCACAGAGATCTTTCATTTAGGTTGTCTTTTTTTTTTTTTTTTTTTGCCAGAGTGTCTTGGCTTTCCATGCCTATAATACTCTCATGGGCTCTTCAGTCAGATCCAAATGCCTTAGGGGCTAATTCTGAGGCCAGAGTGCTGTTTGGGACATCTGCCATTCTGAGTCTGCGGTATATCCTGCTTCCCATGTTGGATCATTCTCTCCTTCTTAATTTTATCAGTTAATATTAGCAGATACTAGTCTTGTTTATGTGATCCCTTTGACTCTTAGACCTATCATTATGGTCAGCTGTGAACTGAAATTGATCACTTGGACTAGTGAGATGGCATTGGTACATGCCACCTTGATGGGATTGAATCCAAAAAAAAAAAAAAATTACAAAAGATCAGCTAAACAAAGAGCTGGTTTTTTGAAAAGATGCTGCTTCTGACCCCAACAACCCATATCAGCAGTGCATGTGTTCAAGTCCTAGCTCTGCTCCTGATTCTAGTTTCCTGCTAATGCATATTCTTGGAGGAGCAAGTGATGGCTCAAGTTCTAGGGTAACTGCCATGCACATGAGAGATTCAGATTGGGTTCTTAGATCCCCGCATGTACCTGGTTATGAATCTGTTTTTGTTGTTATCTCTCTTGCTCCCCACATAAACAGAATAAATAAATACTCATTAATATATAATGCATATATATTTTAATGAAATGTGACTATGGCAGGCCATTAACTAGACATTGGCATTTATTATTTCTTCCAAAAGTTCTATTATTGCAAGTATTAGATTATTTATAAATTGATATTCAGTTATATTGATAGCATATATCTGTAGTCATATATTGTCTTTTTTTAAAAAAAGATTTTTTTTATTTATTTATTTGACAGGTAGAGTTACACACAGTGAGAGAGAGACAGAGAGAAAGGTCTTCCTTCCATTGGTTCACTCCTCAAATGGCCGCAACGCCCTGAGCTACACCGATCTGAACCCAGGAACCAGGAACCTCCTCCGAGTCTCCCACACAGGTGCAGGTGCCCAAGCACGTGGGGCATCCTCCACTGCTTTCCCAGGCCACAGGAGAGAGCTGTGGGAGCAACTGGGAATAGAACCTGGTGCCATTATGGGATTCCGGCACCACAGGCAGAGGATTAACCTAGTGTCCCAAGGTGCAGGCCCTATCAATTGTCATAAGTGTTTATTTAATGCTTATTTGTGCTTTTATTTTTATGTTAAATTACATATTTGAATGTTTCTACTCTTTTTAGACAACTATAGGTTTTTCTTTGTAATGCACTATGAACAGATTTTAATTTGAAACTGGTTGACTTTGGAGTGTTTTATTTAAATCAGAAGAGAAAATACATATTCCTATGAACTCAGAAAAGTAATACAAAACCAAATATTTAAGAGAAATGGTAAAATTTAGGGATGTTTCTTAATGCTCCCTGAAAGCACCACAGTGGAAAATAACTCTCTGCTTTCTCAGCAGGTTGCTTGTAAATCCAAATGACGTGCACGATGTATTGAAATATTCCGTGACGGACTCGCCACATTTACTGTGGCATTAATATAAAAAGCTCCCCGAACATTCACCTTCTTGCTTACTGATGAGTGGAATTGTTTGTGTCTCAACTGGGACTAAAACTGGTAATCACCCCCTCTCAGCTTCTTAGCATATTGGCATTCCTTTTGAGGAAATTCTGAAACGACTGAGGAGCTAGATCAAGTCAAGAAGATCTTTTAAATAAGTCAGGTTAGCCCTTACCTACTAACGCATCCACATTCTCAAGGCTTATTTGTAGAGCAATTATTGCCTCTGGCACCACAGAAGTTCTAGAAATTAAAATAATGACTTTATCTATTGTTTCTTGTGTCAGCTACAGGTGTTACTTTTTCTAAAGTGATGCTTTCAGCTTAGGAATTCATCTGATTTTATTTTTTTAAAAGATTTATTTATGTATTTGAAAGTCAGAGTTACACAGAGAGAGGAGAGGCAGAGAGAGAGTGGTCTTCCATTTGATGGTTCACTCCCCAATTGGCCGCAATGGCCAGACCTGCGCCGATCCAAAGCCAGGAGCAAGGAGCTTCTTCCAGGACTTGGGCCATCTTCCACTGCTTTCCCAGGCCATAGCAGAGAGCTGAATCAGAAGTGGAACAGCCGGGACTGAACTGGTGCTTCAGGCAGGGCATTAACCTGCTACCCCACAGCGCCCACCCCTCCTCTGATTTTAAAAGTGAGTACTGGTTTCTTTATCCATGTATAAAATATTGTATAGATCCTTTTAATGGAATAATGATGTAGAATTTTGTTTTAACTGAAATTCTTTCTCAGTCAAGTTTTCTTACAAATGACTTTTTTTCTTAAAACAAATTGTAAACAATGTATGACACTAACAAAATTATTCCTTCTACATTTTGATGCAATGTACCCAGGTGGTATGATACATACACAAACATATATATGTAATATGTGATATATATTTATATATTATATATAATAGACTCTTAATGCCAACACTAATTTCTTATGTTGATACTACTGTCTTCATTTTACTAGTAGTGAAATTAGGATTCAGGAAAATTAGATAATATTTTCAATAACACATTTCTGAAAAACTTTAATTGGCCAGTACTTAAATTTAGGCATTTGACTCAAATATGTAATTTTGCAGGATTCATCTTATATTATAATGAAAAGCACTTTGCCCCCTACTCCAGTGATTATCAGCTGAGAGGAGTTACATTTGAAAAAATAATCTTTAATTATTTAAGAAAGATTTATTTATTTATTTGAAAGGCAAGTTGACAGAGAGAGGGAGAGACACAGAAATACATTCTGCGGTTTTGCCTCTTCTATGTCAATTATATTTTTAGTAAACACACTTTCAATTTGTTTTGCATTCTACTGTGCACTGAATTAAATATCTGTTTGGTTGTTCATAATTTTGTGTTGTATTTTAATCCCTTTATTTATTGTATGGTCAATAATGGCATCCTCTCTTTTATTGCTGCTTTTACTAAATGTATGTCTTCTCTTATTTTGTCATTCCAGTTTTCAGTAATTATGTCAATCTATTTCACAGAATATTCTTTTAGCTCATTGATTTTTCTTTTTTTGAGGATTTATATTTCATTGATTTCCACTCTAATATTTATTTTTACCTTCCTTCTTATTTGAAGTTCAGTTAGATTTTCATTTTCTAGTTTCTGAAAGTATAAGTTTACTTTATTGACTTGAAATGTTTCTTTTTTTCTAATGTGGATTTTTATAGCTATAAATTTCTCTTTGCTAACTGCTTTATTTTAAGCATATAAATTTCCATTTGTTTTGTTTTCATTTAAATTGATTTTTTTTTAATTTTTATTTTTTGACAGGCAGAGTGGATAGTGAGAGAGAGAGAGACAGAGAGAAAGGTCTTCCTTTTTGCCGTTGGTTCACCCTCCAATGGCCACTGCGGCCAGCGCATCTCGCTGATCCAAAAGCCAGGAGCCAGGTGCTTCTCCTGGTCTCCCATGCGGGTGCAGGGCCCAAGGACTTGGGCCATCCTCCACTGCCTTCCCGGGCCATAGCAGAGAGCTGGCCTGGAAGAGGGGCAACCGGGATAGAATCCGGTGCCCCAACCGGGACTAGAACCGGGTGTGCCGGCGCTGCAGGCAGAGGATTAGCCTGTTAAGCCACGGCGCCGGCCTCATTTAAATTGATTTCTAATTTCCCTCAAAATTCTTCTATGAGATAAGGAATTTTTAAAAAGTCTTGTTTAATTTCTAAGTATTGGTGAATTTCCCTACTTTTTTTATTGATTTCTAATTTAAATGTGCTGTGTTCAGAAAAATGTGGTTTATATGATTTTAATCATTTTATAAGTATTAGGAATTTGTTTAATTGACACATTTATAGTATATGACCTGTCTTGGACCATATTGCCTGTGCATTTGAAAAGAACATAAATTTTGCTATTGCTACATGACTAAGTTAGTTTATAGTTTTGTTCAAGAATATCATATATTTGCTATTTTTTTCTCTTTTATTAACAGTTAAGGCTGGTTTATTAAAGTTTCTGAATGCTATTATTTTTTATATTTTCCTTTCATGATTTTAGGTCAGAGCCCATAACTGTAAGGACTCTGTTGTTAGGTGCATAAATGTCTACATTCATCACATGTTCCTTAAGGATCATGTTTATTATTCACAGTTCTGTTTTCCTCGGAACGTCTTTCACCTTCAGCTTTCGCCTTTCAGTTTTTGCTGAATACAGGTCTTGGTTGTCCTGTTTCTTTTCCTTTCAGCCCATTTTATCTTGGCCTAATTTCTTGCTGTTGGGACGATAGCTGCTCTAATTGTTTTTCCCCTAATATTTCTCATTTGCTGCTCCAGACAAAATCTCGTTTTGAGTTTCAGATGTTTCACTGTAATGTGCTTTCATGTGCCTCTCTTTAAGTGTATGTATTAGCCAGAATGCTACCCCTGAGAAACAAGAGTATATATCTTAAATACATTTTATATTTTATACACTAGGTATACATAATACAATTAATACAAATATAATATATACATTATAAGTATGTATTCTTAATTTTTATACAGCCATTATGATATAGGAATTTGCCCCCTAAAATATTATATCGGAACAGGGCCCCTTTAAAGTTCCCCAAAAGTCCCATCTGGGTTACCATATGAAATCGGAATTTGGGGTGCCATACAATATCACCGTGTGCTCATAAATAAACTCCCAATATGAATAAGCCTGTGCGGGTTCTTGCCTAATATTCAGAGAAGAATTCTGAATACCAGCATCTATGAATGAGGCAGCATGGTACAATTTTAAGCTTGTATTCAGTGAGTGAAATACAGAGAACTGTGAGGGCTTTATCTAAAAGGGAGGGATATCTGGATTCATACCGAGTACCAGGAGCCAGCCACGTAGAGGAGCATTGAGGCCAGGAAGAATGAGGCGGGTGGCCCAAAGGCTACTCACTCTGGAGGCACAGGGCCATGCAGGCCCAAAGTGGCAAGAAGACCTTCTATCTTTTGGCAAGAAGCCAAAGAGAAAAAAGGGCCGGGCACACCATATCCCAGGCTTTTAATCCACTTTCAAAGGGGAATGGTTAATTAACCTGATTGATCAGTGTGTGGCCAGGTAGTGGCATGAGGTCACACAGGGGCCTGGTGAAGGTGTGGTCTTCCAGCTCACAAACTTGATCAATTTTATTCTATACGCCTGCCTACAGCAATTATAGTTTATGAAATAATATTAAGTAAGTAAACATAATGACATCATAGTATAGAGTTGTGATCAGAAATCCTTTCCTGTAAAGAAGGCTGCAGACAGAATTGGGAAGCCTAGGGACACAGTATGCTATAGATTTCAGATGTCACTAACCAACTATTGATGGGTCCTTGTGCTCTGCCATACTGGAGTGGCCTTCTATCCTTGGAAGTGTCCATTTGAGAAATAACCCACTGAGAGAGAACATCATTTTCTTTCTTTTTTTTTAACTTTTATTCAATGAATATAAATTTCCAGTGTACAGCTTATGGATTACAAAGGCTTCCCCCTCCCATAACTTCCCTCCCACCCGCAACCCTCCCCTCTCCTGCTCCCTCTCCCCTTCCATTCACATCAAGATTCATTTTCAATTCTCTTTATATACAGAAGATCAATTTAGTATAAAGATTTCAACAGTTTGCACCCACATTTTCTAAACTCACTTTCTCTAGAGCAAGAAGTTAAACTGGCTTATGAGGCTGATATTGAAACTGAGTGCTTCATGGCCTTTGGACATGACTGGTTTCTAGCCTGCAGTGCCATAGCACACCCACTGAATACCAAAAACCTACCCTTACCAGAGATAATTAGCTGACAGATGTGGGTCTCTCGGTGTACAACATGGGAAAGATTTGGACGTTGGAGGTGGGAGGTTACACATTGCAATTTAGACTTGTGATGTGTTCCTCAGACTGAATAGGAAAACTAGAGTTTTGAAGAAAGATATAAAGTAGAATGAAATTATTTCTTTATAGAGGTGTAGGTAAAGTGTAGGGCGAAGAGAAGTCACCGTCTAACATGGCTAAGGGGAGAGTCTTCAAGGAGAATGCAGCGTTCGGGTTTACTGAACGCACTCCATGACAGGAGAGCTTTGAAGTGCATGTGTTGCTGTAGTTGTAGTTAGCAAAAAGTAACTGCAATAAAACAAGCTGTGGAGACAAGGTTCCAAAGTGCCTTGGAGATTAGGCTATGGTGCTAGGGAGCTAGATGACAGAAAGTCTTGCTATTGATTTAGTTCTTTGAGTGGTAGATCGAAATGAGAGTGATACTATTTAAATTATATTTTAATATAGTGGTTCCTGGGTTAAAGGAATATAATGGAAAGGATTAAGAATCATTTACATAATAGAAGATTGAATTACTGTCACAGATTATCCGTTTTCAACACAACATAATTAACACCACTTATTGAGAATACTCTGACTTTACCGGAATCACTTTATTTATTTATTTTTATTAAAGATTTTTATTTATTTATTTATTTGAAAGGTAGAGTTACACAGAGAAAGAAGGAGAGGCAGAGGGAAAGACAGAGGTCTTCAATCTGCTGGTTCACTCCCCAATTGGCCGCAACAGCCAGAGCTCCGCCAATCCGAAGCCAGAAACCAGGAACTTCCTCTGGGTCTCCCATGCAGGCACAGGGGCCCAAAGACTTGGGTAGTCTTCTACTGTTTTCCCAGGCCATTGAAGAGAGCTGGATCCGAAGTGGAGCAGCCAAGACTTGAACCAACGCCAATACGGGATGCCAGCACTGCAGGCAGAGGCTTAACTCACTACACCACAGCGCCGGCCCCCAAGAATCACTTACATATATTATTCTAGGTTTTTGGATGAGAGGGCCCTCCTGTGAAAATTGAAGAAAGGAGAAAGATATTTTCCTGAAGAGAGTGTTGTCGGCAGAATCGTGGGAGAGCGTGGAACTCAAAGCTGTTACAATGTTCTTGGCAGCCACTCCGCTGCTGCAGAATGAGGCAGTGCAGACTCCAGAGGGTCTTGGACTATTCTGGGATTCAGCGTGTGCATGGTAGCTTCCTTCCAAACTTTTACGAACCACTTTTTTTTTTTTTGACAAGCAGAGTGGACAGTGAGAGAGAGAGACAGGGAGAAAGGTCTTCCTTCACCGTTGGTTCACCCTCCAATGGCCGCCGCAGCTGGCGTGCTGCGGCCGGTGCACCATGCTGATCCGAAGCCAGGAGCCAGGTGCTTCTTCCTAGTCTCCCATGCAGGTGCAGGACCCAAGCACTTGGGCCATCCTCCACTGCACTCCCAGGCCACAGCAGAGAGCTGGACTGGAAGAGGGGCACCGGGACAGAGTCCGGCACCCTGACCAGGACAAGAACCCGGGGTGTCAGTGCTGCAGGCAGAGGATTAGCCAAGTGAGCCATGGCGCCGGCCTACGAACCACTTTTATACTTCAGATAAAGAGTTGTAATGCTTTCTTCCTCAAACCTCAGTAACATGAACCTTACTTGTGGCATTGGTTTTATCATATTCATGCTATGAACATTTGCCACATCTTCCTATAATGTTGTAAGCCTCTAGTTATGCAGTAAGTCTTTGTGCACAGAATATAGAATGGCTTCAGAATTCCTGATTTAATGCTAAATGATGTAGTTGTTGGGAGTGTAGTGGATAAAACACAATCCACAAAATGGGAATATGATCCTATCTTTCTGATACTACTACCTTTGAATTTAATAATGGCCTCCTTGCCAGTGGAAAATGGAAAATGAAACAATGAAAGTTATTAGCATGTAACTTTAAAACAATAAACCATATAATTACAGACATTTCAGTGTGTCCAAGGCAAATTTGGAGAGATCAAGTAGTCATAGCAATATAATATGATGGAGAAAATAAAGAATACAGAATCAGGGATGGACTAGCATCTTCAAAACATACTGGAGAACTTGAGAAAGGAAATTGACAGACTTGTTTTTCAGTATTTCCAGTTTTAGGCTAAGACTCAGAAATAATTTTTTATAGTCTCATGGCTAAAATTTATGAAAATGAAATTCAAAGTCTTTTCTGTGGCTAGCTAAATTATTTAAAAGAGAAATCAATGCATAGTCTCATCAGCTCTCTTTTGTTGGGGGCATTGTTTTAGAATGATTAAAACCCTGAGAATAAGAGCAGAAGGCTAGCAAAATTGTTAATAAGTCTAATTACCTGACTTCAAAATTTTCAATAGAAAATCATTGAATTATAAAATAAAACTGAGTAATGGAAATCACAAAATATTAAAAAATATGAAATTAGAAAAAATTCTGGAATTTGGAGTTATCTCAGTATTGGTTTAGAATGCTACAAATTATCCTCAAAATATTTTATTTTAAAATTAAAAAATTGTTGTTAAGTTGGATTTTATCAGTATTGTATTGACTTTAGACACAATTTTGCTAAGGGGATACAGCCATTAATTTAGCTACAGATCATAACCAGAAACAAAGAAATTTACTGAACTGAATTTGCTAGTTACTAACAATTATTTAGAGGAAAATGACAGGTTTTAGAAACAACGATTGTAAAAAGCCTAAGAGAGATCCTGCAAAGAGATTTGTGATCATCAACAACCATTATGCTACATTTTAAATTAAAATAATTTATTTACTAAGTTCAAATGAAGACAAAGTGATTTTATGTAATAAACTATAGTCTATACATAAAAGTCAATTAGTGAATAGGTCAGTCATAAAACCCATCAAGCATAGAGATGCACTGGATATTATTAAAAAGATTTAATGGGAATGCAAAGCCATCAATGCAATAGAGCTTATAGATTATTAAAAATTACTAATGTAATCAGAAACAATCTTCTTTATGTAATCACTGCAAAAAATGTGAACCACTTAGAAAGGAAGATGAAATACAAACAAATAATATATATTGAAAGTCTTCTGGGTATTGTATTAAAGTACTAATTGCTATCATATTTAAAAACATTCATAAGTGATAGCATGTTACATAATGTGAAATAATAATAATAGAATAATCAAATTCACTTTGATAGAACATGGAGTGGTTGCTAGTGGTTAAGGGGAGACTGGAATGGGAACATAAAGTTCTGGAGATAAATGGTGGTGATGTTCACAGAATAATGTGAGTGTTCTAATGCCACTAAATTATACCTTTAAAATTGATAAAAATGGTAAATTTTATATTATGTATTTTTCACAACTAAAAAATAAATAAACACAATTATACGACATTAACTCTACTTTCAAGAAATGTGTGATCTGTTCAGGAGACAGGGCAAGAAGAGGCCAATTATGATGTCACTCATGATGTATGACAGTGCTTGACAAATTGTCAAAGCCATGCATGGGATTTATTTCTTTCCTATAGGCACACCTAGTTACAGCACGGCCACATTATTAATCACGGTTAGCCTTGTAGCCTCTGTAGCCTTTGGAGCTTCTATTTAGGTTGCCTCTAATCTTGTAAAGTCTTGCCGGTTTGCATCAGTGTGCTATAGAGTTCTATTGGTTTTGTGCATATATCATAGAATGAAATGTTTGAGAAGAACTGTGTACTGAGTTTTATAAGTTTAGAAAAAGAGAGATCACTATGTTTTGGAATAGATGTGTGGAATTCTATAAGCAAGAAGATATTTTTAAAGCATAGAAGATGAGTATGAGTTTCATTAGCATTTAGGTTGCACAGATTCTGGAGAGAATGCAATGGTAAGGAGGTGTGAAGTGTGTGCAGGAAATGATGATAAATATATTTCATTTTAGTAAAAATGATACTAGAAAGGAATGGAGGACATACATTTGGAAAGCAGATTAAGGAAAGCTTTGGAAGTTCCATGAATGATAAGTGAAAGCATTTGGAGATTTAATCTTTGATTTTTCAGACCCATTTCACTCATGAATTATAATTTTATGATAATGGCCATAAAATAAGTTGTAAATTGACTCTCTTGGTTTTTAAAATAAACAGAAAGAAGAAGGGATTTTAAAAGTTGACTTTTAAATGAACTCTCTCAGTAAAATCTAATTCTAAGAACTTTATCAGACCTAAGAATGATTTTTTTTGGAATGCACGTATGTGTACAGTTTTAATATGTTTAAATCTTTGACAGGTGACGAAAATATTTGGTCTCAGATCTAACCAATGAAAGAGAATTCACATACATTAGCGTCACTAATTTTGAATACCCCACTAGGTACCCTATGATCATTTTGTTTACATTGAAATTAATAGATATCAAAAATTAATAGATATCAAACAGATATCTGATGCAGCATGTTTTTCCATCCATTAATTCGCTTATGTGATTTCTTCTGTACTTTTGTTTCATTTTGCTGGATTGCCAAGTTAATGAAATAGTGAGAGGACATGATTTCTCTGCTACAACGACCCAGCATTTAATCATGATCTGTTAGTCACGTATTGCAATTTAAAAAGTCCCTATCATCTTCTGCAACCACCTTGTTCTGATAATTGGAGGTCCCTATACCCTATTATTGTATGCCATTCAGGTGTCATGAGTGCAGTAGCCCCTGAGTTATATGAAAAATGTTAAGTCTCAAGACATCATACATGATTTATGATGATTGTTTTCTTCTCAATTTAACTTTATTCTCCTGGGAACTGGAAATGAATCAGTCCTCAAATCACCCTCGGGCTTCTAAAACAGAGGCAAGAGAATTGTGAGCCCCTTGCATCTGGCAAAGGGCACTTCCTCCCAAGTGACGATATGTCAAAACTGGTCCAGTTGAAAGAAATATTTCTAAATGTCCTTGAATTTTTCCAGGACACTGAATTCAGTCAAGAAACCAGAACAAGAAGTGCTATAAACTAGATAGTTTAAGGCAAGGGATTCACAACAATATTATCAAGGAGATCTCTAAACAGGGTATTGATAATGAAAACATATTCATACTTGCTAAGATTGTTCTCTCTGCTTTTTTTTTTTCCTTCTTGTACTCAATAACCTCTCTTTTGTCCTGGAAATATCTTGAGCCCAAATTAATTGCAAGCCAGTTGTTAATAACAGATTTACTCACAATGTATTGAGAGTTCATTGTAGGTACAGTGATAACTAGGCACTGCAAAAAAAAAAAAATCTTTAACAAGAAGTTATACTATGCCAGATATTTGTGATATTACAAGTTTGTAAAAACTAAATGCATCTACTGAAAAGTGACACAAACATTGGGTTCAGCATTGTGGCACTGGTGGGTTAGGCCTCTGCTTTGTGATGTCAGTATCCCTGTTGGAGTGCCAATTTGAGTTTCAGCTGCTCTGCTTCTGAACCAGTGTGAATAGGAAAGCAACAAATGACAGCTCAAATACATGGGCCCTTGCCACCAATGTGAGAGTCCAGATGGACTTTCTGGCTCTGGCGTTGGTCCTGCCCAGTCCTACCTGTTGTGGCCAACTGGAGAATGAACCAGAGGATGAAAGATTCTCTCTCACTTCTCTCTCTCTGCCTCTCTGTAACTCTGCCTTTCAAATAAATAAATCTTAAAAAAACCAAACATGTTTATCTTCCATGATTTTTGATAACTATTTTAAAAAACACTATCAATATTTAGACAGTATGAAATTTGCTCAGGTGTTGCTGAATTTCTTCTTCTTTTGACTTTTTTGACATATACAAAAATTATATATATGTATGTATATATGTATATATATGGGTTACCAAAGGATGTTTTGACACATGTATATGTTTTATAATGCCCAATCAAGATAAATCTATCACCTCAAGAATTTAATGCTTTTTATGGTGAGAACATTAATCATCCTAAAATAATTTTAATAGAAAAATACATAGTAACTTATTATTATATAAAACCAGAGAAATGCTTATTATTAGGTAACTATAACTTGATGTCTTTTAATCAGTCTCTCTTTCTCGCTTCCTTTCCTTGCCTAGCCTCTCATGGTCATCATACTCTTTATGTCTGTGAAATCACTTTTCTTTCAGACTCCATATTTCAGTAAGATCATGTAATAACTATCTTTCTATACTTTTCTTATTTCATTTTACATAATGGCCTCATTTCCAACCAGGTTGTTGAAAAGGTCAAGATTTCATTTATTGTGGTTGAGTAGTAGTCCATTGTGTATGTGTCTGTGTATGTATCATATTTCTTTATCTCCTCACAAGTAGATGGACTATTGTATTGTTTTCACACTTAAGTTATTTATATTATTTATTTATTTTATCTAAATAGTGAAAAGACACACACACACACAGAGAGAGAGAGACAGAGAGAGAGAGAGAGAGAGAGAGAATGTCTTCCATATTCTAGTTTATTCCACAAATGCCTGCAATATCTGGGCATGAGCCAGGCCATAGCCATGAGCCGGAAATTCAGTCCAGATCCCCAATATTAGTGGCAGGTATCCAAATACCTGAGTCATCAGTTACTGCCTCCCAGGTTGTGCACCAGCAAGTATCCAGAATGGAGAGTAGAGATGCCACTCAAGCCCAAGCACTCTGATACAGGTCGAGAGTATCCCAGTTGGCATCTTAACCACTGTGACTCTCACCTCTGTTTCCATTTCTTGTCTATTGTGAATAGTACTGCAACAAGCATCAGACTACAGATAGCTCTTTGGTAAACTGATTTCATTTCTCCTGGATGTATACCCAGTATTGGGGTTCCTGAGAAATATGATAGTTTTATTTTTTGTTTTTGAGAAAAATCCTTACTGCTTTCCTCAATGGCTACACCTATTTACATTCCTACCAGCAGTGTAGAGTTTTTTGTTTTTTCTACCTCCTCTCCAGCATTCATTATCAACCAAACTAACAGTAGAAAATTGATGTCTCATTCAGTGTTCAAAATTATTTATTTGTTTGTTTGTTTATTTACTTATTTGAGGAAGGGAGTGAAAGTGAGAGATAGAGAGAGAGACAGAGCTACGACTTGCTGGTTCACATTCTAAATGTCCAGGAAATTAATCCAGACCTGTCATGTGGGTGGTAGGGACCCAATTATTTGAACTATCAGCACTTGCCCCCAAGGGCTGCCTTAGCAGGATGCCCAATGGCATCAAACCCAGGAATTCTAATAGAGAACTAGGTTTTCTTAACTGTAAGACCAAAACTCACCTCTTTTTATGGTTTTAATTTGCATTTTCTTGACTATTAGTTTATTGAGTGTTTTTCCTGAACCTGTTGGTCATTTTTATATGTCTTCATTTGAGAAATGTCTATTTAGGTCTATTGACCTGCTTTTAATTGGATTGTTTTTGTTGTTTTGTTGTTGGATTGTTTGAGTTCCTTATATGATCCTATAATTAATCCCTTGTCAGATACATAACTTGCAAATATTTTCTCTCATTGTGTAGGTTGTCTGTTTACTCTGATGAATGTGTCCTTTGCTATACAGAAGCTTTTCTTTGTTGAAATCTTACATTTATATTTTTGGTTTTACTTCTTGTGCGGTTAGACCCAGATTCAAAATACACCCTTGCCTGTTTCAATGTCCTAAAGTATCTCCCCTAGCTTTCTTTGAGAAATTTCAAAGTATCTTGTCTCAAATTTAGATGTCTAATCCCTTTGGAGTTGATTTTTATATATGTTGAGAGATAAGACTCCTAGTTCCATACTTGTATGTGTGGCTATCCAATTTTTATAGCAAAGTTTATTGGAAATGCTCTCCTTTTTTCAAACCAGTGTTCTTAGCATCTTTTCAAAGATCAATCAGCAATAGGTGTGTGGGTATATTTCAAATGTCTCTATTCTGTTTTATTACATTATTATATGTGTCTATCTTTATACCAGTGCCATACTACTTTTGTTACCATAGCTTTGTAATATATTTTAAAGCAGATAGTAGGTGTCTCCTGCTCTGTACCTTTTGCTGAAGATTAATTTGGATATTTGGGATGTTTTGTGGTTCCATACAAATTTTAGTAGTGTTTTTTTCTAGTTATGTGAAAGATGTCATTGGTATATTGACAAGAATTACACTGAATCTGTAAATCATTTTGGCTATTATGGATATTTTAAAAACAGATTTTTTCCAATCCAGGAACACAGAATGAATTTCTTCGTGTTCTCTTCAATTACTATCATCAACAATCAATGGTTTTGTTTACAGTGCTCTTTCATCTCATCAGTTAATTATATTTTTAGCAATTTTATTTTTTTTATATTTTAGTTATGAGAAATGACATTATTTCTTGGTTTTATTTCTTATTTTAGAAAATTTCCTATTTGTGTACAGCAAAACTACTACTTTTACATATTGAGTTTGTATACTGTAACATTGCTGAGTTTATTTGTTAACTCCTATAGCTTTCTCATGGAGTTTTGGGGTTTTCATATCACCTGCTAACAATGACCAATTAACTTTTTCCTTTCCAACTGGGATTTCCTTTATCTCTTTCTCTTGTCTAATTCTCTGGCTAGGTCTTGCAGTGTTATGTTGAGTAAAAGTGGAAAAAGTGGACATACTTGCCTTGTTTCAGATCTTACAAAGTTTTCAGTTTTCCCCACTCAATATGATATTAATTGTGGGCTTGTTACATATGCCCTGTATTTTCTTCTTTCTGTATCTAATTTGTTCAGCATTTTCATCATAAACAGTTGAATTTTTATAAAATGCATTTTCTGCATCTGAAATGATCTTATGAATTTAGTCCTCTTTCTTATTGATTTGCCTATGTTCAACCATCCTTACATCCCTAGAATTAATCCCAATTGATCATGATCATCTTTAATGTATTCTTGGATTTGGGTTTTAGTATCTTGATGAGGTTTTTCCCTTCTATGCTAATCAAGGACATCGGTATGGGTATGTGTCTTTATTGTTTTTATGTCCTCTGGTTTTGTATTGAGTTAATGCTATTCACAGAGAAAAAAAATGGGAGAGTTTCATTATTTTCTATGTTTTGCAATTATTTAGGAAACAATGACATTAATTATTCTTTAAATGTTAGTAAAATTTAACAGTGAAGGCATCCAGTTCTGAATTTTTCTGCAATGGGAAACAGTTAATAATTTTGTTTATTTAGGTATTCTATTCTTTCATTATTCATCCTTTGTAAATAACAAGTACCCAGGATTTTGTCGATTTCTTCTAGGTTTTTCCAATGTGTTGCCATACAATTATTCATAGGAATCTCTAATATTCCTTTGTATTTTGATGGGGTTGGCCATAATGTCTCCCTTTTTATTTACTGATTTGATGTATTTAAATATTCTTTTATTCCCTTGACTAGTCTAGCTAAGGGTTTGTCAATTTTGTTTATCTATTCAAAGAACTAAGTCATCTACTCATTGACATTGTTGTATTATTCATTAATTTATGCTTTGGATTTTATTATGCTTTTCCATCTCCTAGTTTTGGATTGACATGTTCATGTATTTCTAGTTCCTTTAGATACACCAGTAAGTTGCTTATCTGATATTTTTTCTGTTTTTTTTAATATAACCATTGACTGCTACAAACTGCCCTCTTATTCTGCTCTGCTGTATCCCACATGTTTTTGTGTATTGCGCTTCCATCTTATTTCATTTCAATTTTTTTTTAATTTTCTCCTGAATTTATTTTAAGCCATTAGTAGTTGTTCAGGAAATAATTGTCTAATTTCCATGTATCTATGTAGTTTCCAAAGTTATTCTTGTTAATTTCTAATTTTACTGCATTGTGTTCAGAAAAGATACCTGATATGATCTTTATAATTTAAACTTTATTGAGGCTTGACTTGTGATATACTATATGTCCTGGAGAATGTTCCAGGTGATGTGGGAAAGACTATGTATTCTGCAGTTATTGGATGGAATGTTATGCCTTCCACCCATTTGGTATTCTGAGATCTCTCTTGAGTACCAGTTACTCAGCTATTTTCTGTTTTCCTGCCATCCCAAAATTCCCATAAGCTTTCTGCACTCTTGTTGATTCTTTTTATCCTCTGACTCTTTATTTTGAAACAGTCTTTGAGCTAAATGATTATTTCTTTGTTCTATTTTGCTATTAATGAATTCTATCACATTTTAAATTTCATTTGGAATGCTTTTCAATGTAAAGATTTCTATTTTTACTTATTTTATTTACTTGCTTTATTCTGTCAGTCTCTCTCTTTGACCTATTTTGAAATCTTCACCCAAGCATCTGACAATGTCAATCTGAGACAGCTGATTTCTGGAACTTAACTTTGTTAGATGAGGTCATGGTTTCCTGAGAGTTTGTGATGTGTGTTGGCATACATATAACATTGCCCTTTCATTGAAAGATTAATATTTTGTCTTTGTAATGTGGTCTAATCTGTGACTGTCATTTCAGACAGTCTAATCAGCCTGCTTATTTTCTCTACATCTGTGGACACTGCTGCCACTTCAGCACTAGGTGATGCCCTAAATTTAGATTTGCTGCAAACTCGTTGTTAGTTCAAGATCACTGACTCAGTGACACACTGAGCTCAGATTTGCTCCATACCCACAGTTCTGTCCAGCTCAGAATGTAACAGGAAGGCATTCAAAAATGATTCTTCCATCCCTACAAGCCTCTTTCTGGAGGCAATCCAGGTGCAGATACCCAGTCATGTGAAGCAGCACTTCAACTTTGAAGTGCTAGGTCACACCAAGATCCTAAAGCTGATCCAGGCCAGGGCAGCATGGGAAACAATCAATTCCTATACCTCTAAGTTCTGTCTAGTACTGAGACAGTAGCCCAAAGCCACTGTGAGTAGCCACAGTGATGCTGGCTAGAACATAAGTCCAATCAACTGGGGCCATGGGACTTCACTTAGCAATGAGGCTGGTCTACTGGCACTGAGATTAGAACTTTCAGGACCTAGAAGAATGCTGGCACTGAATGCAGGTCTAGCCCACCAGGGCATATGTCCTTGCCTGATGTTTAGCAAGTCTAGTGACTCTTTTTGCATGCACTGCTCTAGTCATGGGAACCATCAGAATCTGTGCAGCATGGTTTTACCAGCCTGGCACAAGGTACCAATGGAGTCCTGTGATTCCTTCTATCTGCTGAGGTTGGGGAAAGGGTGATAAAGGCAATCCCTTGTCCACTTAGACTTGCATTAATCAAGTTCACAAATAGGTCTCACAGTCTCCACATCCTGTGCAATTGTAGGGGTGTATTCCAGGCACATATTAGGCAGGTAGTGATGCAAGATGAAACAGAGCACATTGATGTGTATATACAGAGTGCTGGATCTAACTCTAGAAGCTCCCTCTGTGAGTATTGGCTTGAGGACAGAGACATTTTGGTCTTTATCAGGTACTGGATCTTACTATTGTAGCCCCGCACTGAACTCCAAAGCATGGTCCTACACTTCCCTATCCTTCCCTACTCCTCAGTGGCTGAGGTCCTACTCTGCTGTCTGCCAGACATTGAGAGAGGAGAGGTAGAGAAAGTCCTTTAGCTGCCTCACCAAGGAGGGTCTAAAATTTCAGTCTGAAAGGACAGACCTGGGTGTATGGAACATGGGACTCTGGAAGCCATTAGTTTTCATGGCATCAGGCTTGGACTATAAGTACATAAGATGCTTGATTTAATTCATACTGCCTTTCCCAGCAGAAGGCAATCACCTGTCTCTATGCTATACTACTGGGACTGGGGGAAGGGTGACATGGGTAACTCTTATCTTCTTGCTTTCCTCAAGACTCTTTTCTTGTTGTTATAAAACCAACATTTCAACATCACTTGGCTTCTAAAGCTGTTTTGAAGGTGACTTAGTATGTGAAGAGATATTTTCATTGGTGTCTCAAATGGGGAGATGATTACCTGAATATCTTATTCAGCTGTTATCATGCTGCAAGCCCCCAATGATGCTTTTGTTTTTGTTACAGAACAAGACTGACAACACTCAAATGATTACCATAGGAAACTAGAGGAAATGAGGCTAACACATTATATTTCATACACTAAAGGGAACTAATTACATGTAGCTACAAAGAAGGATGAGGCGATGTCTTATGTACTGATATAGAATTGCAAAAGGAAAAATGGAAGGCTCAAAAATTTGAGGAGCACTCAAGCAATTATATAAAATTCTTCCATGTAGGAATGATATATATGAAACAGTATATAAGAAACTAGTCACAGAGGTTATTTCTAGGGAATGGACATATTGCTTAGAGAGGACATAGTGTAGAAAGTAGTTCTTTATAACATGTATCTTTTGATTTCATTTATTATAACAATGCTTTATCTATTGAAAGTGAATTGCTTCAAACTACATTAAAATTTTTCATTTTAGAAAAGCACTTTATTTTATAACATGCTCATAATTGGCCACCGAACATGTTTCCATTGGTAGCAATTAACTAATCATGAATAGATCTTTACAAATTTAATAACTTAAATGTTGTTTTGTTTTTAGAAAAACTGCTTTCCTGTACCTACTAATTCTTGATCCTATTTGTAACTCCTGAATGTAGGTATATCTAGTATAACCTCTTTCCCTCAGGCATTTGTAAAATGCCTTTGTATCAACCCAAGTTCTTGCTTCATGGGTGTATATTCTCAGTCCCTTAAAACATTATTCTGTGAGATGATGTTCAGGTTTTACAAAATCTTCACTCTCACTGATTTAGTTTTGTTTACTGTACCCTCTTAAAAATCTGCCAATGGGTCTGGGTCTGTGGCATACCAGGTAAAGTTGCCGCCTGCAGTGCCGGCATCCCACATGGGCACTGATTCGAGTCCTGGCTGCTCCACTTCCAAACCAGCTCTCTGCTATGGCTTGGGAAAGCAGTAGAAGATGGGCCAAGTTCTTGGGCACCTGCACCCATGTGGGAAACCCAGAAGAAGCTCCTGGCTCCTGGCTTTATATTAGCGCAGCTCCAGCTATTGAAGCCATCTGGGGAGTTAACCAGCAGATGGAAGACCTCTCTCTCTGGGTCTCCTTCTCTGACTTTTAAGTAAATAAATAAATCTTTAAAAAAAAAAAAGCCAAAATCATTTGACCAACTAAAAGTACAGAAGCTAGTATAATTTTTCTTTTTGATAGTGACATTATGCTTTTATTCCTACAATATAAATTACATATTTGTCATTACAATATTTTATTGACTCATTTATTTTTCAGTGAATTAACATTAGTAGGTTATTTCCTTTGAGTACATCATTTGGACTAATGGTATTTTCAGGATCAAAAACAAGGCAAATTGAGATTAAATCTTTACTTTGCTTACCAATAGGGTTATGTTAGACAAATTTAAAGCTTTGACATCTTAAATTGTGAAACAAGATGTTGTGAGACATGCTGTAAGAAATTTTTTGGTAAAATTTAAATGAGATTTCTCCTATGATCTCTGATGCGCGGTTATGACATTTGAGATAAAGCAATTGAAGCTATTAGATGGGGATATGAAAATGTCACCAAAAGGCATTTTCAGTGAAATTTCTGTAAGTTGAGACTTGCAGAAATTCTGATAATATGAAAAAAATTTATATTATGTTCCTTGTAAGCAAATTGAGAAGGGAGATCAATTATGTAAATGTAAATGAATGACAAAGGAAAAATGTAGTACTTCAATTAGAACTTGATTATGCTTTCTCTTTCAAGAAAGAAAGACATAAATGTATTTTCAGGTGACAATGCCATGAAAAAAGATAATAGTTATAGTAAGATTCTATAAAGAGTCGCATGTGATAGAATCAAGGATACAAATTAGGTTTAGTTCTGGATCATAAAGATTCTTCTCTTGTATATGAGGTAGCACAAGAAAAATATTAGAGGGCTTTTTTTGAATTCTAGAAAGAAAGAAAATTCAAGAATCTTCATTACTTTGCCCTAATAATTTCAGTGCAGCCAGATGGATAATCCTCTGAGATAATGAGGATAATATAAAGGATCAGCTGGAGACAAGTTTTCAAAAACACTGAAGACAATAAAAGAGATTGAAAGCGTAACTATATCACTAGTGACAGAAACCGCAAGAAATTCAATTGGTAGTCAAAAAAATGAAGTCAGAAATAGATAACATAATCAAAATATTGTAGTAATCCTATCTTTCTTTGTCACTTTCACAGATCAAAATTCCCAGTACAAAAAAATGGCAATCAAGAATTTTGATCTTATTTCTCCAAGACTGGGGAATCTCTTAGCCATTTCCTACAGTTTTGGATCTCTTTGCCATTAGCTTTAAATCAAGATGATGACACAGGAGTCTAATAAAATGTGCTTGATTCCTCTCTCATTTATGTCTGCTAAGTTGTCCAGGAAATTACTGATTAGATCACTCCACCCTCCTCCTTCAGTCATTCCATATATCATCAGACTCTACACCATGTAAATACACACAATACTTTTTTTGGAAAAAAAAATTCTAAAACAAAAATACTGCAGGTGGCGGCATCCCATATGGGCACCAGTCCTGGCTGTTCCACTTCTGATCCAGCTCTCTGCTATGGCCTGAGGAAGCAGTTGAAGTTAGCCCAAGTCCTTGGGCCCCTGCACCCATGTGGGAGACCCGGAAGAAGCTCCTGGCTCCTGGCTTCAGATCAGTGCAGCTCTGGCTATTGCAGCCAACTTAGGAGTGAACCAGCAGATGGAAAACCTCTCTCTCTGGCTCTCCTTCTCTCTCTGTGTAACTCTGACTTTAATAAATAAATAAATTTTTTAAAAAAAGGTTAAATAGTAGGTGAGTCAGTGATTTTCTTACCTCAGTTAGAAAGGTGATTATCCTTTCAGACCTACTCATTCACAGGCAAGATATGTCCTTGGAGGAGCTCTTTGTCCTCATGAAAAATTTATGTCAACAGGAGCCTTATATTATTCACACAGAGCTTTCTTTTCAACTCTGTGGATTTTGGGAAAACAATCCTTTCTCTGTTTCAATAGGAGAAGTAACATCCTCTATGAATTGTTATACATCTTCTAACTTGAGCAATGTTTCAAGGTCTACCCTGATAGTATTTGTTCAACTTTTACAAGATTCCATGGTAGTTGTGAGTAGGAAAGGTTTATCTTTTAAAAAATAATTTAGTCTTGCATCAGTTGGAAATATTCTCTGAAGCATTGCCTAATTATTAATCTGAAGTAAACATTATTTCTTGAACCTGGTTTCATTTCAAGAAAAGCAAAAAAATGTTGATGATACATTTCCCTAATTATTTTCTTTGTAACCCAAAAAGGTTGGCAACAGCTCATATGCTATAGTTTTCATTAAAATATTGTAATGTTGTAAATCACCCAGATGGAGGTGGGTCATGGTATTGATGACATATTTGTAGCATGGATAGAATGGATTTATAATTATTTTATTTGCTTATTTCTTCCTCCCTCTGTTTATTCCTTCTAAGAAATCTCTGATGAATTGATATGAAACTAGATGCAGTGTGGTTTTCCCAGACACATCTATCCTCAAATATTAATCATATCAATTATTATGGGAGAGAAATGTGGAATATGGTAGGAGATTATTGAACATTTTCAATGGCTAATTTTTAGGTTTATTAATTACATTTACAGAAAAATGGGAATTCAAAACACAAGTTATAGAATGAAAGACTGGAAGAACTCTAATCGAAGTATTTTTGTGGTTATAATTTATTAAAGATGCCGTTGCTATAAATAGATGTGAATAAAAGAAGTTATTAAGTGGTAGTATGAAAAGAGCCTGGAGCCATTTCTGGTGATCCAGACAGAAAAAGGAGTAACTCTCTATCCTAGGTGCCTAGGGATCAAGTATGGAAAGTAGCAATAAATACTGTTTTCAGGAATGAAATTTTCCCTAATTTAAGAGGGATTCTATATATCTACTAAGGCTTGCATGTGGACTGAAAAACAATTTAAAAACTTGAGGCTATGAGAAAAATTGTTTTTAAAAGAGTAGTTGTTCTAAAAAATACCGATAAGTGGATGAATGGTAGAGATGAGGAGAAGGTCCAAGGATAGAGATAAACAATTAGATAAGATTGGCACAGGAAGACAAATATGTGAAAATTTTATCATGACCATCATTTACAAACATCATCATATAGGCATGTGGAGATGCTTGCAGGGAGACATCAGCCATAATTGTAACTCCTAATTGTAACTCTTGACTCCTAAGGAAACTCTCACTCACTAAGGGAAAGCATTCCCCATGTTCTACACTTTGCATTCTCCAAAGGTCTGAGATGCTCTGTTGATCATTGTTTTCTTCCATTGTAAGTAAACTTGCTCAACTTTTTGAGTCTCAAACAGTTCATGCTAGAACATTTCTATCCACAAGATATGTCCTCTAAGTGACGTTATCTCTTTCTACCTACTCTGTGTAGTTTCCTCCCTGGGAATCACACTGCCCTTTCCAGGAAGTTAGACAAAGTTCTTCAATGGCAATGTCATATTCTAGTAGTTTGTGATAATCTTAGCCTTCCTGGCAAAAAAAAAAAAAAAAAAAAAAAGAATCAAGATTTCTTCATCTCTATTCTATTTCTGATGTATATTTCTAGCTTCCTCAGGCTCCTTTCCAAGATTCTGGAAAACATAAGTCTTCAGTTTTAAGACTGTTTAAAGAATACTCATATTAATGTTATTTATTTGTTAATTTTTAAAGATTTTATTTATTTGTTTGAGAGGTAAAGTTACAGACAGTGAGAGGGAGATACAGAGAGAGGAGGAGACAGAGAGAAAGATCTTCTTTCTGCTGGTTCACTCCCCAAATGGCCGCAAAAGCTGGAGCTGCGCCAATCCGATGCCAGGAGCTTCCTGTGGGCCTCCCAGATAGGTGCAGGGGCCCAAGTTATTGGGCCATCTTCTACTGCTTTCCCAGGCCACAGCACAGAGCTGGATTGGAAGAGGAGCAGCTGGGACTAGCACCTGAGCCCATATGGGATGCCGGTGCTGCAGGAAGAGATTTAATCTACTGCCCCAAAATGCTGGCCCAATAATAATGTTATTTAAAGACTCTTCCCCACATTTCTCAGAAAGCTCGTATTCATAGTTTCAGTGCACCAACAAGTTCCAGCTTTCTGACAAGGGACATAGATTAAGTTTCATGTAAATTTTGCTACACTTAGTATAAGATCAACGATAAAATACATTACTATTTTCCTTGGATACTCACTATCAACAATTACTGTTGACTTTGAACATAAAATTAAAATACACAAATTACCTCTCACAGAATACAGCTTTCTCAAATAACTGTGGCAATAATGCATAAAATCTTATTATGGTATTGTACGAACTATACAGTACCTTGTCATTGCTATCTAAAGCACCCTGATAATGGATGTACCATGAATTCGATGTGCCATATTATCAGTTATAGTTTTCTTGATGGCGTACTTTATGTAATTGATTATTTGCAATAAATTATTTTCTGTGATTAGCCAGATCTCTTCCTAATGATCCAGTTGCAAAAGGCATTTGGTCACATAGACATGTCTCACATAATTGAATTAAACATATCATATCAATTTTAATATTTTATCTATTAATAGATAATACTAAAATTGTATAACAAATAACCATTATTTTATTCCAGTTTTAGATTTATGCTTCTTATCAAACATTAAACCTTGCTAAGTTGCACAAAGCACTCATAATTTTCTGTTTTCCAAAAATAGGCCCCTATCATTTCTCTAAGTAAAAGCTATTTTGACATTAGCCCCTAAGTTCTTGCTCCACTGAAACAAAAACAAAACTACAGAGCCTGCTGTAACATACCTCTCCTGCTGAGTCCCCATCGGTTCAGGTGTTAAAATTGGGACTTTTTTTTTTTTTCCATGCCCTTGATATATGAAAACAAAACCAGAAGGAAACTTGTTGAGGAAACTGTGTTTTAAACAGTAGTAGCTTAATCTGTTGATTTACAGGCTACTGATTTACAAGCTGTGAATGAATTGAAGCCTTCAGCAACAGGAAGCTCTGCCGTTGGGAAACCCTATAGCTACAGCTGCAGCCCAGGGACCTGCTTGACTGCTTACAGGAAAACTCACTCCAGGAGCCCTCTGTAATCAGAGTTGTTAACCAGAAGGAAATGTCTTCAGTGTTCTTACATGGCTCTTAATCAGATACTGACAGAGTGCCTTTGATCAATGCATTTGCACCATGAGGTTAGCCATAGGGTTCAGTATGTCCACATAGATTTCACAGTCAGCTCCAAATGTACACAACCAACAGAGAAACTATTCAAGGCTGATCCTGTTGCTGGCTCCATCTCTGTCCTCTCAACCTCCGGGGTCTGTTGTAGGGATTAATGAGCGGCATTTTTCAAGTATCTTGCCATCTCTGGACTAGAACTGAGAGTAAAACATGAGGCATTGTTGTAGAGGCCCGTTTGTTACTTCTTTGATATCTCCACATGTCTTAATTGAAACCTCAGACAGTGGCACCAGCCTGCTGGCCTGTGTTAGGCCTTTAAAAGCACAGTAGTGGAGAGAAAGAAACCTCAGGGAGGATTCTTCTCAGAGGCAGAGATCACTGGTGGGTGAAATGACCCCGGCTGCGTGATTTTTCATTTGCCAGTTTGGTTGGTATCCAGAATGCGTGACTTGAAATGAAACTACTGTGTGGATGCAGAGCAGAGAAAGTTGGCACAGAGGTGCCAGAGAAAGCAGCTCATGAGGTGCATGCCAAAGAGGTTGAGGCAAGAGTTATATATTTTTCTGTCACTTAAATTGCCTGTGAAATATTCCATGTACTTTGTGTTAGTGGCCAAGATGGATTAACTCCTTTTTTTCCTGGGGAAAAAGAAATTACTGGGTCTGCACTGAGCTTGATGTGTGGGAGAAATGGGTAAAGGAATACTAGCATATTCTGAATATGTATTAAAGCAACATGTGACAAGGTGAATGTTTATCATGCACATTGACATATCCTTGGGGCAGTGTAGAAAAAATATAAATAAGTTAAAGTATTGCAAAATTATGGATTGTGGTCATGTTGATGATAGTATTAAAACAATCATAATAAGAAGCCAAAAGAAAGATGATTTTAAATTTAGATGTTGACATAGATTGACAATTAGGATGCCAGAGCCACTAAGAAAAACAAAGGCTGTTGTTGGAGAAAGAAATCCATTTTTAAAATGCATTTTCATCTATTATTTTAAAAAGGAAGTAAAAGTTTCAAACTACAATTACTTTTATCATATTTAAATCACTTGGTTTTATAAATACACACACACACAAACACACACATACAAAGGAAGGTGAAGAATTACTTTTCATGCTCTACTTACTGACAATAATAGAAAATAGTGAAAAACTATTGAGGCAAAATGAGACAGAAGCAATTATGATTATTTTGTGATATATCACCTTGAGCTTTATAGTGATTAAAGTTTAGTGATGAAATTTTCCTGTTTTTTTTTAATAATTAGCTAGCTTATTTTAATTTAGGAAAATTGTTAACAAATTTACCTCCCAATAACAATGTTTATTTCAAATAGAGTCACAGTCCATTTGTTGGTTCATAATCTGTACGTTGCAATTTTTACAAGTTAACTACCACTTAAGTATTTGCAAAGCCTTTTTCTGTAGAAATCACTTATTTTATATTTAATTGAGACTCATTTTCATAAAGAAGTAATTTTTAATATATTAGTGTTCTTTTCTAATTATCAAGCATATTGCTTTAATGAGTTTTAGCAAAATCTTAGCAGTATTAGTATTGACAAATATATAAAAAATGAAAATTTGTGCAAGACTTTGAAATGTACAAAATGGATTACTGGGCATTATTTGAATGGAATGCTAAGCTTTGTACAAGTGCCTCTCTGGAGTTCTCTGATTTTTTATGTATGTCGACCTGTGATAGACACAAGTGAACTTGGAGAAACTGCAGTAATGCACACAAATTTTCTGGAATTATGTTTACATAGCAATTCAAATGATTCGTGCTCATGATGATACGAATGAATCTTCTACAGAATATCACTTATCACTTGAATTGGTTTAACATATTACTGTATTCCTCATTAATTAGTGGATTGAACAAAAACCTTGGCAACTGTTCATTTTGTATTAGTATGATTGTTTCAATCTATCTGAAATATATGTTTTAAATGCATGATGAAGAGTTCTTGCAATTAAAATAAAAGCTACTTGTTTTTATAGTGCTTTAAAATAATATGATTAAATAATAAATTATATCTTAAAATGTATCTTGGGGAAGAATATTCTCATTTCATTTATTAATGTTTCTCAATAACATATTCAATTGTGTGTAGTCAATCTTTGTTTCTCCAGAGATAGAAAAGTGAATAATGCAAACAAAAATCATAACCAAATATAACAAGAAAGAAAACACACAAATACTAAGACAAATGGAAATATTATGCCAATTCTCCTTATAAAAATTTTAAGTATTGCCAAATTCCATATTAAAGTGTATTCCAGAAACAGTGGAAAGAGAGCTTTTTAGAAGTATTACCTAATGTCAAATTGGAGTTCTTTTTTTTTTTTCATTTGTTTTAACATTAATGTACTATCAAGGACTATCTGGATAATTTTTTTTTAAGATTTATTTTATTTATTTGAAAGACAAAGTTACAGAGAGAAGTAGCAACAGAGAGAGAGAGAGAGAGAGAGAGAGAGTGAGAGAGAGAGGTCTTCCATGCACTGGTTCACTCCCCAAATGGCCACAATGGGCAGAGTTGAGTCAATCCGAAGTCAGGACCTAGGGGTTTCTTCTGGGTCTTCCATGTGGGTGCAGGGGCCAAGACTTGGGTTATCCTATGCTACTTTCCCAGGAGTGTTAGCAGGGAACCGGATAGGAAGTGGAGCAGCTGGGACTCAAACCGGTACCCATATTGGATGCTTGCATTGCAGGCCAGGGCTTTAACCTGCTGTGCCACAATTCTGTCCCCTATCTGGATAATTTGAAAACACAATGTAATCCAGTGGTCCATGAATAAAACTTGAAGCAGTGATTGTAAAGTCCTTTTCAGTATTCTGTATGAGCTTTTGTTCTAACACAAAAATAAAAATTTCTTAATAATTAAACTATTGGAATAAAATTTAAACTTTCCCTCTGAAGATTCAACATTTGAACCTGCAGAAATAAACTGGAGTATACAAACAATAGGAAAAAGGCTACAACACATGTTTTTTATCATAGTTTCATGTGACATAGAAGCCTTCAGATTGAAGACCTAATGCTATGATTTGAACATGATTTGGTCCTTCAAACTCAGGAATTTGACCTCCAAAGTCTTATACTAATTGTATTAAAAGGTTACGAGCTTAATCTGGCTATGGTGTTTATAGATGGGACTTTTGGAAGTGATTATATTAGAATAGGGAATTAAGGTGTGATCCCACTGTTCTACCCTGGTGTTTTATAAGAAGAGAAACAGAGGTCAGACACAGACAGACACAAATGCTGTCTCTTGTCGTGGACCACTGCAGGTCTCTGCCCAGCAAGAAGGTCACCTGCAATGAACTGACAAAGCCAAGGTGATGGGGACTCTCAGAACTTTACACTCCGGTGTTTGGACTTCAGGCCTCTAAAATTTTCTTTTCAAGTTGACCCACTTGAGAATTTTGTTATAGTAATGCACCCAAGTCCCAAGATGAACTACATATCTGTGTGCTTTGGCTCAGTGAAGCATGGATAGATGTGTAGAAATAAGGATGGACAGGGTTATGAGATAGTTGAAATAGATTGAGTGGAGAAGTCAGCAAGGCCTGTCTGTTTAGATCCTTTTTGGCCCTCAGTTGTAGCATTTTTTTTTTCAAGCTGGATGCAGGGGAATGAAGGCATCATAACCCACAAGTTAAGAAAGTAGGTCATAGAATTTCCTCATGGCCAACTCTTACACAGATGGACAGGGGAAAATTAAGGTAATAATTTTAGCTTTTGTGGCTGGCTTTAGGGAAAGGGGGTTATGTTTTCTATAAGGTGCCTTGAAAAAGAGGAACTATAGTTTCATGGTTGCCTTGGGGGAGGGAGAATCAGAGGTGAGAGAAAGGAGGGCAGGAAATAGGAGAGAAATTTTGTTTCTGAGATCTTCACATTGTTATCATTTTCAGAGTCCAAAAGAAGTATATCATATTTTCTTTTCCCAAAAATGTGGAATATATATATATATATATACACATATGTATATGTATATATATGAATGAGAAGATCATAATGTTCCATTGTACAAGCAATTGTAGTTATGTTAGATTATAAACCAGATGATATTCAATTTTCAGGTCTGAGGAATGATTAATTTTTATCAACTTTTTTAATCTACCCATAAAAGCAAAGTGCATAGCTACTTAGGTCATGTGATATCAGGAACAATAGCAAAATCCAATTACCTACTTCATTCATTCAAACTTTTCTTACCTAGGGTTGTGTTATTCCAACTGTATAATGAATTCAATACAGGTAAAATACTCTCCCAGCTTCCACTAAAGGTAAAATATTTAAAAGTGTCCACTCATTTATTTAATGCAAATGTTTCATAACAAAAATTTAATATAGGACCATTCCTGAGGTTCCAAGATGGCTGAATAGGGAAACTGCTTACTGCTTAAGAGGATGGGAAAATAGTAGCAAAAAAGTGCTTTCCCAGTGAAGAGTTGGAGAGAAATCTGCAGTGGAAATTCTACAGAAGGAAGAGGGATGCTGTGGTTCAGTATGAAAGTTGCGGACACACAGCAGCGAATGCCAATGCAACACAAGATCCCCACAGCCAAGAGCTGAAGGTAGCACCAGCTTTGGAAAACGAGGCGAGAGCATACTGCAGCAGCCTGTGCCACTGGTGGTATGTCAGAGAGGGAGAGCGTGGTGGAACACACTGTCTTTGAGTCTGGACTGGAGCCCAAATGGGGCACAGAATACCTGTCTAACCCAGCAAAATAAAGAACACATATCTTTCTCCCCATCCCCCCACAAGGGCATGGGACAACTGACAGGGGAGAAGGCACCATGTGACACCAGTAGTGGCTACGGCAGCATGTGTGCATGTGTGTGATCAGGGGATTTTATGAGAGGCAAAATTTGCATTTCCCATTGACTTTGATTCTGGTTGTGAGGGTTGCGAGGGGGCTAGGCAACCACGTAAGACTGTGAGGTGCCCCCAGCCTCTCAACATATCACAGCCTGCAGGGCACAAACAACCAAGGCAGAGCGACAACAGGTAGCTGCCTCTGGGGATGTTTCTACTCTCTTCATGGATAGGACAGGCTAACGAGATGGAGTGGATGCTCTGTACCCCATGGCTGTGGCATCCTTGTGTGCTGAGACTGTGGAAACTAAAACTGCACAGTGGAGCTCAGGGTATAGCAGGGTTTCTGAGAAATTACTGCATGTAGCTCCAGAGGCTCAGATCTCCCTGATTACCTAGGGTGGGTCATCGCAACAGGATCTGTGCTCAACCTGAGGGGTGCAACAGTCCTTTGTGCTGTTCATGTGCCAACCTGGCTGAGTGTTGCACTCACTGTGGGCTAACCCGGGCATTGATTACCTTGGAATAGAGGAGGTGAGAATGTGATTATACCAACAAGGGTGATCATACCCTCCCCCTGCTGACAATAGAGATCTACCACAGCTAAATTGGGTGTCAAACTGAATGCACACCACACCTGACATACTGGTAGTAGGAGTTCCTGAATATGTGGACAAAGAGGATGGAATAGGGCCAGCGCCGTGGCTTAACAGGCTAATCCTCCGCCTTGCGGCGCCGGCACACCGGGTTCTGGTCCTGGTTGGGGCGCTGGATTCTATCCTGGTTGCTCCTCTTCCAGGCCAGGTCTCTGCTATGGCCTGGGAAGGCAGTGGAGGATGGCCCAAGTCCTTGGGCCCTGCACCCCATGGGAGACCAGGAGAAGCACCTGGCTCCTGGCTTTGGATCAGCGCGATGTGCCAGCCAAAGCGGCCATTGGAGGGTGAACCAACAGCAAAAAGGAAGACCTTTCTCTCTGTCTCTCTCTCTCTCTCACTATCCACTCTGCCTGTCAAAAAAAAAAAAAAAAAAAGATGGAATAGAAGGCCTATTCAGTGAAATAATTACAGTAAACTTCATTAATATGGGGAAAGGGATCCCCAAGTATGTGAGACACTTAGAACTCCTAATAGACATGACCAGAAAATATCTTCACCACAACACATTATAATCAAACTTTTAACAGTAAACTATGAAGAAAATATTCTAAAATATCTTTTTAAAAAAGATTTATTTTGTTTATTTGAAAGAGAGTTACAGAGAGAGGTAGAGACACAGAGAGAGGTTTTCCATCGTTGGTTCACTCCCCAAATGGCTGCAATGGCTGGAGCTGTGCTGATCTGAAGCCAGGAGACAGGAGCTTCTCCCAGGTCTCCCACATGTGTGCAGGGGCCCAAGCACTTGGGATGTCTTCCACTGCTTTCCTAGACCACAACAGAGAGTTGGATCAGAAGAAGAGCAGCCGGGACGAGAACTGGTGTCCATATGGGATGCCAGCGCTTCAGGCCAGGGCTTTAACCCACTGCGCCACAGCGCCAAACCATCTAAAATATCTTTATTTTAGAGAAATTCCAGATTACTCTCACTATTACAGATTACAACTCACTGTTGATTTCTCATTAGAAAACCCACAGGATAGGAGAGAATTGATAGACATAGTTGAAGTCTTAAAAGAAAAAAAAAAAAAAAAACCTGTCAACTCAGGATACTGTACCCTGCAAAACTGTCATTTATGAGTGAAGGTGAAATAAAGACCTTACATAGCAAACAGAAGTTGAAAGAATTTGTCACCAAATGTCCAGTCTTACAAAGTATGCTTAAGGATGTACTACAACACAGAAACACGGAAATATATTCATCAGTATTAAAGATAGTGAAAATTGGCCAGAAATAGTACTCAGGAAATACAGAGCAAACAATGGGAATATTTATGGAAAAATGGCAGAGCCAAGTGTTTACTTCTCAACAGTAACCTTGAATGTAAATGACCTAAATTTCCCAGTGAAAAGATAAAGACTGGCTGAAGGAATTAAACAAGACCCATCTATTTGCTGCCTAATAGAAGCACATCACAGCAACAAAGGTGCTTACAGACTGAAAGTGAAAGGATGCAAAAAAGATATTTCATGCCAAAGGAAAGCAAAAACAAGCAGGAGTAGCCATTCTAATATCAAACTCTATTTTAACACAAACAATGTTAAAAGAGACATAGAAGGGCATCATGTTAAAAAAAAAAAAGATGAATTCATCAATTCAAAAGGAAAATGGGACATCTTCTATGTCTATTGATTGGACAAATTAATATCATCAAAATGTCCATATCACTGAAAGCAATTTACTGATCATTTCTTTTTAAATGCTTATTTGGATTCACACTGTTATTATATAAGCTTAAAGCTTCAGAAAGTTGTAAACTACAAATACACTTCTTAGGTATATAGAATTCATACCATCCATTTTATATACAACTTCTTGAGTAAAAATTTGGTAATTTGCATAAATAAAGGAAACTTCTCATGTTAGTAAATTATCAAATTACTGAAATAAACATTTTCATGTTCTTCCGTGATTAAAAGATCCAGAGAGCATCAGCATTGATAACACTTCTGAGAGCTTGTTAGAATGAAGAACTTCATATACCACTTACTAAGAAACTGTATTTTATTATTTTTTCATCTTTATTTATATACTTTAAAGGAAGAGTGATAGGAAAAGGGAAAGATACACACACACACACACATACAGAGAGAGAGAGAGAGAGAGAGAGAGAGAGATCTTCCATCTGCTAGATCATTCCCCAAAGCCTTGCAATAGCCAGTACTAGAGGCAGACCAAAGACAGGAGCCAGGAACTCAAGCCACTTTTCCTGCTTGGGTGACAGGAATTCAAATACTAAGTCATCACTTGCTATTTCCCAGGGTGTTCTTTATCATGAAGCTGGCTGGAAAGCAGAGAAGAGACTTAAAGCCAGTCACTCTGATGTAGGATTTCTTTATTTATTATTAAATATTGCACCTCAAACCTGCCCTAGAACACTCATTTTGAGAAGATCTGAGATGATGTGTATGCTCATGTCACCTATCTTTGCGAAACTAGTTTGTTAAAAGTTCTTCTCCAGATGAAAAAGAAGACTTGCAGAACTGGGGTAGGTCTTCTGGGAAGTCAACCATACTCTTTCATCTAATGCAGATAAGTCTTGACAAATTCACTTTTCTCCCTTGTTTTTCCCTCTGTCTTTTCCAATGCTTTCCTCTGGGTCCTGTCTGTCAGCCTGAGCTTATGCATGTCAGCCACAGCACTGAAGGGAAAATTGCTGTAGCTCTCTCCTGCCAGGTGGTGGATATTATGTGTGTTCTTCCCCTCCCTTGGCTACTTGCACTTTGTAAGCTCCGAAATGAAGTACTGGCTCAGTTTCATCAGAGACATTCAGTGAGAGTGGCCTGGTATTTCTCAAGAAAGGAGACTATGTATCAACGGAATATGCAGTTTGTGTTTGTGTAGGCACCTGCTACTTACATCTTTTCTCTTACAAGTGTAATTCACACATTATGTCCTGGGCAGTTGGCCAACCTTCATATGCATCAAAACTTTATCAGATATATTAATCATTCTTTGTAAAAAGAGCGAGTGTCCCCTGCTAACGAATTTTCTCCAGCCAGCTTGGTAATCCCTGGCAGCACCTGGGGAAGAAGCCCGTGTGCTTCATTTACTGTCAAAGTGCCAGGTTTCCACGTGGCCATGTAGGGCAACTCTAACTGAAGGCAACAATCAAGACTCTGTCTTATTGAGGAAGGCTATGCATGAGGCAAAAATAGGCACAGGCTCCCTAATGCCCTATTTTTTTCTCCACAGAATGTCAATAGACACAGGTCAGATGAATCAGCCCGGCCTGGAGGAAACTTCTCACTGCTCAGGATCCCAGCACAAAAGTCTCTTGATAGCTTATGCACTTGGGTCTTGTGGAAGGATAAGGGGACAGGAATTGCTAAGAGTAGAAGAGTCCTGAGTAGAAAAATTGTCTTCACCAAGTATTCCTGATTAGGAGGCCTCTAAATGGAGGAGCCTGGCCCGGAATGCAGAAGATGCTCTTGAGCATAGCAAGCCTGGGGGGCCTGAGCCCTTCTCTGGGACTTTCCCCAGGAAGCTGAAATTTACCAGCCCCTTGTCAAGTCTAATGTGAGGAGGCTGCCTCCCCTCACCCTGAGGCCAGAGACAAACAAAGCCGTGTACCTGCCTCTGGTCAGTTCTGAAAGATCACAGGGAGGATTCTAGCCTGGAGCTTGATTCTTCAAGTACACACTGCAGATAACTGATTCAAAAGCACAGAGTATAGGTGAGACAGAGAGCTCTGTGTGCCCACCTAAGATGGGTTATGTGTGGGACTGGGACAAAGACTGAAGGGGATGCTGTAGATAACGCCCTGCATCTCTACCAGACAAAATCCTAACACACAGAAGTTAGAGATCTCAAAGCACAAGTTCATACCAGGCTGAAAGGGGGCATAAAACCTGAATTCTTGATGGACACTACGTCCTTGAGCAATGCCACTCACAGTTTTCAAGTTTGCTTACCTAAGGGTAAATATTTATCTCTTTTTAAATTTTAGTCTTTTGGAACATAATAGATGAAGTCCTCACAATGTGAAATTCGTATTGATCTATTAGGTGATATCCAGGATATATTTTTCCAGGTCTCTAGGTGGCAGTTTTGGTGCAGAGTGATACCCTTGAAAGTAAAGTTTTTTATAAAAATGTTATTGGTTTAAGCAGTTTTCAATTATAGTTTGCTGAATCCATTACAGAAATGCCTGTAGCAAGTCCCTAGGACTCAATTTCTTTAAGAAGTTTTCCAAATTCAGAGGGATAGCATTTCTCTCTATTCTTATCACAACTTGCTTCCCTAAGTTAGTGTCTCTATTCCCAACACCACCTAATCCTTTTCACTCTTAACTCTGCCTTGGGCCATAGTTGCTTTTGCCAGTAGGCAGCTACCACCTTGAAATTTTTTTTTTTTTTTTTTTTGACAGGCAGAGTTAGACAGTGAGAGAGAGACAGAGAGAAAGGTCTTCCTTTCATTGGTTCACCCCCCAAATGGCCACTACAGCCGGCGCACTGCGCCGATCCGAAACCGGGAGCCAGGTGCTCCTGGTCTCCCATGCAGGTGTAGGAGCCCAAGCACTTGGGCCATTCTCCACTGCATTCCCAGGCCACAGCAGAGAGCTGGACTGGAAGAGGAGCAACCAGGACAGAATCCAGCACCCCAACAGGGACTAGAACCCAGGGTGCCGGTGCCGCAGGCAGAGGATTAGCCTAGTGAGCTGCAGCGCCCGCCGCCACCTTGAAATTCTAAGCACAGCATCTGAATAGATTCTCCAACTCCTTTAAGGACAGAGAGGACCTTTCTTAGACCTAGAAAGGGAAAGGATTTCCCTAAGGAGCATTTTATGTTCCCCTAATCAGGGAGTGGACCCTTAGGGGTATTTAAGACTAGAGATCTTTACTCTGATTTAAACACAACCCCCACCCCACCCCACCCCCCGCCCCAGCTTATCTTGAGTAACATTCTCTTGAGGTTGTGGCTAAGAATTCATTTGTTACATGTACACATCACACAAATTACAACTTTTGAAATTGTAACCAAGTGAATGTTTAGACCATGGCCAGACTCCAGCTTCCTGCTAATGCTGAGCTTGGGAAGCAGCAGATGATGGCTCATATGAGTGGGTTCCTGGCACGCACATGGGAGCCCTAGCTTGAGTTAGCAGGTGTGGTTTCACCTGGACCATTTTTGGATGCTGCTGGCAATTGAGAAGTTAACCACAGGGTGGAATGAATCTCTCTCTCTCTCTCTCTCCCCCTTTTGAATAGATAAATAAATTTTTAAAAATGAACATACAATTGGAACCTAGTGAAAACTTGTCAGCGTCACTACATTCTACTGTTCTCCCAATTGTCCCGTATATCACAACACCTCAAAAAGTCCCTGGAAAATGGAAGTAAAATGTAAGTTTATTTTTGTACAAAATTTTTGAAGCAGCTCATGCAAAGTTTCTTTCAAAATATTAATTTTCAAAAATTTTTTGACAAACCCCTCTTATACATGGATTTTTTTTTTTTTGACAGGCAGAGTTAGACAGTGAGAGAGAGACAGAGAGAAAGGTCTTCCTTTTTCCACTGGTTCACCCCCGCAAATGGCTGCTACAGCTAGCATAAAGCCAGGAGCCAGATGCTTTCTCCTGGTTTCCCATGCGGGTGCAGGGCCCAAGGACCTGGGCCATCCTCCACTGCACTCCCGGGCCACAGCAGAGAGCTGGACTGGAAGAGGAGCAACTGGGACTGGTACCGGGCGCCCCAACCAGGACTAGAACCCAGGGTGCCGGTGCCGCAGGCGGAGGATTAGCTAGACTATACATGGATTTTTTTTTTTTTTTTGACAGGCAGAGTGGACAGTGAGAGAGAGAGACAGAGAGAAAGGTCTTCCTTTGCCATTGGTTCACCCTCCAATGGCCGCTGCGGACGGCACACAGCACTGATCCGAGGCCAGGAGCCAGGTGCTTCTCCTGGTCTCCCATGGGGTGCAGGGCCCAAGCACTTGGGCCATCCTCCACTGCCTTCCTGGGCTGCAGCAGAGAGCTGGCCTGGAAGAGGGCAACCAGGACAGAATCCAACGCCCTGGCCGGGACTAGAACCCGGTGTGCCGGCGGAGGATTAGCCTATTGAGCCACGGCGCCGGCCTACATCGATTTTTAAAAAGACTTTTTATTTATTTATTTGAGACCTAGAGTTACATGCAGGGAGAAGGAGAGAGATGGATAGTTTTCCATCCACTGGTTCTCTCCCCAAATGGCCACCAATGGCCTGATCTGAAGCCAGGAGCCAGGAGCTACTTCCAGGTCTCCCACGTGGGTGCAGGGCCACAAGAATTTGTGCCATCCTCCATTGCTTTCCCAGGCTATTGGCAGAGAGCTGGAACAGAAGAGGAGCAACCAGGATAAGAACTTACGCCCATATAGGATGCTGGCACCGCGGGTAGGGGATTAACCTAGAATGCCACCGTGTCAGCCACTTTTTGTTTTTTGTTTTTTATTAACACAAAGAAAACAGATTTCATGTAATTCACAGGTACAGTTCTACGAAGATGACCATACATCTCTCCGTCCCCTTCTCCCTCCGTGAACCCGCCGTCTTTCCCTCTCTTATTTTCTTTTCATTAATTTTTGCAAAGAAGGAATGGAAGGCGGAGAATTGAGAGAAGGAGAACAGGAGAGAGGGAAGTATGGATATGCATGGGTTTCAAAAAGAATTGTACCAAAATTTTCTTTCATTAATATTTTCTATATTTTTTAAGATTTATTTATTTTACTTGAAAGTCACAGTTACACACAGAAAGGCCGAGAGAGAGAAAGAGAGAGAGTTCTTCCATCCACTGGTTCACTCCCCAGATGGCCGCAATGGCCAGAGCTGCGCCACTCTGAAGCCAGGAGCCAGGAGCTTCTTCCGGGTCTCCCACTTGGGTGCAGGGGCCCAAGGACTTGGGCCATCTTCTACTGCTTTCCCAGGCCATAGCAGAGAGCTGGATTGGAAGTGGAACAGTCGGGACTAGAACCTGTGCCCATATGGGAAGCCAGTAGCACAGGCAATAGCTTTACCCACTATGCCACAGCGCTGTTTCCTCAATAATATTTTCTAATAACTTTTGAAGCAGCTTCATACTTCTGGCCATCGATGTGGAATAACCCTGCCAAAAGATACCATAGATAGTGCCCAGATTAATAGATTACCATAGATAGTGCCCAGAATAAATCAAAGAAACTAGGGGTTGGAGGAAAGTGAGTGGAGATGAAGATACTTGACCAGAATAAATATCAAAGAAATTGAAGATGCTACTCTAAAAAGGAAGTGAAAATTATCCAAAAATATTATAACACACACACACACACACACTTCAACCAGGCTTTACAGGAGTAAAATGATATGAATAGAAGGAAGTAAATATACCTGCCACAGTATTCAAAAAAGTATGAAACTCAAAACTTAATGCTTTATTTACAAATTTTAGGAGTATTGAAGATAAATAAAAATAAACCGAAAGGAAATGATTATAGAATAGGAAATTCCATTCTACTACATTCATATTAACTAAAACTTAGTATCCTAGTAATGAAAACAATAATTCTTAGGTCTCCAGTTCCTCAAATCGCACATAGTAAAATCAGTGAGCCAAAATGTAGATAGATTAAAATATTGTATCCCATATTATACTGTATGTAATATTAGACTAAAGGAAAGGATACATAAAATGTGAGTACTGAAATAATATCTAAAATAAAGCACATTTATAATTATTCACTGGGATCTACACACCTAGCTAGATAGATGATAAATAAATGATAGATAGATAGATAGATGGATAGATAGAAAGAAAGGAAATGACTGAGGGGGAAGAGTAGCGTGCAGCGGGACGGGGGGAGTGTCTTTCTATTTTTCCAAATAAAAATGAATAAATTAAAATCACACATTTTGTAGGAAAATAAAATTGGTTGATTAATGAAAACCAATTAGGTTGTCAAGCTTCTATTTTTTTCCAGAAAACTTCTGGTGATGATCAAATATCCAATCTTCATAAAGACCAAAATCTGTTTCTGTGTACTAGCCTCGGTTTGTGACAGATGTCAGATATTATAACATTGTTGTTATTGTGCATGTTTACATATAATTCAAGAACCAAAACATAAATAAATAAATGGGACCACTGTGTAAGGCCAAGTACAAGAGTGATCCTGTGCTTTGGCTTAGAGATTTGAAACAGATGTAAACATTTGCAATTATGCATGTTTCAGGCTTCCTTTCATGCACAAAAACAGTTTCTTCAGAAATTGTGAGGGAGGCCAGTTTAGCACAGATATTATTCATTTTTCTTAAATGTATAATGTGAGATTAGAGTAAATGAGAGCACATTAATCATGAAATGAAATTTTTAGGGAGGTCACTCACCTGTGAACCTCTGGTGTGACTCAAAAATAAAAATTTTGAAAGTGTTTGAGTAGCTGTCCAATGTTTCTGAAGTAATAAAATCACAAGAAGGAATACGATGAGAGAGTTTGCTCTGTTTGTCTGCCATCTTTCAACTCTTCTAAGTGGATGTATTTGGGTTTCATTTACTGACACCACAGACAAAATATCTGAACAAAATACCAAGCCATGCCCCACAACAGGCGTTAATATGTATATTGAATGTTAGCATCAGTTTTCTTTTTTCCCCTATGTAATTGGGAAAATTTGTAATTTAGCTGATCATAGTCCTCTTCATTAAACCAAATTCACCAATCTCTCCTGTTGCTAAAGACGGCCATGTGGCTAAGTTCTGGACAATTTCATGTAAGTGTACGTGTTTCAGACTTCCAGGAAGTCTCCATAACTGAACTCCTTCCTTTCTCACTCTTGCACAAATCAAGTCCTTTTGAGAATGAAAGCCACATGTTGAGAAAGGTAGAGAACGAAGACAGGAGTCAGTGATTGAAATGCTGAGAACACTGATGCTGCCACACCAATCTTGGATTGTCTACCTTCGAAATTCTCTTTGGTCCTGGGGAAGGAAACTTCTATCATAGCTCATCAATTTTATTTTCACCTGAACCAACCATATGCTATGCAGAATAATGATCAAATGCAACAAGTGCCCAGGAGCTCTTCTACTCTGGGAGACTCCACTGGCATATAAGAATTTTACCAGGTGTTTGAATTTGAAACTTTATTGTCTTTAATTATGGCTTTAAACAGGGTTAAAATGTATTTTAAGAGTGTAATGAAATTCAGTGCAAACTGCTGAAGGTCTTGTAGAGGGTAACAGAACAGGTGCAGAACTTGCTTGTGAACTGATCTTGCCTATTTAGTCTTGATTGCCAAAATTAATACAAATAGAAAGCATTTGGGTTACTTGTTAATTTAGATCCTATGACTCACCCTTCAGACACTATAACAGAATGAGCTGGATTTCAGCTCAGGAATTATCAGCTTAAACAAGTGAAAAAGTTAATCCCACTTAAACTGGTCCTGAGGACATTCTTCTAAGAAATTCCACTTTAGAGCAGGCCATACATCAGATCTGTCGGGCACTTAAAAAAATCAGAATATTGGATGTATTCCTGATTTAATGAATAAAAACACAACAGTGATGCCCTTGAATCTGGATTTCAACTGGTTTTCCAATTGACTCTGCTGTTCAATGCGGTTTCTAAAAAATCTCTCTGATATCATTATGCTCTTAAATGTGTTTATGTGACATAACATGAAATTAGTTCACCTTATATAAATTAAACAATTTTAAAAATCTATCTCTAGCCAGTGCCGTGGCTCACTTGGCTAATCCTCCACCTGCAGCACCAGCACCCTGGGTTCTAGTCCTGGTTGGGGCGCCCGGTACCAGTCCCGGTTGCTCCTCTTCCAGTCCAGCTCTTTGCTGTGGCCCAGGAGGGCAGCGGAGGATGGCCTAAGTGCTTGGGTCTCTGCACTTGCATGGGAGACTGTCTCTCTCTCACTGTCTATAACTCTCTCTCTGTCTCTCTCACTAACTCTGCCTGGCCAAAAAAAAAAAAAAAAAAATCTATCTCTAGTTTTTGTGGCAATAAAGCATAAGCATTCTAGACACTCAACTCACAGAGCACTGATGTAAGAAGCAACATCTCAAAACCAGGCTGATTTAAATATGAAAGGAAAAGGCAATTTTAATGTGAGCATTTGACAATCCGCATCTCTTGCCTATGCTTTCGCCTTATTCTCACGGTTTCATGAAGCTCCAACCATGTTTTTGAGCCATTCCTGACTTCATAGCTCCATAGGAAGAGGGTGTCCTCATAGAAGCCATGTACAGAGTCACTATTTGATTCAGAAACTCCTTTTCTTCCTATAATTTCTGAAGTCAGTCTTTCCATTTCCAGCTGTTAACTAATCTTCTCTAATAATACCTGACACCAATGTAGAACTTATCTCTTTAAAAAACATCTTCACCTACATCATCCCATTTGAGCCTCATAAAGGCTCTGCAAAGTAAGTATGGATCATGGTATTCATTTTCCGGATGAGGAATGAGAAACTTTGACATGCCTATAATTGATCAGAATAGAAGCCTGGATTTAAACCAAAATATTCTGGCTCCAAATCTGTAGTTTAAGCGTTGATGGATATTTAACATATTAAAAAGATATCCCATAAAATTAAGAGGTGACTTCTTGGAGTAGATGTAACATACACATACACATGCATACACGTACACACAATGGCAGGCTATTTTGCAATAATGGGCTCTTTCTTATTCATCCCAATAGAGTCTAAGTCCTTAGTACATTTTAGTACATTGAGGGGTGAACCAAAGGAAAAGGAAGACATTTCTCTCTGTGTCTCTCTCTCACTGTCCACTCTGCGTGTCAAAAAAAGAAATTAGGAGGGTAGATTTTATGTTAAGACTTCTACTACAATAAAAAATATTGATGATGTCCTGGAAAATCTTAAGTTGACCACTACTAAAGGTTGCCCTAAATTATCTTAACGCTACCATCAAAAGGCTATTTTCAGGATGGGAGATACATTTTGCACAGTGGCTGAGATATCCCTTGGGAAGCCCACAGCCTATATCAGAGTGCCTGAGTTGAAGCCTCAGTACTGCCATCAATTCCAGCTTCTTGCTAATGAATAGCCCGGGAGACTGTGGATGATGGCTTAATTACTTGAGCTCCTGCCACCCATGTAGAGGATTCAATTCCTGGATCCAGGCTTTGGACTGCCCCAACGTTAAGTCTTGGGAATGGAACCAGTGGATGGAAGATCTGTTTCTGATTCTGTCTCTGTCTCTTTCTATGTTTTTGCCTCTGTGTATCTTTGTCTTTCAAATAATTAAAAAAGGTTATTTGCTTTGTTGCATTGTATTGGACACTACATACACATATATATGTATCTGTCATTGTATGTGTATGTATGTTACATCTACTCTAATGAGGAACCTCTTAATGGAATATCCTTTTAATATGTCCTTTTAATACACACATACACACACACACTCACACACAAATACACTCTTGTATTCTTATTTACAGGTTATTTTTCAGTCCAGTAAAAATAAATTGATCTAGATAGCACAAAAATCTTAGAAAATAATTGGCATTAAAGGTGTTGAAATGGTTGGGGAAGGACAAGAGAGAGATGAGCTTATACTAAAGAAAAGTGTGGAGCTTCTAGAGGCTCCGCAGCTGCTGATAGGCGGAGGCTTACACCAGCCACTGCTGCTAGTATTACCAGGATCACTATCACTTACTTATGCACCTTGGCAACCTCAGATAAAGAGCAACCCTGCTGTCATTCTGAGAACACCACTGCTCATGGAAGCCCTAGTCATCCATAGTTATTTCCTGCAGTTTCTGCCACTGTAATAACCAATCTCCATCTTGCCTTCTGACTTGCAGCCAGTGCATACTTTTAGCTAAAACTGATCAAAAGCCAACTTTCAAGATTTTGGAAAATAAATGTTCTAGCTTCCAGCTTCCTGGGAGAAAGAAAACATAGACAAAAAAACATGGAGATTAGTCCCAAGAGAAAATGAATGTTAGAATCTGATCCATTAAAATATTCAAATTAACCTATAGAATAAATAATAAATAGAATGGAATGTGAGATAATACATAGGGTTTAAAGGAAATAGAAATGTGTCTAGTGATAAAGCTATCTACTGAAGTCCTTGGTTCTTACACAGAAAAGTATTATTTATTTAGCTAGTTATTCAGTTATTACATGCCACATTTAATCATGATGGAATTCCATGAACACAAGTGGAATAATCATGAACTAAAATTTAAAAATCAATTTTAACTTGAAAATTATTTAACTATCTTTATCTAAATGAAAGATTCACAAATATCAATATTCATATATTTATATAAAGGGTATTTGGTGAGGTGGGTAAGTTGCCAATTGGGACACCTGCATTCCATTTTAGAGTGCCTGGTTTGATTCCCAGCTACTCCTCTCTGATCCAGCTTTGGGAATATACTATGAGGTAGCATTTGGTGGCTCAAATACTAGGTGTCTGCCATCCACTTACGAAACCCAGATCAAGTTCTGGGCTCCTGGCTTCAACCTGACCAAGCCCTGGATGTCATAGGAATTTGGGGAGTGGTCCAACGGTTGGAAGATATCTCTCACTCTGTCTTTCAAATAAAAATGAAAATAAACACATAATTTTGTAAAGAAAATACATATCTACATATTTATTCAGTGTATGTAGGTATATATATATACATTTATACAAGAGTACATCAAAAATTTCATGAAAAATGGAATTAATGGTTAAGCTTATTTTGACGCAAATTTTTTTAAACACATGGACAATCTTTTCACAGTACACATTTTTCGTGAAGTTTTTGAAGGCCCTTCATATTCATACATCTGAAATACACATGGTATTTCATTCAAACATCTTTCTGGACATGTATCTCTATACTTGAAAAATAGATAGATAGATAGATAGATAGACACCCTTCATGTGTCATCTGGAAGATTTTGAATTTAGTAATAATTGGGACATTCAGTTTTATCTGAATATATTTACATGTGTCAGTCCAGAGCATGCATATTAATTTTCAAGATATAGAAATATAGCATTGTAGAAATCCATTTCATAAATTGATTTACAGCATATAAGTTTTGAAAATGCTTAGAATCAAAGTTACAGGAACGCCAAGGAAACTTTAGCAGTGGCAATTTGAAAGGAAAAATCTCCTTCATTTATGGTGTGCATTCCTTCATCTCCATTCACATTTGCAGAAGTAATTTCCATCTGCATTTACTATGCAACGCAGATTTGCAGTTTACCAATATCTCAGAATTAATTTTCTTGTATGCTATTTGCTGTATAATGTCATTTGATCAGAAGGCAATTTTTTACATGTCATTTTACTCATTTCCCATCACATCGTAAGTTGACACTTGGATAGTTCTTGCCAGACACTGCTAAAATAGTCATAATTATGGAAACAGAAATACAGACCAAACTGTGTCATGTTTCAATTAAACTTAGTCAATAAAGCTAGCTTTCGTTAGCCAATGCAAGTATCATTTGCTGTGAATGAAAACAAGATGAGTAAGGTTAAAATACATCCTGGGAAACTTTGTTTTCAATGGACAGTGTTACATACACTTAAAGAAATAAAAACAGGACGATTGGAAGGAAAACAAAAACAACTGAAAAACATGATTTTAGCCAATTTCCCTTTATAGATGACATGAAAAAAGAACTAAACCTATAGCTACAACTATGCCCATTTGCTAATATTAATAATGAAAATGTAATAGAAATTCTGATTCACAAGATTCATTTATTTGGGCTGATATAAAATTCCATTTATTATGCATTTCTTCCAGACTAAAGGACTACTAAATATTTTGGAAACTTCCAAAGACTAATCATGAGGGAGTTTAGGGTTATATGGGAACTTTCTGTCCTTTGACTCAATTTTCCTGTAAACTTAAAATTTGTGGTACAGCTTGGTTAAGAACAAAAGGAAGAAAAAACACATGTGTTACTGTTAAAGGAATAGGTCAGTGATTCTCAGACATTAACATTATCTGAATCATGTGGAGGGCATGTGAAACTAATACTGGGGCATATCCCAGAACATGTGCATGTGATCTAGTAAGTCCCCCAGGAGTAGGCATTTGGTACACTGGGTAAGATGTCACTTGGGGTACCCACATCCTATACTCGAGTGATAGGTTTGAGTACTGGCTCCACTCACAATTCCAGCCTCCTAGAAATGCCTACCTTGGGAGGCAGCAGGTGATGACTTAAGTAGCATGGTCCTTGCTGCCAGGGACGGAAACATGGAATGGGTTCTGGCTCCTGATTGGGGCCTGCACTAGCCCCACCTATTGTAGGTACTTGGGTAGTGAACCAGTGAATGGGAGATCTCTGTTGCTTTTTCTGTTTCTCTCTCTCTCTCCCTTTCAATTAAACAAATAAATATTTGCAAAAGAAGTAAAATCTTACATAGATATAACAAGAATTTTTAATCTTTTGATAGTCATGCATGCTTTACTTATTTCTTATTTATAGTGTTAGAGAAGGTGACAGAACTCCATTATTTTACAAAAACATTTAAGAGCATGTCACCAAGTCTGTAGTCAATATGAAATGTCTTAAGAAATTATTGTATTTATTTGACCTTTTTTTAAAACAGATTTATTTGAAAGGCAGAGAGGAAGAGAGAGAGAGAGAGATGTTTCATCTGCTCATTCACTCCCCAAATTGCTACAACAGCCAGGGGTGGGCCAGGCTGAAGCCAGAAGCCAGGAGCTTCATCCAGGTATCTCATGTTGGTTGCAGGGGCCCAAACCATTGGGCCATCTTCATATGCTTTACCTAGTGCATTAGCAGCGAGCTGGATCAGAGGTGATGCAGTTGGGACTCAAACCAGCACCTCTGTTGGATATTGGCATCACAGACAGCAGCTTAACCTGCTATGACACAATGCCAGCCCTCATTATGACTTATTAGTTGTATAAATAGTGTTAAAAAGTTTAGAGAAAAGACCTTAATTGTTCTCTAAACTTACTATGTATTAAAATACAAATAGAAGTGATAGCTCCATGCCCAAATAGCACAAATACAAAAATCAGTCCTCTAAATCTTTCTGAATCTCCCTAGAATTGCCAAAGTGGGACAGATAATTACTTTCACCATCTCTGAGGTAAGGATAGCTAAAAATTCTGAAGGTCTGTTCCATGATAAACTTATTTCCACTCCCTCATTTCCCATGGAATTAACCTTCTATCTATTTTATAAACATCTTTATGTCTGGGGCCTGAGTTGTGGCTGTCAGTTATGCCACCATGTTTACACTGGCATACCATGTGACTCTATACTGACGATGTTCACCTTGGAAGTCAGCAATAGTTAGCTCAAGTAGATGGGTCTCTACCACCCAAGGGGACATATATTGAGTTCCTAGCTTCTGTTTTTGGCCTGGTCCCACCCTTGCAGTTTCAAGCATTTTGGGGAATGAACTAACAGATAGGAACTCTCTCTATGTCTCTTTTTCTCTCTGTCTCTCAATCTTTCAAATAAATAAATATATTTTTTAAATGGAACTGCTAATTTCCAAAGTTTATTTGATGTACCATGAATTTAATGCTTAGATAATTTACAGCACATATAATTCACTCACATGACTATTTAGAATCAAAAGTGTATATACTCTACTTCTTTAAATTATTCAACATCATCAGGTTTTATCCAAGATTCAAACAAGCAACAACTATATGAAGAATAATGGCAGCACCATAGGTTCAGCTGCCTCTTGGGATTCTTGCATTCCATAGCTGAGTGCCAGTGTGAGTCCCAGCTGCTCTTTGCTCTTATGTGCCTGGGAAGCAGCAGATGATTTCTTAAGTACTTGAACTCCTGTCACTCTTGTGGAAGACCTGGGTGGAGTTCCTGGCGCCTGGCTTTGGCTTGTTCCAGCCCTGTTTGTCACTACCATTTGGAGAATGTACTAGGGATCTCTCCCCCCACCCCCAGCTTTCTGTCTCCCCGTTGCTCTGCCTTCCAAATTAAAAAAAAATCAACTCTTTAAAAGAATAACGGTATTTTTACTAAAATATCATTTAACTAGTTTCTAAAAATTGTCATATTTTTAAAAGGCCCATAATGACAAATAATTTTAAAATTTAGGGTATTTGCTGGAGTTTATTTTTAACATTTTTATTAACTTATTTATTTGAAACCAGAGAGAGAGAGAGAGAGAGAGTTCCCATCCACTGGTTCACTCCCCAGATGTCCACAATAGTCAGTGCTGAATCAAGCAGAAGGTAGGGGCCAGGAACTCAATCCTCATCACCCACATGAGCGGCAGGTACCCAAACACTTCAGTTATCACATTGCCGCCCAGGGTACCCATCAGCAGGAAGCTGGGCTTGAAAGCAAAATGAGACTTGAACCAAGGCATTAAGTTCATTTTGACATTAGCATCTTGGCTACTAATCTATCAACAGTCTCTCAGTATTCGAACCCAGGAGGCAAGGGAGGAGTTCTTTATTTTCTCTCTCTCTCTCTGTTATGATCTAATTTAATTTTAAATATTTTAAAATTAGTGTTCAAATTAAACTCATAGGCCTATTTTCACATAACTGTATTATGTAATTGATACATTCTTCATTAGTCACATTAGTTCACTCAGTGTTTTCAAAATCATCTCATATATAAAATTCCAATATGTAGTATTATAACTATTGGTGATTAAATCATTCTCAAGAGAAAACCATATAAAACACAGATGAAACAAAAGTTACTGATTTCCTCATCAAGAGATGCTGGTTTATGGGTCTGGCACTGTGGCATAGTGGGTAAAGCTGCTGCCTTTGACGTTGGCACTCCATCTGGGTGTTGGTTTGAGACCTGGCTGCTCCACTTCCAACCCAGTTCCCAACTAATGCCCATGGAAAGCAGCAGAAGATTGCCCAAGTGCTTGGGCCCTTTCATCCCTGTGGGAGACCTGACAGAGGGTCCTGACTCCTGGCTTCATGCCGGCCCAGCTCTGACCATTGCGGCCATTTGGGGAGTGAACCAGCAGATGGAAGAGCTCTCTCTCTCTGTCTCTCTCTCCCCCTCTATAATCCTGCATTTTAAATAAATAAATAAATGTTTTTATAAAAAGAGATGACTGTAGCATGTTTACAAATAATCTTTGTTCTGTAACTTGTAAATATTAGTAAGTACTTATGACACACGTGTACTCAGGTAATATTTTAATCATTAATATACTCTGCTAATTAAGTTTTAAATTTCATAGTATTCTATAATCATAAAAAAGATATCCTTAAAAAGCCCTCTGCTGGACTGGCATTGTGGGATAGTGAGTTAAGTCACTGTCTACAGCAGTCCATATCAGAATGTCGATTCACATCCTGGCTGCTCTGTTGCTGCAGATCTAACTCACTCAGGGAAGGCAGAGAAAGATGGATCAAGTATTTGGGACCCTGCCACCAATGTGGGCAATCAGGTGGATTTTCTGGTTCCTGGCTCCAGCCTGGCTCAATCATGGCCATTGCTGCCATTTGTGGAATGAACCAGTGGATAGAAATTCTTTCTTTGTGTCTCTGTCTCTATCTCTCCCCTTCTCTCTCTGTCACTCTATCTTTCAATTAAATAACATCCATCTTAGACAAAAAAAAAAACTTTTCATATGGCTTAGCTTCATGATAAACAATATTCAACACCAATTTTTTTAAATAGGGAAATACTTCAATTTATGGCACTCTCCATACATAATTAACAATATTAACAAATATTTTTGTCTTGGGAGCTTTCAATATATAACAAATTTACACTGTTTGCTATTTCTGTCAAAGGAGATTAATGTCTTTTCTATAAATTGAACACCTTTATATGCCTATAATTATTTCAGAAAAAAAAAAAAACAGGGCTATTTAGTCAAATCCACATGAAGACTTTTATAGTTGTGCCATTTTTTTCCTAAAACGATCAAATTCTAAGTGGGCCGTAGGTCAGCTCTTTCTTGTTTTGGGGAAAAATCTTGGTTCATCCTCAGTACAAATTTCTCTCACTATCCCAGCCCAGATGCATTAAAAATTCTCTCTGTCATACTTGTATTCCTGCTCTTGGTTCTCAATAAATGCTAGGTAAACTAAAGTTTGGCACCTATACTTCCCAGACTGGACTAACAACATACCCATTTAATCAGGACACGACTGGCCTCCTTTCTGTCCAGTGTGCAGCTGACGAGAACCAGAGCCTTTTGACAGCACTGTGTGTGGTGGTCAGTGGTTCCGGGGAAAATTGCAGCATAGGGGAGCTGAGTCTGTGCATGAATCTAGCCTGTGATTTTTCGTGAGCCACGTTTTCCTCACAAAGGGAAACTTAAACCACAGATTGGAGGCAGCAAACATCATGATGAGAAATGTGATTTTTATAATAAGTGCTATTGTCATTATCATGCTGTTTAGCTTCCTGAGGACCACACAAGTTTCACAGACAGACTATTGTGTGAATCAACAGCCAATTGTGCACAGCACAGCACAGATATCATGCAAGGTTTTGGGTGAGGCCACGTTCTATTTTTGACAGTTTGAAAAAAAACATGCTACATTTGTGATAAAGACCAAGCATCTTTCAGATTGATACTACTTCTCTCACATTTTCTTATAGCTGTGAATGGCTCCAAATTTACAGAAAAATAGGATGGATAAAAAATGAAGTTATCACGAAATTGTGAGTAGTTTCTGGCCTAGTTCATTGGAAATGTCATTACTAGATTTACTGAATCTGTATCATTTTAGTCTTCCTTCTATCCCTTACCCGAATATACAACCACAGAGCTGTGTTTTTGTTTCTGTGAGTTTTTTTGTTTTTCCAGAAAATTACTGATATTTATCGATGTATGGCAACATTGGAAGGTTTGCTATGCTTAAGCAAACATACCCTCATTGATACTGATTATTATTTAGAATTGTATCTTATTTTTAAAAATTTACTTACTTGAGAGATAGAGTTACAAAGAGAGGAGGATACAGAGACAAAGGTCTTATATCTACTGGTTTTCTCGCCATATGGCTGAAAAAGCCAGAGCTGGACCAAGCCAAAGCCAGGAGCTAGGAGCATCTTCTGGGTTTCCCCTGTAGGTCAGGTCCTTAGCACTTGGGTCATCTTCTACTGTTTTCCCAGGCCATAGCAGAGAGCTGGATCGGAAGAGGAGGAGCAACCTGAATACAAACCTGCACCCACAAGGGATGCCAGTGCCACAGGTGGAGGCTTAGCCCACTACACCACCGTGCTGGCCCTAGATTATATCTTTAAGTTATACTGTAGAGGCTTTTAATAAAATTATCTAATTATCAGGGGACTCTATTGTTAATATCTGATTTTTAATTTAATGATTGAAAAATGCCCCTATAATTCCATTCTATGGTAAATTTTGTACACTTTGCTTAAGTTTTATTTTATCATTTAACCAGAAGTTGCGTTATATAACATGCACATTTTGTTGCACAGAAAGTTAAATTTATTTATTTATTTATTTATTTATTTATTTTAACAATTCATTTATTTATTTGAAAGTCAGAGTTACACAGATTGAGGAGAGGCAGAGAGAGAGAGAAAGGGTCTTCCATCCGATGGTTCACTCCCTAGATGGCCGCAACAGCCATCCTCTACTGCCACCCCAGGCCATAGCAGAGAGCTGGATCAGAAGAGGAGCAGCCAGGACTCTAACTGGTGCCCATATGGGATGCCGGTGCTTCAGGCTAGGGCATTAACCTGCTGCGCCACAGCGCTGGCCCCAAGAAAGTTAAATTTATTCTAAATATCTTGTAGAATTGGCCATATGTATAATAACTAATTCTATGGAAATGTTTTATGGATGTTGGGAAGATCCTACAATAACAAACTGGCTTTCATCCCTTACAATTTATGTTTGAAAAGTATTCATTTCTTCTAAATAACTCCCTAGTGAAAGGCCACTATAAGTCATTGCAAAATTTCAGATTTATTCTGAAAGCAGATTTGGATATTGTTTTAAGGTCCTGTGTCCAAAGGAATTAGGGGAAGTATATGATGCCCCCAGTGTAAGTTGGTACATGGAGCTTGAAAAAAGAGGACTGAGTCAGAATCTGTTTGCAATCATCAATAGATATATAGAACATTTTAATAGAATATGACCAAGGGGTTAGAAAAGGAAGGCAAGGAATCCAGATAGTCAAAGCCCATAGTAAAACAATTGTTTGTAAGGGTTAACTATTTGTTTTTAATATAGGGATGTGAGTAGTAATCTTGATTATTTTAATGGAACAAAATTAAAAGATAGATGATAGTGTCAAACTGATAAAAATGTAACTTTGTATTATTTCTGTTCTTTAGGTAAAATTTTCTTTCCATTGTGAGTGCTAATCATCATAGGTGAGGGGTTTTAGTTTTTGAAATAACATGGGAATCTAATTTTATCTAAATGAATTAATGGATTAGCAATGTATATCTGTTTTTCTTAATTAAAGGGAATTGTAATGAAATATGAATATATGAATATTTTCACCATATTGAAGAAACACATTCTATTGCAGCAAACTTTGACAACTGTTTGTACTTAAAATAGAATAATAACATTTTCAGACTGAAAAAACAATATTTGGAGAGAATTCCAAGATAGAAAGGAATATGAACTTTTAAGTGCAGTACCATAATTCTACAAAAGCAAGCATATATGTCAAAAAAGACCTCTTAAATCTGGCTAAGAAAATTAAATATTCATGCAATTTTATTAACCATTTAATTGTAAGACCAAAAAATGGCTGTTTAACCAAACAACAAACTAGGAAAGTAGGCTTTACATTTATGTGCTTAAAATGCCTTAAAATCACTCAAGTATAACATGTAATCAAATTTCATTGTTCTTCTTTCGCTGGTATTTTTCAGGAAGTTTCTAGTTTGCTTATTGTAAGATGTTGCATAACATAATCTTTCCCCTATGGCCCCAGGTTGTAGGGGAAACACCAGAGCTTGGTGTTCTCCCTTTGTTCTTATTCCTTTTACCTGTATCAAAAGCTTCTTTATGTTGTTTGTTGTACACTGGTGGATTTATGCCTAATTATTGTACGGCAACAATGGTCTTTAAAGATCAAGGATACTCTCTCTCTACCACACATAGTATGTCCTGCTCTTCCAGGTTGATATCTAAAATGTTTACTATTGGTAATACTTGAGAGGGTATCAACCAAGGTGAGAATTTAAAAAGGTTTATATGTGGAGTAAATGATTTCTGAGACTGTTTAAAAATCAGATTTAACATTGATTATAAAGTAAAAATTGAGATTTAATCTTGATAATAAAATCTGGGATTCATCACAAAATAATTAAAAATGCTTTTGTTATGAATTCTGGGTGATATATTTCTTCCTGAGAGTATCATTCTAATGATGAGAATAATCAAGTTTAATTTACACAAGTTTCATTTAAGTATTATATTCATAACAAATTGGAAAAGCATGTACTCTAATTTTATAGAGTACAATCTGTATGACAGACCAGACCTTGAAAGAAGAAGTTGAGTATAAAAGGGTGACATTTCAATGGAAACGTCTCTATGTACAAACAAGTTAATCAGTAAACAAAATCTGTCTCTGCGGAAATTATCTGCAAATCAAGGAAATAATATCCCTCTGAATTGAAGACAGGATACTTCTTTCAGAAAAGTAGTCACAGGGGCAAATTCATGATTAACAAGAGATATCTACTTTGCTGTTACAGTTGTGTTTGAGAGAAAAGTAGGCTTGCAGCAGCAAAGAACAGAAAAGGGAGTGTGGTGAAATGAAACAATCACATCTTCTGGGGAGTATAAAAATAATTCTTTTATTGGAAGGGAAAAGCAGAAGGGTTTTGTTTATTTTGTTTTAACATTTGGCAAAGTTGCTGCTGAATATGCTAGAAGCTATGGATAGCCTTGGAACTCCAAAGGGAGAATCAGATGAAAGAGTACATCTTAATCTCATGAGATGCTTCTTGAAACAGGAGATTTTCTGCCCAGTTAACTTGGGAGCGCTTACCACGTATTTCCATCATGGAGAAAACAGCATATCAAAATGTGAGGATTTCAACAGAAAAATGCAACTTTAACCCTGCTCACATAACCTGGGTTTCATCGACTCTACATGAAATCCTTTTGCAGCTTAGCATTTGTAAAAGTGTCAGAAGTGGTATTCCCTTAGCAAACTGTCTCTCCTGAAACAGGTGAAAAATATCTTCACTATTTGTAACAGCATTTTGTGATGATTTATTGGGTGCCAATGTATGATAAGGAAATATATATAATTTTAGAGAGTATTTTTCTGAGCATTGTCTTCCAAGTTCATGTGCTGCGGTAATGTAAATATATTTTCTCTGTCTAGTATATTTAACAGATAGTTTTAGGAAAACTAAGTGATTTCAAAAATGTTCTGTTTGACATGAGGATTGATGCTTATGAACACCTTAGATAATAAGCTTTAAGAATGTACATTACAAGCATCACTTAAAACAGGATAGGAACCATGATAATTATATTTTCTGGAGGACTTACTTATATCCCTGTCAAAGATATGCTCCTCTTCATTAACAATCAAGACTCTAAGACTTTTTTTTTTTTTTGGAGTGGCAGAATTATCTATAGATTTGAGTCTATAGATATCAGGATCAAAAAGATATGAAAGTTTTACATTCTTAATTTCCAGGAAGGAAAATAACAATCTCCAAATCTCCAAAACAGAATCTTTTTCAATGTCAGCCTTTTACATAAACAGAAGAGGAAAGGGGTTAATATCAATAAGAATAAAATTGGGTAATGTTTAGAATGTGATAGCCATAAGTTAGGTAATAATGGATCTAAATGTGTTTAGATCTACGAAATGATATGCAATGTGTTTCCTTTCCTTTCACTGATAAGGGAAATATGACTTACATTTTTATCATGTATTCAGTATTATATCTTTCTGGTATTCTCCAAGCGTTTATAATCCCCTACCCTTCCCTGCTGTTGCTACAAATCCGATTTAATGATGGGAAAAGTGGAAGTGGAAGGGATGACTGTTGTGGCTCAATGGGTTATGCCAACACTTGGGATGGTTGCATTTTATATCTGAGTGCTGGTTTGAGTCCTGGCTACTCTCTCCTTCCAATCTAGTTTCTTGCTAATGTTCCTGAGATGCAGTAGATGATGGCCCAAGTTCTTGCATTTCTGCTACCCACCATGGGACACTCAGGTGGAGTTCTGCAATTCTGGCTCAGGCTTGCCCAAACCCCTGTTATTACTGGCATGTAGGGAGTGAATCAGCTGAAGAGGATCTCTCTGTGTCTCTCCCTCTCTCTGTCACATGGGCTTTCAAATAAGTAAATAAAACTTTTTCAGAAGGTAGGAAATAGAACGAAATAAGCTCTTTAGTGCCCCATTATTGCTACAGCATTGCTGCTATTCTAACATTTGTCTCTGTTTCTGTGTAGGAATTAACAAGGTGATCAGATCACCATCAGCCATCGAAGAAGTTATCTGTGGTGGGATGAAACAGAGAAAAGCTACTGGGAACTGGAGAGCAGGGTACTTATATCATAGGACTCTGACGCTGGAAAGAGAAGTCTGTGTAAAACTTAGAAAAAGAATAGTGTTCAGAGAGAGAACTGCGGATGAAAGCAGCTTGTTGATAGGTGGACAAAGGAAGACTTTGTGTGAACACTGGCTAATTAAGTCTTGCAATTACTCAAAGAGCTTTCTTTTGTGTGGAGGAGAGAGACATATAAGAGTGATGTATGAGTTCTGATTGAAAATACTTATTCATATTCTTTGGGGGAAGGGCCATTTGCCTATGAAACAAAGCCAAGGCCGCCAATTTCCCGCTTTGAGCAGGCATGGGGAGAGTGGGACGTGGGACGAGGCAGGCTTCTAAAGTAGGTGAAATTGTTGGCCATGAAAAGTGTCTTTGACTCACCGTTTCAATGGACTTAACCTTTATTAAATATAGAACCCCTATCAAAATAGCTATAAGCTGAGAGAATTGCTTCCAATACATACTCCTTTTCTTAGTAGTCATAGAAAAAACAAAGCTTGATAAGCTCTTGGGGCTGGAGTATTCTTCTCCCATATGGGAGTTATTATTTCCAGTTCAGTGTGTCTCAAAGTAGGGGTCAGGTCTCCCAGAGGCCATAGGGGTCTGAGAGGGTTAACACAGAACAGAGCTACAGAACTCTGAAGTGATCACTGTTGATGATGGTAGTGAACTCTGAGCTATATAAACCAGATGAAAAGGTCTTCTTACCAGCCCCTAGCCTTCAGTTGTCTCCTAGCAAATGTTCAACTATGCTCCATCTCCAAGAGGGGGCTCCAAACTGCTATTTGATGGCTACAAAGAAGAGCTTTTAGAAATCAATGCAGGCTTGCTTTCCTATGTGGGAGGCATGGAGCCAACATAAGAACCTGAAAGCAAGTAGAGAGAAGAGGAAAGACATTGACTTAGAGACGTTTTCAATTTGTGGAGGAAGTTGGCAAGCCTCTACAGAGACATAAACCAAAGCCCCAGGTGCTCCAAATCTTCTGGCCCCTAAAAATGTGGACTACATTCCTTTCTTTACTTAATAAGTTCTTGTCCATTTTTTTCCCTCTAACAATCCCTGCTTTTCTTAATCCTTTTTGTTGGCTCTTGCAATCTACCAACATTATATTTCAAAACAGTAGCTTTATCTTAGAAATGTCTCATGAATCTATAAAATAAGTAACAGGGATATTTTTAAGTGCCTAATTACTGTCTATTTTCTGAGCCCTTTCTCATGCTCTTATAATCTGTGACAAATCAATAAACCAAGAGGTGGGGTGGAGATTTTGATGATAATCAGAATAAACTCTTCCATCATTCAGAACCTTTATTCAAGGAATTGCAAATAGGCCTCCCTCTTTTTCTAGCCTGTTGACACTTACAGTAATTACACCCAGGAAGGTAAATTTCTGAGGCAATATTTCTATTCCCCGTAATTGAACAAGTACTAGCTTACACACTATCCACACTGATGAGCACTGACACTCTCCTGTCAACCAGGTAATTTGTTGGCAGAAAAATGCCACAGACATTTTGGTCTCTATCTTTCAAAATTCTCATGCAAATGAGGAACAGTAATTAGCACTGACCTTCCATCATTACCAGTTGTCAATCAGCTATGTATGAGCTCAAATTCTGTTGGCCTTACTTCATGCCAAAACATAGGCATGGGGAGCATCCTGGGAGCGGGAGGTAGCTTAAGAGGGAACTTTTCTAAAACTTAGTCTCCTGATAGAATATAGTGATGGACTTCGGGAGGACAAGAACAGCATGCAAGAAACAAACAAACAAACAAAAGAAGCCAAAACTGTTAAAAAGGCAGCATTTTTCAGAGGACTCTCCAGGAAGCTTTTGTGTGCACATACAGATGGTGGTTACAAATTCAGGTTCTGAAGCCACACTCAAGCGTACAAAGTAGGAATAGTGTGCAATGCCCCTGGATCTGCGTGTTTTATAAGCACCTTGTGAAATTCCCTCACACTGAAGTTTGCAAATAAAATCCGAATGTAAATATGCAAAGTGATTAGGCCAGACAGCACTCTTTGCCATCACTGAATTCAGTAAGCATCATCACATTTCACTTATGCAAGTGACAACTAAGTTTGTAAACAAGATACAAGTCAATAATGTATGCCACCTTCTCTAATGGTGTTTAAAATTTGTAAACCTGTGGAACATGGTCAATCAAGAAATATGAGATAGAAGCAGAAAAAAAATATTTTCCAGAGTGGAAGACTTGGCATGCACTAAGGATAATGTCATATATATGAATCTATATTTTGCTTTATTTGAACTATGATGTTTTTAACCTTTTATATCCTCTATAATTAGTAGTCAAATTTCTAGTCAAAACTGAGGCACGTATTTTAAAGTTATAGTCTTAAGCCCAAGATATACTAATAAAAATCTTTTACTCTCGCTTTTACTCTATATTGTGTGTTGTTTTGAAATGTGTTCATATATTGGTATATATGAAATAACTGGACATTAGCCTATCAAGAAACATCACTGTTATAAAAATGTCTTTGTTCCTTTAGAAGACATACTAGGTAATTTATCGAGGTCTTTCACTTGAATGAAGTCATAGACCATCATAAAGACTATTGAAGTCCACCATTCTGTGAAACACAGCATCAATAGTTAAAACATTTACCAGTGGAAAATAGAACTAGCATCTTCAAATATTCTTAAAAGTGAATGAATTAAACTGACCGGAAGTTCAAATATGCTTATACAGTGTGGCAGATTTTATTTTATAAGTCTTTACTGACTTGTACCAATTTTTCTTTTTTGAGGAATTAAAATTTTAATATTGCCATGGAAATATTCATAGCATTTTCACTATCAAGATCATCAAGAGACAATAAACATCCAAAGAAGCTTATTTACTTTGACTGAAATTTTAACTCAAATGCCCTTTTGAATTGAAAATATTTCAGGCCTGGTCATTTCCCGCTGTGCTGTGTATTCCTCTTGAGCCGGATCTAACAACTAAAGAGTCATTGGCTTGTTGTAGAGAAAAGTGCTGAATCTGTACATGCTGATTCAGCTGGGCAGGAGGTGATAAGATTAATGGGCACCAATCTACAGGGAAAAGCCCTCTGTGAGTGTTAAGGGCCTTGGTGGGAGAAACATACCCCCAGTGAAAGAGTGAAAACACAGTTCTCTCAGCCATTCACCTCATGGCCAGACGTCCTGTTGTGTATGTCTCAGTCTGGTGCGGCAGTACTATTGAAAATTTATATCTCTATTTAGTAGTGATTCAGTCAACCACCAACTCATCTCACATCTTATCATAAACTTTAACTACCATGAGAGTTTTATATGAGTCCAATTTTATTATCATCGATAACATATGAAGCCTGAATAATATAAGAAGTTTAATTGTAACAAAGAGTCTATTAAATGACCTATGAAAATAAGATATACTCAAGGGCATTTATTTAAGTAAAGCTTATATACAACAAGATATTGAGGACAAGAATGACTAGTGATGCAATGTAAAGAGAAAAATAGATTAAAAGCAAGCAAATGACTTACTATCTACCTGCTTTTTGATTCTTTACTATGCATTTAATACTTGCATAATGAGAGAGTGGAAAGATAAGTGCTTTCCTGTGTCAGAAAAAATGTTTTGTATTTAACACAAGTGTTCACATATATTAGGAACCAGAAAAAGAATTCACATTTTGCATTTCATATATACTGTTCTAGGATGTTTGACACTGTAGCATATTCTATTTACAGGATTTCCAAGGCTGAGAGTAATAAAGCAGCTCTAAAATGATTCAAACTGTGTTTAGCAAACAGCCAATTTGCCCATTTGGGTGGTTCAGTTTCAAGGCTCGACTTAATTCAGTTGGTATATTAAAAAATATTGGAGTTTTACAGATACAAAATATGTTTATTGAGTAATTATTTACTGAGCACATACTCTGTTTATTAAGTGCTGTTTCTATCCATTGAGAATATGGTAACAAGTTAATGACTAATCAAATGTACAATACTGGTCACATAAAGAGAAGGGAGGAAAACTATACAATTAAAGTCAAGATAGATGTAATTATTATTATTACCATTCTCTATTCTTCCAAAAACAAATACAGATAATAATGTTTGCTTGTGTTACCTGACAGCACTTTGGCCTCTGCAGTTTAGTTTGTAAATTCAGTGTTCTGTGGATAATATAAAGGAAGCCAAGATGGGTGAATCAGCAGACCTGGAGTCTGGTGTTATCTCTCACACTAATTAACCTGATGACATTAAATAAATAAAAGTTTGTGCCTCAGTTTTTGAGGACAATTTATAGTTTTGCTGAAGAGGTAATGTTTCACTTATGAGAAAGTAATTGTACACTATATAAAGGCAAAACATTTATAGCCTTTCAGGATTTGAAGAATTCCAGGTGAACTTAATCATTGTTGTATCCAGGCAAAAATGTTTCAGTTAGAACAATTTATAGATAACAACCATATCTCTGTATGAATTGTGTGATCTATATAATTTACTTTTTATTTTCATAGGTCTGCTTATCTAAATAGAGAGTAAATATTAGTTGCAAGGAACAAATAAGCAAATATATCTTTGAGCTCCAAAAATTGTGCTGAAAATACATATATATGTATGGTAACTTACAATACCTACAGGAACTTGTGTTTTACAAGCATGTTGTAAAGTTTCCCTTTTATGTTGTCTCAAAGGAACAAGTCAAGAATGCAAGGAGAGGGATCCTGTGGTGAAATTTACTAGAGGTATGGCTGATGGTGATATGACTAATTTGTCTGTAGAACAGTGAGGCAATGGAAGTTTTCTGCATTTTCATAAAATATTTTTATTTATAATCTTCCTTTTTAATGTAAGTATATGTATTGCCTCATCCATCTACCTGACTTAATTTTCAGAATTTTCTGATGATATCCTTTTAAATCCTTTGTTGTAGAAGTGTTTATTTCAGAAAATCTAGAGGAGAGATAATTCAATCCACCTGGGGAAAAGTTCAAACATGCCTCTTGTTTAGTAAATAACTCAATGAAGTAATAATGCACGTTATTCCTTTCTTATCTTTAGACTAATACAGAACTGTTCTCCCTCCAAAAACTTTATCAGTATTAGCTGTTTGGAATATGTCACCTAGTTAACACTTTAAACTTTAATCTCTAAACCATTATCTTCTTCCTGGCTCAGCAGGAAATTCTGCTTGCTATAAAATCAGTAATCCCTTATGTTTATGACTAACACGAACTACAAGAGCCAGACTTATGTGTGGAGTACAACTTGTCTAATTAGTATCAATCCTCACATGACTGTATGTTGAAAACAGCTTTTCACAGATTTCATTGCTTTGGCATATATGATGGATGGCACAATGTAGAACAATTCTTCACTATTATTTTAGCTTTTTGCTATAACTTTTCAATATAAAGTTCTCCCCCCCCCCCCCCGTCTCTGTCCTTCTTCCTCCTCTTCTGAATCACTTCTGCAGAGCGATTGCTCAGTGTGTCGGCTCATTATTCTGTTCTGAGCAAGGACCACAGTCAGTAGGAATTTGGAATATAGTAACATCTTTATAAAGTCACACCTCATACCTCCCTCCTTTACATTCCTTTCTGTTGATTTCAAACTGTTTCAGAATCCATAAGTCACTGCTCAAGGTAGCAGAAAATGACAGAAAATTGTATAAAATGCAACTACTATAAGTACAAGAAAAATCAGGAATTAAGAAATATGAGAGAAGAAATTAACTATTCTTATTCATATGATCTAACAGCTATTTAAACATAATAATCTCACTTTAAAATTCACAAGTATGCGTCCAGGGTTTAAATTTCTGAAAATTTGAATGTTCTAGAGAAAAAGCAAAATAAAATATTTTGACTTTTGTTACCATAATAAAGTAATATATGCGCAATATTTTTTTTTCTCTTTTGTGCAACTGATCCTAATAAATTGACCCTAGGCATCTGTTTTTTTCTTTGTCATCATTCCAGTAAAAATCATTCTGGTGAAGACAAAAATTAATAGGGTTTAATGACATAAAAATATAAATATATACATTTTCCTAAATGATGTTAGGTGAGAGTATTTAAAATACATCATACACCATTCAGCTGTTTATTTTTAAATAATCCCTCTTAAGTGAATTTAAATTAAAAATATTGGTATGGTTTGAGGAAAAAACTAATATGAGATTATATACTCAACAAAGGTCAGTGGGAAAAAGGAAAGAAAATCTTTGATCTTAGCATTTATGACTTTCTCCATTGACAAAAAGTTCTATTCCAGTTATGTTTCATCTGCCATATGTAAAATTTAGGAACTCCTTGAAGGCTAAAACCAATATGACTTTTTTTTAACATTATCTTTTTAAAACATTCTTCACTATTATTGAAGAAAAGGAAAATAATAAACAAAAGAGAAATAGAAAGGGAAGCTAAGTTCCCCCACCAGTTAATTCAATAAACAATTTAAGAAATTCCCTTAGGACTACCCAAAGTTAGGCAAAAGAACAACTTAGCTACACACATACACACATACACACGTTATTTTTAACATTTTCCTCTCAACTTTGTTTCTAGCTTCTTCTCATATTTTATTTATTTTACTGTTCAGTAGATTTAGAACTTGGAATCGCCATTTTAAATAGTCTTTGTTTTAAATTCTAAACCTTCAATCAAAAATATATTAAAAATGTAAGGAAATGGGAATCTTACATTTACACTGCAGTTTAGCAGATTACAATATTGAAAATTAACCCAATTTTTGGTCAGGGAGTCAAAAATTTGACTATTTTTATTTATTCCTATCATAATTATTTTTAAAAATCCTTCCAGGTAGTACTTTAATTTAATCACAGTTAAAACAAAACAGAAATTTAAAACTAAGTTTTAATAATTTAAATAAACAATTAATACTGTGCCTCAATAAATATTTAAAAATACACGTTTTTGATATATTAAAGCTTGAACTGATAATTATACAACAAATATTGATTGAAGTACTGCTAAAAGCTTCTTTGAAATAAAAAAACATAAAAACAAATGATAAACTGTATTTTATAAAGATTTTGTTTGAATCATCAACTAATTAAGAATAAAACTGCAATATAAGCTCCTTTGAAATGATTGGACCAAACAGTAATTCTCCCTCCAAGCTGTCATGTTATGTTTAAATTGTATTTAAGGCACATCATGATGTTTTGAATTTATGCATTAGATCAAAGCTTGACTCTTTCAAAAATAAATCAGCTAATTTCAACATCAAATGTGTTTCTCAGATGGAGTTTAAACTTCCAGTTTTAAACAATCAGCTAACACGTCTCCAATCAACACAGTATCATAATATTCTTGCTATATAGTGGACCTTAGAGATCCGTGCTTCAACTTCCACATTTTACATAGAAGCAGTATGCAGAGATTAAAATGCAACTTGACTAATTACTCTAAACATTTAGTGATAAACATAGGAGCCTAATCAGGTGCTTTGGTTTCTGGATAATTCTTTTTCTATTACAATTCATTAGGAGTTTGCAAAATAAAAATCACCTCACATTCCAATTTTGGAGTTCTTTGCACTGAACTTGAACTGATTACAGAGATGTTAGATAAACCTAGCTACAAAAGCCTGTATTGGCATGCATAAGTAAGCGATTTTGATACATGTTGTACTATGTTTCTGAGTTTTTATGGAAATAAGTATAAGATTAATTTTTTGTGTTTCCTTTTTCAGAGGAGAAGAAAGTGATTCTTGGTGCAATATTGAATTTTCTCTCATACAAATCTTTCTGACTCTTCTGTTTTAAAGTATGTACTTCAAATAAACTACAAATTTATGTAATTTGTATTTATTATATATGATTTATATAAAGTATATAAATTAGCAACAACCATGTCTTATATAAGAGTGAGCTTATCACTGCTGTGGAAACTGAACGTACAGAAGAATGAACTTATCTTAGAATAAAAAACATAGAAGATGAGGGGCAAGGTAACCATCTCTGTTTCCAATGCTATTTATGTTATCATACAGGCTTAGATAACAGTTATGTTTATGACACAAAAAAGTCTCAATTAATGGCATGCAGAATGCTTATGAAATGTGAACATATTATAAAAATGCAAGAGATGCATTTGACTTCCATTACAGTAAGAGATGGGTTTTTATTTTAATGTAAAATTCATACAAATAGATTCAATGCAGTTTGTAGATGTACTTCTAAGAATATAATGACGTTTCTTCCTTTTTCCCACTCTTCCCCTATTTTGCCCTCTCCCTGACCTCTTTCTCCATTTTTTACCTCCTTTCTTCCTTCCTCCTTCCTTCCCTGCTTCCCTCCTTCCCTCTTTTCTTCTTTATTCCCTTCCTTTCCTTATCATATAACATTTTTTATTTAAATGACAGTCAGGAGCTTTATTCTCCATAATGAGATCTACAAGCAAAAAGTAAAAAGATGCTAGCTCATCAGTAATAATAAGCAATGGCTATAATCCAATGGAAAGGTGACCATGTTACCCATATACAGTGAATTTTTTAAAAATCACAGATAATTAAAACTACAGTAGTATAACATACTTAACTATTGCTTTGGAAAAGATTAAAACAAAATTTGACAAAACTATGTTTGCAGCAATATTGACATTTCTTTCTTTGTTTTCATTTTCTTTTTACATGTTGGCTCCTGTGTAGAAGGGAGGACATGTGGTAATGAACCTGGGGGGTTGGCGTGGGGGGGCTGCAATAGAAGATGTCCTCCCCTGAAGCACACAGGAAAGCAGGATGGGGTTCTGGGCCCCTGGATTTGGTGCGGCCCAGTGCTGGCCGTTATGGTGTTTGGAGAAGGTATCGGTGAATGGGAGACCTCGTCTAACTCTTCCTCTCTCCATATAACTCTGCCTTTCAAATAAATAAATAATAAATGTTTTTTTTTGAAACAAATAATGATATTGAATTTTTAGCTTAAATTTGTGAATGCAGATGGGTGAATGTTTAAAGCACAATTTAGATCACCAAGTTCAATTTTATGAGTTTTTTTATAGATTCATAATTGAGAAATATGGTAGTTTATATAACACAACACAAGAACATCACAGACCAGTATCACTTCAGTAATGAAAATGCAAATATTATTAAACATGTCCACATTATATCCAACAGTATCTTAATTGAACATAAAATAAAAACATCACTTTTTCTGGAATTCAAACTTTAGAAAATAATGAAACATTAAGGGGAAAAATCTTTTAATATAACTAAACAATAATCTAATTATATTACAATATTAAAGAGAAACATCTTTATAGATAGCTAAAGAGACGAAGCTGTGACCTCATTTATTTTAAAACGTCTCTAATAAAAAACCATTCTTCAGACCAGGGCTGTGCCATAGAAGGTTAAGCGTCTGCTTGCAGTGTCAGCGTCCCATGAGTGCCAGTTGAGTACCAGCATCTCCATTTCTGATCCATCTCCCTGATAATGGGCCTGGGAAAGCAGCAGAAGATGACCAAAGTCCTTGGGCCCCTGCCACCCACATAGGAGTCCTGGCCCAGTTTCAGCCTGGCCCAGTATCTGCCATTGTGGCCATTTGGGGAGTGAACTCAGCCCCTGCTCGCTCGCTCGCTCTCTCTCTCTCTCTCTCTCTTTCTCTCTCCTTCTCTGTATTTCTGCCCTTTGAATTAATAAATAATTTTTTTAAAAGACACTTTCTCCCTGTTAAATATAAGAGTGGGAATAAGAGAGGGAGAAGATGTACAGTTCAGAACATGCTCAATCAGACTTATCCCTAATGGGAGGGTTAGAAACATGCCAGGAGATTCCAATTCAATCCCATCAAGGTGGCATGTACCAATGCCATCTCACTAGTCCAAGGGATCAATTTTAGTTCATAATTGATCATAATGATAGGATTAACTGTCGAAGGGATCACATAAACAAGACTAGTGTCTGCTAATACTAACTGATAGAATTAAAAAGGAGAGAACAATCTAACATGGGAAGCAGGATACACAGCAGACTCATAGAAGGACAGATGTCGGTTCACCCTCCAATGGCCGCCGTGGCTGGCGCACTGCGCTGATCTGATGGCAGGAGCCAGGTGCTTCTCCTGGTCTCCCATGGGGTGCAGGGCCCAAGCACTTGGGCCATCCTCCACTGCACTCCCGGGCCATAGCAGAGAGCTGGCCTGGAAGAGGGGCAACCGGGACAGAATCTGGTGGCCCGACCAGGACTAGAACCCGGTGTGCTGGCGCCGCTAGGCGGAGGATTAGCCTGTTGAGCCACAGCGCAGGCCAGAGTAAATTTCTTGTTAGAGATGCCACCTGCCTTTACCTGGCCAGCTCTCCTCCCAGGCCAGCCAAGTAATGAAAGTCAACAGAGTGCCTTCCCCTAGGAGGTTCACACCTCCCTTAGGATATACCCCATGTGAAGAGATAGATAGGTCTGGGCCTCTGAATTTACAAGGCCTAAAGCCCACCAGATTATTATCAAGCCCCTTCTATCAGGTTCTATTTGCCTCTCAATCAGAAAACTTAATTGTAGCTTAGACAGCACCTTTCTTAGCTCCTCTAATAATGACTCTGTCCTTTGTTCTAGACCCTGTCTAGTGCATTTGGGCCTCATTCCTTTGTAATCATAACCTCTACTCTACCACCAATGGCTCTATTCCCAACATGTGTGTACTGATGGTCCTCTTCCCCACTTAATGCTGTATAATTGTTCAAACCTGGTAAATGCCACTCTTAGGATCATTGGTTACTATCCTCACTCTGTCTTTTATGACCTTGTCTAAATATGATCAGAGTCGGCAAACTTGGAAGGCTTCCATAGCCTTGGCAACTCATGACGACAGCCTAGGGTGGTTACTGGCGCCATAAACTAGAGTGTCAATTTGTTGGGTCAACAACAGGAGCCACTGTGCACTTGCTCCTCATGTGGGATCTCTGTCCTTAATGTGCTGTACATTTTGATTTAATGCTATAACTAGTACTCAAACAGTATGTTTCACTTTGTGTTTCTATGTGGGTGCAAACTGTTGAAATCTTTATACTAAATTGATCTTCTGTATATAAATAGAATTGAAAATGAATCTTGATGCAAATGGAAGGGGAGAGGGAGCGGGAGAGGGGAGGGTTGCGGGTGGGAGGGAAGTTATGGGAGGGGGAAGCCATTGTAATCCATAAGCTGTACACTGGAAATTTATATTCATTAAATAAAAGTTAAAAAAAAAAAAAGAAGGACAGATGTCCTAAACAGCACTCTAGCCTCAGAACCAGCCCTAAAGGCATTCAGATCTGGATAAAAAGCCCATGAGAGCATTTTAGGCATGGAAAGCCAAGACACTGTGGCAAAGATAAAATGACCTAAATGAAAGATCTCTGCAAGTGAGATCCCAGTGGAAAGAACAGGCCATCAAAGGAGGCGGTACCTTTCTCTGAAGGGAGGAGAGAACTTCCACTTTGACTATGGCCTTGTGTAAATAAGATCAGAGTTGCTGAACTCAAGAGGCTTCCATAGCCTTGGTAGCTCATGACAAGAGCCTGGGGTGGTTACTGACGTCATAAATAAGAGTGCCAATTGTTAAATCAACAATGGGAGTCATTGTGCACTTACTCCCCATGTAGGATTTCTGTCCTTAATGAGTTGTACTATGTGAATGAACGGTATAACTAGTACTTAAACAGTACTTTATACTTTGTTTGTCTGTGTGGGTGCAAACTGTTGAAATCTTTACTTAGTATATACTAAGTTGATCTTCTGCATACAAAGATAATTGAAAATGAATCTTGATGAAAAATGGAATGGGAGAGGGAGTGGGAGATGGGATGGTTGCGGGTGGGAGGGAGGTTATGGGGGGAAAAAGCACTATAATCCAAAAGTTGTACTTTGGAAATTTATATTTATTAAATAAAAGTTAAAAAAAAAGACAGAGAAGCATTTGCCCATAATTCAAATCTCGCTCATTTCAAAATAACGTTATTTCAACACTGGATTTAATAAAAAATTTATCACTACACAAAAAGACACTTTCTGAGCCTCATAAAAACCATATAGAAAACATAAAAATAATTCTTAACAAAATTTTTCAATAAGAAATAAGGTAAGGATGTCATAATCATAATTTTCGAATACCAGATTAAATTCAAAAAAAGTAAACTGGAGTTATAAAAATCTTAAAGAAGCAAGGTTGAATTGATTAACTAAAATGTGAGAATTGAATTAAGACTAATGATGACTGAAATCCTCATTGGCACTTATAATAGGACACAAAAAGTGAAATCTAATAAATCTATTAGATAGTAGTTTATCAGCTCAAAATCAATTAAAAATTTAATAGAAATAAAATTTTTATTTGCAATAAATATATGGACAAGATTAAATATTATAAGAAATACAGGCTGACGCCAGGGCTCACTTGGCTAATTCTCCACCTGCAGCACCGGCACCCTGGGTTCTAGTCCTGGTTGGGGCACCAGATTCTGTCCCAGTTGCTTCTCTTCCAGTCCAGCTCTCTGCTGTGGCCCTGGAAGGCAGTGGAGGATGGCCCTGGTGTTTAGGCCCTGCACTCGCATGGGAGACCAGGAGGAAGCACCTGGCTCCTGGCTTCAGATCAGCGCAGCGCCGGCCGCGGTGGCCATTGGAGGGTGAACCAACAAAAAAAAGGAAGACCTTTCTTTGTGTCTTTCTCTCTCCCACTGCCTAACTCTGCCTGTCCAAAAAAAAAAAAAAAAAAAAGAAATACATGCGAAATTTCTAATGACAGCCATAAAACTTTGTTAAAAGACATTTCCAAATTATAAAAATATAATTGCTTATAGGCAGAAGATATTAATATCATGTATGCATTAAAAATCACCTATTAATCTATTGATTCAGTGCACATCAATCAAAGCCACCATCAGCATTTTCATAGCACTTAATATATGAACTGTGAACTACCTATAGAAGAACTTCTGCAATAAGATTGCAATGAGAGTTTGAAAATAGAATATTAATCCATTCCTTTATTCATTTCAAGTAATATTCTAATTGATGCTGTCTTCAGTTCCTCCTGCAGGCTGCAAACAATTCAGTCTCCCTCATTGCATAGGGATGCTGGGTTCCTCCAGGGCAGTGCATCTCTCTTGTAATAATTCACACAGGACTGGACAAACAGAAGGTAAAAGTGGCAGCTATCACTTCATATGACTATCTGATAAGATTGATTTTCTTTTCTGTTGATTATCACCACTAATACCGATTATTTTTTATTTAACTATGTTTGATGTCATCATCTGGAATGGAAGGGTAAGGAGCTCTGAAAGTGCTCTCTTCCATAAAAAGTATAAAAAACATCAACAAGCTGTCAGCATCAACTTTTTCAGAACCCTATAATCTAAATGAAGGCTTCCATAATGTCAATAGGCACAAACTTTGTGACATTTTAACTAGCCCTGTTTCATGCACCTGCCCAGATCCTTGGTAACCTTGAATACCAATAGTCTCATTAGTAGAAAAGGGCTGGGTGCTGTGACTTAGCGAGTGTAGTCACTGCCTGTGGCACCAGCATCCCATATCAGTGCCAATTTCAGTTTTGGCTGCTCCACTTCTGAACAAGCTCCCTGCTAATGCACCTGGGAAAGCAGTGGAAGATGGTCCAAGTGCTTGGGCCCCTGCACTCACATGGGAGATCGGGAAGAAGCTTCTGGCTCCTGGTTCCATTGTGACTATTTGTGGAGTGAACCAGCAGATGGAGCATGGAAAATCCTCACACCCCCTACCTTGTAACTCTGCCTTTCCAAAAAAAAAAAAAAAAAAAAAAAAAAAGATTGTAGACTCTTAGCAGAAACTTGTGGGAAGAGAAAAAGGTTAGAATGCCTCAAAAGCCCCATTCCCTGGTAACTCATTTGATTTGTCTTAGAGTTCTCTAGAAAATCCCTTTTGCAAGAATTTGCTTTACTTACTTTAATCATTCATTCATTTAGAGAGAGAGAGAGAGTGCATGTAAGAGAAAGAGAGCGAGCCCATCAGCAGGTTCATTCTGCCAAATACCTGCTCCTGGTTGCTCCTTTCTTGGTCCAGCTTTCTGCTATGGCCCGGGAGGGCAGTGGAGGATGGCCCAAATGCTTGGGCTCCTGCACCGGCATGTGAGATCAGGAAGACGCACCTGGCTCCTGGCTTTGGATCGGTGCAGAGCTGGCAGTAGCAGCCATTTGGGGAGTGAACCAATGGAAGGAAGATCTTCCTCTCTGTCTCTCTCTCACTGTCTATAACTCTACCTATCAAATACATTTAAAAAAAATCTATTTCTTAACTAAAAAGTATGATATATACAAAGTAACAAGAAACTGTAGCACATGCACAAGGAAAAGCTCAAACATTAAATTGGAAGTAGTACTGAGAGGCTTAGATGTGGACTTACTAGACAAAGATTTCAAACAGCTATTTTAAATTAATTGTAAGAACTAAAAAAAATATAACTAAAAGAAATTATTAAAAGGATGGCTCACCAAAAAAACAACCTGAATAAAAGATAAAATGATAAAAACAGAAATTCTGCAGTTGAAAAATAAAATAACTAGAGTAAAATTAGAATAAAAAAATTCATTAAATGGTTTAAAACAGCAGATTTGAGCTGGTAGAAAGAGGAATCATAAGATATGAACATGGATCCATTGAGATTATCCAGTAGGGGGAACATTAAGGGAAAAAAAAAATAAGAAAATTTGACTATAGGCTCAGATACCTGTGTCACACTGACAAATGTATTGAAAAATGCCTGATGGAATTTGACAATTGACAGTTTGGTTATAACTTGTCAATGCTTACATGTCGCTGCGCTTATTCAACTTGGAAATTTTGAGCTCCTAGGATGTGTATATTAATCTTTATTACTCAGTTTTCACCATTACATTTTTTTTCCACCATATTCTTTTATTCATTCATTAGCAGGTGGGCACGTAGGTTGTTTCCATTTCCTTGCTATTTTAGATAGTGCTGTAATAAATGCAGAACTAAATGTCTCCTAAATAGGTGAGTTTCATTACTGTTGGATATATATACCCAAGAGTAGGATTGCTTAATCATATGGTAGGTCTATTTTTTGTTTTCAAGAAACCTCCATACTGTTTTCCAAAATGACTGTGCTGTTTCACATTCCCATCAACAGTGTGCAGTGTTCCCTTTTCTCTGCATTCCCACCGAAACATATTATTTTTTTTGTCATTTTGATCATAGCAGTCCTTCTGATGTGAGGTGATACCTCCTTGTCATTTTGATTTGCATTGCTCTGATGATTAGTGGTGCTACAGACTTTTTCATGTACTTGTCTGAAATTTGTATACCTTCCTGTGAGAAATGTCTGGTTAAATCTATGTTACATTTTGAAATTTGATTATTTTGGTTCTTTCCTATTGAGTTTCTTATATGGTCTTATTAGCAATTCCTGACTAGATATATAACTTGCAAATATTTTCCCCCATTGCACAAGTTGTTTCCTCACTCTGTTGTTTCCCTTGTTGTACAAAAGATCTTAATTAGATAAAATTCTGTTTTTCTAATTTTGTTTTTATTTCTTGGGCTTTGAGGGTTTGATTCGGAAAATCTTTGTCCATTCCAATGTACTGAAATGTTTCCCTATGTTTAAAACTTTACACATCTATTTAAATATAAATAAACATATTTAAAATGGAAATACATTTAAAATTTTAAATTGTTCAGAATTTTGGACATCGAACTTAATTTTTATTTCATTTTGAGTTAGTTTTCTCACATGGTGTAATATAGGGGTCTAGCTTAATTTTTTTTCCAAATGGATATCCAGTTTACCTGGAAACATTGATTAAAAAGAGTATCCTTGTTGCAAAGAATGTTCTTAGCACCTTTGTCAAAGATCAGATGGCTGCAAATACATGGGTATATTTTGAGGGTCTTTATTCTGTTAAGTTAGTCTATGAATCTGGTTTTACACCAATAGCATGCCATTTTAATTATCATGGATTTGTAATATATTTTAAAGTCTGGTAGTATAATGCCTTCTGTTTTGTTCTTTTTTGTTCAATATCCCTTTGACTATTGGGTGTTTTTGGTGGTTCCTACTAAATTTTAGTAGTGTTTTTTTCTAACTCTGTAAAAATTGATCTGAATGGGGCCGGCTTTGTGGCGCAGCAGGTTAAAGCCCTGGCCTGAAGCGCTGGCATCTGATAGGGGCGCCGGTTCTAGTCCCAGCTGCTCCTCTTCTGATCCAGCTCTCTGCACTGGCCTGGGAAAGCAGTAGAAGATGACCCAAGTCCTTGGGCCCCTGCACCCACATGGGAGACCTGAAAGAGATTCCTGCCTTCTGGCTTTGGATTGGCGTAGCTCCAGCCATTGTGGCCATCCGGGGAGTGAACCATCGAATGGAAGACCTCTCTCTCTGTCTCTACCTCTCTCTGTAACTCTGTCTTTCAAATAAATAAAATAAATCTTTAAAAAAATGATTAGAATGTACACAGGGGTTGCATTGAATATGCAAATAGCTTTACATATGGTATATGGACATTTAAAAAAATTTAATTCTTCCAATACATGAATATAAAATGTCTTTCTATTTCTCTGTGTCCACCACGATTAGATACAACTCCACTACAGGTTTGATCACACAGAGGAAAAAAAATGTGTTGCACCAACCTTCACACCTCTTTAACACCAATGTGTGGTCCTCAGGGATCCAGTGATGTTTTGACATCTGAAAATGTGTCAAATCCTTGTACTTGTTGTCATTTCAAAGCAATTCCCCAGACTGACGAAGTTCAAGATTCACTGCTTCAGCCTTCTCTTCTCACTTCTGCCACCAAAGCAATGGTGGGGTTGGGGAAGTGTGTAAATTAGTTCTTTGTGACCAGGCTTTGGCAAAAGTCAACAGATAAGAGTTAATTAAAGGCAGAGCCATTTTATAGACAACCTTCTCTGATAGCAAAACTGGTGGTTGGAAAAAGTAGGAGGGTGGCAAAGTGTGCAAGGAGATGAGAGTCTTTCTGACAGAGGTTTGGTTATCCAACCCCAGATGTCCAGCTAGAAGTTAAAACCCATTATTTGGATGGAAAGAGAAGAAGAGAACATTAAAACAAAAACAAAAACTAAACCTTGGTTTTGAAATTTGCACAGTTGATATTTGTTCTTCACAGCAGTAAGGATTTAAATGAGAATCATGAAACTTGAGTAATATTTTATTTTTCTCCAGGATTTAAACAATTTGTCTCTTACTGAAAGAGTACATTCAATGTGGGTCATTCCAACACCCCTCATGGGAGGAATGTTGTTTGGGTAGAGCAGCTAGTGGGCAGACCAAGAGTCTCTCCTTCACTGGTCTCCATCTCAAAAGCCCAAACTATTGCTGCATCTCCCAAATGCACCATTCTGATCAGCAGTTTGCTTCATGCTAGCAGGTGGCATACCAAATCCTGACACCAGACCTCTCCTGCTGGTTCAGGCAGATGCCAGGAGGCTGGAATTTCATTCCATCTGGTTCTCCCACATGGGCAGCAGGGGCTCAAGCCACTGCCATTCTAGGTGCATTAGTAGGGAATTGGATCTGAAGTGGAGCAGCCAGTACATGAACCAGCACTCATATGAGATACCAGCTTAGCCCAATCCATTGTAACACTGTCCCCACATTTTGAATTTTTCATGCTATGTTTTCCCTCCTTCTGTATTGGCTTTCTCTTAATATTTATTGTAGTAATTACAATTGTTTTAGTCTTCAAAGGAAAGACATAAATGATTTTGACATTTCTTACCAAGGTAATAAATGTTGTTTATGACTGCTTTAAATTTACATCATATCATAACAAGTTCATACCTGTGGACTGGAAGAAAATACATATGCAGTAGGATTATGGGTCACCAAAATGGAGAGGAGCACCTTTACCTTTACCTTTAGTTATGAGATGTGCTCATTAAGGTAGTGCTGGCCCAGACAATCCTGTTAATCTGTCCCCTCAAATGCCTTGCAATTCTGGAATGCCCATTGAAAAGATATCATCATTGCAGTGTCCTAAATTCTCACAAACTCTGGAATTTCTGATTCATCTCCTGAAGTAGGTGTAGGAAGTTGGTCATGCACAGTATGTCCTTCCTCTTTCTGAACAAAACTTGAAGCAATCACAAAACCCATACAGTTGTATCCTAAATAGAGAGAAAACATTGATATATACATCCTTTCATGATGAAAACTTTAAGTGAATTGGGTATAGAAGGAAAATTCTTCAATACAATCAAGACAATTTATGGCAAACTCATGATTAACAACTTTTTGAATGGGGAAAAAATGGAAGCATTTCTACTAAATCTAGAATCAGACCAGGATGGCCACTTTCACCACTACTATTCAATATAATCCTGGAAGTTTTAGCCAGAGCCATTAGACAAGAAAAAGAAATCAACGGGATACAATTCGGGAAGGAGAAGTCAAACAACCTCTATTTGTCGATGACATCATTCTATATGTAGGGGATCCAATAGACTGCACTGAGAGACAATTGGAACTGATAAATGAGTTGCAAAAGTGACAGATTATAAAATTAGCACCAAAAAATCAATACCCTTTGTATACACAGATAATGACATGGCTACAATAAATTAAATAACTTGGAATAAATTTAACCAAGAATGTCAAAGATCTATATGATGAAAATAAAAAAAAATTAAAGAAAGAAATAGAAGAAGACATAAAACAATGGAAAATCTCCCATTTTCATTGATTAGAAGAATCAATATCTTCAAAATGTCCATATTACCTAAAGAAATTTCAGATTCAATGTTATTACAATCAAAATACCAATGAGTCTTCTTAAACTTAGAAAGAAACAATGCTGAAATTTATATGGAAACACAAAAGATTCCAAATAGCTAAAGCAATATTATACAACAAAAACAAAGATGGAAGTTATCACAATACCAGATGTCAAGACATAATAAAGGGCAGGTATAATTAAAACAGCCTGGTACTGACAAAAAGAAAAAAAAATTGGTAGACCAATGGAACAGAGTAAAAACTTCAGAAATCAATGCATGCATCTACAACCAACTTATCTTTCACAAAGGAGCTAAATCAATCCCTGGAACAAGGACAGTCTCTTCAACAAATGGTGCTTGGAAAATTGGTTCTCCACATGCAGATGTATAAAGCAAACTCTTAACTTAACACTTCATACAAATCACTCAACATTTATTAAAGATCAAAATCTATGACCTGATGTCACCAAATTATTAGAGAACATTGGGGAAAACTTATGAGACATTGGCATAGACAGATTTCTTGGAGAAGACCCCAGAAGTACAGGCAATCAAAGCAAAATTGACAGATGTGATTACATCAAGCTAAGATTCTTCTGCACTACAAAAGAAACTCTCAGCAAAGTTAAGAGGCAACTGACAGAATGGGAGAAAATGTTTGCAAATCATGCAACTGTTTAGGATTAATAGCCAGAATCTGTAAGGAACTCAAAAATTCAAATGAAAAAAGCAATTAAACAGGTATTTTTCAAGAGAGGAAATGCAAATGGCACATAGACACATGAAAAAATGTTCAGGAACACGAGCCATCAGGGAAATGAAAATCAAAACCACAATGAGGCTTCACCTCACCCTAGTTAGAATGGCTCCCATACAAAAATCAACAAAAAACAAATATGGGGTGGGGGAAAATATATCCTAATCTGTTGGTGGGTATGTAAACTGATATATCCACCGTGGAAGCCAGTATAGAGATACATCAGAAAGCTATATATAGACCTACCACAACCTACTCCTTGGAATTTACCCAAAGGAAATGAAATCAGCATATGAGTTATCTATTCCCCCATGTTTATTGCTGCTGAATTCACAAAAGCCAAGATATGGAAACAACCCAGATCTCCATCAACTAAAGACTGGATAAAGAAATTACGGGGTATGTACTCATGGAACACTACACAGAAGTTAAAAATGAAATCTTGTCATTTGCAACAAAATGTATACAACTGGAAACAATTATACTTATTGAAATAAGCCAGTCCCCAAAAAGACAAAAACCATAAGCTCTCCCTGATCTGTGGTAAATAATGGTGTACCTAATAAGTAATCTCTAGAAGTGAAATTGACACTTTGAGGTGCAATGATTTTGAACAACACTTGTCTTGCCTTTTGAGGAAGATTTTTCTTTTTTCATACCATTTGTTGAACATTCTACTTAGTGTAGGATTTATCTTATGAGTATGAAGTTAATTGAAAATAGATCCTTGTAAAAAACTAGAATGGGAATAGAAGGTGGAAGAGGAAGAAGGGTGGAAATTAGGGCAGAAGGGAAGGTAGGTTGGGACGAATCACTATGTTCTCATATTTGTGCATAGGAAATGCATGAAGTTTGTAAATCTTAAGTAAAAGGTTTCTAGGTAAATAAAAATTAATAAACAAATTTGGATATTATGAAGGCGACTTTGTAGAGGAAATATAAAAACTCTTACAATTTCACAATAAAAAGAAAAACAGTTCAAGTAAATTTTTGTCAAAGGTTTGAATAAATATTTCTGCAAGGAAGACATACAAGTGGTTAAAAAGCACATAAAAACACACAATATCATTAGTCAATAATGAAATGCAAATCAGAATCCAAGACCATTTCATTCCCACTAGAATGGCTACCAATCAAAAGACCAACAATAAAAAGTTAAGGGTATATACAGGAATTGGAATGTTTGTGTATTATTAATTACCTTGAAAAGCACCTTGGCATTGCCCCCAAAATTCACTGTACCTAATCTCACCTGCCATTTGTGGCTGATTGTAGGATAAGCACAAATAACCTCTAGCTTTAATACTTCTCAGGAATTGGGAAATAGGAAACAGACTGTGCCTCAACCAGCACCATTTGGTCTCTGCTCAAGATTTATTTTTCCGTAATGGTATATACAAGGGCAATCCACCAAGTAAGATATCCAAGAAGTGGATGCCAGGTCAATAAAGCAGCTGGCAGTCTGTGCAAGAAAGGTTTGCTTAAAACTGCACATTCCCTGTGACACAGTGGATTAAGTCACTGCCTGCAATACCAACATCCTATATGAACACTGGCTCATGTATTTGCTGCTAAACTTGCAATCCAGCTCCCTGCTAATGTGCCTGGGAAGGCAACAGAAGATGATAATTGAACATGTGCTCCTAGCATGCAGATGGGAAACCTGGCTGAAATTCTTGGCTCTCGTCTGGTATCTGGTCTGGCCACTGAGGGAGTGAACTAGCAGATGAAAGATCTCTCTGTTTCTGCCTCTCTCTCTGTAACTCTGCCTTTCAAAACAAAAACAAAAGCAAAAACAAAAACTAAAAAACACATTCCAAAGAAAGGTTGTCTTCGAAAGTAGCCCTTAACTGACTGTTGGGAGATAAATTTAAATTTCATACAGTATTCTATCTTGATAAGGGTGTTTTGATATCCTTGAGGCACTGGACCTCAAAGTATTTACAAACTGTTTAGATCATGATCTGTGGTGAACACGTGTTTTTACGGAATAGCTGGGGTCTGTTCATGTAGAAACTGAATGTGTCTGTGACTTACCCCCAGTGAAACCACTGGACTCCAGCATTCAGGTGACTTTGCCTGGTTGGCTACACATCGCATGCATTGTCACACATCATTGCCAGGAGAAGTAAACATATCCTTGTGACTCCACCGGGAGAAGACAAATGAAATATTATGCCTAATTCGCCTGAACTTCGCTGAATTAATCTGTTGTTGTTCCATTGTCATAAACCATAACAAGAAAGTTGACTGCTTTTTTGAATCCTGTGAGGGTTTTCCAGCAAATCATCCAGGCTGAGGGTGGTCTTGGGGAATCCTTAACACATTGTAAAGCTAACAGCTTTCTGGAGTACCCTTCCAAGGACAGGGCAGGTGATGAAACAAATGTTCTACCCTCCATCCTTTCAAACAGGAAGTTATGCTATTGAGAGGCTCTTTCCATGAACACTGAACAGGACACTTCAAGAATGCTAGTCCTCTGTATCCTATTACTCAGTTTTAACCAACAGGGTCAATGGTAAGGAAATTTGGCTTTCCACCCTCCTGATACTGATGCAATTTGGATGCAATATTATATACATATATATTTATGTGTGTGTGTGTGTACTCACATGTATCTTATGCTCCAATACCTCAGTTCATAGGATCCAATTGGGAAAAATACATGTGTTCAGGATGGAGCATACATAGCTGTACATTGCAAGGGTCTTGGCACCTTGGAAAAAATTATTTTTACTATATTTACTCTCCTATTTAATACTGTTAAGATTAAAAAATAAATTTTCATATCTTACAGTAGAGAAAGTAGAAAGTTGCTATCGGTGAATATTAGCATAAATTTGGAAACCCTTGAATGAAAGGGCCCAAGCCCCTTTGAGGAAGGACATTCCTATAAACTTACAGAAGTTTATACTGTGACACTTTCTCCCAGTATTGTCCAAATACATACTATTTTCCAGGAATACTTCACATAGGGGAAAGTGCAATAGTCCAACATACTAGGCATTACAGTACAGAAGTTGTGAACTGTTACTAATTCTTGGAGAACCCAAATGTCATTGTTGCCTACGAGCAAATATAATGATTTAGAGAGGTTAAGCGTGTGACAGAATTTTGTCTTAAGTTCACATAATAGTTAACCCAGTGAATTCCAGATTTTTTCCAATTCTGGAAAATGCAATTAAATAGATCTACTCAGTAACATTTAGCTGAAATCTAAATGGAACTATAATCACTATTGTCAAGTCTATTAATATTTGTATGAATATGAATAAACATTCTCAACTTTTACTTATATCAAAAGAATATTTAAAGTTCATTTAAGGATTTTGCCAAATAATAGCATATACTTTATAATAGTTGAAATGTGAAATAAATTGATCATGAAAAATGTAGAAATCTCTTTTATGGAGGTCCATAAAACATTGTCTTTGGTCTGGGATAAGACATGTATTTTGACTAAACATAGTATATTGTACAATGAGAATGCATGGGGATATCTGACTACTTATTCATAATGTTTTTAAATATAAACAAATCAGCTGGAAAGTTCCCCCTGATATGACCCAATTGTGACCTTTGGAACCCATGTTACACAACCTGTCCAGGTAATTTTATTGATCCTCCATCTCCATTTGATGGTAGATGAACCAAATAGAAAAGTTGCTCTCATTTCAAACAGGAAGATAGGAACATACAGCATTAAATAGACTAAATCTGAATGAATTGATCGTCTATGATGCATTATTTGTAAGGTTATTTTATCCTTGGCAGTGATAAATAATCCAATAATTGTTCAATTAAACCCATTTTCCATGATATTTTTCAAAACCTACATATATCCTTAATATGCTTAATATCATAAAATACATGTTTATTACAAAGGATGCAAAGCTAAAGTTAAGTGTTGAGTGGTGACACAATTATTAAACCTACATTAAAATCAAGGATAGGAAAAAACAATCTTGATATTGGTACTGTTACATTGTAAGATTCATTTATTTATTTGTTTGAAGGAATTACAGAGAGAGGGAAAGACAAACAGAGATCTTTAATGTGCTGGTTCACTTCCTACATGGCTGCAATGGCCAGTGATGGGACTGGCTGAAGCTGGGAACCAGGATCTTCATCCAGGTCTCCCAGATGAGTGGCAGGTGCCCAAACACTTGGGCCATCTCCCGCTGCATTTCCTAGACCATTAGCAGGCAGCTGAATCAGAAGTGGAGCAGCTAGCATCACAGGTGGCATTTTTACCTGCTGCACCATGAGGCTGGACCCATCAGTATTGTTTTTAAACAAAATATTAAAATTCCATGCAAGTTCTTAATCCTTTCCTTAGTGGTATTTTGAATGAGCCCAGACGATAATTCCCTTTGTACTTGAGTACACCTGTGACAAGCCATCAAATTCAGGGAAAGACCTTATTCCACGTACCCACCCACACAGTTTTACATTCAGGTTTCTTAAATAAAGCCTATGCTTTCATTGTATTTTGGTCACTGTGTGGAGCTCTCCAGTTCAGTGTAATGCATCATTTTATATTGGACAAGCTGCAATCTCTTTTGATTTGAGCAGCAAAAATATAACAGATGAAAGAATTTACTAAAAGAAGTATAGTGCTCGAAAACTACCTTTCACAACATCCTCTGGGATCCATTCACAAATGGCAGCACACAGCACTATTTTTGGTAAGCATCCATATTTCCACTTCAGAGGCAGCTTTATACTAGGAACAGCTGCAGGGTAGAAGGAAAAAAAAATACACACACATAAACTAACCTTGATGCAATCTTAAGTATTCAATGTTCCTATAAGAGAAAAGGAAATGTGTTGGTGTGTGACTACCAAATTTAAAAAATGTCTATGCCTCCCCTAAGTGATAAAATCTTGTGAGGTTATGAAAGCTTATTTACAATATCATTGCAACTTAGAACACACCTGGCAATATTATTTATCATCCTTGCTCTTCACCTTTCATCTTATCTTCTGGCAAAACACAAGTATGCTATTGTAATCTCACTTCTTATGACTGACTTAATTCCCTAGATAACCAGGATGCTACTTGAGTTTCAGAGCTAACACTGGATATTTAACACTCCCAAAAGACAAAATCTGCATAGTTTTATCAAGTGCTTCTTGGACCTGAAGGTCTAACACTGATTCAAGAAATATTATTTCTGGTAGGAATGAGTCAAGGTGGTTTCATATAGGATGTTTAAAGAATATCATAATTCATGTTATTTTCTTTTTGCACTTTCATGCCTAGAAAATCCTTTTTTATGTGGATATTAGGAGAACTTGTATTTGGGAGTTTAAAATTGTTTCAAAGCTTTATTTTTTTTGCAAAAAAAAAGTGATAACAATTTCATCCTACTCAGTTTTACCCCAGGATGACTGGAATCACTAAATGCCTTTTGTTGAAAAATAAAAATGATATGTGGAAGCACCCTATTATCCATGAACAGTTTCAGTCTGGAGAGTAGTGAGTTCCAATTCGACTGATTTGTGTCTGCCTTGATGCTACTAGAGAATAAAGGCTCAGCTCCTGTCTGTATATACCTGTTCCCTGTTAGAACTATCAATCAGGTCTTTGCTCCCAGCCTGGCAGAAGTTCAGGAAGTCATTGAATTTATATTGTTGATTTCAACAACAAGGTACCAAAAAAGAGTAGGTGCAGTTAAAGCTGAGATTGCTATTAGATAGAGTACAAAGTCCTAAATATTTTTGAAAGATTCTACATATGGTATCATTCAGTTATTAGATGCTTTATCTTTTCCTGTCACAATGATAAATTTTCCCTAGACCTGTGTAATACACTATCTCTTTTGGTAGACAAATGAAGAACCCTGCTCAGGGTTTCTTCCACAGGTCACTAGCCAGCTGTAGCTCATTGCTGAAGATGTACATTGAGATTGAATTAACGCTAGTCCTCACTCTATGCCATGTGTTATCCACAATAAAATGCCTCCTTTGCAAACATTGACACTAACAGCTCTTATAAAGTAGATACAAATTAGCATTCCCATATCTTTCCTTCATTCATAGACTTCTATCACTGACCATGTTTCTGCCGGGAGGCTGTTTGTAATCACCAAAATCTCTTTGAAGATGTTTAACGGTCATTTTGCCAAACATTGTCCCAAAGTCAGATGTATTTTTGTTTGGCTTTATAAGTACCATGTGCCAGATTTCTGGACATAGAGAGCCTGATTATGGCATCTATATGACTGGTCTGGCTGAAAGATCCTAGGGAAACATGCAAAACTATTTAAGGGTATAAAGTATTAACAGGAAGCAGTTAAGGAAGAGGTAAGGTGACCTCATTGCTTCAGTTTGTGGCAACAGGACTTTAAAGAAAGGTCAGGCTCAGGTCGAAACAAGTGGATAAAGATGCACTATACACTGAAGAATTTCTGCACAAAAGATGCCTCTCCCTCAAATTCTGTTGTCACTTCTTTTAATATTAGGTTGCCATATTTTGCATTTCCATCTGCTGTCAAAAATTATAATTCTAAACATATCATAGATGTCAGCAACTAATGAACCTGGATAGCGTGGCTTTACTTGAATGGTAGTCAGGAAATTTTTACAACTTTCATTCTGTGTCTCACACATTGAGATGTAGTCAAGACCCCAAGGAAAACTAGGTGCCAGTGAAACCTGCAGGTCCAATAGACAAGCAGGACAGCACTATTACCTACTGATAGTTCCAGAAGGAACAATACTAATCCTCCCTTTCCCCCTCCTATCTCTCATACTCTAGAGGTGAAACTGAGATAAATCCTGGTCAAAGCAGTATTATATCTTACTTCTCTTTGTCTTTTTTGGGGCGCAAATAGGTTACCATTTGCGTACTTAGTGTTATCATTAAATTAACTGACTTAACAAGGAGATACTCTGTAAAATCCTGGAGCAATGTAGAAAAACTATGCAAATAAAATTTTCATTGAACTCCAAGGACTACCACATTTCATAATTTATATTAGAGAATGGGAAACTTAAGGTGATCCAAAAAAACTTCATTCCAGGAAGTCACTAGATCAGATTTGCACCATGATGATTTCCAGCTCAAGATCTTTGCAAGAATTTTGTATAAAACTGGTTTGCTTCCAATGCTTTTGGAAACAATTTCAGAATAAAATGACTCACTCCTAAGAAAAGTAAGTAGGCATCTACTTGAAGATGGCATTTTGAAATTAAATTATGTGTTTTTCCAGTGAAACTACATAATGCTTTTCATTTGTCATATGCAAGGCAGCCTCATTCTCTTTTGTTATGAAGCAAGCAACCAAAACTGACAAAATTCATATTTTTCTCAGGTTCATTTTATATTATATAAGAACATAAAGGGGCATATAACATGAAATTGACTTAGATATGATAAAGTAAAAATTGTGATCCATATTAATTGAATTATGGGAAGTATTTGTATTTAGTTCTATCCTCAATAAGTAAGTTTTCTCTAAGAAATCTTAACTTCCTGTGTAATTGGATATGACTAAATGGAAAAGTCATAAAATTCTCTGCTCAATCAATAGAAGAGTCATCCACAGTATCTTAGAAGAAGAGACAGCAGTACATGCTATAATGACTTACAAGTGTCTTGATAACCAAGGTGCTTTCCACAGTTTTTCATAAAATTCTAAATGTACAAAAAAATACAAGCAAGGAAAAGAGTTCAACCTTTGACCATTGTGTCAGTACAAAATGTAGTGCTGTGATTCAGTACAGTATATGACACCATTTCTCAGCATGTGCTCTGCAAAACAGATACCTCTTGAAAAGCATTCTCTGGTCAAACGAGTTTGAGTGATGTAGAATGAACACAGTTAACCAGATGTTTTTAGTGCTGCATTTTAACAAAGAACAAGCACTGAAACTTACCAATAGGAGTATAGAGCCTATAACAGTTCCCAAAGTCATTGAGTTGCATAACAACTGATGCTTTTTCCAAAGCACAGCATTTCATGTTAGCCCTTATTTTCCTCCCATCCCAGAAGCCCTTTGTGTTTTTCAATTAAATGTGCATAAGTTATAGGAATAATTATTAGCAAAGACATTCATTGTGACACTTAGGAATTAACCAACCATAATTGCAAGAAAGAAGAAAAAAACCTCCCCAAAAGCAAAAATTGGCAAGCAAAGCAATCTGCCATTAAATAGCACAGGTGCCTCACTATGAGTTCAATCTTCTTTGTTGCATAGAGAATTGACAATTTAACTTGATTCCTAACAAACTTAGATTATCATAAGTTCTAAATGCCACTGAAGAAAAAAAACCAGAAAAATCACATAAGCTGCATAGCTCTTATCATAAGCATTTTTCAGATAACAGTTCTTTTTCTTTTTTAATGGAACAGTAAGTTGGGACAGGCATTTAGTCTTGTTATTAATATGCCTGCATTCCACATTAGAGTACCTGGGTTAAATTTTGCCTCACAATCTTGACTCCATCTTCCTGCCATTGTAGACCCAGGGAGGCAGTGGTGATGTCTCAAATAGTTGGATTCATATTATCACATAGGTGACCTTTACTGAGTTACCAGCTCCTGGTTTCAGTCTCAGCAATTAGGAGCATTTGGAAAGTAAACCCAAGATTGGAGTCTCCTGAATCTCTCAGTATTTGTCTCTCAAACAAACAGTAAATTGCTTCATATATTTGCTGTTTTGCAAATGATAAATTAATGCCAAATAGAATATTCCAAATAAAAAATGCCAAATAAAATAAAATGCAAATCTATAAGGCTATCAGAGAGACTTGCAAAAGTTTGTATTTCTGATAAACAGAATAAAATGAGTGTATAGCATTTTGAAAAATTATGTATAATCTGAAGCTTAGTTTTCAAAAATTGCATTTCTTTTAAAAAAAGATTTATTTTATTTATTTGGAAGACAGTATTACAGAGAGAGGTAGAGCTAGAGAGAGAGATACAGGTCTTCCATTCCACTGGTTCACTCTCCAAATGGCTACACAGCCAGGGATGAGCTGATCCAAAGCCAGGAGCCAGGAGCCAGGAGATTCTTCTGGGACTCCCATGCAAGTGCAGGTGCTCAAGGAGTTGGGCCATCTTCTACTGCTTTCCCAGGCCATAGCGGAGCATCTGGTACTTGAACTGGCGCCATATGGGATGCAGGCACTGCAGACTGGGGCTTTAACCCACTGTGCAAAAATGCTGGCCCTCATAAATTACATTTCAAAACTGTAGTTTATATTGAATAAAAGCAGTCAATGATCCCTTTTAAGTCTATACAACAAAATATTTTTAAAATAACATATAACCCAATATAAAATCAATATTGGTTCATTCTAGACTATAATAATCTTTCTTCAGGACACAATGAAGCCATCTAAAATATTTTATTTCAAAAATCAGTGATTACAAATTCAAATAGTCAGTCATGAGATTTCTTAAGTATTACAGAATTGAAGAAGCAGTAGAGGAAGACAATGTGTCTAGGAGTAGCTTTGGAACGCCTTCTCAGTAATATAAAAATAGTTACACCAGTAAACGACAGTCAAAAATTTTTCCTGAAGAATTCTGAAAATGGATTAAGGTCAGACAAGGATTCTATGATTAAAAAACACTACAGAACTCCAAAATTATGAGCAGCTGGTTTTATCAGACTCCTGTGAAGTGTAGTGCTGTGGTTCAAGAGTTCCTTAGTCATGCAATCAAAGGACGGAAACATTAAGACTGCAGATGTAGAGTGGTGACACACTGTAATTTCCTACAGATCATAAGATGGTTTGGTGACACAAGAATTACTAGACCATGAGTCCTGGGGTCCATGAAATAGATTAAACCTTTATTGCTCTTTGGAGTTCTGACAATGACAAATGCTCTCTCTGATGTTGGGATTATCTTGTCTAAACTTTTGTTTCCTTAGTTTCAGGTTTCACTTTTTCCTTAACCATCTTCTGAGATCACAAATGACTTCCGCTTTTTCATTATTATTGGAAGGCATTAGAAATATCCCCTTGGTTCATGTCTTTACCTTGGGAATCATATCCAGCCATAAGGCATTTTTAAATTTCCAATTTCCTGAAAGGGGTTTGAGTGACAGACAATGACTTGGTCATGTGACCTAATTCGAAATTCCTATTTTTTTTAAAGGAAGAAATAAAAATACAGGTAGATAATAATGAGAGAATTTTACAAGAAAAGTTCTGCTACAACATTTATGAATATTAGTTTCTTAATAATTGCTGGCCTCAGTTAACTGAAGGAATTTTCACAAACAGCTTTTAGTAAATTGACATCATTATGAGTACATATCTTTTGTACCCAAACAGTCTTATATGAACATACACAGTGTTTTATAATTAGTTTCTGATGTAAGTTCAAACTGAAGAATGTAAGCAAGTTAAAAATAAGACACTTTGCAAATATATTAATTTTTCTTGATTGAAATAGCAAAGGTAACTATTAGAAAATAATTTTTTTCTTTTGACCCTGAATCTGATGCCATTTTCCTCTCTTTTTATCAATCTGTCTTTGCTATTATGCATATGCATTGTGAAGTCACCACTTCTGGTAAAGTTAAAGGGGTGAAATCTTTAATATGAAAGGAGTTCTATAATATACCAATTCAGCAAAATATGATAAAAAGTATATGAAGGTCTTGTATTTGAAAAAATATTAATATTTTATTTATTACTAAATCAAATTGAAAATTTGTTCTAAAAGCACGACTTCTCGAAGGAGTTGCAGACTTCAATTGGATGTATGCAGTTTTCAATTGAATATTGATAGGTGTAAGTTACTTTTTCTGCCCTAAAGAAAAAACAAATGGAAAAAGGAAAACATATTCTCTGTGACAAATATCAAGTTAAACCAGTTGGGCTAGCAGAGTGGTATAAGCTTAATTTTAGGGAAGGCAGAGAGAGTTCAGCAAAAATGATTATTTTTTGAGAGGAACTTCGCACTTACAATTTGTAGATTTGTGATATATCACAAAAGGAGATACTTGAGAACAGGAAAGGATTATATGGTACTTTATTCGATACCTTATACTTTCTTTCTTTTTTTTTTTTTTTTTTTTTTGACATGCAGAGTGGACAGTGAGAGAGAGACAGAGAGAAAGGTCTTCCTTGTGTTGGTTCACCCCCAAATGGCCACCATGGCCAGCGTTGCGCCGATTCAAAGCCAGGAGCCAAGTGCTTCCTCTTGGTCTCCCATGCGGGTTCAGGGCCCAAGCACTTGGGCCATCCTCCACTGCCTTCCTGGGCCACAGCAGAGAGCTGGACTGGAAGAGGAGCAACCGGGACAGAACTGGTGCCCCATCCAGGACCTGAACCTGGAGTACCAGCACCGCAGGCAGAGGATTAGCCTACTTCTTTCTAATCACAGGCAACAGGCATACTTCCTGGTGATTGAACAGCAGATTTCGAACAATTGAAACTGTATTGTGGGCAAGCAGTATTTTAGATATTAAAACAAGCATTAAGCAACAGGAAGAATATCCACATCCACCAATGAATCTCTAATATTAAAATATTTCAGTTTTCTGAGAAATTAAAGCAATGGGTTTACAACTCCAAAGACTTGGTTAGAAATTTCAGTTGTAATTTACTAGTGATCCATGAGGCTAATGCCTCTTATCTTTCATAATGTCTAGTTTCCACATCTATAAAATGAAAAAAAATAATAGTTAAAATTGAAGTTCTTAAACCAAAAAAAAAAAAATACTCACGCATTTCAAACTATCACTTGAAATATAGTTCTTGCGATACAAGAAAAGTAGAGCACCATGAAAAAAGGTAATAGCACTACATATGTTACACATCTTTGATAATCTATGCATTATTCATTATTGCATTTTCATGAAGTTTCTAGAAAATGGAAAAGTATAGAGACAGGAAAAAGATCAGTGATTTCTTTGGCCTGGGATTGGGAGAGGGACCCAAAAAGGGCACAGGAAATTTCTGGGGTGAGGAAAGTGTTCTAAACCTAGATGGTGTGACACTAACACAACTGTAAAGAATTACTAAAAATTATCAAGTTGCATACTTAAAATGGGTGAATTTTATAGAATGTCAATTATACTATGTAAATTTGAATTTACGTAGAATCCATAATTTAGAATTATATTTGCATTCTTGGAATATAATGTCTTAGTCCATTCTCTGTTACTATAACACAATTCCTGGGAGTTGTACCCAGTTGGGTAGTGAACCAGCAGATGGAGGATTTCTCTCTCTCTACCTCTCCTCTCTCTGTGTAACTCTGCCTTTCAAATAAATAAATAAATCTTTTAAAAAAAGGCAAGAACAACAAGTGACCAAAGGTGATTTTAATTATTTTACAGTATATGAATATAAGTAACATGAATTAGTTATGATGACCATCTGTAATGTAGAAGAATTAGAATTTTAGTACAGAATTAGCCATGCTTTGGGTTGTTAACTTAGGAGGAATGTGGACATTTTAATAGACTCACTTATGGACATCCCTCAGAAAAATGTAAGGGAGTGAATTCTTGGTCATATTACTTAGAATTAAATATACAGAAAAAGAACAAATATACTACAGGGCTTACAAATTACTGTCATAAGAAGAAATGAGTGAAATGAATTTATTGATAAATTGTATTCTTTATAGTACTAATAACATGTAGTTTTGAATACTATTGGTCCTGCCTAGCACATGGTGACATCTAGTAACTATGAACAGGAAGTCAGGAAGAGAACAAGAAAGGAAGAAAAGCAACAAAGAAGAAAGAAAAGAGAAGAAAATACAAACTCTTCTCTCTGTGTGTGTCTGTGTGTGTGTGTGTGTGTGTTTTGGAATTAAAATAGTGGAAACCCCAGAAAAACCATGTACAGCCAACTTCGTGATGCAAAACATGTTGTTAACTGTACCATTAAAAGATGCAAAGATCCCCTGAAGGAAAGTGTAGGGGCTCAGACAGATGTCCTCAATCACGAGAGTTCATACAAAAACATCCTGCATATGGTTTAGGACACAAGATATATGTTCCACTGGCCCAAGAACAAGAGGAACACACAGCTAGCAGTGAGGAAGAGGAAGCCATGCGAGATCAGCACCATGTTGGTAGTAGTGTTGGTATTTAGCTAATGAGAGCAAAACAGCTAAAAACTGCTCATCTGTACACAAAGGATTGAGTTTTTCAATTTTAATTAATGCTTTACAACCACATGAGGTTCAGTTACCACATATATTTAAAACAGAAGAGAAGAGGAGGCTTTATCAAGCCTAGTCATTATATGCATATATCGTATCTTTCATAGGATTAGAAAAGAATGTTAAAATTAGTTTTAGAAACAAAACAAGAAATTGCAACCAGCCCTTTAGGAAACTGTCTCTTGTTTAAGTATCAAGTCAATGTGCTTTTACTCTGTTTCAAGATCAGTTCCAGAGATCTGCATCTAGCATTTTAATCTAATGCTTCCTGAAATAAGCTGTTACTGTTGGGAAAACCAGTAAAAGTGCTTCTTGCCCACAATTTAATAAGATTTCCACCACGGGTAAACAAATATAATCACAACGGTACATGAGACTCAAACCCAGCATGAGATACATTTTCTTCTCTAACAATCACGTGGAATCAAATAGTGGGCCAGCGTTTTTCCATGCCTGTAATGTATAGGATCAAATAGTTCTTTTAATCAGAATAAAAATTTGCTGACTTAATCAGATTTTTTCCCAGAGGCTTGCATATTTTCTTTTACTTGTTAAAAGACATCAGTCATTTCAAGCAAAAAGCTAACAATTTATGTGTCCTATCTAACAGGAAATTATGATCATGGAGCAGTCATTTGTGACATTTAATATCTGTTTCCTTGAAACTTAATTTCTAGCCTTCCTAATATATGTAACCTACTGTAAGCAAGGAATGTCTGGTTTATAATTTAAAATCAGGAAATGGAAACTAAATTTAGTATTATTTAAGTTGGGGTCAAGTGATAACTTCTTTAGAAACCCAAAATATTCCATTAAAGTTAAGGAAGCTTTCAAACTTCTATAGCTTGTGTTATTACATGCTTCGAATTTCAAAAAAAAAAGGCACTGTATCCCAACTGGGATTAGAAGGAGACTTATATATTTGGAAAACAGTATGAAACAGTTTTAATGTAAAAAAAAATGTACTGTCAGAATAAGCTGAGGTTCTTTTTTTTTTTGGGGGGGGGGTCTTCCCAGATTTTACCTTTTGAGCTCATTTATTTCAAAATTCAATTCTGGCTAGTACAAATTCTAAAACCAAACTTTAATTTGGATCAAGATAAATAAATAGGGAAAGGAAATTGTACTGCTTAATTAGATAAGCTAAGGAAAGCACTTTGCCTAAAAAATTCTGTTATCTTTCTAGTTGTATAATACTTTAATGTATTTAATTTAATATATAGCTGCATAATACATTAAAATATTGTTTTAGTTATATAATAAAATATGGTTTGGATATTATTTGGCCCCCAAATGCATAATTCAGTTCCAAGGTTTTTTTTATTTAAGGTAAACAAATTTCATGTACTTTGTGCATAAAATTTAGGAACATGATGGTATTTCCCACTCTATCCTCCTTCCTGACCATGCTCCCACCTTTCCTCCTCCTTCGTCTCCTATTCCCTCTCTTAATTTTTATGATGATCTACTTTCAGTTTACTGTATACTAATAAGATTAACCCTACACTAAAGAGTTCCCAAGGTATTATGTTAGTGTACTAAGAGTAAAAGCATAACACAAATGTACTGTTTTGAACTGAAGTGCCACACATAAACATGGCACTTGCCATTTGATGATTTGTAAAACCTAAGGCTGTCCCAAAGAACAGCCAGAGGCTGAACAAATGCGATCTTCCCAATACTGAACTGTGAACTCTGAGATTATGAAGATAAATCTTTTCTCTGTGAACTTAGCCTGCCTTGGGTATTTTGTTACAGTAACAAAAAGCTAGCTAATATAGTGAAGAAACAGTCTCTAATAGTCACCCAGCAGTGAGCTCAGCTGAGAAAACAGTTAATGCTCTTCAACTCCAGTTTATTTGACTTAAAAAAATTATTTAGTTATTTGAGAGGCAGAGTTACAGACAGTGAGAGAGGGAGAGGCAGAGAGAGAGGTCATCCATCCTCTGGTCTACTCCCCAAATGGCTGCAATGGCTGGAACTGGGCCAATCCAAAGCCAGGGGCCAGGAGCTTCCTCCAAACCTCTCACATGGGTACAAGGGCCCAAGGTCTTGGGCCATCCTCTGCTGCTTTCCCTGGTGTACTAGCAGGGAGCTGGATAAGAAAAGAAGCCGGGTGCCACAGATGGAGGCTTACTCTACTATCCCGTAGCACCAGCCCCTAGTTTGTTTGACTAGTAACTCCTGATTTTTTTCCAAATCCTTTAACAAGAAAAACAGCAAGTAATCCCAGTGACATATAATATCTAGTGATAATAATAGTTATCTTCCTATACATTCAAACCAATCACTTTTACAAAGTTCTTTATTCTGTGTCCAGAATTCTCAGGTACTTACAAATAAAAATGATTCTGGTTAAATCCCCACAAGTATACTATATAAGGAGTGAAGGTATCCTTTAGACTCTAAGAATTTAAAGAACAAAAAAGAAAATACAATGTGCTAAGTGAATGTGGTTAATGCATGTATTTTGGGAAAAGCAAATCATTTTATCATCCAAATTCATAGAAGAAAATGTTTTTTTTTTTTTTTTTTAGTTTTCAACAGTAACTTCCACATCCATCTTCATTACAGTCTATATGCCTACATAATCAGTGCCTAGAATCAGCTGACACACAGAAAATATCATAAAACTCAAACAAAATAACACTTTTTCCATTGCTGTTGAATAAATATATAAATTTTTGACATATTTCAATGACGGAAGATAACTTCATGTTTTTGTTTCTATTGTCTCAGTAGTTCAATGATCTACAAACAAGCAAATCAGAGATGCAACTTTATATTCAATAGTGTTTTTCACAAACTTTAAAGCCATTAATGCCTTTGTTAATATGTGACAATATTAAAATAATAAGAAACAATAAGAATCTGTTTTTTTTTTTTTTTGAAGAAGGGAGACTGAATGCTTTGAATGTTCTCCATTTAAAGAATCCAGAATTATAACATTAATCAAGAGCTATTTAGAGTTATTTATAATGAATTTAAATTCTGGAAGGGCCAGTTCAAAAAGCTCTACTCAAGTGAATGTACAGAGGCAGAACATCTGGTTGTAACAGTTGTGGCAGTTTACATAGCAGGAGTCCTCTGTGCAATTGTTTTCACCCTGTTGATTCTGTGGACTCTGTGTTGAATAAAGAGAAAGGTAGCAGTGCTTCTCAGGTTCTCCAGAGACTTGGATTTAAAGGTATATGGAAAGGATTCTGCCCGTATCACCATGATGGTTACCCTGACTGCTCCACAGTGGCTCATCTATACCTTGGTGAACGTCTACTTCAGGCTCCCTCCCTGACCTCCACTTGAGGTGCCAGCATCTCTGAAGACTCAGATCAAAACAAATCTGCTTGCTGAACAGTTATGAAGAAGTGCAAATGGAACTTTTACATATTTGAAAGTGTAGGAAATTGTCTATTCCTGAATATACTGCCATAGCACCCTTCTCAAGGCAAGAGTTTCAAACTTATTGTTGAAATAAAACTTTCTGTTCATTAAAACACAAAACACGCACACAACAAACAAAAACTCTACTCAGTAGCCTGGGTAAGGTCATATGTTTTTATTTTTCCTTATGTAATATAACATAATTTTCCAATGTTGACAAAGTCCTGAGAGTATCACATATTACATGGTGTTAGAACAAAAGAACCTCTATAAACTCTGGACAAATTCTCAGCTGTTACATTTGGAGAATACAATGATTTGTTCATCTAAGCTGCATTGTCATGCATTTTCAAAGTTGAAATATGTTTTGTAATACTTTGAACATCTACTAAGAAAAGCATACAAAATTATTCAAGAATATTGTAAATAAATCAAAAAGTACTTCTGCAATAAAAAGATCAAGTAACTTACAGTACAGAAGAAAAGAAAAAGTAAAATTTGGAACAGAGATTAAAGATAAATTGGCAATCTTATACCATACTATAATTATTTTAGAGTGATTTGCTTGAATACAGCAATTAAACAATAGATATTGCAAAATGGATACAATGCCGTGACACATGTATGTTAATGATAAGTTAATACAAGAAAATAAATTGTGAAAACATTATTTTCAAAAATTGGAGGGAGTTATATTTGTGTCAGATAAAATAGACTTCAGAACACATAAAATTAATAGGATCAAAGAAAGATATTATGTAATAATGAAAGAATTAATCCCCCAGATGACATGCTGATCTTAAGAGCTTTTGAACCAAATAAAAGATTTTCCCAATACATGAAGCAAAAATGCTTAAACTTACAGTTGTCTTTAGTAGTTTCTTATGATCCTTTGTATTTCAGTGGTATTAGTTGTAATGCCACATTTTTAATTTTTAATTTTATTTATTTGATTTTTTCCCTTTTATTTGTCTGTTTGCCTCTTTTATTTTTCTCAAAAATAGCTTTTTGTTTTGTTGATCTCTTGTATTGCTTTTTTTTAGTTTCAACTTCATTTATTTTGCATTGATTTTTTTTTTTCTCACTTCTTGATAATTTGGGGTTTGGATTGCTTTTGTTTCTCTAAATCCTTGAGATGAAACAGATCATTTGAGACATTTCTGTTTTTTAATGTAAGCACTTAATGCTGTAAACTTTCTTAATAGTGCTTTTGCTTTATCCCATACATCTTGATATGATGTGTTTTCATTTATTTATTTATTTTTTTTTTGACAGGCAGAGTTAGACAGTGAGAGAGAGAGAGAGACAGAAAGGTCTTCCTTCCATTGGTTCACCCCCCCAATGGCCACTACAGCCAGCACGCTGCACTGGCCTGAAGCCAGGAACCAGATGTTTCCTCCTGGTCTCCAATGAGGGTGCAGGGCCCACGAACTTGGGCCATCCTCCACTGCCTTCCTGGGCCACAGCAGAGAGCTGGACTGGAAGAGGAGCAACCGGGACTGAATCCGTAACACTAACCGGGACTAGAACCCCAGAGTGCCAGCGCCGCAGGCAGAGGATTAGCTTAGTGAGCCACGGTGCCAGCCTCATTGTCGTTTAATTCAAGAATTTTTGTATATCCTTTTTAATTTCTTCAATAAGCCATTGAGCATTCAGCAGCATTTTATTTAATTTCCATGTATTTGTAAATGTTCTAGTATTCTTGTTTGTTTCTACTTTTATTCCATAGTTGTCTGAGAAGATACATGAAATAATTTGAATAGTTTTAGATTTAGTGAGACTTGATTTGTTGCTTAGTATATGATCTATTCTGGATAATGTTCCATGTGCTTATGGGATGAATGTGTATTCTGTAGTCATTGGGTAAAAAGCTTTGTAAATTTCTAGCAGGTTCATTTGCTCAATGATATGGTTCAACTTCAATGTATCTTTTTTTTTTTTTAACATTTTATTTATTTATTTGAAAGGTAGAGTTACAGACAGTGAGAGAGACAGAGAGAGAGAGGTCTTCCATCTGCTGGTTCACTCCCCAGATGGCCGCAATGGCCAGAGCTGTGCCGATCTGAAGCCAGGAGCCAGGAGCTTCTTCTGGGTCTTCCACATGGATGCAGGGACCCAAGGAATTGGGCCATCTTCTACTGCTTTCCCAGGCCATAGCAGAGAGCTGGACTGGAAGAGGAGCAAATGGGACTAGAACCGGGGCCCATATGGGATGCTAGCGCCACAGGTAGAGGATTAACCCAGTGCACCAAGGCGCCATCCCCTCAATGTATCTTTTTGATTTTCTGAATTGATTATCTGTCTATTGCTAATAATTAGAGTGTTGAACCCCCTACTATTTTTCTATGGGAATCTATCTCTTGCTTTAGGTCTAATATTATTTGTTGTGTATGTCTTGGTGGTCTTATTTTGGGTGCAAATGTATTTATGATCATTATAGCTCCTTGCTGAATCAATTCTTTTATCAATATATAACATCCTTCATTGTCCCTTTTTTACAGCCTGACTTAAAGTCTGCCTTATCTGATATAAATATGACAAGCCCAGCTCTGTTTTGGTTTCAATTTTCCTGATATATCTTTTCCCAGTCCTTCACTTTCAGTCTATTTGTATTTCTACTTGTGAAATGACTTTCTTGTAGGCAGTATATGCAGTATATTTCTTGCAGGCAGTATTTAGTTGGTTTTTTTTTTTTTTTTTTTTTTTTTTTTAGCCATTTTTCCAGCCTAAGTCTTTTGATTTGGAGGATTTAATCCATTTCCATTTTCCATTTCCATTCAAGGTTAGTATTGATAGATAAGAATTCAGCAACAACAACAAAAACCTAATTAAGAAACGGACAAAGGACCTCAAAGAATAAACACAAGTGAACAAGAAATATATGAAAATGCTCAATGTCATTAGGGATAAGGAAAATGCAAATCCAAGACACAATGAGCTATCACATCAGCCTTGTCAGAATGGATTTTGTCCAAAAGTCAGGGGTAACAAATGCCAGTAAGTATGTAAAGAAAGGAGTCATCTTAAACTGTTAATGGGAATGTAAATTAGTGTAGCCACTGTGGAAAACAGTATGGAGATTTAGTTAAAAACTAGAAATAGACTTGCCATATAACCTAGCAATCCTACCACTGGTTATATGTCCAAAAGATGTGAAAACATTGTGCTGAACAGATATCAGCATCACCGTGTTTTTAGAGGTACTGTTCAGAACAGACAACCAAGATGTTCATCATCAAATGATTGGATAAAGAAAATATGGGGTGTGTGTGTATACCCAATTGACTATTTGGCTATAAAAAAGCGGTGAAATTGCATCATTTGCACCAAAATAGGCACAATTGGAGGACATCATGTTAAGTGAAGTAAGCCAGACACAGAAAGGAAAATACCAGGGGCCGACACTGTGGTACAATGGATTAAGCTACTGTCTGCTGCTCTGGTACACCATATAGGCGCTGGTTTGAGTCCCAGATGCTCCACTTCTCATTCAGCTCCCTGCAAACGTGCCTTGGAGAGCAGCACTGTTTGGACCCCTGCACCCATGTGGGAGACCCAGATGAAGCTCCTGGCTGCTGGCTTCTCTATGTCTCAGTTTTGACCATTGCAATCACTTAAGAAGTGAACCAGAGGATGGAAGATCTGTCTCTTTCTGTCTCTTGTTTTCTGTATCTCTTACTTTCAAATAAATAAAATAAATAAATCTTCAAAAAAAAAGACAAATACTGCATGTCATTCCTTATATGTGAGAGTTAAATTTAAAAAGTATAAAAACCTGTGTGTATCAGTATTGCTGCAAATACAGTGTTTTGTCAAACTTCATTTTATATCTTTGTCAAAATGACAAAAATGATATACTACTATAGTTGTATGGGTCTATGATTACCTTAAAATTTATTGTATGTGAGTGAAATGAACATATTTTCATTTGATTATTGTTTATGACCCTAACCTATTCTCCTGCTGGACTATGTTTTTTTTTTTTTTACATGTTGCACTTTTTATTTTATGGAGCATTAAGGCTTTGACTATAATATAAATTTAAAGTATTTTATCTCAGAAATTAAATGGAAAGAAATAATAAAAAAAATAAAGAGGAAAAAGGGAAGTCTCATTATATTCTTAGACTTGTAACCATGAACTACATTAAATCTGTCCTCTTTATATTACTACCACGATATTTTTAGAAAATGCATAGTAGAACTGCAGAAAATGGGAAAATTTATAACTATAGTCGGTAACATCAAAACTCCACTATTATTAACATATTGAATATTACTGATGAAAAGTGAACACATACCAGGGCAAACGTTGTGACATAGCAGGGTAACTATCACTTGGTACACATACATCCCACACTGGAATGCCAGGGACTCCCTGCCTCTGCTTTAATCTGTCCTCTTGCTAATGTATACGCTGGGAAGTAGCCATTGATGGCTTCAGTGTCACTACCACCCATGTGAAGACCTCGATTAGGTTTCTGCCTCTAGGATTTGGCACGGTCCTGAATGTTGCTAGTATTTGGAGATTGAACGTGAACCAGAATATGGAAGACAACCTCTCTCTCTCTTTCTCTCTCTCCCCCTCTCTCTCTCTCCATCTCTCTTTCATCTCTTTGTCATTTTGCTTTTCAAATAAATGAAATTTTTAAAGGCACATTTTTTTATGAAAGTGAACAAATATAGGAGAGTTAAAAAGACATTAGCAATTAACAAAATCCAATACACATTGATAAAATGCTCCATCCAAAAATACAGTATACATTTTATTTAACAGCCCATGGGACATTCACCAAGATACATCATATGCTGGATAATAAACAAATTTAAACTAATTTAAATTGTGATATATATTTTTGTAAAAAAAAAAGATTTATTCATTTATTTGAAGTGGAGAGTGATGATGGAAACAAGAGCAAGTGGTGGAAAGAGCAAGAGACCAAGAATGAGAGTCAGATCTTCTATGCGTTGGTTCATTCCCCAAATGGCCACAATAACCAGGGCTGCTCCAACACAAATCCAGGAACCCATAGCTCTATCTGGGTCTCCCATACGGGTGACAAAGAACAGAATACATAGACCATCTTCCATTGTTTTTCTGGGCACATTAGCAGGGATCTGAATGGGAAGCAATGTACCCAAGACTTGAACTGGTGGTACCACGTGGGTTGCTAACATTGCAGGTTACAGCTTAGCTCTATCTGCCACATGCTGGCACCTACACTATTTCCTTTTCTGAAACAAAATTAATTACTTATTTGAGACACAGATAAACAACAGAGAGTTCCTATCCTCTGAACCACATCCCAAATACAACATCTGAGGCCAACGCCAGGAGCCAGGAGCCAGAAGCCTGTTGCTCATGGTTGGCAAGATCTCAATTACATGAGCCATTACCTCTGTATTGCAAGGGCTGCATGATCTAAGCATTTTAAAAACTAGGAAAAGGAGCGAAAAGTGCACAGTAAGCAAAAGGAAAGAAATGATAGATAATAGCAGATACTAATAAAAATCAAAATAAGAAAACAATAGAGAAAATTCAATGAAACAAAAAAATTTTAAACATCATTAAATGTGTTAAATCTCTAGATGACCTAAATTATAAATATTTGTAATGAAACAAGTGATTCGGTTCTAGACTTCCATGTAATTGATGGATAAGGAATACCACAAATTGCTTTGATTTGGAAATTTAACATCTTATTAAAATATATGAATGTCTTAAAGACTACAAATTATCAAAACTTTACCAAAATGAAATAAACTCAATTATCCACACACATTATAAATATTTAATTCATAATTTCAAAATCCAGACTTAGGAAACTTCATCAGAGAATTTTATTAGTACTTATAGAAGAATTACCAAGATTTTGTGCAATCTCTTCTAGTAAATAAAAGAAGAGAGAATGCTGTCCAATTTAATTTATGAGGCAAATATTATCCTAATACCAACACCCTACAAAGAAGGTAAATAAATGTAAATATTTGAAAGAAAGCAGAGAAGCACATCTTAAAACGGTCTTCAAAAGGCTCATGGAAGTGCTTGCATTCTGGCACAGTTGGTTAAGCCATGGTCTGCAGTGCTGGTATCCCATATGGGCACAGGTTTGAGTCCTGACTCTTCCACTTTCTATCCAGCTCTCTGCTATTGTGCGTGGGAGAGCAGTGGAAGATGGCCCAAGGCCCTCAGCCTCTGCACCCACGGAGGAGACCCAGATGAACCTCCTGGCTCCTGGCTTCAGCCTGATGCATCCCTGGACATTGCAGCCATTTGGGGAGTCAACAAGTGGATAGAAGACCTTTCTCTCTCTCTCCCTCTCTCTCTGTATCTCTGCCTTTCAAATAAATAAACCTTAAAAAATATAAAGGAATGTTTAGTCAGATACATAAGGCAAGAAAAATGGCAAAACATAAAAAAAAATCATAATAAATATAGTATGGGGGCTGGCATTGTGGTACAGCAGGTTAAGGCTCTGCCTGCCAGATCCCCTATGGGTTTAAGTCCTGCCTGCTCCACTTCCAGTCCAACTCATTGCTTATGTTAATTAGCTCATTGCTAATTAAATTAATTGACTCACTTCTTTTTTTTTTACAATGAATAATTGGCATATTTATTTTGTGTCAATTATTATGACACAAATAATTTATGCATAAAATAAAGCATATCGGCAATGATCATGAAGCCATATTTTTTAGTTTTACAAAATGCTTTAGAGCAAGATTAAATTTGTTCCAGAAAAGATTATCATATATGAAACTTCTCAATTTGATTCTAATTTGTTGCTGTTTCTTTTTTTTTTTAATTTCACTTTTATTTAATGAATATAAATTTCCAAAGTACAGCTTATGGGTTACAATGGCTTCCCCCTCCCAAAACTTCCCTCCCACCCACAACCCTCCCCTTTCCCGTTCCCTCTCCCCTTCCAATCACATCATGATTCATTTTCAATTCTCTTTATATACAGAAGATCAGTTTAGTATATATTAGGTAATGATTTCAACAGTTTGCCCCCATATAGCAACACAAAGTGAAAAAAAAATACTATTGGAGTACTAGTTATAGCATTAAATAAGAGTGTACAGCACATTAAAGACAGAGATCCTACATAATATTTTTTTAAAAAAATAATTAATTTTCTATGCCATTTCCAATTTAACACCAGGTTCTTTTTTTTTTTCATTTCCAATTATCTTTATATACAAAAGATCGATTCAGTATATAATTAGTAAAGATCTCATCAGTTTGTACCCACGCAGAACCACAAAGTGTAAAAATACTGTTTCAGTACTAGTTATAGCATCACTGCACATTAGCCAACACATTAAGGACAGATCCCACATGGGATGTAAGTACACAGTGACTTCTGTTGCTGACTTAACAATTTGACACTCCTGTTCATGGCATCAGTAATCTCCCTAGGCTCTAGTCATGAGTTGCCAGGGCTATGGAAGCCTTTAGAGTTCGTTGACTTTGATCTTATTCCGATAGGGTCATAGTCAAATTGGAAGTTCTCTCCTCCCTTCAGAGAAAGGTACCTCCTTCTTTGATGGCCCCGTTCTTTCCATTGGGATCTCACTCGCAGAGATCTTTCATTTAGGTCTTCTTCTTTTTTTTTTTTTTTCTTTTCCATGGTATCTTGGCTTTCCATGCCTACAATACTCTCATGGGCTCTTCAGCCAGATCCAAATGCCTTAAGGGCTGATTCTGAGGCCAGAGTGTTGTTTAGGATGTCTGCCATTCTATGAGTCTGCTGTGTATCCCACTTCCCATGTTGGATCTTTCTCTCCCTTTTTGATTCTATCAGTTAGTTTTAGCAGACACTTGTCTTGTTTGTGTGATCCCTTTGATTCTTAGACCTATCCAAGCCATCGAATGTGAACTGAAATTGATCACTTGGACTAGTGAGATGGCATTGGCACATGCCACCTTGATGGGATTGTATTGGAATCCCCTGACACATTTCTAACTCCATCATTTGGGGCAAGTCTGATTGTGCATGTCCCAAATTGTACATCTCCTCCCTCTCTTTTTCCACTCTTAGATTTAACAGGGATCACTTTTCAGTTAAAATTTAAACACCTAAGAATAATTGTGTGTTAATTACAGAGTTCAACCACTAGTACTAGAACAACTACAACAACAAATACTAAAAAGGATAAAGTATTACATTGTACATCTAGAGTCAGGACAAGAGCTGATCAGGTCATTGTTTCTTACAGTGTCCATTTCACTTCAACAGGTTTCCCCTTTGGTGCTCAGTTGTCGCAGATCAGGGAAAACAAATGATATTTGTCTCTTTGGGACTGGCTTAATTCACTCAGCATGATGTTTTCCAGATTCCTCCATCTTGTTGCAAATGACTGGGTTTCATTGTTCCTTACTGCTGTATAATATTCTATGGAGTACATGTCCCATAATTTCTTTATCCAGTCTACTGTTGATGGGCATTTCTAATGTTCATGCGGAAACAGCGGAGGATGACCCAAATGATTGGGCCCAGATGAGCCTCCTGGCTCCTGGCTTTAGCCTTGCCTTGCCCTGACCATTGCAGCCATTTGGTGAGTCAACCAGCAAAAAGAAGACCTCTCTCTCTCTCTCTCTCTGTAACTTTGCCTTTCAAAAAGTAAAATAAATATTTAAAAAGTGATGTAACTACATAGAAAAATGCCCAAAATATATAAAAATACTTAGAACTAATAGCATGAATTCAACCAGGAAGCAGGATATAAAATCAAAACAAAAATATTAATCCCATTCTAGATGCCTAGATGCCTATAATGAACACTTGGAAATTGGAATTTAAAAGATAATATGACCTATAGTCATGTTAAAGTCAGGGAAGTACTTAGGAATAAGTTAAGCAAAACTGTTACATGAACTTTATTTTAAAAATTTCAAAATGTTGATGAAATATATCAAATATGGCCCAATAAATGTAGATTAATGGAATTCAGCTATAAAAATTTAACCAGTACTTAAAGTAGTATTGCATTAAAATTGTGTATCCTTTATAAAAAAATGAGCTTATTCTATGGGTCAGGCCTTAAATCAGTCAATTTTTAGATTAGATTTGCCTTTACAAAATTCTTTTGAAATGTTTGAGAGAAACACTAATCTACATGGAACCCAGTTGTATATTATTCATCAGAGTTAATTGTAGAAAGTAATATTCTTCAATTATCACCAAACAATAAATTTAATATGCATCTTAGAAATGATAGCAATGGTCCTTACAACATGTTGCATATCAGGCACTGTGTTAAGCATTTGATAAATAAGCCATCACTATTAGGTTCAAAATTATGGTAGCATCATGCCAGAGTTCTCCATGCTAAATCACTCAAACTAAATTTTACACCATTAAGAAACAATTTTTATTTGCAGAATGTTTGACAATTTGAAAATGTGACCTTAATGTATTTGATTCTAGAAGCACACACCATATTTTATAATTAAGACTTAATTTTAAGGGTAAGTGTTATGCTAAAGTGGGTAAGCTGGTTCTTGGGACATCTGCATCCCATACTGCAGTGCAGAACTGGTTTGAGTCTGGCCTGTGCTTCCAATTCAGCTTCTTGCTAATGTGCTCTGAAGGAAACAGATGATGGCCAAAGTGCATTGGTTCTTGTAATCCACATGAGAGCTAGATGGACTTCTTGGCTCCTGGTTTAACCTGGTTCAAACCTGGCTACTTGAGGGCATTTGGGGAGTGTAACAACAAGTTTAATCTCTCTCTCTCTCTCTCCCTCTCTCTCTCTCTTTCTCTCCCTCTCTCTCTTTCCTTGTATCACATTGCTTTTCAAAAAATTAAGTAAAAAATAAATATTAAATAATCTTAGTTTATTCTCTTAATATTAGTTAGATCTTATTTCAATATTCTATCTTCTATATTGCAACCACATGCACACTGACATACACACACACACACACACAAACCAGTTTTAGAGTCAGAAACATTAGCCAAATGGAATATTAAGGGAGCTCCAACCCAAAATTAATAATGGTATCAGCAAACTGAACATTCTGAGCTGGTATATTTTCAAATGAATTTTGACTAGAGTCTTCTTCAATTTTTGTGTTGCTGAGTTGCTGATATGAAATATATATTTGTTATACAAAGCATACCTATGGCAGTTAAATTCTGATAGTGTTATCTATAACAATTTGTATTGGCTTCCTCCCAAGTCTTTTGATTTTCCATGTATGAGAATAAATGAGAACCATATGAAAGTCAATAAGTTCTTGATAGTACATGACATTCTGTGTTCTCTCATCCTTTATTTTAGCAAACATTCCAAGGTTTTGGCTTCCATCACTAGGGGTGAGAGGCTTCAAAAATGTAAGGGTTTTTTTTCTTGGCTTAAGATAAGAATCCCAAACTTAACACACTTCCATAAATCATTGGTGTGGAAATCTGTCAGAAAAGAGCACGAGAGTACTACTTTTTCCTTGTGGTATTTGGTGTTTCCAAATTAGATTATTTGTTGAATGTTCAAGGGAGCATGTTTGCTTGAAGGGTTCACACAATATGTCAGACAAATCTCATGCTATTGAAGTGGAGTTCACAGAAGTGAAATCAAGGGTAACTGCCTGTTCCTTCCTTTACTATAGTAGTAACAATAAAAAGTTTCTTCTGAAATGTGTCTCCACTAGAAGAGTTACTGAGTAATATCATGCACATTGAAAAGTGGCAAAATGGAGACTACCCAAGATTTTAAATCCAGAATGCCTTCTGTAATTGCCTTTCACATTTTATCTTCAGTTGTAATATTATATTGACAGCTAGTAGACTGTAATAATTTAGAGCAAGGATTCTGGACTTGATTTTAACCTCAGTTCCTCTACTTGCAAGCTGCTTGCTAGCTGACCATACATGTTAATGGCTCTTAAGCCTCAAACCATAAAGTAGATAACAATATACTTATTCCACATGGCTTTCAAGAAAATTAAATCAAATTAAGGGCTTTATACATGCTCAAGTAATAACAGTCACAATGATTTGGATCAATTAAGTGTAAAGTATGTGTGTTTCTGTGTGTGTGTGTGTGTGTGTTTATGTGTAACAGACATTATTGACAAGGTTATTTTATTTGTTGTTACTATTAGCTGCAGTTTTATTATTTCTAAAGTAAGTGGGAAATTATATTCCTTTAAAGGAGAAAGTTGATGTATCTGACTCTAATACTTATTTTCGAAATCGTATCTAGCTACATCATAGTTGCCCATAGGAAGTGAAGTTTTGGTAGGTATGTTGACATTACTTGCACATAGTAAGAAAGTAGAATGTACCAGAAAATCTTCAGCACTTGCTGGTTAAATTTTTATAGCTGAGCTTTACTTCAAGGGTCTATTTAAACGACTTAACTGCACAAGGAAGAATGAGAGCACTGAGACCAATGAAATGAGTCCACAATATTCTACACAACTGAACAAGTCTAGCAGAGTTTGGTATATTCAATGGTCCAAGATATATAACCAGAAAATTAACTTATTTCATGGACCTGAGGAAATTTACAACTTTCAATATAAGAGAAATATCAAAGACATCCCTTTTCATTATACTATGAAGATTTATTTTAATGTATTAATTTAACTCGTTATTTTTTTCATTTTTTATCTTTCCTTTTTTCCATTATATCAATACATAAAATTTTCAGGTCACAAGAAATGCATGATAATTACTGCAATGCAATTATCATGTTAATGTGATATTAATATAGAGAATAGGTTCAAAGTAATGCATGGTGGGATGAAAGGAGGAAGGGAAATATGGCATTCTTAAAATTGTATCTGTTAACTGCATTCAACTCAAAAGTTTTTGTGTACTTTTTATATACCAGTAACATTGCAATGTTTAAAAAGCAATGTTTGTGTTCAAGTTACCATCAGTTGGGAATGGCAATGAGACATAATGAACAGATAATTTCAGGTAAAGATGGCAAATATCATTACATTTTATGCACAAGATTCTATTGTTGCACCAGAAAAGATCACCTAGCCCACTGCTGGATGGTTACCAAAACTGGGTGTGAGGATGTAGTGGGCAAATGAAAGAATAAGGAGAGAAGCAGCATTTCATCTAGATTACATCTTGTATCCAATACTAAAGTCTGTTTTGTATTCTAGAAATTACAGATTGGCAGCTATACACTACATGCAAACCATGGATATGTTTTTCATTATTAGATGGGTTATCATATTCCAAATATATTAACATCCGTCATAAAAACTCAGATTAGAAATTCTCATGAAAAATCAGTAACTGACATTGGGTTGAAGTTTCCTTAGGCCTGGCTTGGTTTGGAGGGCAGAAAGGTGTTTTACGGTTTACCATCCTCTTAATTTATTTCATCATGTGTTTATATAACCTGCTGGGACAACAAGGCAATTCAAGATGCAAGCTGCTTTAGCAGTGTCTATAGGATGAAGTTCCTTGCATTAGTCTGTTTACATATTTAATAATGTGTTGGAAATATTAGGGCTGGAGTCAGGGGCACAATTTAGGATATTTCTTCAGTAATTCATATAGTTATGACAGATCAGTAGATGCTGTGATGGATGATCGAGAGTGAGGAAAGTGAGGCTTTTTAAGGCAGTATCATGGCTCAGATGACGTGGTAGGCACAGAAGGGGAGGTAGAGGTAAGAGTAAAGGATGATACAGAAGATTCTAAATTAGCCAACTTGAGAATTGTCTCAGTTTAGGATTTGCAAGAAGTACTCACAGTAAAAATCAGATCTTTGGGCTTAGTATTGGGGTGTAGCAGGATTAAACTGCCACCTACAACAACGGCATCCCACGTGGGCATTAGTTCAACACCTGGCTAATGCAGTTCCCTGCTAATATGCCCAGGGAAGCATTAGAAGATGGCCCAAGTGCTTGGGTTCCTGCACCCACATGGGAGACGCAAATAAAGCTCTGAATTGCTGGCTTCAGCCTGAAACAGCCCTGGCTACTGTGGCCATTTGAGGAGTGAACCAGTGGATGGAAGATTCTCTCTCTCTCTCTGCCTTTCAAATAAATAAAAAATAAATCTTTAAAGGAAAGAAGGAAGAATGGAAGAAAGAAAGAGAAACGAATCAGATCTGCAATCAGTTTCTTTTGTTGATATAACTGAGACAAATTGAAAAAAGGAGTAAGACATAAATCATAGGGTGTTTTCAGACTGAAAGACAGGTTAAGCATCTGTTGCTTTGTCTTATTGTCCCCCAGAATTAATTGTTGAAACTTAATGCCTGTTGTGGAAATATCAAGAAATGGAGCTGTTTGGAAAGTGATTAAATCATGAGGGCTTTGCCTCATAAGGGCTTAAAGGTCTGCAGAGAACTAGTTTAGGCATTATTGTTTTCCATTTGTTTTTCTTCCTTTACCCAAATGAGAACACAGCATTGTTTTGTTTTGTTTTGTTTTGTTTTTTCTATCATTAGACCCAATTGCCAGCATATTAAACTTGGACTTTTTACCCTCCAGAACTGTGAGAAATAAATTTCTATTTTAATAAATTATTCAGTCCATCATATTTTGTTTTCTTTTTTTTTTTTTTTTTTTTTTTTTTTTTTTGACAGGCAGAGTGGACAGTGAGAGAGAGACAGAGAGAAAGGTCTTCCTTTTGCCGTTGGTTCACCCTCCAATGGCCGCCGCGGTAGCGCGCTGCGGCCGGCACACTGCGCTGATCCGATGGCAGGAGCCAGGTGCTTCTCCTGGTCTCCCATGGGGTGCAGGGCCCAAGGACTTGGGCCATCCTCCACTGCACTCCCTGGCCACAGCAGAGAGCTGGCCTGGAAGAGGGGCAACCGGGACAGGATCGGTGCCCCGACCGGGACTAGAACCCGGTGTGCCGGCGCCGCAAGGCGGAGGATTAGCCTAGTGAGCCACGGCGCCGGCCAGTCCATCATATTTTGTTATAGCTGCTCAAATAAGTTATGACACCTGTGAAAGTAAAGAGGATTGGATAGGATTGTAGTGGAGTGAATTAATAGAAAGCAACTCAGACTACAGCGCAGCTCTGAGAACATCAAGCAGTGTTAACCTGAGAAAAGTGGCTCAAGGGTGAAGTTTTAGCCTAGTGGTTAAGATTCCAGTTAGGTTGCTTGCATCCTGAATCACAATGCCTCAGTGGGTTTGAATTCTAGCTTCAGTCTCAATGCCAGCTTTCTGAAATGCAGAAATGAAGGGGTGACACTAATGACTCAAGTAACTGGATTCTTGCCACTCATATGGGATACCTGGATTGAGTTCTTGGCTTGTAGCTGGTGTGGGCATTTGGTGAGTGAACCCACAAATGGGTTCTGTCTCTGTCTCCCTGTCTCTCCATCTCTCTGTCTCTCTCTCTCCTTCTCTCTCTTTCCCCCTGTGTGTGTGTTAGTATATTTTTTCTATATGAGTCTGAAATATTTTGTAAGAAAATTAAATCTAGTCTTTTAAGATAAGGATATATCTATAAAAGTCACAAATAAAGATATGTGGCTCTTTACACACTATCAGATAAATTTATATATATATATATATACATGTATATATATATATATATGCATATTTTACCACTGGATTTTCTCTTTCAAAGTTTCACATTCACTTCTTCGATATCCTTTATGTACAGTGTGAATTCAACAAATTACTGATGTTAAGCTGAATCCTCACTCCCTACTTCTACTATCAGTGCCCTTGTTTGTACAAACACTCTGGAGCTACGTTTTATGGTTTGCTTTGACTCATACTTTTTGAAAATTCTCATATCAAATTTATGTGTAAGCACAGCATGCTTCCCAATCTTTTTATTTCCATCCTAAGGCCTTAACCTCAAGCCCAGAATATGAAAATAAATTTCTAACATTTTAGAGTTTACTCAACCAAAGTTCTCCCACAAGCCATTTGCAAATTGCCGTTAGCATTGTCTCCCGAGCATTTGGAGGATTATTTAGCAAATATCCCATTACAAATTATTCTATACTCCACCCACTGTGATGAAATGCTAAATCTCTTTCAAAAATTCAAATCTGATTTCTTTTATTGTTTCCCTTTACCACTCACATCTATGTGGTAATCATAATCACTTAACATATTTCATCTGAATTGTGAGTTAGCTTTTTGGATTTTCGCTTATAGTTCTTGTCATTAGATGGTCTACAAATGGCAATGGACCTATTTTGTACAGAGTATCAGGTTTATTTTAGCTTATGGTTTGCTGTTGCATTTGATTATCATTTATTTTTGTTTTATATGGCCTGTGCATAATTCCCTCATTTTTCCATAAATAATATCTGAATTCCTTTTGAATGTGAACGACTCTGATAATACTCACTTCCACATAACCCCACCCTCTGGTTCCAAGGGCAAGCACAGGATTGAGTACTTACTAATTTAAGTACCCTATTCCCCTGCCCAAAGTAGGCTTTGTGACCCAAGCTAAGTCTCATGATTTCTGTTGGGATGATTTTAGACAGTAAATATTTTACAGAATTGAAATGTAGAATTATATCAAATAGAGTACATTTTCTACTTTGTACAAAGATATGAGGACTCTTCAAAAACTTAATGGAAAAAACACATTATTAAAATAAAACTATATATGGATTTCTATTTTTTGTACCAAAATAAAATTATCGTCTATTTTTTCCACAGGCATTTTGAAGTACCCTCATAACATGGGAATTAGGCCTGTTGGGAGAACTACAGTGTAAAGGGAAGGCATGAAATAAGACTGAGCCCTGACAACATTGTTTGAACGCCTATTACCATTCATGCTCAGTTTTTCACTGTGAGAGATAATTACATTGGGCCAAAAATTTCCTTTTGTTCCTTAAGCTAATTTTCTTGGTTTTTGCAACTTATAATCAAAGGAGAACTACCTAATATAATTATGTTCATTAACTATGAAGACAATATTTACTGGTTATCTTTCTAACTTATTAATAATAAGATTTGAGCAAAAAAAATGTAAATTATGTGACATGAGTCCCTCCTTACTAAAGGGGAAAAAAGAAACAGAAGCATATTCTTTATGGCTGATATAATTTCATTATTTTGTTGTTTAAATAACCATATACTTTATATATTTTTAAAAAAGCTTCAAAGACCACTTCCATATTCCAATCTGTAAAAATATTTTCATTATGTTTATTATAAAAATATAAATGTTTCCACTACAAATCATTTTACATTAGTAGGAGGCCATCTACATTGCACAACAAAAACTAAATGAGTAATGTTTTGAAAAGGGAAGTTTAACACATATTGTCAATCATATCACGTTTATAGATGGCTTAAGTGAACCTTAGTATACAGAGTGAGTTATCAGAAATAAATAATATATGTAAATCAAACTTAAGATACAAAACAGGTAATATGTTACATAACATAATGAAGGCATTGTGGGTTCACGTTTATTGAAAGTCAATGCAATTCCTGTACAATGAGATGGCCATAAGCATTCTAGTACCTCTACTCCACAGTTAAGAATCGTACACTGTTGTTTACATATATACACGGTAAGAATTGTATAAAGTAAATTTATAAGAGGTCATATATAAAATACTGAAACAATGAAGAGCAATGTATTGTGTATACAGCCTCTACTTTCAAATGAAAACCACAGCCAAAATAAATGAAATAAATTCAACAACCCTCAATTTGTATTAGCTTTTGGAATGCACAGATTTTGTTTATTATTCTTGGAATAGTAGCTAAGAAAGGAACACTAGTCTGGGAATAAGATTGAAGCCAGATTTCAATCTCATTCTAAAACACAAAGTACTTGATTTGAAAAAGAATTTTTTTCCCAGCTGCTTCTAGCAGACTGAAGTGAAATTTGCTACTAATTTAATAATCACATGTATCTTTCTTAAAAGTTCATATAATTATTATATATCCAATATAGAATTCTAGTAGCATGATCTGACTATAGTATTGCCAAATTTTGAGAAACAATTTCATATTAGGAAGGACACAATCTATGCTTATTACACTAACACTACAACAGTTAGCACTTGTGAATTATTATCTGAGATTGCAAGCTGTTTTTCATTAGTGTTCCATTTTGCATAAGAACATAGAAATTGCAGCATTGTTTCATCCATTCTATTCTTTTGACATATGCATTTCTCATACTTATGACATGATCATATCAGCATTAGAAAGAGTATATATAGAGCTAAGATCTTGCTTCAGAATACATTAGTAGCTAGAGCTCCACCAGAACATTATTTCCAGTATTAATGAACATGTTCATGGTTTGCCTTTATGTAACAGTAAGTCTAAATCCCTGTAGTTAAACATCCCTTCAATGCCTACAGACTTTGAGCCATTTGCTAGATGACAAGCTATTTTGAAAGTAATATGTCCAATAAATGCAAAGAAGTTCAAGTCTGCTAAGTGATATATCAAAATTACAGTAGGCGCATTAAGAGGAAGACTTTTAAAGATAATGATACCTGATATTGATGCTCATAATGTTTAATTAATTAACCTAAACCACAGTGATATAAATGGGTAGTTTAGCTGTCCTCATTTATATAAACAGCTTAGCCATTTTATCTAAAGAAGATGTTAACTGACTTTTCAAAGTGAATGAGCAAGTTGTTGTTTTTTGTTTTTTGTGTTTTTTGACTCATGCATTGGCCTACATGCTGTGTTATCAACTAACACAACAATCTACAGAGGATTCCAATTCTTTCCAGTGTCCTTATTCTCAGGAGCTTTGCCATGGCTCCTTCCTGAATGGAGGGAGTTGGTGGTCTCTCAGCACCAGAGCAGGAAAGACAAGTCATCTGATTAAAAATCCATTACTTATAAGCAAATATATTACACTAAATTAGAAGCATACAATTTATAATAAATGGAGAGACAACAAAGAACGGGCTAATTCAGACTGTGAGAGATTTGACAGACAAATAAACAGGGAAAGTATTTAATTTTTCAAAAAACATAAATGTAGATAGTTCAAACTTGTTTTTTATTTAGGTAAACATGTTTTCTAGTGTTAATAATTTGAGAGCGCATTTGGCACTTGGCTGTAACAAATCCAAATTAAACCATCAAGGCATAAATATAAAACAACAAAAACAATTCAAAAGAAAATAAATATGCACTTTAAAAAATTAAGACACATTTTTTACATGATATTCTTAAGGAAACTAACAATTAAAAAGTGTGTAGTACTTAAAAGACTTACAAACATCATCTCTATATGCTTTAAACAGATAAAAGAGAGTAATAAAATGATAAGGTAGTAAATATGGCCAGATAATTTGAGGTATAAATTCCTCCATTTTTCTTGCTTTTAAAGAAACAAAATACTTGTTACAGATTTCTTCTTTGTATAAAAATATCGCAAGTCTTTTTTTGTGGCTGTTCATAAACAAAGCCACTGTGTCCCTTTTGTATTTCCCTTGTTTTGTTTTGATGATAGTTTGGATCAATGGCACTACGCTAGTTCTTCACTATTTTGCGCTGAAGAATTTTAATTTAACACATTAACTATTTTTTTTAAAAAAAGCAATTACAAAGCAAAATCCCCCCCCTCAACCCATCCACTAAATGATAGGGGAAAATAAAGAGTTTTTCAGTTTGATTTTAAGGCATTTGTACTCATATCTGAGTGTCTCATTGAACTTGGAACTTCCACCAATATCTCCAGGATTATCATCTGTGTTCTGAAGAGGGATGCTACATCTTCTACAGCCACCACTTCATTCCAGAATGGGTGCTTTACACTGGAACTGGACCATTCTTTGATTGTGTTTCTAGAACTTTTATGCTACTGATGATCTTCTTCTGTGGCCCAACCACGGTGACACCAACCTTTTTCATGTCACTAGGAAAAGAAGAGAAAATATCTGTGAGAATCATGATTTCCAGACTAGTAGATAATCAGATTTTTATTGAGCAAAACTTACAGAATTATATAACTCAGAAAATTGGCCCCAATTTTCTGATTTTTGCACTGTCCATGTGTTATGTCTTGACTACTTCACGTCTAGCTTATAGAAGAATGTAGATGGTACCAGGGGGTTGAATAGTATCCCCTCAAGTGTCCTATCTACTCAGAACCTCAAAAGGTAACCCTATTTAGATACACGATATTTGCAAACCAAGGATTTAGATGATACTGTACTGGATTGGACTCATCCCTAAATTCATGAAAATTTCCTTATAAGAACAGAAAAGGAAACACCTTCATATAGAGAAGACTATTTAAAAAGAAGGCAGAGATGGGAGTGATGTTGGCACAAGCCAAAGGACACCAGAATTCTCATCTAGCTGGAAGAAAGCATCCAGCCCTAGAGACGATGGACCAAGTGTGGCCCTGCCAACATCTTAATTTCAGTCTTCTGGCCTCTAGAATTGTGAGAGACTAAACTTCTGTTAGCTAAGCCATGGTTTGTGGTAATTTATTATGACAGCCCTAGGAAACTAATACAGATGGTCACATGTTCTTTGCAAGGATTTATTTTCTTCCCTTGAATATGAGCCAGCTCAGGGACTGCTTGACTGGCAGAATGTATCAAAAGTGACATTCTGTTCATTTATGTACTCGGATCTGCCTGCTCCTACTTATTTCTTGAGTTCTCCTCTATGGAGCCCCAGGACTTGCACACAAAAACTGAATACCTTTAACAATGGCATTGAAGAGGCTAGGTATGAGCACTTTGGTCCACAGTCCTAGCTCAGACCAACTATATAGGCGTTTGTACCAGGCAACATTTGGATGAAGGTACCTTTGCCTCTAGACCAATTGAGTCCCTTTGTCAGCTGAAGGCTTCACTAAGTACCAGCACTTGAATACAAAGAATCATGTACCTGGGCTTTACCCAAATTCATAACATGCAACACTGTGATGTACAGTAAATCTGTTGTTGGTTTAGTCTTTAAACTTTGGGGGAGGTTTTTTAAAATACAAAATTCTTTCAGTGTAGAAAAAATAACAAGAATATATCACTACTTTATACATTTAAAATAGTTAAGGCATTAAAATGAAGCGAAGAACATAAAAACTTCATTTAGTGAAACAAATAACTAGCTAGCCATGTACAACTTATTAATTAAATATTCTTGTCTCAAGTAATTAATTCTTTTGGGCATCTCTTTAATGTCTATTCAAATATTCCCCTCTATTAGAAATGTCCTAACTTTCCAATATAATATTGTTCTATCTCCCTCTATTTGCATTTTAATTTCTTATTTTTTTTTATTTCTTGTTTTATTCTTCTCCAAAAACTTTACCATCATCTAGTATATCACCTGTATTATTCATTTTCCTTATTACCCTTTTTATTTCACAAGAAAGTGAATGCAATATGAACAGAGATTCTTATTTATTTTGCTCTGATTCATAGCATCCTAAGAAAATGGCTGTCATTTAGCAAGGGAATATTAAAAATACATACTTATAAAGAAAAATCAAAATTGACTTTTCTGGTGATGTTGACCATGATGTCAAGTGTCATTTGGTAAGGAATGCCAGACAAATTGAGAATGGTAAGTAAAAGCAAGCATACATGAACACACATACACATACATTACAGATGGTCTTCATTTGTATTGAGCATGAAAAAAGGGAAAAAAATAGGAGTTCAACTATATAGAAATATCCTAAGTTGTTGATTTTTTTAAAAAGTAGATTCCAAATCAATAAAAATGTGCAAGCAGACATCGGTGATCATTTCAGAAACAATTTACACTTTATTTAAACATTAGCTACATAAAGTTAACTAAGATGGCAGTGCACTCCCATCACCTAATCTGAGAAACATCTTCAGGTTCCTTCTTTCCTGCCATCTGAAAGACTGATAAATTCTCTATGCACAGCCTGCATCTTGCCTGAGGTCCTCCCCATTCACACTCCTAAGCTGCCTTCTGTTCACAAGGAAGACTAGTGGGGAGGTATGGTAACATCATGTTTGCCACCCACGGTAACTGTGGACAAGGAAAGTCTGCTTTAGTGTCACATATACTATTCCTGTTGATTGCTGACTTTGAGAAAATGTGTTATGGGAATTTGATTCTTTAGGGACCTTGAATCTATATTTAAAATGGACAAAAAGTATTTCCCCACTCATCTCCAAAATATCACAATGTCAAATTATGAGGATAGAGCCAAAAAACAGGGCAGGTTGAAATGTAGTGTACAAATGAATAGATCCTCACTTTACATTAATTCTTTTATCTTTCTTTTAATAGTATATCATACATTTTTTGACTCACAGATATCTTTCATCTGCCTCTTCCTTTTTCTTACTTTCACAAAGTTAGTAAAAGGATAGTCATGAAAACTAGGAAAATGTCCCAGTATAGTGCACTAATTTTCTGAGCTCTTTGAGAAATTTAAACATAGCTGTGATGTTTGGTCCTGATTTTCTATTCTGAATTGTCGTACTCATCCCCATAAGATATCAGATGCTGGGAGTTCACAGTCCAATCTGGGATATTCCTTACCACTTTAGCAGATGCATCTCCAAAGCATGCTATTCAAGAACTCTCCTGCATAAATCTGCCTCAGATTCTGTGTCTGCGGACTCAGTATAAGCACACAGACATAACGATTTTGCTTATACCTAGTGCAAGGGAATATACAGGATTTTGGAAAAGAAAATTAAAATAATTATCATTTGAGTGCTCCCTTCACTGGGGTTTTTTATGTGCTTTCAACTGTCTCTACTCCTGCCCGAAGTTCATCTACCCACCATGCTGCCATGTCCAAAACATACCTAAAGACACAGATGTTGCACCTGCAATACTATTCCCTTTGTGCTCATTTCATCTGATCATCTTATTAAAAGAGGGACAGAAAATTTCAACACTAAAGAGTAACTTAATTTTGAGACTAGACTTTAAAAATGAGTTACTTGGTACTCTGAAGGCAAAGGCTAGGTGGTGACACTTTGAAAATGCCATCCTGGGTGCAGGAAAATGAAGCACTGCAATTAATCAACAGTGTGTTCATTCTGCACACTTAATTCCCCCTACATTTCAATGATTGTTTACAGCCCTTGTCTCAACTGTCGAGTAACAGTGTTTTTTTCTTCACACTACATGTTGAACTCTTTACTTAGTGTAGGGTTAATCTTATAAGTAAACTGAAAATAGATCTTTGTAAAAATTAAGAATGGAAATAGGAGAGGGAGGAGGAAGAAGGGTGGAAGCATAGGTAGAATGGAGGGTGAGGTGAGAGGTATCACTAGATTCCTGACTATATACATATATATATATATATATATATATATATATATATGATCCTACACTTGATCTTAGCCAAAAGGCCAAGAAGCGATGAATCTATCTATCTATATGAAATACATGAAACTTGTATAACTTAAATACAATTTTTAAAATATTTATTGAATAAAACTTCATATTTTCTAGGCTTCTATTAAAAATTGGATGGCTCAAGTAGGCTTCATATTAATGAAATCTCTAAATTAACTGAAATATTTATTTGAGTGTGAAAGTCTATTGACATTTTCCTATGACTTGATAGGTTGTGTAGAACAAAAAAGAAAAGAAAACCAATTTTGTCTTAGGTATGTCTATTCTATGAGAATCTAGTGTTATTTGGTCAAGCGAATCATTTCTGAATTGAGTGTGGATAGTAGCAAGAAAGCAGGTAATGGAAACAATCAAGTTCAAACAAAAAGTTCAAGACTACAAATAGAAATAGAAAAAAAAAGTTAAATATCTTATAATATTAAATTGCAATCAACTGACTAGATTTACTCGAGTTGTTAATGTATTAGAGATTTTTTAATAAACTTTCATTTTTGTAATATAAACCAGAGGAATCACATACGTGACACCATGAAGATCAGAGGGGGAAAAAAAGACCATTACTTTCAGAGTTTTAAGGCAAAAGATGTCAATCTTACATTGTCTATACATGGAGGAAAAAGGAGAGAAGAACGAATATCGTTAGGAGGTGAACACAGTCATACAAGAAAAATCTGCTCCCATCTTGAATGTCAAGGGTTCAAATAAAAATGATAATGAAGTGGGGGTCAGGTGTTTAGCCTACTGATTAAGGTGCTAGTTAAGACACTTGCATCGCAAATCAGATCTAGGCTCAATATGCAGCCCTGTTGCTGACAACAACCTCCTGTTAATGCAGACCATGGGAGTGGACAGTTATGGCTCAAGTAATTGGATTCCTGCCACTTACCTGGGAGACACAGACTGGCTTCCCAGCTCCTAGTTTCAGACTACTTCTCACTCAAGGCATTTGGGAAGTAAACCAGTGTATGCGATCTCTCTCTCTTCTCTTGCTCTTGTTCTCTCTCTTCACCTCTCCCTCTCCGGTAAGTAAAATCATCATCATAACTCTGAAATAAGATACCCTACTGATCCAAAAAGAGTCTAATGTCCAGCTCTGTATTTCTGACAAAAATACATTGCTTACTTTGTAGTATAACAAACACTATCTTTTCTCCTTCTTTTTAAATATTTATTTTATTTATTTGAAAGACAGAGTTACAGAGAGTGGTAGAGACAGAGAGAGAGGTCTTCCATCTGGTGGTTCACTCCCCAGATGGCTGCAACAGCTGGAGCTGTGCCAATACGAAGCCAGGAGCCAGGAGCTTCTTCCAGGTCTCCCATGTGGCTGCAGGGGCCCAAGGACTTGGGCCATTTTCTACTGCTTTCCTAGGCTACAGCAGAGAGCTGGATCAGAAGAGAAGCAGCTGGGACTAGAACCGGCACCCATATGTGATGCCAGCACTGCAGGCAGGGCGTTAACCCGCTGCGCCATAGTGCCAGCCCCTCTTTTCTCCTTCTTAAAGCAAATAGCTTTCTCACCACACTCACAGCTTATATGGCTGACTATATTTAAATTTTGAACTAGCAGTTAATATTAAAAGTGTTCTGCCTCATCTCCTTCCATTAGTGTTTCATTATCTAAAGGCTCTCAGTGTTGATATTTTATTGAGAATAAACATTTGCATAACTTTGCCTTTGAAAATCTGGCAATGATGTGGAAATGTTCAACTTTGTGTTTCTTCTTTGCTTTGCTTCTGTGCTCTAAACCAGGTGTTTCATGTATCACATCTCAAACTGTTTATATTACTGAAATAAGAGTTTATAAAAATATTTTAAATATATAAATATATCCTGTGATTGTGTCTGATCAAAATAACTATCATAGAAACCCAAAAGGTACTGTTGATTGGGGTCAGAACTCTATTCAATAAACACACTCTTCACTTTAAACAGGAAAACAAGTGCATGTTAAGTAGACTAGCATGAGTTCATTTTCTGAGAACATGTTCTCATCTTCAATTATAACAAGCCTTCACTGTAGGATTTCTGTGGTTGTATGTTTCTCATTTGAATATTATACCATAAATTATGAGCTTATTTATTTGTTGGGCATTGTATCTCTATTAACATTGTACCTCCTTTACTGATACCTCACGTGATTCTCCACACTGATACTGCTTAAATGAAACTCAGGGTGAAGATAAAAGCCTTTTTATATTCTGTAGCATTTAAATATTTAAATATGATTTGGAGTTGATAAGATTCAAAGGATCTTGAAGGCACGAAAGGGTTTAGTTAATGGAACTAATATCAAACAAAAGATGAACATTTTCCCAACAGACCACACAAGCTACAACATCCTAGACAACTTTTGGTGTGTCTATCCAGCACAAAGCTTTAGCTTTGGATGTTCTTCCATCTTACCATCAGGAAAGACTCTAAACCAAGCTATATACTGCTTCATATCACTTCATTTGAGCAGAAATGGTTAGACAATGCCAAATAACCATGATTTTAGAGGTAGTAAACTAAAAGTGAGACTGAGTCGGAGTTTTCTTCTTAGGGCTAACAAGTAAGAGAGTTGGCTCCTAGGGTTGAGAAACCCATTTTTAGTTATGTGAATAGATCTAGGGGTAAAAGTGACTATTCGAAAAAGAAAAAACTAATGATGTCACATTAGGAAGTGAAATGGCTTTCATTCACTGATATAAGGAGTACTACTTGAACTTTCACTTTCTAAGTTCTGTTTGCCAGATCTCAAAAACAAGGAATAATTTTTTGGCTATTCACTGCATTCACTTAATTCCTTTCTTAAGTTCATGGGTTTCATGGATAAAAATATTCCTGTTACTAAAAGATCCCTGTAAGAAATACTGCACAGTATGCTTGATTATGTCAGCTTTACACTCATACAACCATAAATTCATACTAACATTGGACATTGTAACACATATGCTCTGTTTCCCCAACTATCAGTATTTTAAGGAAAATAAAAAAGTCCTTCATTTTCTAGTATTCTACTTCAGAGAGTAGATGTTCTATAATAGTGATGATGTAAAATGTTCATTTAGTCATTATGAAAACTACTTTAAGCATTCAACATGTTTCCTTGAATGTTGAATTGTCTGTTGAGTTCTGAATTTTCCATATTCACAGAGGTAAAAATAACAGAATACCTCATATACAGGAATATAATCATTTCACCCCTTATCTATATTTTTAAGAAGAAATAATTATTTTAAAGAGCTATAGAGAGAGAAGGAGAAATTAGAGAGAGAGAACTTCCATCCTCTGGTTCACTCTCCAAATGACAGCAACAGCCAGGGCTGGGCAAGGTCAAAGCCAGGAGCCACGAGTTTCCACTGAGTCTCCCAAATGGGTGCAGGGGCCCAGGCACTTGTGTCATCCTCCACTGCTTTCCCAAGCACATGAGCAGAGAGCCGGATCAGAAATAGAGCTGCCGGATTTGAACAGGTGGCCATTTGGGATGCTGGTACTGCAAATGGCTGCTGAACTCACTGCACCACATAGCCAACCCTGACAAGTATTTGTTTTGTTTCGTTTGTTTGTTTTTAAATTTAGGGCTTGCATCTGCAAGTGTGGATATCGGTCTACCTGTAGTTCATAGTATCCATGAGGACACCTATCTTTGAGCTCTATCCTGAAGGAAAACAATATCAACTCAATCAATCTAGAAAGTGTGGTTCACAAAATCACCCAGGGCTCAGCTCCATGGTTACAGGAGACACTCACAAGATTACAACTCAGATTTATAACACATTGTAAATCGCAACCACAATCTATATCTAACTCCATATATAGTTATCATGAAATCCATTTGGCATTGTCAAATATGCATGAATTTCACTTATTAGTACTCATCTACTTTTCAATATTTATTACTGCTTTTTAGATCCCTAAAACTTTGTCAGTGAAAAGCATAACTGCATCCATACATACTTTTTATTATTTAATTTGTTTATTAATTAAAAGGTGATGGCAAGTTAGGAGAAAATTATAGCATATACTGTATATTAAATATTTTGCTGTCTGATTTGGTGATGGAAGCAGTTTTAATATTAAATCCTCTCACTGTATGTTTGTAGACCTCGTACAAGTTTCTGTCTAAATGATGGTTCAAACAATCTAGTCCTTACTTACAGAAAAACATAAAAGCAGCACACATTTAAATAATGTTATTAATCTCTCTAAAAATAAAAATTATAAAGCAAAGAGAAAAAAAAAGTAGATGACTAAGGCCAAACAGCTATGCTCACTAGAAAGCTTACTCTGTGGAAATCTTGGCTATGGTGTCACAAGAACTGTACTCCACGCCTGTGAAGATCTCCTTGCAGTGTGCTGTCCGGACACCATTAAGCCAGTCACCTGTTGTGCGGAAGGTAGCGATGTCGACATTGCTTTGGTCCAGAAGGAGGTTTGATGGCCTGTGAGAAAAGAAAACACCAAAAGGACAGAGATCAGGAGCCAGCAGAGTTGTGACCTGTCAAAATTTGACACCAGTATCAGCAGGAACTTCCAGACTTCATGTGGTGCTCCTGTTCCTCTGTAGAATGTACCTGCTATGAAGGCTTTGTCTGTTCAAGCTCACAGTTTGGAGAAGACTGTATAATCATCACGTGATAGATTACATATTAGATAGATGATTGATAGATCAATAGAAAGATACAGGCTATGACTATGATTCACATAACATGATTAGCGTTAAGTACAGGACACCATACTTATCAGCATTAAGAACAGAGTCCTTTAGGATTGTTTCATATTATTATGGGCCTGATGGTAGATGTATGGCCACCTGCAAAATCTGATGATTCAAAAGAAAAGAGACATACAGGAAATAGAGGAGACTATGCATGCTTCAGGAGCCAAAAGCAGCATCCTGTTAGTAATATGCCTTCGGCTTTTTTCCCCCCAGCTCTAAGTGTCTTCTTTAATTTTCCTTTGACTCACAAGTCTGGGACTAGTTCCCAAGTCAACTTCTCTTTCTTCATTTCTTTTTCTATTAAGAAATGGAGTGTAAGTACAAAGTACTTGTTGTCAGGTTATATTGAGAGTTCATGAACACTTGCAATATGCTAGGCACTATGCTAAGACTCTTGACCACTATGCTATGCCATGTTGCATTTTACTTAATTTTTAAGCTATTTATGATTCCATGATGTGGCACCTTGGGTTTTGTTTGCCATGAGGTCTAGTGATTGAGTGCACAGATACTGGACCCATAGGACTGAGTATGTAACATACTATCGGTGTGACCTTGAAGATTTTTATGTCTTGTCTGTTGCCTCATCTGTAAAGTGGGGAAGATGGTAATGGTACAGATTTCCCACAAATGAAGATGCAGTGAGCCTATGTAGCTAGTACTTAAAGAAGTGCTAGCACATAACCAGCACTATCTGTTAGCAATTTGTTCCTCTTTACATTTTTAAAACTTCAAAAATAAAACAACATAGTAAATACTAGCTTAAGAAAATTCACTGATGTTGTTCATTACCCTTTTGACTAATGAGAAGTTTAGTCATGCAAAATATTTAATATGAATCCCTGTAAGAGTGGAAACTGGGGCTTCTTTGGAACCATCAATAACTTTTACAAATTCACAATGATTCTACAGCCAGTGTTTAGAAATGGACATGCTATTCAGCCTTCTATCATTTGTTTTCGTCATTGCAATAAGATATATCATTAACACAAAACTGTAGATACAATAATCTTTATAATTGAGAAGGCATATTTTGATTTATTTTTACTTCTTCAGAATTGTTTAGGTTTACATGATATCCAAGTTGGATTTAATGTGCACTAATATCTTAACATTTTAAAAATTAAAATTCTCAATATTAGAAGCTTTATAACTAAAACTTCATGTTTTTCTTACACTTGTAAAAATCAATGATTTGCTGAAATGGAATCCATCATGTGAATTTTTTAAATTCAACATTTGAAAACATTTAATTTCAGTATCTTGGTATAAGAAGACACCAAAACAAATGAGGCCTATATTGATATGCATTTATCATTATTTTAGCAATAATTTTAACTCTACAATCTGATTATTCTAATAATGTATTTAGAAATAGCATGAAGTAACAGCAAAATGAGCCATTTAGATGAATTAAAATTGTATACAGCTTTACTAATGAGTAACAACCATTGATTATCATTTAGGATAGGTGGCGGAAGTTCCTGCTCTAAATGTGAAAATCTGTCTGAAAAGCACTTAAATATTTTTAATTGGAAAGCTGTTATTACTAAGGATATTCCTTCAACTCACTGCCTGATGTACAAGAGACATGTATCAGTTTGAAACTGATCCAAACCAGGACAATTTGGGATCATGCCCTAGACTTTCATACTACTGCTTAAAACACATAAGAACCTTGTAAGCTGATTGTCAACTCATTTGGAATTTTTTGATGATACATTAAATTTAGGTGATAGAAAGTGTCAAGGTTTAATGTAATTTTAATATGAAGTTTAAGGAACACAATGCAACATTAATTTTTTTTTCTGCTTCTATTTTCATCCTTCTTGCCTTGGTCATTTCTTAAAGAGGAGGATAGCTGAGAAGTTTAGGGCTTTTCAATCTTCTTTGCATAGACTAAACTCAATTATTTCAATCCTTTCTACTTAACATACTTAAATTTATGGGGTTTTATAATTTTTGATGTGACATAATTTGGTTTTAACTAATTTCAAGAAGTGCTTCTTAAAAAAAGAAAAATACAACAATGTTATGCATTATTTGATAAAGTAATAATTGTCTTTCCATTAGGGATATCTAGAAATCTGTAAAATGTAAATGGCATTTTATAAATTATTCATTTGTTCATTTGTGACACACATATGCAAATAACTTTCTATGATTTTTACTCATTTGAAAAAGTAAAACCCAAATAATTCTCATAATTGAAAATGTTTTATTTTTGTTCTTCTCCTAAGAGTATGAGGAAGTAGATATAAATAAAATTACAGATTCTGAAACTAACACAATATTCTTGAGTTGTCTTCATATGGGTATAATTGGTAAAATAGCTTTGTCACTAGCAATCATTAAATATGGTATTGAATTCACTGGATAAGCCTCTGAATCAGTAAATACAACTGAAAGAAATAGCATTAAGTCAAATGTAAAAAAAAAATTCTATGAGAAAAATGAAGTCTTAGAAATGGGACCATATGATATTAAAAGATCTCTAGAAATACACACACATGCATGCACAAACACATGTCTATATCTACAGAAGCTGTAGCATAGAAACTAATGTCAACTTGTACCCCCCATGAATAGTAATTCAGGTTTATTTATGGGATTGTGAGTATAAAGAATCAAACCCCAGGACATTTATTCAGAATATTTATGAAGTGTGCCTAATAACAAAATGTAGAAATTTTTCTTCTCAATTCAGAATGGTTTGGAGTTTTAAACTCTTTAGGCAGACTCAACAAGAGTTTGGAAAAAAAAAAAAAAACTAATATAAACAAATTGAAATAGAACAGGACGTGCAGATTAGGGATTAAAGTGACCCCAACTGAGTTTTTCTGTTTATGACTTGGATCAAAGTGCAACCAAGACCAAAAAAAAAAAAAAAAAAAAAAATGACCTAATTTTAATGCCAGTGACCTCAGAATAACCAGCCCTGCAAAGTATCATTTTTCCACTTCCAGGATTTCTCTAGGGATTTCAAATAAAAATTGGTTTCTTTCCTCCTCGGAGAGGACATCTGGAGAGTTTATCAATGGATAGGAATTTGTCTCTCACTGTGAAGAGCCTGTGATGTCTCTTCATGCGCACCAAGGGAATCTGTGCTTTTTGAGCAGCTGCAGGCGTTGGCGTTTTTTTAGACCCAGCCCCAGACGTTGGGTCTGAAGGGGAAATTTATAGGCTGGTTGATGTGCACCGTGAGCTCACACTTTTACTAGACAAATTAGATAGGTTTCAATCCGTGCAGCTGTAAACGATGTCCTACAGAGTTCCACCTGATCTTTTACAGTTTTTCATAAATCAGTGCCTACTGGCCTCAGACTGCAGTCATTAAAAAGAAATCATGGAAATTACATGTTTGCTCTGGGGAAGCAAAAAATAACTTTCCTCTCTTTCTCCATCTCTCTGGTTAGGTTTTTGAATTACTCTTTTATGAGTATTTGTACTGTTATATTAAAGAGGTACAGATTTTCTCCCAATCAACACCCATTTTGCTGCAATTGGTTGCACAGTAAATAGCATTAGGTACAGGTAAACAAATGTCATTTAAAGACTGCCAATTCCAAGAACATCTCCTGATAATGACCTTATGACAACATCACCTTAGAATTTTGATCACTAGGATTTAACAAGACATTACCCTTTTACAATGTGAGACTTTTTTGTTTACAAGGACTTTGTTTTTCATCCAGCAAATAATTAATAATACACTTTTTTTGAATAAATGGGTAGATGTTTAAGTTGAGAGCAGATATTAAGGGTGCATGTTATATCACTGTAATTATTATATGTTGTGAATAATTTCAGGGAATAAATAAAATCAAAAGAGTAATTTCTTAAAACCAAAACACACTAATATATTATTATCTGAAAAAAGTATTATACTTTTAAATATAATAGTATTATAAACTTAGTATGTTTTACAACTTATTTTTAATTTAATTCAAATTACATAATCACTATTTTAGGTGGAGAATCTTATATTTGTCAGTGTATTTTAACACACATTGATGATGACCATGACCTTTCTTATTTCTAACATTAAAAATCAAGGTAAGATTAAAAGAATTTTTCATTAGTAAAAATGAATCTGAATAGTTATAGTACCCAACAGAAAACTAGTACACAAATGACACATTAAAGACAAGTAAAGTCATTGTGTTTATTTGAATTGTCTCTAGGTCTCACTGACAAAAGTCTTAGCATTTATAGCTGTTACATTTGGTTTAATTCCTCCCATGGCAACATGAGCTACTGTGATATTAAGAATTAAAAAAGAGATAGATCACCTGTATTTCTTACCAATTTGCTTCCTTCTAAAGGGCTCTGTATCCTATTTGTTTAATGAGCAAACTCACACTGTCATTTTCAGAATTTAAGGTCAAAGTCATTTTGAGAAATAAAGGCAGATTCTTTTTCAGTAGTTAGATTTATCATGAAGGATATAGGATTTGTCAAAACAGCAGTCATTCTCAAACAGAATTATAATGTGCGTCAGAGAACAGAATATATTTGCTAATGTTTACTTATTGTCATTTAAATGGAAAAATTATGAGTAATATTTATATTTCTCCATTTATGTTGCATGATAATAAAAATAAATCCTTTCAAATTTAGCAATGTATGGAATGGAACAATGCATTTTAAGAAATTTCAATTATATTAATTCGTATAATAAGTTCTGTAGAACCTCATGCTAAATATATCAAATATTTTGTTTAATTCTTCACACCACCTCACTGTAAATATTTTGAGGGGCAGCGTTAGAGGCAGCGTTAGGGCCAGCATTGTGGCACAGCAGGTTAAGTCATTGCCTAAAATCTTGTCACAGGTTTGAGTCCTAGCTGCTTCATTTCTAATCCAGCTCTATGTTAAAGTGTCTTGGAAAGCCATGGAAGATGGCCGAAGTTCTTTGGTCCAAGTCACCCAAATGAGACACAGATGGAGATCCAGTCTCCTGGCTTCAGCCTGGCCCAACCTCAGCAATTCAACCTCAGCAATTGTGGCCACCTGGAGAGTAAACCACCAGATGGAAGATTTCTCACCCCATCCTGTCTCTTTCTTTTACTCTGTAAGTCAGTTGTTCAAATAAACAATCCTTAAAAAAAATTTCAAACACATCACTTCATTGTTCTAAGAACTTGGATTCAACTATTTTATGGTAATATTGGCAGCTCCATGGCCTGCATTATAAAGATTCTGTGTATTGAAGAGCAAATTAATTTTCTATTAAGTGAAATAAGCCTGAATCAGAAAGAAAAATATCACGTTTTTTCTTATTTGTGGTAGTTAATGTATAGAATATTTTAAAAAATTATGGATATCATATTATTTGGTATCTAGGTATAAATGTTGCATCAATGAGTCATACCTTGTAAAGGACAATATACCTTGTAGCATGTTTTCATGAAATCCTTACTCTTTGATAATAATATCTTTGATTTCAAGAAAAAATAGTATATATTTATAGATGTATAATGTAAATATTTGAAATGATTGTGGCAAAGTGTTTTAAATAACATAAAACAAAGAAAAAAAGAAAAATATTATATTTCAGAAAATGTAGAAATATTAGAAACTAGAAAAGATATCTTACTAATTGAATAGTAATACTCAACCTTTTTTTTCTATTTTAATCTTTTTAAATTTTGTATCCATTCACAAAACAAATTTACTTACACCATATATTATTCATCTCATATAAAATAACCTTTCATATAGTTTCTTTTAAAAATGAATTTTGCTCAAAGTCATTGATGATCCACTATAGATATCAAAATATTCAGATGCCCAAGTCTCTTATATTCAATTATTTTTTATTTTATATTTTCATGCAATGTATGCACATTCTTTATATCAACGTTAAATGACTTAAAATACCCACTACAATGTAAAACATATGTAAATAGTTTCTACAACATATTCCTTCAGGAACAATGACAGGAAAATCGTAGGCACATGTTTAATAGACATATTTTTTCTCCAGTATTTTCAGTGTGGTGTTTATTGTATTAGTGGGTGCAGAACCGGTCGATACATGGGTTGTGACATAAGAAAAAATTTGTCATTGTAAGACCATTCTCTATGCATTTGCTTGCTTTGAAAAATACGCACAACAAAATGAATCATCTGAGCTATTTTGAAACGTGTAGTTTAATGGCAAGAAGTGCATTCACATTGTTGTGCAGCCATCATTCCTATCCATCTCCAGAACTCTACTTTCTCAGACTTACCCATTACACAATAATGACCCATTCTTTCTTGCCTTAAAACCCTGGAAACCACAATTTTACTTTTTGCTTCTATAAATCTGACTCTCTAAGTTCCCTAAACAGATGGACTCATACAAGTATAGTATTTGTCTATTGTGACTTGCACATTTTGTTTAGCGACATTTTCTATCAAGAACATCTTTAAGGAAGATTTACTTATCCTGTGCATTATGATTATGTTTCTGGTAAATATCTTTAAAACACTATTTTCAAATTATCTTTCCTTTCATCATTCAGTTACAATTAGACCTCTTAAAATTTCATATCTGTCAATCTTAAAGACTCAAAATAGTTCTCTGAAAAGAATGCTTAAATGAACGCTTTATCCTCAGTTCTCTTTATTTAGCCATTTTATAGCTTTTGATAATTTAGTTAAAACTATCGTATTCTTGAAAATTCCTTGAGCTATTATTTTCTTTAATGTTCTCAATTGCATTCTGACTCTTGATTGTTCCTTGTTTATACCTATCACTTGTTTTTTTGTTTGTTTTGTTTTGTTTTGTTTTTTAACAGGCAGAGTGGACAGTGAGAGAGAGACAGAGAGAAAGGTCTTCCTTTACCGTTGGTTCACCCTCCAATGGCCGCTGCAGCCGGCGCACCCCGCTGATCCGAAGCCAGGAGCCAGGTGCTTCTCCTGGTCTCCCATGGGGTGCAGGACCCAAGCACTTGGGCCATCCTCCACTGCACACCCGGGCCACAGCAGAGAGCTGGCCTGGAAGAGGGGCAACCAGGACAGAATCCGGTGCCCCAACCAGGACTAGAACCCGGTGTGCCGGCGCCGCCTATTGAGCCGCGGCGCCGGCCCTACCTATCATTTCTAATTCTTCTGTGCAGTAGTTGGTTCTATTACTCAAACTATAGTCAGAGATAATTTTCCTTCTCTCTAGATGGGAGTCAATTTAATGGGTTAACATTCTGAAATACTAAGGAATGTTTCATATTATATTTCTTTCTAGGATTGCCACCCCTGACACTGATTGGTTTCACAAACTTCCATTACAAGATACTTGAAATCTCCTTTAGATACAACCATATCCTGTTATATACTACAAAGGCATTCTTTCATGACAGTCAGCATTTTAATTTTGTAGACATTTGAGTTAATGACTTCTGGACCAAGTGATGCATTTTAGGGACTTCAAGAAAATCCCAAATGGCAAGGAAAGATTGAAAATTATAGTCTTGTGGACTGAGATGAGAGACAACTCTGTTTCATTCTAAACGAACCAACAACCACCACCATTCATGCATTAAAGTCTCATGACAATTCACAAGATACAAGAACTTTAATTAGAAATTAAATAATGTTAGGCAAATAAAGAAGACTACATTTGTGATGAAAATCCCATTACTAGGTTGAGACTTGCATGTACTAAGCATGTTCCTGTGACTACTCTTTTTATCTCTACTGCAGTAATTCTCTAAATTGTATTCATAGCTTTAATATCCTCCCCAAGTTTGTGATGTGAACTTGAGCTTCTGGAGGGACTCATTTTTACAAAACTGCTCGTGCTATGCCTTTCCTACCACTGTCAGTGAGAGTTCTGGTCTTGCCACCCTCCACTTTCCAAACCTAGAAGGACTGTCCAATAATGACTCTGTCACTTTGCACATCACAGTACCATAATTTTATTTCAGAAATTTTTCTTTCACACAACTTTTTTTTTTAATTTCCTCTGTTAAATCCCTATTATGTCCTTTCTTAAACTGTTGAAATTTCCCCCATTCTTTATCAGGAATCACTTCCAGTCTTTCCTAATAGAGCTATCAGACTGCTCTATTGATACACAGCAACACATCTAATAATTTCTTGACTGGCTCTCCCTTTCCACATGGATATAAGCCCATGGCTCTAGAAGTGACAATCTATCAAATATTTCTCCCTAATTTCCTTTTTTATCTTATGTTATGATAGAATATTTGTTCAATGTACTGTGGAACACAACATATACTTTTCGGTATCTTGCTTTTTTTTATAGTGTTCCCTTGGCCTGTTATGTTTTTAATCTGATCATGTAAAAGGAATTTCATCCATTATACAAGTCATTTCTTTAATACAATTGACAGGGGATTCCAAAGAAGCTACAATTAAACTCATTTCTCTTCATGAATACTTACCCATTTAGCTTTAATATTTATACATTCTCAGGGATATTATAAAATATATGACTAATTTTCCATCTTGTATCTAGGGATAAGCTATTGAAGATGGAAATAGAGTAATGTCACCAATATAACTGCCATGTGGCTTAGCATAATGCTTTGTATAAGGTGACTGCTAAATAAACATTTGTAACTTCATATTGATGTACAGCCAAGACTTCAAACTCATACATGTGTCTTGTGATTTACTCTAATTTGTAAGATAAGTAAATCAATTATGATTCTGACACATTCTAAATACAAGCTTTTTTATCTTCTGCACTTTTTTTTTTAACTTTTATTTTTTTGACAGGCAGAGTGGACAGTGAGAGAGTGACAGAAAGGTCTTCCTTTTCCGTTGGTTCACCCTCCAATGGCTGCTGCGGCCGGCGTACCGCTATCTTCTGCACTTTTAATCATACACAATGAACGATAATATTCACATAGACACGTACAGGAGGAGATTGTTTGAGAATGATCCAATTGTGAATCATTAATTAAAACAAATATTGAAAAGTGAAATGATCCCCATTAAAAGATTCCTACAACTATATATGAAAGAATTTTTTTTTGTAAAATAGGTTTAAAACATATTTAGCTGACATACCACAAGAAAGTAAAGTTTTTAAATATGATTAACAAGATCAAGGCTGTCACTGGAAACATTTTTTCTTTTAAGAATGGTGTGGCTTATCTTAAATGATACTATAGAATACTTGTGTGGGCACAATTCTATTCATTGAAGCAGATATACATGGCATTCAGAAATTTGGATCCCTGGTACTAGCCACAAGCTCAGACTGAGTTTTCAAGGGGATTTTTCTGGGGTTAAGTTGATAGAAAAACATTGTGAAATGTTACTTAACAGAAAATGTTAAGCATTGCCAGATACTAGTCACCCTAAGAAATCTGTTTAATGAACAGAAAAACACTAGAATTTTTTCTAAAAATTGTATCTATTGAAATTAAATATAAATTGGCCATCGCTGCAGCTCAATAGGCTATTCCTCCGCCTGCAGCGTTGGCACACCGGGTTCTAGTCCCAGTCGGGGCGCCGGATTCTGTCCTGGTTGCCCCTCTTCCAGGCCAGCTCTCTGCTGTGGCCCGGGAGTGCAGTGGAGGATGGCCCAAGTGCTTGGGCCCAGCACCTCATGGGAGATCAGGAGAAGCACCTGGCTCCTGGCTTCAGATCAGCGGGGTGCGCTGGCCGCAGTGCACCAGCCGCGGCGCCCATTGGAGGGTGAACCAGTGGCAAAAAGGAAGACCTTTCTCTCTGTCTCTCTCTCTCTCTCACTGTCCACTCTGCCTGTCAAAAAAAAAAAAAAAGAAATTAAATATAAAATGATATTATCAAATATTTATTCATGCATTTAGGAGACATTTATTGAGTTCCCACTATCAGTCTGGCACTAATAATAAGAGAAGCATGACATCTGATGGCTCAGGATTTAGTTTACTGAGATAATGCTATCTTAAAAAGAATGCACTCACTGAGAAATAACAATTAAAAGAATGATAAAGAATGGAAATATGGTGCTATGTAAAGGTATAATGGCATTAAACTTTATATTGTGTTGCCAGAGAACAGCTCAATAAATCCATGATGTATAAGCTGCTTTCCATTAAAAAAGACATAAAAGAGAATTTGAGGTGTGGAGAACAATGTATGCTGCAGTCTTCTGAAACATTTTAGCTTTATAATGGGATTAGAAGTGGCTGCTGAGATTAGACTGTTGTTCAAGTGGCACGAGTGCCGGATTCTGTCCTGGTTGCTTCTCTTACAGTCCAGCTCTCTGCTGTGTCCCGGGAAGGCAGTGGAGGATGGCCCAGGTCCTTGGGCCCTGCACCCGCATGGGAGACCAGGAAAAGCACCTGGTTCCTGGCTTTGGATTGGCGCAGCGCGCCAGCTGTAGCAGCCATTTGCGGGGTGAACCAACGGAAGGAAGACCTTTTTCCTCTCTCTCTCACTGTCTAACTCTGCTGTCAAAAAAAAAAAAAAAACAAAAAAAACAAAATCTACGTATTCCCCATGATCCACATAGTCCAAGCACTCTGGCTTCTGTTTGCCTCCTTGGATTATGACAGACATTTCCTTCCGCTACTACTCTTTAGCAGTGTTTTTCCTCTACCACTTCCCAGGAAATCACCAATCTCTTTTCTCAAGATCGTTACAGTTTATTTACCTTATGCCAAGAATATTTTTTTGAGAGGGGAGTTCTTTGAACAGCTGGCTTATATGTTCAGGTCTCAGCTCAAATGTAACCTCCGTGGAGGGCTTTTTCAAAATCACTTTCATGATTTATCATAACTATCCATACATTTCCTTTCAGTGGTCTACCCTTGTCTATTGTTCATTGTACCTATTCCATAATGTAAGCTGCGGATGGCCATGACCATATTTGTTTTCTTCACTGTTCTTCAGAGTCAGCAATATGCTAGTGCATGGTACATTGGCATATAATTGTTAGGTAGGAAGTTAAATACTAGCCTATGTGTTTGAGAGAGGCCATGGGAAAAAAAAACAAGTTAGCGCAGGAAGCAGGAAAGAATGTAGGAATCTTAGAAGCCTGCTTTGGGACAGTCCAGCATTTACATTTCCAAAGGACTATCCATGTCAGCTAACCTAAGAAAGAGGTCCCAGTTGTCTCTCCTGGAGTCAAGCCAGGGGAAACTTTCTGGAAAGCTATCAAAGGGGGTATACTTTGGGATAACACTGTGAGATAAAGCCCTTGGGGAACTTCATGCACCAAAACTCCTTGCCCAGCAACATCCCAGAATAAGATGGAGGGAGTAGGAGAAATGGTGAGAAGAACTGGACCCCATACCCATATAAATCCCAGCCTAAATATACTTTGTTCCTCGCTGAGTTGCCTACCTGGCATGTCTGGTGTCTGCATCATTAAGCTCTGCTAGCTTGGTTACCGCCAATCCCCATCTCACATTTAAAACTATTTGCTTAGGAGCAGGGTAAGAACCTCTGTTCCAACTCTCTCTGGTAACATAATACGTAATTGTTGAAGAAATGAATAAATAGATATTTGAGTAAAGGAAATGTCATTGGAAAAGAAGTGCCTTTTTAAACCATCAGAAATAATTCAGATTTTTTCCCCTAAGTGTTAATGATGCTATAGTTTGGATATGGTTTGTCTGTCTCCCAAGGCTTCATACATTAAAATTAATCCACATGGTGAGGAGTTACTACAAGAATAATGTGTAGAGGTTTAGCCTTTGGGAAGTTATTATGATCAGATAAGGTCTTTTTATTATATAAGGGGAACATATTTTGTGTATTTCATACTGTTATTCATACAGTTTTAAGAACACATTGATACATCCCACACTATCCTTCCTCACTCCCACACTCCTTCCTTTCTTATTTTTCATTTAATTTTTGAAATGGCATTCTTTCAATTTACTAGGACTTCAGGGTACAATTCCCATCATTGAATTATAGTGGTTGTATAGCAGAGGGAGAGAGATACAGAAAGGCACATATTGCTCTCTGTCTTTACATGTGACCCTTAGACCTTGGACCTCCAGAACTATAGTGGCAATCAACCTGTATGCACAAAGTACCTGTCTCAAGTACTTCATTTAAAAAAAAATATTTATTTTATTTGAAGACATAATTAGAGAGAGATAAACAGTGAGATACAGAGTGAGAGACAAAGAGAGATGGATCTTCCTTCTGCTGGTTCACCAGCCAGATGACCAAAATGGATGGGTGTGGGCATGCTAAAGGTCAAGAATCAGGAGCTTCTTCTAGGTCTCTCACCTGTGTGGCAGGAGCCCAAGCACTCCCGCAATAGAATCTGAATGACTAGCTTGGGATTGACATGGATAGCCGTACATTTAATGTGTTCCCTAGGTAATTCTTATCACCAAATGTGAGAAATACTGCAACAGGCATATTTATATGGGTATGTTTTTGCAGAAAGAAAGAGTTCTGAAGGGAAAGATGGATTGAAGGGAGGGAGAAGAGAACTGAGGGAAAGAGAGAGAGAGAAAGAGAGACAGAGAGAGAGAGAAAGGATTTGCCTGACAAGCAGAGGGACATTTCCTCTCTTATAATTAAAGAGGACCAGAAGGCAAGCCAGAGAGGTGCAGGTATCAGTAAGTTTTATTGTTGTAAACTCTTATCTTATATTTTTCAATAAAGTATGTGTCAAGGGATCATTGAAAAAGTAAAGGGGGTAATAAATTTAATTAGTCATAAAGAAGGATGAAATAATTCTTGTCAAAGGTAGAAAAACTGATTTTCTAAATAAAAATTAATTCTTGATATTGTTGCATGGTTGTGTGATTTTGTTGGTAACAACTATATGATGATGCTATCTACCCAGTTTTGTTTTAATGGCAATTTTTAAACATGTAATTATAATTACTCTAGTTTTATATTTACTAAATTAAGGTGCATTAGATTTTGTATAAAAATATTTGTAATTCATTGGATCTCTACATGCAGAAGTATGAAACAAATCCTCTACCTTACACAAAACAATCAAAACTTACAAAAAATCAACTCATAATGGATCAAGGATATAAACCCAAGAACTGAAACCACCAAATTACTAGAGGAAAATATAGGGTAAACACTACAAGACATTGACATATGGGAGGAATTCTTGGTTAAGACCTCAGAAGCATAGGAAATAAAAGCAAAAACAAACAGGATGGCATCAGCTAAGAAGCTTCTACATGGTAAATGAAACATTTAACAAAGTGAAGAGGCAATTGACAGAATGGAAGAAAACATTTGCAAACTATAATCTCATAAAGGATTAATATCCAGAATAAATAAGGAGCTCAAGAAACTCAACAACAAAACAAACAATCCAGTTAAGAAATGAACTAAGGATATGAACAGGCATTTTTCTGAATGATGAAATACAAATGGTTGATAGACACATGAAAACATGACCAAGATTACTAATCATCAGGGAAATGAGGATAAAAACCACAATGCAGATTCACGTCATCCCAGTTAGAATGGCTATCATCAAAAAATCAGAAAATAATTAATGCTGGCAAGGATGTAGGGAAACAGACACTCTATTACACGGTTGGTTGGAATGTAAATTAGTACAACCATTAAGGAAGACAATTTGGAAATGCCTCAGAAGTCTTGAAACTGATTTACCATATGACTCAGATATCCTACTCAGAATTTATCCAAAGGGTATGAAATCAGCATAAGAAAGAGTTATCTGAAAATCCATGTTTATAACAGCTTAGTTCATAAAAGCTAAGACATGGAATCAACCCAGATGTATATCAACTGATGACTAGATAATGGTGTATATGTACAGTGAAATACTATTCAGCAATAAAAAGAATGAATCCCTGTCTTTTGCAGCAAAATGGATACAATTGCAGACCATTATACTTAGCAAAATCCAACCCCCAAAAGACAAATATCTTATGTTTCGTCTGATTTGTGATAGCTAAAATAGAGAGTACAAAAAAAGCAATGTATATGAGTGAAAGTGGCATCTTGGGGTTTGAATAGGGCTTATAGGCTTTATCTAGACTCCTGAGGAACAGTGATCTTTGTACATTCTACTTGTTGAATTCTTTATTTAATGGAGGATTAAGATTGTGGTTATGAAGTAAATTGAAAGTATGTTATCACAATAATTAAAAGTAAAATAAAAAAGGGAGGTAGTGGGAAAAAGGATGGAGGGTGATTAAGTATTATCATCTTATTAAAACTATGTATATGAAATACTTGATATCCATTCACTTTATATAAATAAATACATTATGTATTTAAAAAGAAAAATTTTTGAAGGCTTCCTAAAATTAAATGTTTTGTAGTAAAAGAGGTATAATTTTTCTGGTATTTAGAATATATATTCTGAGAAAAATATATTTTATATTTCAATAAGAATGAATAAATAATTAAAAGTTTATATTAAAATTTGGATGCTAGGTCATAACTGATACACTAGTACTTATGCTGATCTGACATAAGGCCATATCTCTCCATAAAATTGGGGTTAAATATCTCTAGATCATATTGCATGGGTTAGCTTTATACTGACTAAATCATTCTGTGGAAATGGTTTAAATGTCATTTTTATGACACAGAAAGAGTTGAAAAAGGGTTTTCTCTGCTATGAATACTGTTGTGTAAAGATAAAAATAAATGGTGTCAGGATACAAAATTAGGACCATATGGCCCAGAAAAGGACAACAAGGCTATCCTGTTAGTTGTTAAACTGTCAGGTGGATTTCCATAAGAGTCCAGACTGTCTTTCTCTGAAGTTTAGGAAAAAGATTAATCTTTATGGGATATGTTTTTTGAAGCTTTCTGTTAAGATCTATCATAAAATTCAATCTTATTAAAGCCGAATGTTATTTCTAACAAAATATGATTTTTATATACTAATATTAAGATTTTGTTTCTATTTTTTATTTATCTTATTCAAATGTAATGTAAAAAAACAGGGGCCAGTGCTGCCGCGTAGCAAATAAAGCTGCTGTCTGAGTGCCAGTTGGAGTCCCAGCTGCTCCATTTCTGATCCAGCTCTTTGCCATAGCCTGGGAAAACAACAGAAGATGACCCAAGTCCTTGGGCCCCTGTATCTGTGTGGGAGACCTGGAAGAAGCTCCTGGCTCCTAGCTTTGGATCAGCACAGCTCCCGCCATTGCTGCCATTTGGGGAGAGAACCAGTGCCAGTGGATGGAACCTTTCTCTCTCTCTCTCTCTCTCTCTCTCTCTCTTTCTCTCTCTCTCTCTCTTTCTCTGCCTCTGCATCTCTGTAACACTGCCTTTCAAATAAGTAAATAAATCTTAAAAAAACTAGATCATTCATGCTTAGTATAATCAACTCAAAATAGATTAAATACTTCAAATTAACACTTGAACCATAAAATGCTTAGAAGCAAACACAAGAAAAGCTCTACAACATTGATCTTGGCAATGAGTTTCTAGATCTGAAAACAAAAGCATAGATATAAGAGCAAAATTAATTTGATGGTATCAGGTCTTAGATTTAGGTCTTTGATCCACTTTGAGTGGATTTTTGGTAAGGTATAAAGTAGAGGTCTAGTTTCATATTTCTGCATGGGAGATCCAGTTTTCCCAGCACCATTTGCAGAAGAGATTGTCTTTGCTTCAGGGATTGATTTTAGCTCCTTTGTTCAAAATAAGTTGAACATAGATGTGTAAATTGATTTCTGGAGCTTCTATTTGGTTCCATTGGCCTACACATCTATTTTTGTGCCAGTATCAAGCTGTTTTGATTATGACTGCACTGTAATATGTCTTGAAATCAAGTATTTTGATGCTTACAGCTTTCTTTTTGTTCTACAAGGTAGCTTTAATTATTCATGATCTCTTGTGTTTCCATATAATTTTTAGCATCATTTTTTTCTAAACCTGAGAATGTCTTTACTATTTTAATTGGGATTTCATTGAATCTGTAAATTGCTTTCGGTAGTATTGATATTTTGGTGATACTGATTCTTCCAATCCATTAACATGGAATATTTTTCTATGTTTTAATGTCTTCTATTGTTTCTTTAAAAGTTTCATGATTTTCCTCATAGAGATCTCATAGAGATCTTTGACACCGTTGTATAAATTTATTCCATGGTATTTAACTCTTTTTCTAGCTATTGTAAATGGGATTGATCTTAAAAGAGCTCAAGAAAATCAGCAGCAAGAAAATGTAAATTTAATGTAAAATACAGTAGTTATCAAAAATAATGTGTTATTTACTTGAAGTTTACTTAAAGAGTAGATGACACATGCACAGACAGACACACAGGAGGTATCTGTGTGAGGCAATGGATTTGTTATCTTGCTTGTGATAATCATTTAATAATGTAAGTGTATATCAAAGCATGATATCGTACACTTGGAGTATGCACAATTTTGTGATAATTGCATCACAATAGAGGAAGAAGATATATACATAGATGTATAGATGGGAATGCTCATTTATCCATTTTCCTCATTGTCAAATCTGTCTCTACCTAAAATTTTCATGTTTAGTTTATCGTGTGCTTTAGGTAACATTAATTTTGATTTCTTAAAACATCAAATTAATATATCATAGATTTGTAGAAGTCTGATACAAAACTATAATTAATTGAACATTTATACAAATATATACGTATATATATATATATAAATATTACATATCTTTCTCTCAAACATTTACCCATAATCATACACTATTAATCTTTAAACAAACAACTTAAGGCAAAAAGCAAGGAAATTCCTAGACATTAAATGGCAGCTTTAATTACCATGCTTTTTATCAATGGAAACAATAGGCTAGGGTAGAATTAATGGAAATGTAAAATAGCACATTTGAGACCAGATATAGAGGAACTATTGATTATGCATGGGCTCAAGAACTTAGAGCAGAGCACAAAGCATTGTTACTGAGGAAATTCCATTGCACCTACACAGACATTATCGGGCTTTCTATTCTTTAAACCATTGGTTATATGTACAAGCACATAGCTAGTAGTCCCAAATATGCCTGAAGTGATTCTCTCTTCACTTGTCAAGGGGAATATTTTTCATGTACAAAATATGTACTAGTGGGGCTGATGCTGTGGTGCAGCAGGTTAAAGCCCCAGCCTGCAGCATGGGCATCCCATATGGGCACCGATTCAAGTCCTGCCTGCTCCACTTCTGATCCAGCTCACGCAAATGTACCTAGGAAAGCATCAAAAGGTAGCCCAAGTCCTTGTGCCACTGCACCCACATGGAGACCCAGAAGAAGTTCCTGGCTCCTGACTTGAATCAGCTCAGCTCTGGCCATTGTGGCCATTTAGAGGGCAAACCAGCAGAAGGAAGACCTCTCTCTCTCTCTCTGTCCATATTTTTGTCTGTAACCCTTTCAAATAATAATAAAAATAAATCTTTACCAAAATATGTACTAGTGAGTGGGCATCTGGTACAGTGGTTAAAACCATGCTGGATGCCCACAGCCCACACAGCAGGTACTTGAGTCCTGACTCCAGCTTCCTGTTAATGTGTACCCTAAAAAGTTGCAGACTGTGGATCATGGATTTGGGTACCTACCACACATGTGAGAGATCAGGATTGCTCTTGGTTCCAGCCTGGCCCAGCCCTGACTCATGTGGACTTTTATGGAGTAAGCAAGCTGATGGAAGATTCTTCTCTGTCTCTTTGCCATTCAGTTTAAAAAAAAAATGTGTACTACCTCATGAGGTAAATAAAAACAAAATTTAAAAGTCTACAAGAGCACACATCATCAGGAAAGAACTACATTTATCTTACCCATGCAGTGAGATTCTACATTATTAAGACAGCTTTGCCTTTAGTTTCTCTGAGACGCACTTATTTGATTAGCTAAGAAGACTTATTTCTCAAAGATTTAAAGAAGCTTGAATGCACAGTCACTTTTGTCAATATAGATACTAAAAATATTTCAGAATTCTGTCATTACTACTTAAATAACATGATACTTTTCCCTAAAAATAAAAAAAAAAAAGAGAAGAAGACACATCTTTCCAATCTTGAGGAGTATAAATTTCAGAGAATTTTGCAGGGAAAGTCTACAGGAAAAAAAACTGACATCTTTGAGACAGCAAACACATGCATTTCTGAGTAAGAACAGGATGCAAACTCGAATGTGTCACCTTGCTGCCGCACTGGTGATGATCTTCAGGCTGCCGGGATTCCGGATAAGCTTGTCCAGGATGCTGACAATCTGCTCAAACTTGGGTCTGTTGTTTCTGTCTTTCTGCCAGCAGTCCAGCATCAGCTGATACAAGGCAGCTGGGCAGTCCATGGGGGGTGGTAGGCGATAGCCCTCATCCACAGCCTTAATTACCTGTGTAGAAAGTGGAACGTATTTTACTCTCTTCTAGGTGGAGCACATTACTAGGCATACTTTAAAGTTAAGTTTAAAAGTTCTCATTTTAAGTTGCCTAAAGGGATAACAGCTGATCAAATAAATAATTGCTCACGACTCAAAACATTATATAAAGGAAGAACAAAGGAAAGTGGATATTGGAAAGAAATTTTGGTGAAGATCTTTTTTAGATAAAAACAAAAAGAAATGTTTGAGATTATCGGAAGTTTGATGGACTGAAGTAATTATGATTATGTTATACAAATTATACATAGAAATTGTGATTCCAAAAATATTAGAATGCAGATTCTAGTTCTATCACAGTTCAAATATTCCCTTCCTTTGATAAAATTCAATGTTCTACACAAGTAAGTATGTTAGTCTATTAGTTTTACACTTTATAATGCAGTGTTTCTTAAATTTTCAATATGTATCCAATCATCTAATGCATTTATTAATATGCAGAGTATTTTCCCTTCTAACCACAAGTTTCTGGAAGCAGAGATTTAGGGTGGAGTCTGAGAATTTCTATTCTTTTTATTTTTCACAAAATAAAATTGATTTGTTTTTGTCCTTGTAGAATATTCTTTTTTAAAAAACTTTTATTTAGTAAATATAAATCTCCAAAGTACAGTTTATGGATTACAATGGCTCCCCCCCCCCCGGAACTTCCCTCCCACCCGCAACCCTCCCATTTCCTGCTCCTTCTTCCATTGCATTCACATCAAGATTCATTCTCAACCATCTTTATATACAGAAGATCAATCCAGCACATATGAAGTAAAGATTTCATCAGTTTAAACCCACATAGAAACACAAAGTGCAAAATACTGTTTCAGCACTAGTCATAGCATTAACTCACACTGAACAACACATTAAGGACAGAGATCCTACATGAGGAGTAAGTACATAGTGAATCCTGTTGTTGACTTAACAATTTGACACTCTTGTTTGTGGCATCAGTAATCTCTCTAGGCTCTAGTCATCAGTTGCCAAAGCTATGGAAGCCTTTTGAGTTCACCAACTTCAATCTTATTTCGACAAGGTCATAGTCAAAGTGAAAGTTCTCCCTTCAGAGAAAGGTACCTCCTTCTTTGATGGCCCGTTCTTTCCACTGGGATCTCACTCGCAGAGATCTTTCATTTAGGTCATTTTTTTTTTTTTTTTGCCAGAGTGTCTTGACTTTCCATGCCTAAAATATTCTCATGGGCTCTTCAGCCATATTTGAATGCCTTAAGGACTGATTCTGAGGCCAGAGTGCTGTTTAGGACATCTGCCATTCTATGAGTCTGCTGTGTATCTCGCTTCCCATGTTGGATCATTCTCTCCCTTTTTTATTCTATCAGTTAGCATTAGCAGACACTAGTCTTGTTTATGTGATCCCTTTGACTCTTAGACCTATCAGTATGATCAATTGTGAACTGAAATTGATGACTTTGACTAGTGAAATGGCACTGGTACCTGCCACCTTGATGGGATTGTATTGGAAACCCCTGGCACATTTCTAACTCCACCATTTGGGACAAGTCTGATTGAGCATGTCCCAAACTGTACATCTCCTCCCTCTCTTATTCCCACCCTTATATTTAACAGGGATCACTTTTCAGTTAAATTTAAACACCTAAGAATAATATTGTGTTAATTATAGAGTTCAACCAATAGTATTAAGTAGAACAAAAAAAAATACTAAAAGGGATAAAGTATTAAATTGTACATCTACAGTCAGGACAAGGGCTGATCAAGTCACTGTTTCTATTCTTAAACAATTTCCAAGCCATCTAGTTCAAAAGACCACACATTGAGATCCCTAGGTGCAGACACAATTTTAGAAAACAGAGATGTGGAAAAGTGAGTGTGATTTTCCGTGTATTATATACAAAGCAATTTTTTTGAAGAAGCATAGAATGATTTGAAGATCAAAATGCATTAGGAGCCATTTCATATGTAATGAGTTGAAAATGACTCAAACAAGTTGTCTTGTTCTGTGTCATTGGGATATTGCTCAGATATTGTGGTTGATGATAAAGAAAAAACTTCTGAGAGCTGACGAATATGCAAATAGCATCTTTTCCTAGGCATGAGAAAAACATAACCTATAACAACAAAATTCTTTTTAAAAATCATATCACAGATATAATAGAAACTTAAAGATCATTTTCTCCATCCAGCCTTTCATTCATATAAATAAATGCATGTCCATGTTTAATACATTAATAGAAATAACATGACAGAGATTTCTTATTTTTGAAAAACACCGTATTTGAGGAAACAAGTTGCCAAGATACATTGATCTAATCAAGAAAGAATAGCAGACAAATGTATCTTGAAAGCAGTTTGATAGCAAAAAATATTTCAAATATTCCATTTATTTATTATTCCATTCTACTTATATTCCATTCTATTTATCTACTTAGTCTCTTATTATATTAGTAAAAAACCATTCCATTTTTGTCTCTTTTCTAAACCCTGATAAAGGAAACATTGAAGCTATAAGACTAATTCAATTAGCATCCTTTAAGACTTCGAAACACTTTCAATCCTTCCAAGTATTCAATTTCAATGCCACAGACCAGGAACCTCCTGGTTTTGTTATGCTTCACTTCCTTGCACAGCTTGATCTTTAAATCAGAACCCATAATTCATAAGCTACAAAAACATACTTACGTCCTGATTGGACATCTCCCAATATGGTCTCTCTCCATAAGACATCACCTCCCAGAGAACAATCCCGTAACTCCACACATCACTGGCTGATGTGAATTTGCGGTAGGCTATAGCTTCTGGTGATGTCCACCGGATTGGGATCTTGCCTCCCTTAATAGAAAGTCATGTGTGCACAAATGAGCAATGCGTAGAACATATCATACACATTATATAATCTAAAATCTGATAGAATATATCATAGTATTTCTATTATACAATGGAACATAAATATATGCTAAAACATTTTTATGTTTTTCTATTATAAAACATACATAAGTAGCATATCATTTACAACAAGGAAATATTACAAATCAGCCTTTTATTTGTAATCTTACCAAGACCAATTATTTAAATAAAATACAGTAATTAGAAAAAAAGTAATAAGTTGATAACAAACATGACCAAGATACTTATTTGCTTTTATCTTAACAAAATTAAAATGAAACATATCAAAGCTACCACATCTTAAGTGCTTCATTACTATTTTCCCAAGAGGACCGTTTTGAATATATTTTAATAAAATTTCTTAACATGGTGAAATACTGAAAGGCAAACTTTGCAAGGAAGATCTGCATTTAAGTTGGAAAGCAAAATCCATTCCATGTTAATCTGGATACAGACACAATGTTGCTTTATCACCTGCTGAAACACCAGGCCCATCTCGTCAAGGGAGATGGTCATTCTCCAAATGTTTTATGTAGCTGGGACTTGCTACTATATACTGTAACATAGGATGTGGTTATAGATTCAAGATCATTATGTTCAGAATGGTCTTCTAATCAAATGCTATCTGTTTGTTTTCCATTGTGGTAACCTCATTCAACAAATTTTTTAAAAATTCAAATGAAGAAAAAAAATGTAATTATCTTAAAGAAAACACTTAAATTTTTAATTCTCTTCTCTTTCTAATGTGTTTTACAATCATTGAGGCCTGATAAAAATAAAAATACAGACATACAAACACATATATACACATATACAGAGAAAGGTGTTAGAATACAACTTCAAACTATTCAATTTAACAATTTCTGAAAGCTACTGAATAATCCTTTTCACTTTCTTTAACTTTGATTTTATTAGTTCTTGAAAATCCATTATGACTATTTGCTCACTGTGCTATTTTGGGAATGTATTCTGGCTCCATTTCAGAGCTGTCACTGCTAAAATCACAAAGCCCACGCACTATAAGAATACATCAAAAAGTTTGTGTGAAAATGTAATTAAAATATAAGTTTATCCTCCCAACAGGCTTGAGTACTTAAAGTAAACTGATTGAGATCCAGTGTAGTGGGCTGCTTGCACTGACCCAAGTTACACTTCCATAGAATTCAAGAGAAAAGTCTAGAGCCCTGGCAGTGCTAACAATGAATGCTGAGATGATTCTTCTTCTTCTTCTTCTTCTTCTTCTTCTTTTTTTTTTTTTTTTTTTTTTGACAGGCAGAGTGGACAGTGAGAGAGAGAGACAGAGAGAGAGGTCTTCCTTTTCCGTTGGTTCACCCCCCAATGGCTGCTGCAGCTGGTGCACCGTGCTGATCCAAAGCCAAGAGCCAGGTGCTTCTCATGGTCTCCCATGCGGGTGCAGGGCCCAAGCACTTGGGCCATCCTCCACTGCCTTCCCGGGCCACAGCAGAGAGCTGGACAGGAAGAGGAGCAACTGGGATAGAATTCGGCGCCCCAACCCGGACTAGGACCCGGGGTGCTGGCGCCGCAGGCGGAGGATTAGCCTATTGAGCCGCGGTGCCGGCCCGAGAGGTTTCTTCTAAACTAGTTGTAAATGTAGCTTGCAGACAACTGCACACATAGAAGCTTCCAATCCAGAGAGTGCCTGGAAGCTTCACAATCCTTCACTCATATTTCACCCAATGCATCTTAAAGCATAGATGAGAAGAGGAAGAACATGACAGAGGCTGAATAAGATGCACCAGCAATTGTATCCCCACAGAGACACCAACTGAGCAGCTATTCCTGCACTAAGCCAACCACACAAGAGAAGAGAGATGCTAGTGCTCACTTTGAGTATAACAATAAGAAAGATGCACTGGATAAAGCAGGAAGAGGAGAGTTGTTCATGTCACACGTCTCCCAGCTACAAGAAATGCAATGTGGACAGAGATATGGCGCCTTCCCCTTGGAAAAGGTAGAGGGAATTAAGTTCAGACATTAGATTTGAAACCCAGTACCAGACTGGTGACAGTGAAATCTGGAGCCAGACACGTACCACAACACCTACTCCAAGGCCAGTAGCTATATACTGAATCTTTGTACCCGCCATAGGCAGGTCCCTAAGGGACCACCTCCACCATCCCTCCCCTAGCTCTGCTGACAGAGAAGCAAGATTCCAGCCACTGGGGCGCTAAATGGGACAGCATGATTAAAAACCTTCCTTGAGGCTCAATGCCAGGCCTGCTGCAGTGAGACTCAGCACAAAATAAAGTTCTGAGCAGCGCTTACAGGTGCAGTCTCCAGGTAGTTCTTCACTGGCCTCACAAGAAGACCTGCGCTCTGGTGTTCTTTCAGCCTATATCACTCAGCCTCATGTAGGACTGACAAGCGCCCAGTGACTGTGAGACCCAAGTGCGACTCAGCTTAACCTTCATCTGGGGAGTCAAAGGATGGCCTCTTACCCTTTCCTCAACCTTGGACAGACAGTAGGAAGTAAGACTTCAGTCACAGCAGAGAATGGCAGGGAAATAAGTTCAGGGCTTCGCCTTGAGGTTTAGTGCTAGACCTGCTGTGGTGAGACCCAGAACCACATATGGACCAAAAGCTCAGATCACCAGCCCAGTACTCACAGCAAGAGCATTTACAACTGCCCTGACACTAGGTAGAGACCTATGCCTTGATAAAACATACATGTGTTTCAGTCTGTATCATTCCCAGCTTCACGTGAGCCTGGCATGCTCCCGTAAGACAGCACAGGGACCTATTACTGTGAGACTCAGATGCAACAAAGGTTGGTGTCTATTTGTGAAGCCAAAGGATTCCCTTCCTATACCTCCTCCGACAAGGGACAAACATTAAGGAGCAATACTCCAGCTACTGAGGCGTAGGACACAAAAGTGAGCAAAGAATTTCATCTTGGACCTAGTAAAATCAACAGTGGGCCGATAATAACGAGTCCAATTCCAAGGCCAGTACCTGTGTCTATGTATGGAGCCCTTGAACCTGTTGCCCTCCCAAATGAAGACACCAGCCCAAGTCCATTGGACTTATATAACGGTCAGTATCACCTGTTATTGAATGCAGAGACCACAGGACTGTACCCTCCATTTCTACTCCAACTCCAGGTAGCCTGGTGCCCAGACAATAATTGTTTACTTGGAGAAAGAAAAGATAGGCATGTTCCAATACATTTCATAGAAACCTGGGGCTGACACTGAGGGGATCACTGTGCCACTGTTATACATTGGATCTGAGCTACAATGACTCCATTCATGCTCCTATTAAACAAGGAAATGAAAATAATAATTGCAGGATTCTGGGCTCCCGTGATCCCAGCCACTGTGGACCGAGAGAAGGAGGCCCCACAATGCCGGACAATGCTGTGTAGGCCAACACCAACACTAAGATCTGGGACTAAGACAGGTGCCCAAGCCCCCACTGCTGCTGTAATTGATTATAAAGCAAGAAAAATAGACACAGATTATAACACATCATTTAACTAGAACTAAAGCCAAAATAGCCCACCAAACTGATACTCAAAGACAGATCCTCAGGAAGAAGTAATTTATCACAAAAGCTGCTTGTGAATATTGTGACAAAAACAGTTAACCAACCAAGTGTGCAAATACCAATAGAGGAATATAGAAAGTATGAAAAAGCAAGCCAATAGTTTGCCTCCCCCAAAGGAATACAATCATATTTTACTAAGAGACTCAAAAGAAAAAAAGATTAAGGGAATGATTGGCAAAGAAATCAGAAGCATGATTATAAAGATACACAGAGACAAGAGGATACAGTTAAATGAAATCAGGCAAATAATGCATGAAATGAATGGGAATTCAGCAAAGAGAAATCTTAAAAAGGAAACAAGTCCTAGAAATGAACAACTCAAATAAAAAAAAATACAGTGCAAAGTTTAACAGCACATTAGATCAAGTAGAATAAATAATATCTGAATGTAAAGATGGCTCTTTTGAAATATGTCAGTCAGAAAAGCAAGTAGAAGGAAGGGAGGAAGGAAGGAAAGAAGAAAGCAAAGAAAGAAGGAAGGAAGCAAGGAAAGAAGGAAGGAAGGAAGGAAGGGAGGAAGGAAGGAAGAAAAAAAGGAAGGAAGGAAGGAAGAAAGAAAAATATTTTTTAAAATGAGGACAGAATCCTAGACCTATGTAAAATAACGAAGCAAGCAAATATTCAAATTGGAGAAAAGAAAAAATAGAAAATATATTAAAAATGCAATTGTTGAAACATTCAACATTTTAGGGAAAGATATGAACATGTATGTATGTGGGAGGTTCATACAGCTCCATAGAACAAGATCAAAAATTCCTCAGTGAAACAAATTAGAATCAAATTCTCAAAAATACAAAATGAGAATTCTAAAATCTAAAAGACCAAGTCACATTCACAGGAAACCCCATTAGAGTAATGCCATATTTCTTAGCAGAATCTTTATAGGACAGGGGGGAATAGAATGATATACATAGAATTCTGAGGCCAGCGCCGTGGCTAAACAGGCTAATCCTCCACCTTGCAGCGCTGGCACACCAGGTTCTAGTCCCGGTTGGGGCGCTGGATTCTATCCCGGTTGCCCCTCTTCCAGGCCAGCTCTCTGCCGTGGCCCGGGTGTGCAGTGGAGGATGGCCCAAGTGCTTGGGCCCTGCACCCGCATGGGAGACCAGGAGAAGCACCTGGCTCCTGGCTTCGGATCAGCGAGATGCGCCGGCCGCAGCGGCCATTGGAGGGTGAACCAATGGCAAAAAGGAAGACCTTTGTCTCTGTCTCTCTCTCTCTCATTATCCACTCTGCCTGTCAAAAAAAAAAAAAAAAAAAAAAGAATTCTGAAAGAAAAAATGCCAACCAAGAATACTATAACTAACAAAACTATCTTTCATAAATATAAAAGCAAAACATCCCAAGACAAGTAAAAAAAAAAAAGTCATCACCATCAGACCAGCCTTATAAAAGATTCTTAGGGTAATCCCATATACTGAAGCAGAAAAATAATTAACATCATGAAAACATGTGAAAAGTATAATCCTATTAAAAAAGAAGAGAAAATAAACGGAAAAAAATTTAAATGATTAACTGTTAATATTCATAAATAATAACTTCAAATGTAAATGGATTAAATACTCTAATTAAAGGACACATACTGATTAAAGAGATAGAAAATAGTAGGCACAATGATACTACAAGGAACACATTTCACTAGTAAAGATACACAAAATAAAAGTGAAAAGAGAGATAAAGAATCCCATGCAAACAGAAACCAAAAACAAGTGGAAGTAGCTGTATTTATATCAGTAAATATAGGCTTTAAGACAAATAGGAAAAAAGGCAACTATATAATGTTCAATACATTAAATCAACAAGTACACATTATTGGAAATATATACACACCTAATGCTAGAGCATCCAGTATTCAAAACAAATATTAGTAGAAGTACAGGGATAGATAAGTCATAATACTATATGAGTGGTGGGAGACTTCACAGTGAATTTCATCAATGGGCAGATCAGCCAAATAAAACATAAAGAAACATCAGGGTAAAATTGTACTATAGGCCAAAAGGGTCTAAGAGACATTTACTGAACCTTGCACTCAACAAATGCAGAATATGTATTCTTTTCATAATCACGTGAAAAATTATCTAGAATAAACCATATATTCAACCAAAAATAAGTCTCAGATAATTCCAAAGAAAAAAATCATACTATGTTTTCTGACAACAAAGAAATTAAACTAGGAATCAACAACAAATAATTTTATGGAAATTTATGAACATGCTTGAGAATGAACAATCAAACACTGAATAAACCAGAGGGGAAATGAAAAATATTCCTTGAAACAAACAAAAATTGAAGCACAGGGCTGATGTTGTGGAGCAGACAACTAAGCCACTCCTGCCACACTGGCATCCCAAATAGGCATCAGTTTGAGTCTGAGCTGCTACACTTCCAATGCAGCTCCCTGCTAATGGGCCTGGGAAAACAGCAGAAGATGGCCCAAGTGCTTTTATCTATTGCCACCCAAGTGGGAGACACAGATGAAGCTCCTGGCTTGGCCTGGCCCACCCCTGGCTACTGTGATCATTTGGGACATGAACTAGCTGATGGGAGATCTTTTTCTCTATGCCTCTCCCTCTCTCTCTGTGACTCTATCTTTTAAATAAATAAATAAATCTTTTGAAAGATGGAAACACAACATAAAACACTTATGAAATACAGCAAAAGAGGTGCTTAGGTAAGATTATAGCAACAGTGTTTACCAAAACAAATAGAAAGATCTCAAATAAACAAACAAATGGATTTATCTCAAAGACATACAAAAGCAAAAATAACCCAAACACAAAATTATTTGAAAGAAAGAAAGAAGTAACACATATTAGGGCAGAAATAGATGAAGTACAGTCTTAAAAGATCTGAAAGTTTAATGAACTGAAAAGTTGGTTCTTGAAAACATAAACAAAATTGACAAACTGTTATCAAGACCAACAGAGGAATAAAATAGAAGACTCAGATAAATAAAATCAATGAAGAAAAGGAAATATTATAACTGATACTGTAGACATACAAAGGATCATTAGAGAATTTTATGAAAAATACTCAACAAATTCAATAATGTAGAATCAATAACTTTCTGACACATAAAATTTACTAGAATTGAATCATGAAATATAGAAAATGAGAATAGACCAATAATGAGTGATAATGAATCAGAAATAAAGTCTCCCGATAACTGAAAGCCTAGACAAGATAACTTTACCACTGAGTACTTCCAAAATTGTAAGGAAGAACTGACACCAGTTGTTCTCAAATAATTTTGAAAACGTGAAAGGAAGGGAAATCTTTCAAACTAATTCTTTAAAGCCAGAATTACTTCAACTTCAAACTAGAAACGATGCAGCAAAAAGACTCTGAACCAACCTCCTTGAAGAACACAAATACAAAAATTGTCAACAAAACACTATCAAGTCCAATCCAGCAACACTCAAAAAGATCATTCACCATGACTTAGTAGGATTTATTGCAGGGATGCAAGGATGGTTCCAACATATCCACATTAATAAATGCAACACATTACATTAATAGAATGAAGGATAAATATCATATACCAACAAACATACCCATAAATACTCAGTGCCATTAGCCACCAGAGAAATGCATATCATAACCATAGTGAGATAATTTATTTCACCATTGTTAAAATGACTATTATCAAAAAATAACAAAGGGGACGTTTATAAACTGTTGGATAGAATGCACATTTGAGCCATCATTGTAGAGAACAATACAGAGGCTCCTCAGAAAGCCAAAAATATATCTACTGCATGACCCAACTATCCCACCTTTGAGTATTCATTCGAAAGAAATTAAATCAGCCTATCAAAAACTAGCCACCATGTCATTTTCATTGCAGCTATTCACAACATCCAAGATATAGAATCAACCTATATGTGTACTGTTGGATAAAGAAAATGCAATATATATATATATTTTTTTTCCAATGAAATATTATTTAACCATTAAATGAATGAAATCCTGTCATTTGCAGTAAAATACATGAAACTAATGAAACTGTAAGTTATTAACTTAGGCAAAATAAGCCAGACACAGAAAGATGAACAGTGCATATTTTCTGTCATATGTTGAAGTATAAAAAGTTATCATGAAACTTAAAATAGTGATTACTAGAGCTTGGGAAAGGTTGGAAAAGAAGAGGGTTGGAGGGAGGTTGGGTAAGTGGTACCAAAACACAATTAGTTAGAAATAATAGGTTCCCATAGGGGTGGGATAGGAGGGAAGGAGGAATGGAGGAAGGGAATATCATTATATTCTTAGAAATGGACCTATGAACTATATTGAATCTATTAAAAACTAATTTAAAAATTTAAAAAATCTTAAAAAAAGGAAAAATAATAGGTTTTCATGTTTACAATACAATGGAGTAAGTATAGTTCACAGTAATGAATTATATGCTGTATAAAGAACTGGAAGAGAGGAGCTTGTTGGCATCAAACATATAGATAAAGATTTCCTAACTTGATTACACTGCTGAAATATTGCATGGCTTCCCAAAAGTTTATAAATATTACATGTTGATTCAATTTTTATTTTAAAATGTCTTCAAACATTAATTTATTTTGGTACAAAAAATTCAAAATCCAGGTATATGAGAAGTTTTTTCAAAAAATACATGGAAATTATATTATGAAAAAGCTATGCATGCATTTCAAAAAATCTTTAGATTTGTACAAATTTATATTTTAATTTCATTTCTCCAAAAATTGTCTGAAGTGTCTTCATGTAATATTTCATACTTTGGTAGACATAGGTTATGGTTATTTTACTTGTTTGCCACTTAGGTCTGTCAGAATTCTAGATAGAATTACATCAGGGCTTGAGTTCCCACCCCTATCCAAGGGGAAATAAGACTTGTTTTTTCATTTTCTTTTGAACACATAAAGAGTAAATAAATGGCAGTCAATTGTCACAATAGTCAAAACTTTTTGCAAAATGTTAAATGCTTCCTTCTTTAACTTACATGTCTCTATTGATCAACTCTTGCTGGCCAGAATCTACCTAAGGTCATAATTAAAAATAAATATATTTACTTAAATTACAAATTAAAAACTCTTCATTCACATTTTAATATATGATGCCCATAAAACTCATTCTAAAGAAAAAAACTAGCTAATATGAATATTTTATTCAAAAGAAAATGTGAATGAGTGGGTTTATCTTTGCCCAGTTCTGTTGTTGAAGCCCCTAAACAGTTCACATTTAATCCCAGAATTTATTCAATATTCAAGAAACAATTAGCTTTAGAAAACATTCATTCTCTACATCCAGGTTGCTGTGCAGGCTGTTTAGCTCAGCTCCAAAAATAAAATGGTAAGTTGAGAGTCAGGACTTGAGTCATTACTTTCTACCTCCCAGAGAGTACATCAGCAGGGAGCTGGCAACAGAAATAGAGTTAGGACAGAAAGCCAGGGAGGAACTCTACTATGGGACACTAGCATTCCAAGTAGATTCTTAATGATTGTGCCACACATCAGCCTCCCATGCTGTCTTCTTAAAGATATGCTGCTACTGTTTTTCTTGGAATACTTTTTACCTACCTGGTTTTTGTTTTTGGTAAACTTATTATAAGAACATCCTGATCCAATATGAAATCATTGTAATATTTGGGAATCTTCCCCACAGAGTGGATCAGCCCATTATCTATGGTCCGCCTACTGTTTAATAATCCTGTTGGACTGGAATGTCCATCAGGGTAACTGCCATTCTTCCTTGATTTTGGGATTCTCATGAGTTTGAAATAGGAAGGTGACTTTCCACCTCTCCTGTGTACACTTCATTTGTTGTAACCAGTGTGAAATTCTGCCAAGTGAGACTATGACATTGTTTTATAAACTTAGTTTTACAGATTTTACTGCAAATCTTGAATAATTTTGAACATTTGTAAATATACAGTACATTTTCAATTAATTTGAATCTAGTTTTTCAAAATATATGTATCATGCAGATTATCAATAATGTCCTTTCAAAAGCGAAAACAAAACATAGGATTTGGAGATTCCAAGATGGCCAAACAGGGAAAAGACAAGCTGGTTTTGACCAGGGAAAGATAATAAAAGAAAAGCAGTGGAAGTGCATTTCCAGGGAGAGTCGGAGAGAAGTTTTCAGTGGAAATTCTACAGAAAGAAGAGACACCATGGGGCAGTGCGAACCGCACAAACACATAGCAACAAGCAAGAGATACTATCTGTGACTGCCCCAGCCAGGGGCTGGAGGAGACATCCGCTGCTGAGAGCAAGCTGAGGGCAGACTGTGGCAGCCAGTGTCACTGGTGACAATGTCTGAAGGAGAACATTGTGGATCCTGCTGACTTTGAGTCTGGCCTGAAGCCCTAGTTGGGGGCAGAGTATCCACTTAACCTAGTGAGAGAAAAGCACATATCTTTCTCCTCTTCCCTCAACAAGTGAGCCCACAGAAAGAAAGCACTATCGTAATGCCAGTAAAGTTGTGGCAGCTCTCACACATGTAGGACTAGGAGATTTTATCAGACAGATAAATCTGAGTTCCCCACTGATTGAGTCTGGCTGGAGGGTTGACAGTGGGGTGAACAACAACTTAGAACTGTGAGGCGTTCCCATCCCCCCATTTTATCACAGGCTCTGAGGCTCAAACTGCCAAGGAGGAGCACCTGGCTCTGGAAATGCCTCTTTTCTTTCTGTGGATAGGGCAGAGATCGAGTGGATCTTAAGTAGTCTGTGACTGCGGGTGCCTTGTGCACCTTGTGTGGAAATCCTGTGACAGCACAATAGGTTGTGGAGTGTAACTGGATCTGTGGAAAACCACTGTGTCTGACATCAGAGTCTCAGAGCTTACTGATTGCCTGGGCTAGGTCATTGCAGAGGGTTTGGCACTCACACTGAAGACCACACATCTCCTTTGTGTGGTTGATGTGCCAGCATGAGTAGGGGTTGTAGTCACTATGAGCTAACACCAGGCATTGATCACCTTGTTAGAGAGAAGCTTAGGTTGTGATTACATCAATGGATGTGATCATAACCTCCCCCTCACTGACAATAGAAGGGATCTACCACACCCAACTTAAGTGTCACATTGGATTCTCACCACATGCCTGAGCACTGACCAGAGTACCCACCACACACTTGTGGATATCCACTGAAGGAGCAGGCATTCCACTAAGCCAAAGAGGCAGGGTTCCAAGATAAAATCCACCAGAGGAGAAAACCAACAAGTGCTTCCACAAATACCTAAAAACAAACTCAGAAATACAAGACACAAAAAACAAGGAAGACAATATCACTTCCCAAAAGGAACACCACACCTCAATATTAGAATGTGAAGACAGAGCTTTATGAAAAACCTGAAAATGAATTCAAAAGATGATTATATTATTACTCAGAAGTACATAGAAGTAAATTCGTGACAAAGAAATGCATACACAATATAGATGAAAAATTTTGCCAAGAGATTGAGATATTGCAGAGAAATCAAAGTGAAATATTTAGAAATGAAGAATTCAATATGTCAAATAGAAAATACAGTGGAAAGCCTCAAAAACAGACTTGATGAAGCAGAAGAAAGAATGTCCAAGCAAGAAGACAAACTCTTGGAAAAATCTATCAGACAAAATGAAAATAAAAATCTTTACAAAAACTGAAAATAGTGTTAAAGATTTAAAGGATACTATTAAACAACCGAATATACATGCTTTAGTAGTTTCTGAAGGCATGGAGAGAATGGATTAGAAGGCCCACTCAGCAAAATAATAGCAGAAAAAATCTTAATTTGGAGAAAAAGAAGTGACAAAAAAGTACAGGAAGGACATAGAACTCCTACTAGACAAAATAAGTAAAGATTTTTCACCACAACAGTTAATGGTAAAACTTTCAACATCAAAACATAAAGAAAAGATTCTAAAATGTGTGTGAGAGAAACACAAGGTTACCTACAGAAGATCTCCAATTAGACTAACAGCTGAATTCGGAATAGAAACCCTACAGATCAAAAGAGAATAGAGAGATATATTTCAAGTTCAAAAATGAGAAATAAAGATATCCCAAAACAAATATAAATTGAAGGGATTTGTCACCACTGGTACAGCCTTACAAATCATGTTTAAGGATGTAGTACATTCAGAAACACAGAAAGATATAGTCATCATTATGAAATAATGTGAAGGCAGAAAATCTCCTAGTAAAAGTACAAAGGAAATCTAAAGCAAACAATACAAACATTTATGGAATAATGGTAGCACCAAGTTGTTACTTATCAGTAATAATCGTGAATGAATGTCCTAGATTCTCTAATTTTTAAATTTTTTTTTTTTTTTTTTTTTTTTTTTTTTTTTTTTGGACAGACAGAGTGGACAGTGAGAGAGAGAGAGACAGAGAAAGGTCTTCCTTTGCCGTTGGTTCACCCTCCAATAGCTGCCGCGGCTGGCACACCACGCTGATCCGAGGCCAGGAGCCAGGTGCTTCTCCTGGTCTCCCATGGGGTGCAGGGCCCAAGGACTTGGGCCATCCTCCACTGCACGCCCTGGCCACAGCAGAGAGCTGGCCTGGAAGAGAGGCAACCGGGACAGAATACGGTGCCCCGACCGGGACTAGAACCCGGTGTGCCGGCGCTGCTAGGCGGAGGATTAGCCTGTTGAGCCACGGCGCCGGCTAAAAATTTTTTTAATTTTTTATTTATTTATTTTTTGACAGGCAGAGTGGACAGTGAGGGAGAGAGATAGCGAGAAAGGTCTTCCTTTACTGTTGGTTCACCCTCCAATGGCTGCTGCGGCCAGCGCGCTGCGACTGGCGCACTGTGCTGCTCCAAAGCCAGGAGCCAGGTGCTTCTCATGGTCTCCCATGGGGTGCAGGGCCCAAGGACTTGGGCCATCCTCCACTGCACTCCCGGGCCACAGCAGAGAGCTGGACTGGAAGAGGAGCAACTGGGACAGAATCCTGCGCCCCGACTGGGACTAGAACCTGGGGTGCCAATGCCAAGTGCTTGGGCTCTGCACCCCATGGGAGACCAGGAGAAGCACCTGGCTCCTGTCATCGGATCAGCGCGGTGTGCCGGCCACAGCACGCCAGCCGCAGCGGCCATTGGAGGCTGAACCAACCAACGGCAAAGGAAGACCTTTCTGTCTCTCTCTCTCACTTATGTGATCTTTACTAATTATATACTGAATCGATCTTCTGTATTTAAAGATAATTGGAAATGAAAAAAAAAAAAAAACCCTGGTGTTAAATTGGAAATGGCATAGAAAATTAATTAATTTTTTTAAAAAAATATTATGTAGGATCTCTGTCTTTAATGTGCTGTACACTCTTATTTAATGCTATAACTAGTACTCCAACAGTATTTTTTTTTCACTATGTGTTGCTATATGGCGGCAAACTGTTGAAATTGTTACCTAATATATACTAAACTGATCTTCTGTATATAAAGAGAATAGAAAATGAATCATGATGTGATTGGAAGGGGAGAGGGAGCGGGAAAGGGGAGGGTTGTGGGTGGGAGGGAAGTTTTGGGAGGGGGAAGCCATTGTAACCCATAAGCTGTAGTTTGGAAATTTATATTCATTAAATAAAAGTTTAATTAAAAAAAATAAAAAAAGACAAAGAAGAATGTTAAATAATGACTAAGGGATCAATTCAACAGGAAGATGTGACTATAGTAAATGTATATGCACCCAACCCAATTGTAGAGCACCTGGTTATTTTAGAAAATGTTAATGGATTTAAAGAGAGGCTAGACTCCATACAACAACACTCCACTTTCATCAACGGACAGATAAACCAGATAGAAAATCAATAAGAAAACAACATAACTAATCCATACTATGTAACAAATAGACCTAGTTTATATCTACAGACCATGTTATCTCACAGTTGCAGAATACACATTCTTTTTATCAGTGCATGGAACTTTCTCTAGTCCAGGTTAGCTATAAAGCAAGTTAGAAAATTAAAGAAAAAAATGAATCATACCATATGTCTTTTCTGATCACAATGGAATGAAGCTGTAAGTTAACAATTTAAGAAACTCTAAAATATGAAAATGCATGGAAATTGAACAACATGATACTGAATAAATAATGAATCACAGAAAATTTTTTTTTAAAAATTCTGGAAACAAATGAAGATGACAACACAACATAATGGGATACAGCAAAAGCAGTGTGAAGAGGGAATTTCATAGCAATTAGTGCTTACATTAAGAAATTGGAAAGGCATGAAATAAATGATCTATCATTGAATCTCAAGGTCCTAGAAAAACAACAACAAGCCAAACCCAAAAGAAATAGGAGGAACAAAAAAAAATTAAAGTAATAACCTAAATTAAAACAAAGAAAAATATACAAAATATCAGTGAAATGAAGAGCTGTTTTGAAAAATGAGCAACATTGATACACCAATGGCCAACTAACCAAAAAAAATAAAGAAGGAAAAGACACAAATCAGTAAAAGAAGAGAAGAAAAAGGAGATGTAACAACAGACACACAGAAGTAAACAGAATCACTAGGAATTGCTAAAGAGCTATATTATGAAAAATTAGAAAACATAGAAGAAATGGATAGATTCCTGGACACATACAGTCACCAAAATTGAGACATGAAGACAGAAAACATAAATAGCACAATAATCAAAATGGAGATGAATCAGTAATAAAAGACATTCCAAACAAAGAAAACCCTAGGACCAGATGACTTCACTGCTGAATGCTACCAATCTTTTAAAGAACTAATTCCAGTGTTTCTCAGACTATTCAAAATAATTGCATGGGAGTGCATCCTCCCAAACTCCTTCTATGAGGGAAGTACCATCTTAATTCCAAAACTAGAAAAAGATAAAACAAAAAAAGAGAACTATGTATCAATATTACTGATGAACATAGGTGCAAAAATCTCCAACAAAATACTAAATAATTGAATCCAAAAACACTTCTGAAAAATCATTCACCAGAGAAACAGGGATTTATCCCTGGTATTCAGGAGTACCAAATCACACGTTCATCATACACAAATCATACACAAATCAATAACTGTGATTCACCACATTAACAAATTGAATAATAAAACCTATATGATTATTTCAATAGATGCAGAGAAAGCATTTTATATAATACAACATCATTTTATGAAAAAAATCTTAAGTAAATTAGGTATAGAAGTAACATTCCTCAGCACAATCAAGGCACTATTTGAAAAACCCACAGACAGCATCACATTGAATGTGGAAAAGTTGCATGCATTTCTACAAACATCCGGTTCCAGAGAAGGATGCCCACTTTCTTCTTTTTTTAAGATTTTGTTTATCTGACAGGTAGTTACAGATAGAGAGAGGGAGAGAGGAGGAAGAGAGAGAGGTCTTTCATCTGCTGGTTCATTCCACAGATGTTCACAATAACTGGAGATGGGCCAATTGAAAGCCAGTAGCCAGAAGCTTTTTCCAGGACTCCCACATGGGTGCAGCACCAGGATGACCTCTTTCAACATTGTTATTCAATTTAGTCCTGTAAGTTTTATCCAAAGCCATTAGACAAATAAAAGTAATTCCAATTGGGAAGGAGGAAGTCAAATTATTCCTATTTGCAAATGACATGATTCTATATATAGGGGAACCAAAAGACTCCATTAAGAAACTATGGAAATACATAAGAGAGTTTGGTGAAGTTGCAGGATATAAAAACAATACAAAGAAATCAGTAGCTTTTGTATACACAAAAAATGGCATAGCTGACAAAGAACTTGTAAGATCAGCAATTAACAATAGCCACATAAAAAAAAAGCTTAAATACCTTGGAATAAATTTAACCAAAGAAATGAAAAGACCCTTACAATGAAAATTACAACACATTAAAGGAAGAAATAGAAAACACAAAAATTGGAAAAGTCATCCATGATCATTGATTGGAAGTATTAATTTCATCAAAGTTACATACTACAGAAAGCAATTTACAGATTCAATGTGATCCCAATCAAAACACTAATAACATTCTTCTTAGATCTAGAAAACATGATTCATAGGGCCAGCCCCATGGTGCAGTAAGTTAATCCTCTGCCTGCAGTGCAGGCATCCCATATGGGTGCCCGTTTAAGTCCCGGCTGCTCCTCTTCCAATCCAGCTCTCTACTGTGGCCTGAGAAGGCAGTAGAAGATGGTCCAAGTGCTTGGGCCCCTACACCCCCATAAGAGACCAGGAAGAAGCTCCTGGCTCAGGGCTTTGGATCGGCAAAGCTATGGAGAGTAAACCAATGGAAGGAAAGGACAATCTCTTCAACAAATGGTGCTAGGAAAATTGTATCTCCATGTGCAGAAGTATTAAACAGGCCCCTTCTTTACATCTTATAAAGAATTCAACTCAAAATGGATCAAGGATCTAAGTTTACAACATGATGCTATCAAAATAATAGAGGAAAACATCTAGAAAACTGTAAGACATTGGCACAGGCAAAGACTTCTGGGAAACAATCTGAGAATCACAAGCAATACGGACAAAAATAGACTAATGGGATAATACCAAGTTAAGAAACTTCTTCACAGCAAAGGTAACACTCAACAAAGAAACAACTGATAGAATGAGAGAATGTTTGCACACTATGCGTCAGTTAAAAGATTAATATTCAGCATACATAAAGAGCTCAAGAAATTGAAAAACAACAAAACAAATAATCAAGTCAAGAAATGGGCAAAGAACATGAGCTGACAATTTTCAAATATGAAATACAAACAATCAACAGACACATGAAAAATATTCAGTATCACTAACCATAAGGAAAATGAAAATAAAAAATCAGAGTGAAGTTTCACATTATCCCAGTTATAATGGCCATCACACAGAAATCAAAAAACAACAAATGCTAGCAAGTATATGGGGGAAATGGTTCCCTAATCCACTTCTGCTGGGAAAATAAATTGGTGCAGCCATCATGGAAGACAATATGGAGATAACTCAAAAACCTGAAAATAGATCTACCATATGACCCAGCCATCCCATACCTGGGAATTTACCCAAATGAAATGAAATCAGTGTATATTCCATGTTTATTGCAACTCAATTCATAATAGCTAAATATAGAATCAACCCAGATGTCCACCAACTGATGATGGGATGTAAAAAATGTGGTATGTATGCACTATGGAATTCTACTCAGCCATAAAAATAGAAAAAAGTTCTCTTTTGCAATGAAATTGATGTAACTGGAAACCATTATACTTAACAAAATAGGCCAGTCCTAGAAAGGTGATCTGTGGTAATTAATAGAGTACAAAAAATGTAATATATAAGAGTGGAATTGACATTTTGAGATTTGATCATTGTTTATAGCCCTTGTCTGTACTGTTGATGTTTTTTTCTTCTTACTATTTTTTAGAAGTCTTTACTTCATTCAGGGTTAAGCTTATGGTATAAAATAAACTGGAAGTATGTCACTGTAGAAAAAATAGATAGAATGGTGACTGCCAATGACTTAGCATCCAGGATACTCTCCATTGTGTGAAGATCTCCTGTAGCTAGTCCTTGGATAAAATGACTTTTTTCCTTAACATTAACTTATTTATTTGGAAGACAGGGTACCAGAATAATAGGGAGAGACAGAAAGAGTGAGATTCTTCATCTTTCATCCACTGGTTCACTCCCCAAATGCCCACGATGGTACAGGCTGGGCAACGGTGAAGCCAGAAACCAGGAACTCCATCTGCATCTCTCTCATTGGTGGCTGGAACCCAAGTACTTGGGCCACCTTCTACTGTCTTCCCAGGCACATTAGCTGGAAGATGAATGGGAAGTAGAGCAACAGGGACTGGAATTGCTACTCCAATATGGGATGGTAGCCTCCCAGATAGCAGGTAGACCTGCCGTGCTACAATGCCGGTCCTCAAGTAAACATGACTTTTCAAAAATTTTGTGACCTAGGGTATCTGTTGTACATTAAGGACTAAGGTATATTATATTGTTATTAGTACAATAAGATTTGTCTCTCCAATATACTCATGTAGCTATTTAAACTCTGATGTCTTTTTTTTTAAAAAAATTTATTTATTTGAATGAGTTACAGAAAGAGATCTTCCATCAGCTTATTCATTTCCCAAATGGTCACAACAGCCAGGGCTTGGCCAGGCCAAACCCAGGAAATAGGAGCCAGGGGCTCCTTCAAGTTCTGCCACTTGGGTCAGGGACCGAAAAACTTAGGCCACCTTACAATGCTTTTCCTGGGCCATTATGAACTGGATAGGAATGAAACAGCCGGAACATGAACTGACACTCATAGGGGTGCCAGCATTGGAGGCAGCATTGCAGCTACACCCCAAACTCTGATATCTTAATGTTCTTGATTGAATGACTGAGAGTGGGGTCAAAATGGCATTGGGGCCTGTGTTGTGGCACAGCAGGTAAAGCCACTGCCTGTAGTGCCAGCATCTCATACAGGTGCCAGTTTCTGTTTCAACTGTTCCACTTGAGATCTGGCTCCCTGCTAATTGCCTGCAAAACAATGGAAGATGGCCCATGTGTTTGGGCCTGTGCCATCAACTCAGGAGACCCAGATGGAGTTCAGCCTGGCCCAGTGCTGGCTGTTGTGATCATCTGGAGAGTGAAACAGCAGTTGGAAGATCTCTCTCTCCTTTTCCCTGCCTCTCTTTCTGTAACCAGGATTTATCTGGAATTTTTTTATATAAGCTAAGCAGATGCACTTAACTTTCACCATTCTCAAATCTGCTATGTATACTTTTATCCAAGTTAATATTAGACAGCTTTTAATTACTATAATGTAGTATCCTAGAGAAGCTAGCTTTATAGAGAGTGAAGCTCCATGGTAGGTCTCAGTCCAAGATCTGTCGAGCCCCATTGGGTCAGCTTCTGGTGATGGTTTTTCTGCTGGCAGACTCCTCAGGCAGTGTGGACTATTGCACAGAAAGAGGGAGTGTACATGTCTGTCTATGCCAAGCATTTTAAAACCCCATGATTTGGGCATGCGGACTTCACCTTAACAACCTAACCCAGTCTAGTCACTTCTCAAACACTCAACTTCTAAATACAATGAATGAATTAAGTTTTCATCCTCTTTCTATCATTACATAGGAATTTGGGGACCACGCCTTTAATATATGGACCTTGGGAGCACACCAAACTAATATCTAAACCATAGCAAGCCTTCTGGCTATAACTTTTTCTAAAATTTTAAGAAAACTCTAGAGGAGTTTGACTCAATGATTTTCTGACAAGTATTTCCTTCCAGAACTTATGCACACTTCTGCTCCTGATTGTGACTAAGAAAATTCCTCATTTTCTTCTCCCACCTCAACAAACTCAAGTTAATACTGGGTGAGCATTATTTTTATAAAAAAATTTGGTTAATAAATTACTTCCCCAGTTTATATATGTGGAGGAAATGCTTAAGATGAATATGCTTTTCAAATACCTGCCAAACACATCCTTCAATGGGGTATGCAAAATTTTGGATTTAATGCTGTTATGGTTTGGCAAACATTTTTCCTGCTACAGTGACATCATTTGATAAGCACTGACTTTTCAATCAGTTGGCAATTTAAATTTTGGTTGGCAAAATGCTAGTAGACATTCAAATATTGTAAAAAGGAAACCAGTTATTATACAAATAATTTATGAAGATATTTTTTACCATATCTAAATAGATGTTATAATGGAGCATTTATTTAATGTGGTGTCTACAACCAAAAGTAAGCCCTCCATATATTTATGTATTTAAGAAAAGTTTCCAGTTGCTTGGAAATATCCCAGAATCACAGCACATCAAGTGTATCTAAAACCTCAGTTGCAAAGGGACCGCAAATTCAAACTTGAGAATGTCGGAAGTTAATGTTTGTTCCCTATATTTGCAATACCAAACTTAGAGCCAGTTTCCTCCAGTACTCATCTACGCATAGCTTACTAATGGTGCAGAAGGAGATTCAGGTACTTGCTCCATTTAAGGTTAGTAAGAATTAGCAGCCTTGGTTTATGTGCCCAAATTTGACCTTCCTATTTAATTTTAGCATAGTTTCCTTAAACTGTCTGTGCAATGTTCTTGTCATTCATAAACCTGTAAGGCAAGAGCAACATAAAACATGACTTTATAACACATTTTAACTGATTTTTAATAGTTTAATAATTTAATAGTTTGCTGAATTTTAAACCTTAGCTTTTTCAATTTTAAGTTTCTAGAACCTACGGAGATATCAAAAAGGCTAACATTTTCAATATTAATTATTGTTACTTAGGTGTTGCATAGAACACTCTGTTAATGGAAGTGAATAATGTGTTGCAAATAAAAAAGCTCAGGATTCTCTAGGCAGAAATACTACATAATTGCTAAATTCCAATCCAGAATTAGATGAGGGAGTCCAAAACCCTGGTCATGTTGCCAAGAAACAGCAGTTAGAGTCACACAGTAAACCTGTTCTTGAGAGATCCTGCACTTTGGTTTTCTAAGCTTAATGAGTTTAGACAGTCCAAATGAGACATTTGGCTAAAAGCCCGATATTTCTGGAGCTTAGCTAAAGTCAGCTCATTCACCACGGGTTTAGGGGGCTTCGAGTCTTGGTTTCTAAAGAGAATGAGTGTAATTGCTGAAATGTCTGGACACTGAAGCCTAATATTGCATATCCGCCCAAGTGTTTCTCTAATTATGTATACAAAGCTTTCCCTGCTGATTTAGGAAATGCTTTGCTGTTTCACAGTTCGCATTCCCTGCTTGTGAGCTCTGTCATGTCATACTTAGAGTGACAAAGGACTTTGGAGAGTTTATCTGAGTAAACTCTAAGTAATTGAGTGTTTAACCTAGAGGCAAATATTAGCTTCTCAGGTCAGAAGTGGAACTACAGAGATAAATCATTCAGCTAAAGGATTTAGCATCTATCTTTTATCAGGGACTAAACCTCACTCACTTTAGACAACAGTAGATGACAAGGTGAAGGGCAATCAAAGAGAACTCTCAGGGGAAGAATCTATACTAATCCCCAGTAGTTTAAATCTAAAGCCACTGAGAGAAAAGCTTCAGCAGATGTTGATGGCCACAGGAGATCAGAGATAAATGATCTTTGAGGAAAAGCTCATCCCTTGAACTTTTCAGATGTTGTAGCATTCCATGAAATGATTAAGAATTTTGTGAAACACAGTAAAACCTTCACATTGTAATTTATTCTATGGCTCTCTGGGATGTGAAACACAAATAAGCAATGTTAATTTCACTTTCAAACTCACATAATGCAATATAAAAGCTATGCAACTTGATAGGCAATATGTATTAAACAAAAATAATAAAAAATTCAGAGTAGCGTAAACCTATGTTCTAATATGGATCAAGGTCTTTTTCAAGGTCAATCGGGTTTAAGTGCCAAATTTTGTGTGTTTTTTTATATTCTCAATCCCTAGTTTCTTTTTTAATAAAAGATTGTAGAAAATCATTTGAAAGAATTTTTAGTTTTCTGAACATAATTGTTAAAGAAGCAATATAATGAGTAGACAAGTCAGAAGTGACTTATCAATATAACAGGAATATTGTGTACTTGTAACAAAAATAATATTAGAATTATTCTAACAATTAAAAGTGGGACAAAATTGACAAATATTGATCCCTTTAATAGTTACAGATGGTTAACAAGGAAAGATGAAAGATAGATTGAGTCCCTTAAAAGTATCCACAGAGACAAGTTTGATGAATTTGAGACCTTCTGAGACCATGGCAAGGGTTCATTTGTATTTGTATGTTCAGTGAATACCTGCTTGAAATAAGTTGTAGTTCCAGAGTTAAGATTAGCAAACGACAAGAAAAAAAATCATAGGTTTGAACAATGATACTATGATTGAAACAGCATGATAGCAAAGGGATGATTCAAATCATTAGCATTCCAGACACCAAGTGTTAAGATTGGCTTGGGATGTTGTGACTACTGAACTCCCAGATGCCAGAGGAGTCTGGGTATGGTCAATAGCTTTGGGGCACATAGGGAAAACTTCCAGCAATGTGTCATCACATAATTGAAACTGAGGAATATTCACAAGTGAACTGGAAATAATATCAGAAATTTATCTTTACTAAGGTTCCTTGGATGACCAAAAATACAGGCTTAACCAAAGCAACAGGAGAGGGTTCATTGTCATTAGCCTGATGTCTAGTCTGAGTTAAATCATTGATTGATTACTTAAATTGTGTTCTTGCAGAGTGGACTTCTTGGAATCAAACAATGTTAAAATTATCTTATTCACTAAAATTAATTAAGGCAAAATTAATATTTCTTTACCCTAGATATTTGCATAATTAGCTCCTTCAGTCACCAATTCTTGGCTCTAATGTCAGTTTATCAGAGAAACTCTCTGACCATCCTTTATAAACACCCTCCAAACAAAGCCCATCGTCTTCATTTTATTTTTTTTTTATTTTTTTTTTATTATTATTTTTTTTTTGACAGGCAGAGTGGACAGTGAGAGAGAGAGAGACAGAGAGAAAGGTCTTCCCTTGCCGTTGGTTCACCCTCCAATGGCCGCCGCGGTAGCGCGCTGCGGCCGGCGCACCGCGCTGTTCCGATGGCAGGAGCCAGGTGCTTATCCTGGTCTCCCATGGGGTGCAGAGCCCAAACACTTGGGCCATCCTCCACTGCACTCCCTGGCCACAGCAGAGAGCTGGCCTGGAAGAGGGGCAACCGGGACAGGATCGGTGCCCCGACCGGGACTAGAACCCAGTGTGCCGGCGCCGCAAGGCGGAGGATTAGCCTGTTGAGCCACAGCGCCGGCCCCATCGTCTTCATTTTAAGTTCTCTGTCTTGTTGTTTCATTACTTGTCTATTATCAGAATTCCTACAGTAGAATGTAAAGTCATGAAGTCAGGACTTTATTTTATTCCACTCTGGATTCCTAGGTTCTAATATAGTGTTTGTATATTATAAATACTCAAATATTTGTTGATTAAATAAATGAATTTATGAATCACATTTTAAAGAAAACAGTTCCTGCTAGAGACTATGGGTAGCATATTTTCATGTTTTAATACATTTCTTCCTTAATACTGATTTTACTTCAAAATTATAGCTTTGATATTTCATCATATAAATCCTAATAGATATTTTACATGTTGAAATATTCATGATATCTATTTCTCTAAAATTGACAGTTAGGAAGAATTAGACTTATAATTGAATTTTGATGCCACATTAATAACTGAATTCACTAATTCTAGAGATTTCTGATTTTGAATAATTCGTATTGATAAGTGTGAGGAGCTACATATAGGTAGGCATATTCATCTCAATCATAGGAGATTGCAGAATAAATTTGTGGTTGGTTCCCTTTTTGGTTGAAAGTTTACAATACAATACAATATAATGGTCACTGATTAGGTATTTTATCACTTTTCCATCCATATGTAAATAACATATGACTTATATCACTTGTTAACATAATATAATTGCTTTTGTTTCGAAATTTTTTTTTTATTTGAGAGACAGGAACACAGAGATAGAGACACAGAACGTCCACCTCTGGTTTACCTCCCAAAAGCCCATAATGACTAGGGCTGAGCCAAGACAAAGCCAGGAGCCAGTAACTCATTCAGAATCACCACCCTGGTGGCAGAGGCACAATTACTTGAGCCATCAGTTCTGCCTCCCAGTGTGCACATTAACAGGAATCTTGAATGAGGAGGCAGAGCCATTCAGAAAAGAAATGTAGGCATTCATTCCAGCATCTTAACTCTGAGGCTAAATGCACATCACATATCAGTATTTTATACTTATAAAATTTAACCTTGCAACAGAGGCTTATATTTTCTTATTTATGTTCTTAGAGTGGAGTTATCCTGAGCAGGAGTAAATAAACACTTACTGTAGTTACTTTCCCTGACCCCTTATTCAGAAAATTAAGTTACATAAGACAACATTGTACTAGAATATTTCCATATGCACCAACTTTGCAAGTTATACATTTGTAAAAGCAAATAAATTATGTTTAAAAATTTTTCTTTCTGATAAAAAAGGACTGTCTTATCCACTTTCCAACACCCAGTTGGTAAATACTCAGTATACAATTTCAGAATAGAAATAGAAAGAAAAATTAATTATGGAAAATATAACCAAGAACAAATTATTCAGTTTTCTCAAATTTCTTAAATCAGTTTTTATAATAATTATGCTTCTACAGTGAACTTGGAGGACTGAGAATTATATTGACAGATTATACAGCATATAAATTAAAAGCTACATTTTCTCTAACTTGATCCTGCACTAAATAGCAAATTAAATATTATCTTGTTGGAGTTTGGGATATGATCTGCTTGAACATGTGAATACAAGAATGTCCATGTGCATAGGTACATGCATGAACATAAACAAAATGATGCTTATTTAAAATAAAATTTCATAAGGGAAATGATTGAAAATTATTCAGTGGCAAAGAGTTCTTACAAACTACCATGATTCTGTTACAACGAAGTCAGTTAAGACCAGAGGCAAATAACCAGGAAAGCATGTCATAATTATACATTGAAATTTATGATTGGAAAAAAAGACAAGGAACTCTTTTTTGTTGCTCATTTGTTTACTCAACAACAAAGATTTTTGATGACTTACATTTGCAGAGCTAAATTGTGCAGTTATATCCATCCCAAATGAAATCCAGGGATTTTCAAGATAATTTGCAACCTTCAGTATGCAGCTGGAGTTATGCTTTGAAGACTATTTCTTGAAAACATATTATATCTCATAAAAGTATATCAGAATTTAGATTTATATCATTGAATAACAAGTGAAACATACAGTTGGTTTTTAAAGTGCTTTTTCCTAATAAAACATCTATAAGAGTGGTTTTCAAAATGTCACCCAAACATGCATGTGAGTCCCAAAGAGCATTGCGCGAGATCTGTAAGATCAAGACTATTTTCATAATAATACTAAAGCTTTATGGCCTTCTTCATTCTCAGCATCCCATGAGTGTACCGTGGGACTTTACAGACTACAGGATGCCTAGCAATATTGCATAATAGAAAGTGTCAGCATGTGGAATTTCCTCATAACTCAATTGTGAGAAATGGGAATAATGAGTTATGAATATTGGGGAAAATCATTTTTGCTACATTATATCTTTTGGAGAGAGAAAAACAAACACACACACACACACATGTATTACTGTTAGCTGAGTCTTTCCTATCAAGCATATATTGAGGTTGTAAGCAATGACAATATGTGATATAGTTGAGTGCATTGAAAATGGTACAGAAAAAGTCACCAGTTATTTTATTTGGAGGTTAAGCATTTTTCAACACTTAAAATGCACCCTGCCATTTAAGAACTTTTAAGTATAGAATAACTTGTCACAACTTCTATTCCACTCTTCTACCCTTGCTGTTGTCACGGAGGTGATCTCGAGATGAGAGCAGCAGACACCACGTCAGGGTATTTAAACAATGTCTCTCGGGATTCTTTAGTGAAACTATTCTCTTCCTAAAGGTGAGAACTTTCAGAGCAGCAATTGGAAAGGTTTAATGTGTTGAAGTGCTGAACGCTGATTTTTAATCTGTAGAAACTCCAGATACTATATGACATGTAACACTAAAGTAACAAAGTAACATGACTGATTTTTAAGGTAAATTAGCTAGAGTAAGTTTATCTAAAAAACAAACAACAAAAACCAAAAAGATCAGCACATTGTTTGAAATGGTGAACATGTTGTGTTTTTTTTTTTTGAAATAAATACAATTATAGGATACTAAACCAAATAAATAAGGTAGAAAACTAATCTGGATAATATGCCTGTTATTAGAGAAACAAATAGACTTTACTATATATAAAGTAATGTATTAGCTTTCTTATTTATTAAACTGTAAACTTATTGAAACCAGAGATGTTATCACAGTCAAGTCTATCTCCCCAAGTTCTATTTGCTTAATAATTTTCAGATTAAGGCTATTAATCACAATATAGCTTTAAAGTAAATCCAAAAATTTATCCACCCCTTCCCCCTCAATTTGTGTTAACGGTGTTCCTTGTGGTAAGGACACATCCCCAAAAGACAACTTAGAATGTCAATTCATTTAGCTGTTCTGGTGCATTTGTTTAAAAAAAAAAAAAACTAAACTAGCATTCGAATCACTTTATAATCAAGCCTCCTATTATAGAGTGAATTCTAAAATTATGCCAAACAAGGCTTATTATGGAAGAGTAAATCAACAATTTCTAAATTATGCTAGAAATGGAGATGCAAATTCCATCTGCTCAGCAAAATGCCAGGAACCCCACAGTTATGTTGAAGGAGTTCCAAAAAAATACAGGAATGGACACTGAAGAACTGTAAACATCTGTCTGTTGGTGGTGAATGACCCCATTTGGTCAGTGTGGTTTTAAAGAATCTACTGAGGCTGAAACACAAATGCAAAGAGCCGGTTGCCCTTTCATTTCAGAAATTCTAAAGAGGAATTCTAAACGACAGCACCTTTCTTACAGTAAAGTCAGTGAGCGCTCATCAGGAACCTTGGGCCATGACAAAGTCATCATCAGTGTAAGAGGAACTCTAAAAGATAACAATAAATTCTCATGATAGCAGATGGCATAGATATGCAAGAATCTTTCAAGTCACTGCCAAAGAAATTACTTTTTTGAGTATTTTGGAAATCATGACTAGTGTTGGGAATGAGGATACTCTCATTTAATAATTGGATTTACCATAGGTCAGAGTTTGATTGAGTAACTGGACATTTAATATTTCATAAAAATCCTTTTATCAAGTACCTTTCTCAAAACTATAAGTACTTCTTTAATAATGTGATTGCTGTTTCAAGGAAAATGTAAATAAGCACAATACTTTTCATGGGCTGTTTATAAGCTCTTATTCTAACAGGTTATGAAGTGTATCTACATAAAGCAAAATATCAGGGAGTAGAATAAATAACAGTCCTCTGGATAATAAATATATTATGTGTTGCATATATTTTCTCACTGAATTACAGTACAGTTTTCGTAATGAAAATTATGTTTTGCTGTAGAATACTGGCTGACCAACATCTGAGGAAGTCAGAGATGAAACAATAAAACAGTGCTATTAAAGTAGTTATCAAGGTTTTGCAATTTTTTTCTATGTTCAGAGCTATCTAGTGTTAGGCACTGTGACAAGATAAAAAATATTTCTCTTGTGCTACCCTCGTGAACTGTGCTCTAAGAACAAAATTTTCATGAAGATGCATATTAAAGAATACTTAGTTTTATTAATAATTTCAATATACAGCACAGTATAACTAAAAATAGGAAAAAATGTGTAGTAAATAAACCCATAGAGAGAATTAATCATTTAAACCAATGCATTTAGGAGTATCCCAGGGATATTAGAATACTGAGTACATACCTCTGATTGTATTACTGTGGTTTTCCTTACAGGTGAAGCTCAATCTGACATAATAACTTCCTTTTCATTGGAAACATAGTAGTTTCCCTGATGACCATCTTGGTGGCTGGTAATTGTGTTGTCAAAGTCAAAAAGTTACTGTTCTGGGGCTAGCGATGTGGCGAGGTAGGTTAATCCTCTGCCTGCAGCGCTGGCATCCCATATGGGCTCAGGTGCTAGTCCTGGCTGCTCTTCTTCCAATCCAGCTCTCTGCTGTGGCCTGGGAAAGCACTGGAAGATGGCCCAAGTCCTTGGGCCCCTGCACCCACGTGGGAGACCAGAAGAAGCTCCTGGCTCCTGGCTTCGGATCAGCGCAGCTCCGGCCGTTGTGGTCATTTGGGGAGTGAACCAGCGGATGGAAGACCTTTCTCTCTGTCTCTTCCTTTCATTGTTTGTAACTCTACCTCTCAAATAAATAAATAAAAATCTTTAACAAAAAGTTATTGTTCTTATTCTTGTTTTTATTTATTTGAAAGGCAGCGAGACAGAGACTGAGATTAGTCATCCTCTGATTCACTTCCCCAAATGTCCACTACAGCAGGGAATGGCTTAGGCCACTACTGGAAATTAGGTACTCAGTGTGGATCTCCCATACGCATAGCAGTCATCCAACAATAAGAACCATTGTCCTCTGCCTCTGGAGGCTTGCATTAGAAGGAAGCTGGGATTGGAGTAGTACTAGGACTCTAACATGAAATGCAAGTGTCTAATATTAACAATTGTGCCAAATGGTTGTGCCTCTCCTTTTTAAAAAGTTCAGTAGTTAACTTTTAGAATTGGACAGGGAGAAAATAGCAGGACTCTAATTTCCTTAAAGACTGCCCATTCATTGGCCTGAGAGAACATAGAGAAAGAAATGTTCACATATAGATGGTAGTCTCCCCTTACTCATGGTTTCACTTTCCAGTTATTGATTCATGGTTAACTGAACTGAGAGCTAAAAATATTAAACATACAACTCTAAAAATACAAAAATCATAAATTTTAAATTGTATGCCATTCTAAGAGACTCAATGAAATCTTGCCGACATCCCACTCTGACCAACCTGGGATAGGGATCATCCTTTTCTTTTCTGCATCCATGCTATATGTGCTACACACAAGTAAGTCACAAAATACTCATCTAGGTTACCAGATTTATCATCTAGTGTTATGGTTCTTTATTCAAGAAATTGTTATTTTGTTTAGTAATGGCCCCAAAGCACAAGAGTAATTATGCTGGCAATATGATTGTGCCTAGAGAGAAGTTATAAAGTACTTCATTTAAAAAGTGAAAGGGTGAAAGTTCTTAACAGTAAAACCTCAGAGTTTCTATGCATAGCTTTCCATAATATGTGTTTTCATGAATTTTTAATAACCTTCATATGAATGGATTCCCAAACATTTTTGCACCCAAAATAAGCTTATCTTTTAAACCATTTTTGGTGATCTTTTGGTCCACACATAGAGTTCAGTGCAGCCTATGATTTCAGGCTACAGCTGTGGGTCTTGAAATATATGCTCTGCCCAAAATAAGACTATTACATAGTCATGAAGAATGCAAATTATGGGGTACAGCACTGTGGAGTAGTAGGCTAAGGCTCTGCCTGCAGTTCCCGCATCCCATATGGGCACTGGTTTGTGTCCCAGCTGCTCCTGTCTTGATCCAGCTCTCTGCTTATGGCCTGGGAAAGCAGTAGAAGATGACTCAAGTGCTTGGGCCTCTTTACCCATGTGGGAAACCCAGAAAAAGCTCCTAGCTCCTGGCCTCAGATAGGCCCAGCTCAGGCAGTTGTGGCCATTTGGGGAGTAGACTAGCAGATGGAAGACCTTTCTCTCTGTCTCTCCCTCTCTCTCTCTGTAACTCTATCTTTCAAATAAATAAATAAATCTTAAAAAATTCAAATTGTTAAACTATATCATAAACAGCTGGGTAAGTCAAATACAAAAAAAAAATCTCACATATTTGCACACATTATCATTCAGGATTTTAGTTCTAGAAATTTATCCTGAAGAAATCACAACAGAAAAACATGATACAGAATGTGCATCAGAGTGCCACTAATATGCACGGGCATTTGGTATTGCAGTTAAGGCACTACTTGGGTGCCTGCATCTCATATCAGAGTGCCTGATTTAAGTCCTGGTTCTGCTTCCAATTTCTGTTCCCTACTAATGCACTCCCCGGGAAGCAACAGATATCGACTCAAATAGTTGAGTTCCTACCACCAAAGAGGGAGACAGAGACTCTATAGGTTGCAGGAATTTGGGGAATGGATCAGCTGGGAGAAGATCTCTCTTTCTTTCTCTCCCTACCTCCCAAACAAATAAATTTAAAATTTGTAGTTTTACACTTTACTAAACTTGGAGTACAATGGAAACATGCTTGAAATAGACACTCATTCTTTGACATAGAAGAGACATTTTCATGAATATAGCATTAGAAAATCTTCAGACTCATGCAATTATGGACAAACATGGATCATTTATGCATTTGTACAAAATACTTTAAAATTATATATAATAATTTCTCACTAATTACTCTGCTTATAAAATGGTACAACTAGAAAATTGAATACATTAAACTTCTAAAAATGAAAAGTAAAAGATGGATCCAAGGGTATAAGTCACACTAATTTAAGTTGCTCTCGGATATGAAAAGAACAATGGAAAGACTATGTTTCCAGAGATCTGCCTGGCAGAAAATTTCCACGAAGAAGGAGAAGGAGGAGGAAGAGGAGGGGGGAGAGGAGGAGGAGGAGGAGGAGGAGGAGGAGGAGGAGGAGGAGGAGAGTCTGTGGAAAAAAAGGAGAGAAGAGAGGTATACTGCTGTAGCCAGCCATGTGGCACAGCCAGTTGCCAGCAGTAAGCTGCAATTTTACCACATCAAGGCAGGAAAACATCACCACGTGCACCACCACTCAGTTTTAGCTGGGAGGAAATTCTACAATCACCCACTGACTTTTGCTTCGGCCTGGAAAGCTACTGGGTCTGAGCAACAGCCAAGATTGGAGCAGGGAAGCCATGCATTGCTTTCCTTTCCTCCCCGTCCCCACTCCTACAGAGCACAATACTCAGCAGGGAAAAGTCCCACAACCTGCTTCTTTTCTGCTCCCACCAGCTTTGTAGTGAGAGTCAGGGAAATGTGTGGGGCAAAGGACAGACACCCTGAATGCTGCAACAGTGGGGTTTCTGGGGCCATAGCCCCAAAGCTACACCCATGGACTCTAAATCAACCAAGGGTATCAGCCTAAGCTGCTAAGGGCTAACACTGAGGATGGGTCATCCATATCACACAGTCCTAGAGCCACAGCAATTTGTGCCACAAGGCCCAGCATCACTCAGGTTTGCCAGAAGGACAAGGAGGCAATCACACCTATCTCTCTCAGCACAAAGAACAAGGCCCTGGCTATCACATTCACCAGGAAGACAGACTCCAAACTCTCTGTGGGCCAAAGATTCACTCCCATGGAAACCCTTCATCTCAAAGCTGTACTTCTATCCTTATGAAATGCAGCAGACTAGGCCACTGTGTCACAGACACAGCTGACACTGATAAACTGAAAACCTCAAAGAAATATATAAATTCCTGGATTCATATAACCTAACAAAGTTCATTCAAGAAAATATAGATAACCTAAACAGACCAACAAGCAGCAATGGGATTGAAGCAGTAATCAAAAGTCTTCCACCAAGGAAAAGTCTGGGACCTGATGACTTTACTACTGAATTCTACAAAACATTCAAAGAGGAAGTAATTCTAATACTCTTCAAACTATCCTAAAATATTGAACAGGATGGAATTCCACCAAACTGTTTTTATAAGGCCAGCATTACTTTGATATCAAAACCAAAGACATGACATGATCAACAGCAGTTTCATACTGAGTGGGGAAAAGCTGAAAGCATTTCCCCCTCAGATCTGGAACAAGACAAGGACATCCACTTTTGCCAGTTTTATTCAAAGTAGTATTTGAAGTTTTAGTAAGGGCAATTATAGAGGAGAAAGATATAAAAGAAGCATCAAAATTGGAAAAGAGGAAGTCAAATTATCCATGTTTGCAGATGACATGATGTTGTGCCAGGAGAAACCTAAACACTCCACCAAAAGGCTGTTAAAATTAATAAGTCAATTCAGTAAACTTGAAGGTAATAAAATAAACATACAAAAAAGTAGATTTTCATTTGTTAATGATAGTCACAGAAAGAGAAATAAAGAATGGAATCTGATTCACAATAGCCACAAAAAAAAAATAAAATATTTAGGAATAAACTTAACCAAAGAAGTAAAAATCTCTACAATGAAAATTATCAAGCACTGGTGAAAGAAATCATCAAAACAAAAAATGGAAAGATATTCCTTGCGCAAGGATCAGAAGAATCAATACCCTGAAAATATCTATATTATCTAAAGAAATCTATAGTTTCAATGCAATGCCTATCAAAATACCAATCACTCTTTACGGAACTGGAAAAAGCAATTCTAAAATTCATATGGAATCACAAAACACCCAGAATACTCAGTTATCCTGAACAAGAAAAATCAATCTGGAGGCATCAAAATACCAGACTTCAAAGCATATTGCAAAGCTATAGTAATTAAAATAGCACAATACTGTTATGAAAACAATACATAAATAGAACAGAATAGAGAGCTCGGAAATTAGTCCACATACACAAAGCCAACTGATTTTTGACAAAAGTTCTCAGACTATATAGTGGAGTAAGAATAGTCTCCTCCACAAATGGTGTTGGCAAAACTGGATTTATATAACTAGAAGAATGAAATTGGATCCATACCTCTCACCATATACAAAAATCAACTCTGGATCCATCAAAGACATAAATCTAAGACCTGAGACTATGAAGTTGCTAGAAAAAAAAAAAAAACATAGGGGAAACATTCCAAGACACTTGTTCAGGGGACAACTTCTTGGACAAGAACCCCAAAGCACAGGCAACCAAAACTAAATTAAATAAATGGGACAATATCAAACTCAGAAATTTTGCAGAGTAAAGGAAGCAATCAATAGAGTGAAAACACATCCAATAGAAATGGGAAAAAAAATGCACAAACCACCTATCTGACAAACAATTACTATCCCAAATAGATCAACAACATTAAAAGCTCAACAACAACAACAACAAACCCAATCTAGTTGAGAAATGGGCAAAGGACTTCAATAGACAGTTTTCAAAAGAAGAAATGCAAATGGCCAACAAATATATGAAAATATGCTCAGCATCACTAGCCATCAGGGAAATGCAAATCAAAACCAAAATGACATATCACCACACCCTTGTCAAAATGGCTAAAATCCAAAACGTAGAGTAAGTAACAAATGCTGGTGAGGATGTGGAAGAAGGGAAACATTTATACACTGTTGGTGGGAACATGAATGAATGCAGCCACTGTGGAAATGGTGTGGAGAGTTTTTAAAAAACTAGAAGTAGACTTGTCATGTGATCCAGCAATCCCACTACTGGGTATATACCCATAAGACCGGAGCACAATGTATCAAAAAGATACCTGCACCACCATGTTCAGAGCAGCACTGTTCACAACAGTCAAAATTTGGAATCAACCAAAGTGTCCATCAGGAGATGAATGGGTAAAGAAAATGGAGATTTTATAAATGTAGATATATATATATATATATAAATATAACATATATAAATACATATATAACATATATAAATACATATATTTATATATATAATATATACACCTTAGAATATTATTCATCATAAAAAAGAATGCAATTCTACCATTTGCAGCAAAATGGACACAACTGGAGGACATCATGTTGAGTGTAATACGGCAGACCCAGAAAGATAAATATCTCATGGTGTCTCTTACACGTGGGAGGTAAAATTTTAAAAATAAAATTTTTAAAAACACATAAAAAAGAAATGTCTGTGTATATAACTATTGCAACAAATATAGTTCTGTATACTTCTTTTTATATCTTTGTGAACTGAATGCTTAAGATCATTGTACTGCTACAGTTTTAATGATCTGTGATTACTTTAAAATTTACTATATCTGGGTAAAATGGTCTTATGAGGGAGAGAGAGGAAAGAAGGAAGAAAGGGAATATCATCATGTTCTTAGAATTACATCTACAAAGTATATTGAATGTTTAAAATTTAAATTTAAATTTAAAATCAGAAAAGTAAAAGCTAATTAATTTAGTACAATGAAAACTATTTGAGTTATTTTGCTAACAGAAAATTAGCATGCATTAGTATTATGAATAATTCTGTTTTAAAAATCTATTCGTGCACATGTTTATATATATATATACATATATATTTACATATGTAGCTATGAAGAAAAAATCTGAAAAAGCTGACTCACAAAGTCACAAATATTCTCTGGGTGGCAAAATTATGGACTTTTCTTCTTTTACTATTCTGCTTTGAAACTTTTATAATATACAAATATGTGATTTCTCTAAGGATTGATTTTTAAATTCTGATGGTGTTGCTGAGAATTTATCCAATCTGCTTACCAAAGATGACACAACCTTGATGAAAGAAGTTAAGTAAATATAAAAATACTATGATTTTTTGGCATGTGAGAACTTTGCTGCTTCTGAGGGGAAGCACTAAACCAATGTCTGAAATTTAAGTATTAAAACCACTACTCATCTTTTAAATAGTGACCAGCTATTTTATCAGAAAAATTAGCAATTTTAAAATGTAAGTTTTTCTTTTATGGAAAACAATTGACACAGCAGTGTGGCTTACTATTGCTATTCACAAGTCCACATGAAATACTAAGAAAACAAAAAGAGAAGTTACTCACCCGCGTTGTATAAGCAGCTTCTGGGTCATCTTCCAGAACACGTGAAAGTCCAAAATCAGAAACCTTACAGACCAAATTGCTGTTGATTAAGATGTTCCGAGCAGCAAGGTCTCGGTGAACGTAGCCCATGTCTGAGAGGTACTTCATGCCAGATGCTATCCCTCGCAGCATCCCCACCAGCTGGATAACTGTAAACTGGGCATCATGTTTCTGTGAACATTTCAAACATACAGTTACAGCAGTTTTCTATGTCTGAAAAACATACCTTTTTTTGTTTAAAACTTCCCAAACTGAATTTTGTAACAAGACTGAATACTAAGCACTCAATAACAAGATAGATAGATACAAGCTTAAAATAAAACAATATTGTGGCCATATCCTTTGTAGTGAGAAGTATCATAATTTTCTTTGATTTATGAATCAAAACTGGGAGTATTCTTTCTGTATGAGAGAAATTAATCAGAAAAAAATTAATTTCAAGAACAACAGAATGAATGAATCTTGTGGCTATTATATGTTGATAATTATTTTGATACATTTTCAGTCTTCCTTCTTAGTCTTGATATTTTATTAATTGTTTCAAATAAATATATGTTAACATTTTCATTATTATCCTAAGTAATTAGTTCATAGTGAACTAACAATATTTGTTTCTATTTAACCCTGAGTTCTAGGTCACAAAACAAAAAGTAATAGCAGGAAAAAGCCATAGTACTGGATTGAAAAGTTTAAAATTTCCTTGAATTAAAATAGAAATATACAGTTTAAAATGTAGAGATGATGCAGTTACATAAAAATCCATGTCTGATTACATCTATACAGACAAGACTTTCAGAGGCATATAATAACTATTATAACATAATTGTTTAAATAACCTGGAAGATGTTTATTGTTGGAATATGTTTATTGAAACAATTGCTTCTACATTTTAATGGCTAGTGAATATTATAATAAAATATATAGTTTCTCATTCTGAAAAAATTTGGAAATTTCTTCTGTGAATACTCATTTTTCTCACTTTTTTTGAAAAATATTTATTTATTTGAAAGGCAGAGTTACAGAGAGAGAGAGAGAGAGACAGAGAGAGACAGAGAGCTTCTATCCATTGGTTCATTCTCCAAATGGCTGCAATGGCTGGAGCTAGGCAGATCCCAAGTCAGGAGCCCGGAGCTTCTTCAAGTTCTCCCAAGTGGGTGCAAGGACCCAAGTACTTTAGCCATCTTCCACCACTCTTCCAGGCACAGTAGCAGGGAGCCGGATCAAAGTGGAGTAGCTGGTACTCAAAATGATGCTCATATGGATGCCAGCAACATAGATGGTGGCTTAACTTGCTATGCCGCAGCGCAAGCCCTTCTCTCTCTTCTATCATGAGTCTCAATGTATATAGAACTAAACACATGGCCGGCATTGCGGTTCACCAGGCTAATCCTCCACCTGCGGTGCCGGCACCCAGGTTCTAGTCCCGGTTGGGGTGCCGGATTCTGTCCTGGTTGCTCCTCTTCCCATCCAGCTCTCTGCTGTGGCCTGGGAAGGCAGTGGAGGATGGCCCAAGTGCTTGGGCCCTGTACCTGCATGGGATACCAGGAGGAAGTGCCTAGCTCCTGGCTTTGGATCGGTGCAGTGCCGGCTGTAGCTGCCACTTGGGGGGTGAACCAACGAAAGGAAGACCTTTCTCTCTGTCTCTCTCTCTCTCACTGTCTAACTCTGCCTGTCAAAAAAAAAAAAAAAAAAGAACTAAACACAACCATGATGAGGACAGGATCTGTGTCTTTTCTTGCCCCCTGTGCTGGCTACAGATTGGAAGTGTCTTCAAGTCTACCAATTTTTTTTTTTTGTATTTCTTCAAACATAACATTTGTTGAAGCATTATATTGTAATACAACATGTTGACAAATATTAAATTACAAAAATTCTAAATTTAAAGGATGAAAAGATATATATGTATAAATTGGTGATATATGCTTCCACATACACACACACATACATATCAACAAAATGCAATGTCTAAAATGAGAACATGTAAAAATGTAGCATTAGAGTACAGGCTTATACTCTGAGCACTTCTTGAGAGGCACACAGCCCATTTAGCGGCACACTGAGGCTACTTTAAACAAAGAAAAGACACCTGTATTACATCATGGTTATTTACGTCTTGCTTTAGGATTTTTTACTTTCATTATTATTTCAACTGATATGAAACTTGATAGTACAAAGTAGATACTACAAAATGTACAAATTTGGTTCTTTTTTTTTTTTTTTTGACAGGCAGAGTTAGACAGAGTTAGAGAGAGAGAGAGAGACAGAGAGAAAGGTCTTCCTTCCATTGGCTCACCCCCAAAATGGCTGCCACGGCTGGCACGCTGCGCCATTCAGAAGCCAGGAGCCAGGTGCTTCCTCCTGGTCTCCCATGTGGGTACAGGGCCCAAGCACTTGGGCCATCCTCCACTGCCTTCCTGGGCCACAGCAGAAAGTTGGACTGGAAGAAGAGCAACCAGAACAAAATCCAGCGCCCCAACAGGGACTAGAACCCAGGATGCCAGCACTGCAGATTGGAGGATTAGCCAGGTGAGCCACAATGCCGACCAAATTTGTTTTTAAAATATAAAATACGGATCTGGTTAATAAGCCCATGAGAGTTTCACAGGCATGGAAAGCCAAGAAACTCTGGGGAAAAAAATGACCTAAATGAAAGATCTCTGTGAGTGAGATCTCAGCGGAAAGAGCAGGCCATCAAAGGAGGAGGTACCTTTCTCTGAAGGGAGGAGAGAACTTCCACTTTGACTAGGGCCTTGTCTAAATAAGGTCAGAGTTTGTGAACTCAGGAGGCTTCCATAGCTTTGGCAGCTTATGACAAGATCCTTGGGTGATTACTGACGTCATAAATAAGAGTATCAGTTGTTAAATCAACAACGGGAGTAACTGTGCACCTGCTCCCCATGTAGGATCTATGTCCATAAAGTGTTGTACTATGTGAATTAACGGTAGAACTACTACTCAAACAGTACTTTATACTTTGTGTATCTGTGTGGGTGCAAACTGTTGAAATGTTTACTTAGTATATACTAAGTTGATCTGTATATAAAGATAATGGAAAATGAATTTTGATGAATAGGGTGGGAGAGGGAGTAGGAGATGGGATAGTTGAGGGTAGGAGGGAGATTATGGAGGGAAAAAACGCTATATTCCAAAGGTTGTACTTTCGAAATTTATATTTATTAAATAAAAGTTAAAAAAAAACATAAAACACTAACATTTGCATTGCTGCAAGTCTAAAAAGTGCAATCTTACAACTTTGTCAATTAGCCTGAGAAAATTTCTGTTTTACTTTAGATTGCTTACTTGCTTGGCAGAAAATTAGCTGGCATTTCAAACATTTTCTACAATTCATCCATACATAAGGGTACTTCAACAATTTCATGGAAGTATACATTATCTTTTAATTCAATTTTCCATGAAAGCATAATTCCTTATAAATACACACACATATACATATATAAAATATTTTACTTACACGTAAGAAACTGTCCAAGGAACCATTCTCCATGTATTCTGTGACAATCATAACTGGCTTACCTACATATATGATAAACAATAAATTAAATGTATCATTGGCAGTACAATTCAGCAAACAACCTGGAATGAATACATACAATGCATTTCGTATAATTAATGAATAAAATGATACAAAAACTTTCCTTTCCTCCAAATTTTACAAAGTTGCCATTTAAAAACTTTTAAAAATTTAAGTTTCTATAGAGAAATGAAACTCCAAAAAGAACGGGAGAAGTTTTCATGTCAAAACAAATGTCCTATATATTACGTATTGAAATTGTATCTGGCATGTTTTTGGTGGACACAATATATGTACCTGTCGTTTTCTAACTGTATCTTAACTAATCTTTAAAATCACATATTCTGCCTTCAAGCCCAAGATAGAATGAGGAATTTAATATATATTTATTCTATCTTGAAGCATTTGCAGAGCTATATGCTTCTGCTGGTTAGTTGGAAGCAAGTTAAGTAAATCCCTATCATCATGAATATTACATGGGAATCTACAAAATAACTAGAGATAATAAATGCAATCCCTTTACCTATATCTAGTTAACACATTAAAAATTATAGAACCCATACTACTTTTTTGAGATTTAATAAGAGCTATTTTTAATATCATGTGAAAGCACAGAGGAGTGGGAATAGGTACCAAGGAAAAAGACTCAGCTGTTGCCAAATCTGGAAGCAACTGGTACCCTGAGAACATTTATAATATCAGCAGATTATGTTTCTTTTATTTTTTAAATTTGGGTTTATTTTATTTTATTTATTTTAATTTTTAACTTATTATTTAAGGAATACAGTTTTCAAAAATACACCTTCAGGAATATTCTTCCCAGCATACCAGCCCTCCCACCCACACTCCCACGACTCCTCCTCCTCCCTCTCTCCTTGCCAGTTCAATTCTCCATTAAGATTCATTTTCAATTAACTTTGTACACAGAAGACAAACTCTATACCAAGTAAAGATTTCAACAATTTGCATACACATACACACACAAACTGAGAACTAGTTTTACAGTTAACTCATAATACAACTCATTGATGATAGAGGTCCTCCTTGGGGAGTTAGTGCACAGTGACTCTTGTTAATTTAACAATTAACACTCATGTATTATGTCAATGACTATCCTTGGCTTCTTAAAAATAAAAATACAACTAAAATTAAAATAGCTATTGGTAGCATTTTGTAATAGCTATTTAAGAAATATATAGCCTTAAATATCATTAAATCTTTTTAAAAGTATTTTATATAGTACCTACAATGTACAAATTTTGGTTTATTTATTATATATTATTAAATATTATTTTCCATTTTGTTCAGGGTGAAGTTGATACACAGAGGTTAACTAACTTTCCTAGTTTTTACCATAATATATAGATATTTTCACTTAGACCACATAACATTGCATTATAACAATTCTCAAGTGCTGCAATCTTCAGGATAATTTAATTCAAATAATCTACAGAATTGACATTCAGCAATTGACTAAATCATTACCTGCAGTTGAATATTTATTCTATTTGAAGCTTTAGGTATTGGCTCTGCTTAGCACCTTTGTGGCTAATGCTGTTTCGTATTTTCAGTGTTTCTTTCAGGAAAAGCATAGTGTCTTTAGGTTGTAGATGTGGGCTGTATAATATGTCAACTATGTAAACTCATCTTAGAATTCCATTTTCATGAACTTTTGAAGTACTCTCACAGTAACAAATTTTTCCCATAATTAGAACTACATAGTATTGTCTGGGGAACATGATATATTTTACATCACTTAATGTTCACAACCTCCTTATCCTTTACTATTATGCATTATTCTTATTTTATTGATTTCTCATCTGAAAGCATTGTGCATTAAGCAACTCATTGAGATCATACAATTAGCTGGTGGTCTGAGCAGTAGTCTTGCTTTCTCTGCATTTAAAGCCTTCACGTATTATCACACCATAATTCTCTTACTTTATTGTTGTTGTAATATTATGCTAATTATAAACCCATCTTGCTACAACAAGAAGAAAACTCGCTCTTCCAACTTCAGAATTCTTAATTGGATATTGTTGAAAGATCTTAAGAAAATAATGGATTTTTAAAACAAAGACTCACCTATACCTAAATGTATACACACTTATTTTTCCTTATGTCAGCTTCCTATTTTGTGAGGGTTAGTCTGCCATTCTGGTGTTAGAGACAGCTTCTTCTTACTTTTTACTTACTTTCCTATGTGAAAACTCATATGTTATTAGTTGTGAATTATGAATTAATGCCCTAAATTTGCATTTAGTTACTTAGTTAGGTTACATTTGTAACTTGAATGTGTCCCAGAAGGGCATATCTTCTTTACTGAAATGAGAAAAAAAAAAAAAAAAACTACTACAATTTTATAAAATTTCTCATGTAATTTTCATCTGTGTTACAATCAGCTGATGCCTTGATGTATTTTCCATTAAGAATTGATCTATTTATATTTTAGTTAACATATGATGTATGTGAAGTTAATCTAAAATCATTAGGCAAGACTTTGAGCTTCCAGAACTTTTTTTTTTTTTTTCAAAATTCTAACTAAATTCTGATTTGACAATATTCAGGAAGAAAAGAAAGATTCTCCATTTCCATGGAAATAATGATCTCTACTGAACTACTATGGGATGCTGAAAGAATGGCCCCAGAGATCTGTCCTGGAATGAAATCTTGCATATGAATGTGTTCTATGTATCACCATCAGTCTGCATTCACTCCTTAATACAATTTTGGAAAGAATTAATACGAGTATGTTACTGAAATTCAATGCACTCTTACACTGTAGTCACAGATATTTTGCCTTCTATGGCCAACTCTCAATACTATTGGCCAGTGACCATACTATGCATTACTGAGCCCTTGCTTATCATCCTTCTTCTGGCTCCCAGTCTTATGACCATTTCATTTCTCATTACTTGTCTAGGAGAATGTTTGGAAAAGGAAATAAAAGTAGCTGAAAAATCAAGCCAGTCAGCCAATTAAGTATGGTTCCATGACCATTCAGAAATCAGAGCAGGCTGCCCTTAAGTCTGTAATTGAGGTTTTGTAAACATATCAGTTAAAATGGGTGTGTGCTTTGTGTTAAGTTCAAAGATTCAGCAAATCAAATGTACAAAGAGTTAAAAAAAATCACAAATATTCTACCTTAGAATGTAGTACCTTTACTTTGAGCTTTCCTTGTGATTTTGATTATGATAAACAGGAAAAATAGGCAATAGTGATAAGAACTAGTCTAGTAGGCATTAAATGTAGTAGGAAATTATTTATAAAATGACAGATTGCACATTTTTCATTATATTTATACTCAAGTTTGCATGCTCTTGCATGTGAGTATTGACTTACAAATAATATGATCAGCTTCCTCTAGACAGGACCTATATAACATTTGCTGCCTCAGAGACCCTGGAACACACCTGGGTGAACCCACAAAATCAAGGCAGTGTTCTACTCACCAAAAATAAGCAAAGCAAAGTTTGCAGTGAAGTTTTGCTTTTGTTCTTTAATTGAATTGTAAGTATAGATAAAATGGTGATCTATTGCAATTGCAAATGGAAAGAATGGAATGCAAAATGGAAGAAAATGTGTCTGTTCCAATCAGTTCATTTCCCCAGCTACCACTGTGACTAAGATATTACCAATCATTGAATTTCTGGATAATGATAAGATACATGTGTCTCAAAACGTCTAGAAATTCTAGAATCTGGCCATTTTGCCACAATCTTCTCAATCACATCTTCTATAGTCTGAATGTATTTTCTTTGAAATTTTCTAATAAATGTCAGTTTGACACTAAAATATTTTCATTTAAAGATAAAAATATTTACAAATGATTGAAGTATCACAAACATTGAAGTTTATTTCCAAGAGAAATGCTGTTAATACCTATTAACAACAGTATCTACATCAAAAATGCTACATCTTATTTTCAACATATGTAAACACACTCTAATACATAGATGTAATTTATGAAATAAAAATCATTAACCTTAGAAGTCAGAATTCTATTATATCAGAATCAGAATCAGGAAGGGAGAAAGCAGCATAAACAAGAGAAGGAAAGTTGAAGAAAGTGACAAAATTATCCCCAGAAAAGATGGGATGAATCTCCTTTCATGAGAGATTCAGGTGTAGCTTTTCATATATTACACTGTACTTCTAGAATTGTAATAATGAACTGAATTAGGGTATTTTCCTGTGAATTTCCAATGAAATCATTATAAAAACAAACTTTAATCAAGACATTTTTCTGTTGAAATGGTCCCTGTTACAACTGTCTTGTGAGTTAATGAAGAGCACGAGCCATTTGTGAACAGTTCTAAATCCAGCACATAATAGAGTATCAAATTTTCCAAGAGTTAAAAAAAATCGCAAATATTCTACCTTAGAATTGATGAATTTATGTACATCCTTTCAGACTGGCAAACTATAGTCCCTCTCTTGAAAATCAGGTTAACTCTCCAGTTCTTTTATCAGACTCTCTCAATCTGAGTTTTGCCACTAGTTTTACTATATTAAAATTATTTATGCTTAAGTTGAAACCAAATTTAACATTGCTTTTAAAAGATTTACTTTATATATTTAAAAGGCATAGTTAAGTAAAGAGAGAGAGAGAGAATCTTCTATCCGCTGGCTAACTACCAGATGGATGGTAGCAATGGCGAGGGCTGGGTCAGATTTAAGCTAGGAGCCAGAAGCTTCATCAAGATCTCCCACATGGGTGCAGGGACTCCAGGACCTGGGTCATCTTCTTCTGCCTTCCCAGATCATCAATAGGGAGCTGGATCAGAAGTGGAGCAGCCAGGATTGAACCAGCGCCCGTTTGGGATGTCAGTTTCAGAGATGGCGGCTTTACCTGCTACGCCACAATGCCAGCTGCCCAAATTTAATATTTTTGAAAAATTATATTTTGTTCTCCCCTATTCCAGTCAGGGTTGAGTTATACAGCAAGTACACTAATGTAAGTTATACGATAAATGCTGTTACTATGTATAGGAATCTGAATATGTTGCGCTTGATGATAGAATAATAATTTCATTTTTAAATGTTCACTCTGTTTTTCATCCATTTTCTAATCTACTGCAAAGTTTAAGGGGCCAAGATCTTCAGTATAATTCTGAATTGAAGTAATGACAGCAGACTGCTTGTTCCTATTTTAAAAAAATATTTTAATATTTCAATATTGAATATATGATTTGCAACTTGATTTTTTTGGAGATATTTACATACCTTTTTCAGGCATACATATATTTACAGATGATGTGCTAATAAAAGTGTTTAAATTAATTTTTATGAAATTTCTGTATTTACTCAGACTTTATTAATGTTAATTTTATTGTTAAATATTAAACCAACTTTGCATTCTTAGAATAAATTAAATTTGACCATTATACAGAAGAATTTTTATATATTCAGTTGTATTCAAAATTATTCTAGTTCTATTGAATTGCACTCATACATTATAAATGAACCATTATTTTACTTCCTAATAATAGTTGTATACTGTAACATCGACAATAGGAGCCTCATGAATTTAGAATGTTTCTTTTTCTTTCTTCAAATGTTTCAGTAAGACAAGAATTGTTCACATAGCTATTAAAGTAATGCAGCATTACATTTCTTCTCCTAGTGAGAGCTACTGTATGTATACATGAGTGCTCACGGTGAGTGAGTGGCTTAGTGGTTAAGTCGACAGGATGCCCATGTCCCGTATTGAAGCAAATGTGTTCAATGCTTGCAGCGCACTGCTGAGTCAAGCAACCTGTCAAAACAGATGCTGGGAAGTGGCAGTGAAAACTCAAGTGTTTGGGTCTGTCCCAGCCATGTAGGAGACCTGGACTGAGTTGCTGGTTCCCAGCTTTAGGCTCACTCTCTCTCTCTCACAAGTAAACAGAAATAAATATGCAACACTGCATTGTTTTATAATTCAAATGAGGTTAGTTCTTCAAAGATATAAGGGGACAGTTCTGAAAGAATAACAGTTTCTTTAAACGTGTAAAAATAGAATTCTCTGCCATATATTTTTCCTAATACATTCGTAGGGTTCTTCCTGACGTTCTTGCTGTAAGCACTAAGGTGGACATATTTTTGAACTAATTTATCAAGTTTCAGTCATTAATGCATAATAGAAATTTGTGTAGTCATAATTATTAAAATGTTATTTCAACAAACGATTTCTGTACATTAATGGTAAACCAAACACAATATATATATATACATATATTATCTATTATGATTATGATATGGAAAGGAGAAACGTTGAGACAAGTACAGAACATATTTAGTGAGAAACAAAAAGCAATGACAGTTCAGCATTGTTATTAAAGTATGATGTCTTCTAGCAATGTTTCCTTATCTTGTATGAAGGGGACAGAAAGGCATAGACCAATGGCTAAGCTTTAGGTGCAAAGTAGATATTCTCATCAATAAATGTGTTTTAATTATGAGAACTTCTCTTAATGGTCTGTCCATGGCATTCTCTAGCCATGCAATGTTACAATTTAGCTGTACGGCAATTTTTGTTTAATTTCTAAAAGTGACGAAATAACACATCAATATTATCCAATATAATTTATTCCATTTTACAGGTGGAACAGTGGTCAATGGAAGGTCTTTTTGGAGTCTGTATATCATTTGACTAATGGTGTGATGGCAGAAATATCAAACATTTTCTAAGAACAAGTTCTATCCTTTTGAACTTCAACTAAAATTGACAACACATGTTCGTACCTAGTTCTGAGCAGACATTGTGCCCCCAGCTTTCTGCTACTTTAGAGATCAGAGACTCTCTCACCTTCCCTTGTTTACGACCATCAGGCTTAAAATGTAGCAACAAAATTGTTTATGGATCAATTCAAATAAAGGGAAATATAACAATTGAATGAATAGGCTTTTTTTTATACATGAATTGAAGATGATATATTTTCCAAATTAGGAACATCAAATGATAGCAATAATAAAAAATAGTAATATTTGAGCAAATGAAACTTTGTTTTCAACAATTTTTTTCCATATTTCCATTTTTTTTTTGATAGGCAGAGTTAGACAGTGAGATAGAGAGACAGAGAGAAAGATCTTCCTTCTGTAGGTTCACCCCCCAAATGGTCACTACGGCCGGCAAGCTGCGCTGATCCAAAGCCAGGAGCCAGGTGCTTCCTCCTGGTCTCCCATGCTGGTGCAGGGCTCAAGCACTTGGGCCATCCTCCACTGCCTTCCTGGGCAGAGAGCTGGACTGGAAGAGGAGCAACTGGGACAGAATCCAGCCCCCCTCAACCGGGAATTTCCATATTAACTAATAAAAATCTCCCATAAAACAAAGTGTTGTAATTAAGAGCTACAGGAGTCTTTGCATTTGATGTATGCTTATGTGATATAATTTCACGCATTTTTAATTTATTTAGAACAGGGTATAGCATTTATTTCCATGTTATATGTGAAGAAGATCACCTGTGAAAGGTTTGACCTGCCAGTCTTACGACAATTAATAGTGAATCACATTTGGAACTCAGATCCACAGGTTTTTAATGTGGATACTGATATACCTGTTTTTCTTCCTTAAATACAATCAGTTCATTAAAATATAATGTATGTATGTACCCCTCTAGTCATGGGATATGTGTGTGTGTGTGTGTGTGTTCATCTTAACTTCATACATAGTTTGTTTTAGGAGTCAACAGTGCCAGATAACTAAGAAAAGAAGAACTTCTGGAGACACAATTACCATGTTTATATATTAAATGCAACCTATTAACTTCATTATAAAGAGTTTCTATTTCCTCTAAGATGTTACCAAGTGCCAGATTTAGAGCTTTTAAACATGCCACTGAGGAGTTCAAACTTAATTCTACATCTACTAGTCTCTTATGTTTACAGTATATGAGATGGCTGGGATTTATATACTCAAATTTGGCAGCTTCTCTCATACCTATTTCACCAGGGATTTATATCAGATTTAGAACTCTCACCCTAAGAATAAAATGGTTGTAATCCATACCAGAATGTTACTGATCAGTATTGAATAAGATTTTAATGTATGTGCTCACCCAGACTTACCCCTAATGGTAGAGCTAGAAACGTGCCAGGGGATTCCAATTTAGTCCCATCAAGGTGGCATGTACCAGTGCCATCCTACTAGTCAAAGTGATCAGTTTAAGTTCAAAATTGATCATAATGATAAGAATAAGTGTCAAAGAAGTCAAATAAACAAGACTAGTGTCTGCTAATACTAACTGACAGAATTAAAAAGGAGAGAATGATCCAACATGGGAAACAGGATACACAGCAGACTCGTAGAATGGCAGATGCCCTAAACAGCACTCTGGCCTCAGAATCAGCCCTTAAGGCATTCAGATCCCGCTAAAAAGCCCATGAGAGTTTCACAGGCATGGAAAGCCAAGAAACTCTGGGGAAAAAAATGACCTAAATGAAAGATCTCTGTGAGTGAGATCTCAGCGGAAAGAGCAGGCCATCAAAGAAGGAGGTACCTTTCTCTGAAGGGAAGAGAGAACTTTCACTTTGACTAGGGCCTTGTCTAAAGATCAGAGTTTGTGAACTCAGGAGGCTTCCATAGCCTTGGCAGCTCATGACAAGATCCTTGGATGATTACTGACGTCATAAATAAGAGTATCAACTGTTAAATTAATAACGGGAGTAACTGTACACCTAGTCCCCGTGTAGGATCTCTGTCCTTAAAGTGTTGTACTATGCGAATTAACGGTAGAACTACTACTCAAACAGTACTTTATACTTTGTGTACCTGTGTGGGTGCAAACTGTTGAAATATTTACTTATATATATACTAAGTTGATCTGTATATAAAGATAATTGAAAATGAAACTTGATGAAGAATGGGGTGGGAGAGGGAGTGGGAGATGAGATGGTTGCAGGTGGGAGGGAGGTTATTGGGGGAAAAGCCGCTATAATTCAAAAGTTGTACTTTTGAAATTTATATTTATTAAATAAAAGTTAAAAAATAAAAAATAGAAAAGATTTTAATTTATAATATCTATAATTTTAAAGGTCATTTGTGGCAAATGCATTTTTCTGCATTTTCATCTTGGAGATAATTCTTTCATGGATATTTTATTGCCATGATAGATATTTAATTATTTAATCATCACACCTGAAGAAAATTTGGCACAACAGTTCTGGCTTATTGTTGTGTACCATTCAGCAAATGCAGTTATAGAAAACGGCAAAATATATTGGTGTTGGGGCCAGCACTGTGGGACAGTGGGCTAAGTCTCTGCCTGCCTCACCACCAGCATCCCATAGAAACCCCGATTTGAGTCTCTGCTGCTACACTTCTGATCCAGTTCTCTTCTATGACCTGAGAAAGTAGTAGAAGATGGCCTACATGCTGGGGCCCCTGTACCCATGTGGGAGCTTGAAAGAAGCTTCTGGCTGCTAGCTTTGGATTGGCTCCACTCTGGTTGTTGCAGCCATCTGGGGAGTGCACCAGCAGATAGAAGACATCTCTCTCTCTCTGCCTCTGACTATCTGAACTGTGTCTTTCAAATAAATAAATAAATCTAAAAAACAGTGATGTTTTCAATAACTAGTGACACTGGAAACAAGAAAATTGACTCACAATGGAAAAAAATAATAAAACCTAAGAGCAAGCTTAAATTGAAAACTAGTATTTAGTTTAATGGCGACTTATTTTTCTTGGTTGGACATGTTGTATAATTTTGGTAATCATGCTGTCTGGACCACAATGTAATCAATTTATTCATCACTCCCTGAGTAATGCAAACAGTTATATCACTACACTTATTTAAAAAATGCATTCAATTTAATCAAATACTGAAGAAAGACCTATTGAACAAAATCAGTCTTCCTTCCCTCCCTCCCTCCCTTCCTTCCTTTCCTCCATTCCTCCTTCCCTCCTTTGCTTTCCTCTTGTCTCTCATATTTCCTTTAAGGAACCAAGCAGTCATTTATTCCTCAGTATAGGTAAATTAAGCATTTACCATGACACAAGTTTTTACTTTAGTCATTGATTATTAAATAACAAGAGCTATTGTTCTCTTTGACAGATAATATTTTGTTGTAGGTATTAAGAGTTATTTATGATTTTAAGAAATACTTTGAGAGATGCCTCATTAGTTTCAACTTGTTAGGAAAGATTTTAAAAATCAAGATACAAAACAATGAGCAAAATAGAAGAACAAAAAAGAGAAACTTGGTTTTTGCCCACAGTTGGGAAGAGAAGTGAAATAAACAGGAAACCTTTCTAAAGCGATGTCTAGCACTTTCCAGCCAGACCAGCTGCTTATAATTACAATTACAGTTACTATTTGCTCAATTATAAAAGAAATTATTGATCTATTTGACACGGATGTAGTAAAAATAAAATAATGCCACAGTACAACCAACATTGGACACACAGCAGACACTTAGTAAAGGAAAATGTGGGAGGCAAAGAATGGCTGTATAGTATAAATGGGTGTTCTTTCCTCAGAGGGCCTCAGGATCTGAAGGAAATGACATGCTGACGACGTCGTGGATGGCATTAAATAGCTCATTCACAGTTGCAATCCAGTGAGTGGCTGATATCTGGCCTATCAGTTAAGACACCAGTTAATGTGCCCACATCCTGCATCAGCATACCTGGGCTTAACACCCAGATTCTGATTCTGGTTCCAGTTTCCTGCCCATGGAGACCCTGGGAAGTTACAGGTGCTGGCTTAAGTACTTGAGTCTTTGACACCCATATATGCAACCTGCACTGAGTTTCTTTCTCCCGGCTTCAGCTCAGACCTGCACTTACAGCTGCAGGCATTTGTTTAGTGAACCAGATGTGTGAGTGCTCTCTCTGTCTCTATGACTCTCCAGTAAACAAATAAATAATAAAGTCCCAGTGAAATGTGAAACGATAATTCTATTTCTATAATATAGCATGGTCTTACCCTAAAGAAACAAAAGATTCATACATTTTTCCAGTCACTATAACAAGCAGTGTTTTTAAATTAACTATGATTCTTAACATAAAATATTTTCTTTAGAAAACATTTCAATGTTACTACTAGGATAACCTAATTTTTATGAATATGGAAATAGGAAAAAAGAGATTGTGGAACAGAAGAACAGGAAAATTAAAAAAAAAAAAAAACTTTTTACCAGACTCAGGATGGCTTACAGTATACGGTGAAATTATTCCACCCTGTTACTTTCTCAGTTTCATTTATTATATATGAAAACAGAAAAGGAAATATGTTTCAGTTATACCATGCTTTGTGTGGAATTAAATGCCTTTTTAGTCCCACTAAACTGAGAATAGGTATTAGTGCTGTAATCTCAGTGTGAAAAAATATAAAGAATAATGTCCATTGCTAACCATTGAGCATGTAAATATGGTGCCAATGAATTAGCCCTAAAGGATGCCAAATTCCCTGCCATATGCTGCCTTTCACTCTACAGTTTGCTGTCAATTTTGCTTATTCTTCATCCTTTGCTCTAAAATCAAGAAAGAAAAAAAAAGAGTCCCAGAGCATTCTCAAGAGGTTTTCACCGGGATTGGAGCCAAAAATCACAGATCTGCCTCATGGGATCCCTCATGGGCTTGGCTGGAGAAATCATCATGGAAAGAAGTGCAGATCTCTATCACAGGCTGTGAGCCAGAGCTTCCCCAGAGCAGTCGAGAATCCACCTGGGACCCCAGATCTGAGCTATTTGAAATCCACAGAGAACCAAGAACAGGCTTTGGGTCTACTGCCATCCCAATCTTTACAGCTGAGAAGCATTCCCAAGATGCCCATAATTTTCCTAGAGGCAGGAGGGCAGGCAGGTTTAAGATCTGGGAGCTTAAATCAAGCTAGTGAGCAATAAAAGAAAAGTCAGCTAGCTGGGGGTTCCTGTCAAAATTGAGTCATTGTTTTTCCTTGCTACTCTACATAACAGAAAGTTTTTCCACAATTCTCTGAACTTTCTTTTTAATCAGCATATCTTTAAGTAGTCCAGTGTCTAACTTCTAATATTTTTAAAGCAATCTAGAATACTTTTCAGATCTAGAATAGCACTTCTAATATTTTCCAGATCTAGAATAGCAACAACTACCAAGACACTAGTTAAATATCTACAAAGAAAATCCAGTTGACCCTAAACTGACCTTTTTATTGGAACTGATGATAAGTATTTCACAAATCAAAATTCAGAAAAGATTGGGTTTTGGTAATACACACAAAACAGATCTTACGACTTTACTTACTTTTAGTAACAACTCCCTCCAGTCGAATGATATTGGGATGGTCAAATTGTCCCATAATGCTTGCTTCCCCCAAGAAGTCCCTCCTCTGCTTTTCTGTGTAGCCCACTTTCAGGGTCTTGATGGCCACTGAAATCTCTTTTTTCGAAGGGAGTTTTAAGCGACCACTGCACACCTCTCCAAATTCACCTGTTAGAATGCAGAGCAACAGTATAATATGAGGCTATATGATGAAGTCACCTAGTAGAGAGCACCTTTTTCCTTCCAGTAATTTCATTGCAAATACTTACGCATTTGACCTGTGAGATTTACAGTTGTAGGCCTACAAATTATTTTGGAAGATGGTAATACAAGACAGACTAGAGAAGTCTAAGATATCCATATCCGGTGGAAAATGGCCTTGTGAGCAGTCTCATATATTTTAACATATCATCCTATGAATAATGCAATATGAAAAAAATAAAATTGAAAACTTCACATAGCATAGTTTTCACCCCATGTTCTTGTAGCTACCAATACTTCAGGGCAATCAACAGACCAGCACAGATCTTAAGGGCTGAGTATTGGATTAAATATCAGATGTTTTTAACTAATTCTGTTTTTACTAACAGAGCCAATTTGGCCATATTCTTTGACTCTCTGAATACGAGAATAAAAGCATCTGCTATCAATTTATTTTATTGGGGTATTGGTGTGTTGCATTATTGACACACTGGCTATAAAATTCTCTTGGCTTCTGGGGGGAGAATGTAATATGACAGAATCAAATAAAACAGTGTGTGTCATATAATCGATTGTTGTAGAATATTTTCTTAGATTTAATGCTTCCAGAGGAAAGAGCAGTTGGCTGAAATGTACAATTAACACAAAAATTGTTGACTATGGTATGATGTTAATTTTTGAATACTGTTAATTGATGTAAAATTGCCTCTGATTAGTGTGGGTGCTATCTTCAATATAAAATGTTATTGAGAATATTTATTCATCACTGTGCATTAGGTATCCTTGGAACAGAGATCTGTTACATTCATTTCTCTCTCCTCACAGCTGCCATGATTGTTCAATCAAATTTCCCTTGTGCACAGATTAAATCCTAATATTGCATGGATTATTACATCTATTTTGTATTATACTGAAAATAGTTTTTAACATCAAATGAGGGTTTTTATTCTCCTAAAATATTCTAGGATTAATCACATGGTTCATTTTTTTACTTTCCTTGGAATGGATTCACACTGTTGGTTCAATCTTCTCATTATAAGTTTTATTTTCTGTTAATTTTTAAAATTTATTTTCATTTTATTTCAAAGATAGAGATAGAAAGAAATGCAGAGAAAGATCTTCCACCTGTTAGTTCAATTAAATTTTTTTGACAGGCAGAGTTAGGCAGTGAGAAAGAGAGACAGAGAGAAAGGTCTTCCTTTTCCGTTGGTTCACCCCCCAAGTGGCCGCTATTGCCAGCCCGTTGCGCCGATCTGAAGCCAGGAGCCAGGTGCTTCCTCCTGGTCTCCCATGCGGGTGCAGGGGCCCAAGCACTTGGGCCATCCTCCACTGCCTTCCCGGGCCACAGCAGAGAGCTAGACTGGAAGAGGGGCAACCGGGATAGAATCCGGCTTCCCGACCGTGACTAGAACCTGGTGTGCTGGCACCACAGGTGGAGGATTAGCCAAGTGAGCCACGGCACTGGCCTCAATTACTGTTTGTAACAGCTGAGGCTAGGCCAGACTGAATCCATGAGCCCAGAAGTAAATCCACGTATCCCACATTGGTGGCAGGGGCACAAGTACTTGAGTCATCACCTTCGTCTCTGGGGTGCACATTAACAAGAATTTAAAACTAGGAGCAGAGCCAGGACTCAATCCCAAGCACTCTGACAGGGATGCAGATTTGCATCTTAAATATTGTGTCAAATGCATGCCCCTGAGTTTTCTATGAGCTCCCTGCCCTGTATTTCAGTCAGAAAGAAGTGAGGTGCTTCTCCATTTTTTGAGTCCATGTAAGTGATTTGACTCACAAAGTTAGCAGTTTATCAAGTTAATTTATCAATTTCCTAATTATAAATTTCTTGCTTCTCTCCAGGAAGCTCCCCTACCTTTGACCCACTCTCAAGAGCCCAGTCCTGCCAGTGTTTTCAAAGAAACAACTTGGGCTGTGCCCTGGCAACATCACTTAGAGTTCAATAGAGGATGCTGGGAAAACAGAAATACAATGGTAAACAAGGTAGGCTTATTTTCTTTGATTTCAAGGAACTGTAGGTAAGATAACAATCTGCAGCTATAGTTGTCCTTAAACTATTAGAGAATATTAGGAAATGAAACTTGAGAAAGTTCATTGATCTTGAAAAAAACAAAGAATATGATATTATAAATGCAGGAGTATGAGGAGAAATTATCGCACAAAATAAATCTTTGTTGTAATGTGTAAGCAATAGTGAGAGCATGTTTCCTTCTCCAGTTTATCTGAACATTTCCTGAGAGCTCCAGTTTGTCTTGTGTAAAAATTAAGTTTGGGAAACTCTAAGGCTTTATCCATGCGGACTTGAATTTTCTGAAAGTTTTGCCATTAGTACATTACCAATGTGATATCATGGAGCCTGTTTTAAATTTAGACATCATTTCTACTTAATCTGCAGTGAGATGTCACCCATGTGTTTACAGGAGAGAGAGCACAAAGATATGGATAAGCGTATGAATCGTGAAGCCAGTTTGTTTAGAATCTATTTTTTGCCCATCCCTTACTAGTTGTGTTACTTTAAGTACATGACTTAAAATGTGTGCTTTTTGTTCCCTTATCTACAGCACTGGGGATACCAGTCGTGTCTACTTCATAAGTCTGTTGTGCAGTTAAAGGCGATAAATGTGTAATACAATTGGAATAATGCCAGATTCATCACAAGTACCATCTATCGCGAGTCACTATTTGTTTTTGAGTTCAACCTTACCTTAAGAAGGAAAAGTCAACTATCTACCTCTGAAGAGTCCCTGTTTAGATAAAATTGGCAAATGACTATGAAGGTATTTCTAAAGTACCAAATGCTATATTAATATAGGGGTGAGTTATGATGATGGTAATAATGAGCCTCATGTCATACAGGGCAAGAAGTTCTAAAAAAGAGCATCTTGTAGGAGTACTTTCTAGGGAGATCAATGGTAAGAGTTCACTTTTCAAGTAAACCAATTAGAGTCATTCTCTTTGTTTTAAATAGGGCACCTGAAACACGTACACATATGACAACTTCACAAATTCATAAAAGTGCTTCAGTAATGCTGACTTTAAAAAAATCACAAAATTTAGCAATATGGTTGTTTCATAAGATATATGCTAGAAATAGCCACCAATATATCATGTGACATAAAATATTAAATATAAATTCAATTATGTTTATAATAAGTTAAATGAACTGTGTTTGGAAAGTTAGCAAATGCTGACAAATGCAACTCCTGGTCTTTCTATAGAGCAGTTTCATAATGTCTTATCAAATTAACTTTACTTCCATAAGAAACAAAATGTATTTCCTGTCATTCCTAAGAAAAAGTGCAGCTATCAGGTCTTAATTTTTTTTTTTTATCTAATAAGTGCCACAGGTTTTTGTTTTTTGACATTTGAAATGTTTCTGCTTTATGAGAATGAGTACTGTATTGTGATAAAAGATGTGTAAATTCCTTACACTATCTTCACTTATAATAGAAAAAACGTTCTATTGTATTTAAGTAGAATGACCCCTTCCCCATGCACTAGCCACACAGCTCATTCTCCCTCCAGCATTTTTAAGAAAAGCATAGTGAGAATATATATAGGGTGATATTTGTGTGTAAGTGAAGAGCTCAACATGAATTATCTCCTTTAAGCCTCACAAAAATCCCATGAAGGAGGCAACTATTGTGATCTTCAGTATCCAGGATAGATTTTGGAATTACAAAATACAAAAATCAACCAGGGCCACTCAAATCCCTGGCTTTTGCTCTCTCATCTGCTGAAATGTAGGTAATAATGCTTATCTATAAGGGCTTATAAAGTGAAACAACATTTTAACATCTAGCATAATTTATTTTATTGTTTTAATATTTATTAATGTATTTATTTGAAAGAGTTTCAGAGAGGGAGAGACAGAGAATCCTCCATCAAATGGTTCCCACCCTAGATGGCTGCCACTGCCAAGGCTGGGCCAGGCAGAAGCAAGGAGCCAGGAGTTTCATCCAAGTCTCCCACAGGTTCAAGGTGCCAAAGCACTTGGGCTCTCCCTCTGCTTTTCCTAGATCATTAGCAGGGATCTGGATTGGAAGTGGAGCAGCCAGGACACTTACTTGTCTCCATATGGGCTGCTGGAGTTGCAGATCGTGGCTTTACCCACTATACCAGAAGGCTGGGCCCTCCAGCATAATTTAAAGCATTAATAGATACTGCATTTATTCAGAAATTACTAATATTTAATATTTAAAGGAATGATTGAAGAATAAAATTATGAATTGTGACAGTTATAAAGTTAGTACTTTGAGAAGGTTAATTTATAGCTCACTTTTCACTTTATTGTTATAATATTGATTTAATTCTTCTGATGACTCGATGTCTACATAAAATTTTCTGGTACATTTGTTTATATAAAATTTCTGACAGAATATTAGAGAATTATAAGTATACACACACACAGTCTTTCTGTAAATTTATGAGTATGGAAGTTTTCTCATTGGGTGAAAAGGTTAGCCTTTGTAACAATGAAGGACAGATAACAATAATTTTGCCATAATTATTAATTTTTTATGGATAATAAATTATTTTAAGAAATTAAAAGTCATGTGGGAAGTAGGTAAGTGTATTGAGCAAGGTTGGCATCAATTGATTATTAGTGAAAGTACCTTAGAAATTAGTGTGTGAAGTCTCCATTTTTTCAAGTTTTAAATTTTATATATCTCCAAGAATTTGCAACTAAAATCAACAGTTTTATTTCTATGAATAAAGCAAATAAGAACATTTACTACAAAACCCTTAATATGGGGCATACATCTAATTACTTACACACATATTTGAAGCAAGAAAGGAAAAAGCTTATTATGATCTTTAATAAGCATTAAAGCCTATGGAGCGATTCAAGATATGTAGACTTCCTCTTAATTCATTTATCAGATTTCATTTTTAATTGGTGCACTTTGTCTCATACCAATATCCTGAATTTCTAACTTTGTCAATAATATATCCCTTTTTATTTTTGCCAATGCAGAAGGTGCCAAATTTGCAAATCATAATAATGTCATCTGGCACTCTGATCATTGGTTTAGCATAAGTGAGCTTTTTCTCTTCTCCTCAGTTTTTCCAGTTCAGTGCGCTAAGTCTTTATGCTACATTTGCTGCTCTGCTATCATACTGGAGAACAGTATACTCTTGAGGGGGAAATATTACAACCAACCAGACGAAATCACATATATCGGTTGTAAATATATAATACAGTACTTGTGCAAAAGGTGAGTTGATATGCTATGCATAAATCAGTGTTAATTTTTCAATCTTTCATTCTAATTCCTTCATCACTATTGTTACTTTGTATTCGTTTTCCAAGAAACATTGAGATGAGCTGATGGTACAAAACTGTTTGGTGTAAGGTATGGTTCATTTTACTTTTGAATAATAGCTCAGTTGCCATGTATCTGCACATATTATAGATGCATTTTGTTTTATATAAGTGTGTAAAATACTGATATCTTTCAAATATCTGAAATCTCATTGGGGAAATAGCAACTGCTGTTCATAGTTACTACACAGGTATTTGTTGATGAATTTATGGTTGAGTTAATACAAGGAGATATCTATATAAAACTTTTAACAAATAAATTAACACTATATTAAAGTCAAGAAAGGATGAAAATAGAGTACTTCATGCTAGGTAAAATAACCACTCAAAATAGTTGTGACGAGATTTACGTAAAATATGCCATGATTTAATTATTTTATGTTATTAGCTCTTTTGATTCTAAATGGATTGTAGAAGTGGAGATCAAACCTTTCAATTACCAGATTTGTTTAAAGAAAGAAACACTTTTATCCTGTTATAGCTATTTAGCCAAAATGGCTTTGTGACACATGATCAGCGTAGCCATGGGAAGATTGAGCTGTTGCTGCTACCGCCTCTGAAATTCAATAAATAAAAGACTGTCATAGTCTGTGAGTCTATAAGTCTGGCACCTTTGAAACCATTGCATTCCATTAAAGACCCCATTTATTTATTGCCTGCCTTTGATCATAAAATCAGAAAATGCCCCTTTCCTGAGGAATACACACAGGGCTCAGAAACTGAGCAATCTCAGGTAACATTCCGTTTACACATAGGCACAAACTTGTGATTAACAGAAAAGGTCAGCCATGGGGTTATGACTATGGTGGTTACCTGCTCCAACAACTTTGTCAATGGATATGTTGGTGGCATCCAATTCCTTGGCAAACTCATGTACTGCTTGGGTTGGGTCTTCATAAGTATGTGGGTCCACGTAAGTTCTGAGACCTGGCAGCTTTACTGTTTAAGGAAGGAAGAAAGGCAACATTGTAGCTAGATTTGTAAAACTTGAGTTGAGCAAATTTTATAACATTACTTGTCAAAAACTTCCTATCCTGAGAAGCACCATTTTTTTGTTTGTTTGTTTGTTTATTTTGTAGTATCAGAGAAAAGGCAGATATTGACTAAGGGTTGAAATTTTTAAGAAGTCTTACATGATGAAAAAAAATATGGAGTGTTTTTTTTTTCTTTTTTTTCAAAAAGAATAGAATAAAAATGGACGTTTAAGGAAGGAGATCTTCAAAAGGAAGGTAGTTCAGATATGAGTAGGCCTAGTAATTACTTTCTACAGCTCTAATGAGGGAATACTCATGACACTTTTGAGATATTACGCGTCTAGCAATACTGTGGTAACCAAACATCTATTATGTTACAATAAATTAAATATATGAAATACTTACAGGAAGTTGGAGAGTTGCTATAATTATAAATTTTAGGAAATCAAATATCACCTCTTTTGATTTACATTATACTGCTATTATTAACATTCACAATCAAAAGATTTACATCATATTGCTATTATTAACATTCACAATCAAAATCACCCACTACAATTATATCAGGTAGGTCTTCTTTAAGCTGTATATATTTTAACATTTATGTATTATGTATATAGCATCAATATAGCATCCATCAACTGAAATAATAGTTAAAAGCAATATAACTACTTTCTATGGGTTCAATAATAGTGCTAAGGAGTTAATTCACACAAAAAATATCACATATGCAATATAATAAATATAATATCCTTCATAATTTGTTTGCAAATTATTTTAATGTAAAAATTCATAATATTCTGTAAGCAAAGTATTAAAGACAAATGGTGCAGATGAATCATTTTGGATTTGACGCAGCATTCATGAGCTCGCTAACAGTTGGAACAATAACACATTAGAGACAATTTTGATGTCAATAAACTTTCTCTGTGAGGAAACTAAATTTACAAACAGGGAATCTAATGCCTGTTAGAGTACATAAACATGTTCTGATTTTAAATGAGATTGCAATTTAACTCCATAGTACATCTATTAAATTACTGCTTCTGCCGTTATTGATGGTAACATTGCTAACATTTGTTAATAGGAGATAATCATGATATACACTTTCGTTCACCAAACCAAACTATTGAACTATTATTTTGCTTAGCTCTAGCAAACATAAAAATGTATCATTTTCAATATCCATTTGTAATGGAAGCAACTGGACTCTGTTGATCAAAGAATTATTTGAGTTTGTTTTGTAAGTTACTTTAAATAGATGTAGAGACTACAGGTGAAGTTTTTCTGGAAAGCATTCAATTTAAGTTTAGGTCAAGGTTTCCAAGATAGATTTCAGAGTTTTTGTAACAAATCATCAGTTTGCTGAACTGTAAGACAAATGCACAAATATCATAATTATACCGCATCTTTATTTGTGTTTCTGTGAAGCTTTCATAAAGATTTGATTTAAAAGCTGCAAAAATGAGAGTAAGAATAAATGGATTATAAAACAAACAGTAGTTAGGGGAGATAGGAGGTAGAAACTTTATTGTCTTTGGCTAGTACATCAGATGAGTCTGATATAGCATCAGTGATATGGGATAAGGCAGATAGCCAGATTAGGGTCATGCGCTGGAAGTCCTACCTCCCACACCCTATATAATCCTGTTCACCCACCTCTCAGTCAAGTGACTCTTTTTCCCAGGATGTACCTCCCCTGACCTGGGGGTTGTATAATGTAACCACTCCCTTTTCCAAGCTCATAAGAAGCCCAGTGATGGAGAAGGGGCCCTCTCTCTCTTTCTGCAAACTCAGAGGAAACAGGGTACTGAAATACTCTCCCTTCTCCCCCACCCCTCATTTTTGTGCTTGTACTTAGAATGCTTCTCTGAGTCAAGAGCCTGGAATAGGAATTTAGACTCCAACCTAGCCCACAACAATAGGAATAGGGGTAAGAGAAAAATGGACAACTTGGAAGACAGGTAACACTCTCTTTTTTCTTCTTGTTGCTGACTTTGAGCTAGGGGAGCTGCCACTCTCCAGCCTGAGGCAAGGTGTGGAGCATTTTCCTAGACTATCTAGGAAGCCAGCATCCGTACAAATGGGGAAATTCAGACTCTGCCTTTGATCTGCACAACCTTGGAGTGGAGTAGCTTTTGAAGTGAGAACTCTAATTTTGGAATTATTCTTTCTTGGATAGCTTAGTAAAGAGAACCAAATAGGTCTCAGAGAGAAAAAAAAAAAAAAAAACTCTTGAACACTTATTATTCAAGTGCCTGGCATAAGTGCTTGTTCCATAGATAGTGCTCAATAAGTAATAGGGATTATTAACTTAATAACTTCATTTTTAAGAATATTTATTTACTATTATTATATCATTGAAGTTTCCTGGTTGGAAAATTAGGTTCAGAAATGTGCATTTCTTTGATCTCATAGGGCAGTTGCATGCTTCCTATTTCTATACTACTGTATATTTATCCTTGCTATAAAAACAGATGTTAAAGTGACTCTTTAGTGTAGTGGTCTACTATACTTTATCATTACATATCACATTAAATGCCTTCTAATATTATCACTACTAAGACACTTTACCCTTAAAACAAACAAACAAAAAAGATCAAGGAAAACTATCACACTTTCCTTTGTTTTTGAATAAAGAATATTGTAAAAATAATCAGAATTCCTAAAATAAGTTCGGGAATAAAGCTTGTTGGAATCTTTTTTGTTTAATCAACGTGATTATATTTTAAAGAAGATTTCATCAGATTGAGGCTCTGAAATGTGATCTTCCAGTTTTGATTTGCCTCTGCTTTGTAGCAGTAAGTTATAGAAATCTAGCATTCCTTTTCAAAGAAGAAAGGTGACACTTTAAACATACAGCAAAACTTGGTATTTTTGGTAAGCAGTTACAAATGTTTTATCTTGATGAACTGAGGGGAAATCTATTTAGAGGTGATTTGTTGGTATGAGAATTAACAGATGATAAAATGAGTTGTCATGGACAATGTCTCCAATATTTTAAATAAGGGCTGGCTTTTTAAAAAGACTTGAAAGTGTGCTTTCGTGTTTGTTCTTCACTACTAATGAGTTCTCAAGAATTTATGTATTGCTAAAATAACTTGAAAATTCAATAATCATTTCTAAGTAAAGTCAATCATATTCATTGGTATTACTAAAAGGGCAATGCTTTTCCATCCTTGTGACATTCGGGGACAAATTACAACTCTAAATCCACAAATATCCCAAGTAAAATAGTAGGTTCTCTGTGGGAGCTTTGGCTGCTAATTTTTAACTGCTGACCCCAGAGGTTCCAGGAATCAGGTGATGCAGGCTGTAAGGCACATAATCCCTTCACGCCCATAATTAAGGGCAGTATACAGAGTAAGTGGGTGCTGTCATGAAAACCAGATAATAAACACATGCACACGTGTTAAGCTGCACTACTTTACAGCTCATTCTGTGCAAACACAATAATTTACATTTCCATTTTACCAGCATGAGTTGCCCTAAGGATAGCAGAAAAGTAAAAAGGACCAGCCAGAGAGGGCAAGGGGACTGGATCTTAGGAGGCGAAACACATTTCTTTCCTTTTGAAGCAATATTATGGGATTTGTAACAAGGCTGGAGGGAATAGTTCATAGCTAGAGCTTTTTAAAGTAATACCAAATAAATGGTCTGAAATAAACCAGCTGTAGTATTAAGAGGCAGAAAGTTTATGAGATGCATGTAAGTTACTTTATGCCTTGCAGTAAGGATAAAATGCATGTCTTTTTGTTTGTTTGTCATAAGGATATTGTGCATATGAAAAAAATTAAGGTTTCAACAATCTCTACCAAGCAAAAAAGGAAAGAAAGAAACAGGCTGGAATGATACAGAAAACTGGCACACAAAAATTTATCAAAGCTCCAAATTCAAACAACTTAGAATTTCCATAAAAAGAACCAAATCAGTACACTCTTGCTCTGAAAACAATGTTTATATCAGTTGTCCAGCTCAAATGAAGAACAATTTAATCCACAAGAATGTAATTGCTTTAACGTATCCATGGAGATTGTGACCCAGTGGTGAGTGGGCCCATGAAAAAGGGGGAAAAAAGTATCCTGTGATTTTTCCTGCACTCTTTTAAGACTTCTGAGTTGGTAACCCAACTAATCTGTCTTGACAGTATTGGGTTGATATTAGGAAGGCAGGATTTTGTCTGTTTTGTTAATTGTTCCAGAATGACTCTTCAATGAGATGAACAAATCAAACAATACTTCTGCAAACTGTTGCACTGCTTTATTGTTTTATTAGTACACATTTTTGAAGACTATTTTATACTACTTTATGCTTCCTATATCTTAGCAACGGGTAATCAAATTTTGATTTTCTTTAAGATTTATTTATTTGTTTTAAAGTCAGAGTTACAGAGAGAGAGAGAGGTCTTCCATCTACTGGTTCACTCCCCAGATGGCATCAACAGCTGAGATTGGGCCAGGCCAAAGCCAGGAGCCAGGAGCCAGGAGCCAGGAGCCAGGAGCCAGGAGCCAGGAGCCAGGAGCCAGGAGCTTCTTCCAAGTCTCCCATATGAATAGCAGGGGCAGAATCATTTCGGCCATATTCCTCTGCTTTACCAAGGACATTAACAGGGAGCTGGACTTGAGGTTGAAGAGCTGGGACACTAACAGCACCCATTGGGATTCTGGTATTGCCCACTATGCCACAGCACCAGCCCCTGGATATAAAGTTTTTCATTTGAATTAAAACTAAAGCTATCATTTTTACATTCAATATAAAGGCTGAGACAAAGTATCAAATTGATTTTGTATATTTTTAATAATTGACACTTCAAAATTGTACGTATTTATGGGGTATCATGTACTGTTTCAATACATGTATACATTATGTGATGCTCAAATCCGGACAAGCATATTTATTTTCTCAAACACGTATTATTTCTTTGTGTTGCAAACATTGAAAATACTTATTGTAGGTATTTTAAAATATGTGGTACACAATTGCTATCTAAAGTCAACCTACTGTGCAATACAGCACCGTAATTTCTCTGTCTTCTGTAACTTAGTACCAACTGATCGAGTTTTGATTTGGAAACAATTTTAGAAGGAAATAGTGAATGCCAAAGAACATAATGCTCACAAGACTACATTAGTTACATTGAGATTGTATGGGAGCATGAGTATAAGCTTTTGTCCCAATTTCCTGGAGAACATGTTATTCCTTTTAAGGCCACTGATTAGTAATTGCCACAATAAATGGAGCTATAGTTTAGAAAAGTGAAACACCTGGAATGATTTGTTTCAGCAGTAGGGAAAAAAATGTTATTTGGTTGGATATGAGCACTTTGTTTCCTATAAGAGCATTTCCTTTAGAAAATACTAAAAGAGGCTAAATTGGTTGGTATTAAAATGTGGAGGAAAAGGGCAGGCTCTCCTACTAGTTGGATATCATGTAACGCCAAAATAAACAGTTTATTCTAAAAGCTCTTTCCTGGTTGGTTGACAAAATGGCATAAGGCATTTCGCATAAACATCGGTTGTTTATATTTACTTGGCAGTTAGGAAAGAGAAAAGTCTCCTATTTAGATTTGAGAAAGGGACCAGTAATAAGGAAATTGCAGATACGCTTTGCATTTCAGCTACGCAGAGCTGCCTTCAGTTCCTACTACCCATCATGCACATTACTTGAATATAAACTACTTGAGCTTAGGTCTACTGAAATGTAGCCATGCAAAAATTACTTACTGCAGAGCCATGAATTCTCTTCTAAAATAAACTTGATTTACTCAATTTTTTTGATAAAATTACTTTAGTACTCTCTTTGTCGAGGGAGGCTTTCCAGTTATAAATCAACAATCGCTAAAAGAAAAATGGCAAAACAAAACAAGGAAGCAAGCTGGGAAACTCACAATGCCCATTCCCAAAGTGCAGCCTCTTCTCCTCTGCACCGGGTTTTGACTTGTAGCCACAGAACCTAGAGGGAATCCCGGGAAAGAACACAAGAGACAACACTTCAGACAATTATCTATACTCAGAATGGGCAAAGCACGAAAAACAGAGCATTTTCCTCCACACATTAAATGCTTTAGTGAAGGTTCAGTGACTTTAGATACTCTCAGTCCTCCATGGAAAGCGCCTTTTTTCTGAGGACCCTGAGAGCTGCCTAATGAGGAGATATGCGGCGTTGCCACCCCGCTGTGCACACCCGTCCAGTTCAGGTTTTATAATGGCCTTCGAATGTGTTTATAGTATTTTTAACAACTACTGTTAGAATGAATGAAGGGGAAAGTCTCCACTGCTGGTGATTAGTGCTATGCAGTGTTACCGTGTTCTGCGGGAAAGTGTAAAGGAAATCGAGGGTTATTTGAAGAGTGAGGGGATAAATGGAAAAACAAAGTACAGACTGGGAGTTGTGTCAAAAGAGAGGAGAGAATTGATATGTGTTAGAGAGGGAGGATAGGAATTTAGTGAAAGAAAAAAAAAATCGAAACCAAGAATGGAGAGAAAAAAAGAAAGGAGAAAAGGAGTGAGAATACACCTGGAGACTTTCTGACTAGTTTAAACCACGTTGGCGGGCACTCTTCAACTTTCAACCATAACCATGGGCAGCAGCAAAAACACTGATGAAAACCAACTGTGAACTCACCTCCCAATCAGAACATAGATGACAACAGTGAGGAGAATAATTGCTACCGCCGTTGAGATGGCAATCATCACCACCTGGCTGTTTTCACTAGAGATGGAAAAAGCTGTGGGTGGAAGAGCCAAAAATAAGGGAAGAACCAGTTTCACTGTGTCACAAATAACATCTACATGAGAAGCTGAGGATGAAGTCGCCTGAATGCTACTTTCACCTGAAATATGTCTGAAACTCTGTCGAAAGCATTCTTCACTTCCTATAAAAATAGACATTTCCCATAATTTTGCTGGAAATTGTTACCTTATTAATAAGGTTAAATACTCTGTTTCCATGGTGTCAATCAAACACAACTTGAATGCCTAGTCTGTGAAATATACAAACTGGTCTTTGTCTTCACTGACTGACACTTGTTGGATAAATAAGAATTTATCAGAGCATCATAAAGAACAGGTAAAGATTTCGCAGTGTGAAATTATTAAGCTTTTTAATTCAACTTATTTTGCCTCCCTTTTCTACACTGTTTAAAAAGACGTGTAATCCCTGTTTTACAGACCTTGAAGGATAGCTCAAACAAGCTCGTCCTCCATTGCCTACCTTTGTAAAAGGCCCCATCACTCATTCATTCACCTAGGCAAGGGGTTGGCAAAAAAATGGCTTAGGAGCCACATGTGGTCTGTCCTCAGGATTTGTAGAGTTGTTGAGCTTAGAATAATTTTGCTTTTTTGCTTTATATTTTTTATTTATATATTTGAGAACCTGAGGAGTGAGGAGAGAGAGACAAAGAGATTTCCAACCACAAGTTCCCATTACAAATGCCCATAATGGATGGGCCATATTCGGGATCCTGGAACCCAATTCAGGTCTCCCACATGGGTGGCAGGAACCCAACCATTTGAGCTGTCATCACTGTCTTCCAAAGTCAGTGATGACAGAAAGCAATAATTAGTACCCAGAGCCAAGAATCAAATTTAGGCACTCTAATATGGAATGAGCATGTTATAGCCAGCAGCTTAACCATTAAGCCAAATGCTTGCCCCTGTTTTTTAACATGGTCATAATCATTCATTTCTGTACTATGACAAATTTTATGCTAAAATTAGTAAATCACATAGTATTAACAGTTTATTTAAGTACAAAAAGCCTAAGACATTCATTTTCTGGCATATTATAGGAAGTTTACTGACCTTGACCTAGACCAATGTTTCTCAAACTTAAATGTTCACACAAACCGTTTATGGATCTTGTTGAAAAGCCATTTTTGATTTGGTCAGTCCTGGGCCCTGCTGGGGTGGGGGGTAGCAAGCTGAGCCTGCTCTAAGTGGGGCTGATGATGCTGATTTTGCCCTGTGGCATTTTTAAAGTTTTTACATATTTATTTCCAGTTCTTGTGAACAGCAGAAAGAGACTAAGAAGAACAGACAGTGATTTTCTATCCACTGGTTCTTTCCCCAAATTCGCACAACAGCTGAGGCTGGGCCTGGCTTGAAGCCAAGAGCCTGGACCCTGCTCCAATATGCAGTATGGATAACAGGATGCAGGAACTCAACTGCTAGAGCCACTACCAGCTGCCTCCCAAGATGTATGTTAACAGGAAGCTGGAATCAGCAGCAGAGCCAGGACTTGAACCCAGACACACCACTGTACAATGTGTGAGGTCCCAAGAGGAATCATCCACTGCACCACTCACCCAAGATCACAGCATTCTGCATAGCAAGGATCTAGACCACAAAACTAGACCTGTCCTCTCCACCTCTCGATCATTCTACATCCATCAATCACAAAATCCTCTGAAATATCCTAGTTTCTGTCTTCATTTCCCTCACAGATAACAATTACAAAGTCCATGTTGGTCTCTATTTTCATGTCTTTCTTATCTGGGTATTTGCCACCTGAGCACAGCTTATACACCGTGAATTTGACCCTGTCGATTACGCATAAAAATCATTTCCTGGCCCTATATCACTTTAAGGAAGAAATGCAAAACCTATAGCAGAGCATGCAAGGCCACTCAGGAACTGTTTTGCTGTCTAAATCCTCAGCCTCATCTGCTACAAACGCCACAAATATCCGAATCTCTAGACTTCCTAAAATGTGCATGGTTCCTGGAACGGCCCGGCCCATACATTCCTATTTGCTGCGATTGTAGTAAATGTTTATTGAAAATACGAGAAACGTGTGACTCCGATGAGCAGAGTTCAGTCATTCAAACTCGATCACCTGTCCAGGAAACAGCATGCATCTTAGACCTAATCGCATTTTCTCTAAAGTACATGGTTTTAAAAATAGTTCAACAATATAAGAAAAGAATCATGGCAGACAGGTTATTAGAAGTCTTCAAAATGTTTGGCCCAAGGGCTCAGCGTGTGGCACAGTACGAAGCATAGCGGGCACTTTATTCTGTGCCAGCAGCAAGCTATGGTATACTCCACTGTGGCAGTCAAGGGAGGCTCTGCTCAGAGGTCCCTGCTGCCGGGAACACAGTGAGCAGCCGGTGCCTTCCAGCACAGACCTTGCTCTCCTTGATGATCAATGGGACATGGGCCTGCCCCGCTTTCCTTCCAATGTCAGAATCCTTGCCTGGTGTCTTCTCTCTGGGACTTCCCCCTGCTGTGGCTAAGACTGCACTGCAGGCGGAGTCTCTTCCTTCTCACCCCTTTCTTCTTCACAGCTGCTAGGCCTACACATCAGCCTGAGGCTTTGCTTGTGTGTCGCTGCCATGTCCTCCTGCTGGTCACAGCGATTTCTCCCCTAAAGCACTTTCTCTCTTTCCATCTTTGCACTGCTTCCCAGAGACACCCTTATCCATTGGCTATAGATCTGTGGAGAGTGTGTAAAATAGCTTAACCTAGCATTTGAAAAGTGCTCTTAAGCATATGTTTACTCTAACTCATGCTTCTCATTTTGTATACTGTAATCAGTTTTAATAGTAACCAGCAAGCTTTAAATTCTCTGGCCATTTTCATTAGTCAATCTCTAAAAGAAAAATTTGTTAAAACTTGGAAGGAGAAAAGCTAATTTTCTGTTTCTCTTTCTGTCAAAGGTAGGATTAAATTACCACTTGTCTAAATATATATGACTCCCAGAGACTTATCTGAGGCAAATAACCAAGCATTGGTAATATTACTGCAATTAGAAGATATTTAAATGAATAATGTTGATGTTTGCTATATTTGTCTAATAATCTAACATGGTATAATACTAAAATTGGTATCTGCTACATGTCTTAGAAATTCAATTTTAAGCCGGCGCCGTGGCTCAATAGGCTAATCCTCCGCCTTGCGGCGCCAGCACACCAAGTTCTAGTCCCGGTCGGGGCGCTGGATTCTGTCCCGGTTGCCCCTCTTCCAGGCCAGCTCTCTGCTGTGGCCCGGGAGTGCAGTGGAGGATGGCCCAAGTGCTTGGGCCCTTCACCCCATGGGAGACCAGGAGAAGCACCTGGCTCCTGCCTTCGGATCAGCGCGGTGCACCGGCCGTCAAGCGCCGGCCGCAGCGGCCATTGGAGGGTGAACCAACGGCAAAGGAAGACCTTTCTCTCTGTCTCTCTCTCTCACTGTCCACTCTACCTATTCAAAATAAATAAAAGAAAAAGAAATTCAATTTTAATTTACTTTGCTACAAGCAAGTCACTACAACTATTGCTCATCATTTCCCATTTTATTCCATCCTACACATACTGATGGCTCTTGTCTCTAAAATAGAGTGGTTACAAGCTCATCCTTGTTAGACAGAATTCCTGGATTTGGACTTCTATGCTATGTGAATAAATTTATGTATTTGAGAATAGCGACTGTCATTGGAGTTGAAGAGTTGTGGTTCATTCATGAAGTGATGACTTCTAAATTGGTAGAATCTTTATATCTTGCAGAAGGTACAGTCTGTTATTGTAAGCAGCCCACAAAAAGTGTGCCATTAATATTGACTCCACCATATATAAACAAACAATTTTTTTAAATTTTTGGTCAATCTTGAATGATTCCATTAGCTATAAATTCTGGCCATTAAATGCTACCATACTGATAACAACGTGATTTCATGTCCAAAGTACTTAGAAAATAGAAAATATAAAAGCCAGGGAAAACTGGACATGGTCCAGAGAGATTCCAGAGTTTCATTTCGACAGTGTACCAAGCATTGTCAGACCCTTCAAGGTCTTCTGACTCTAAAGGTTATACATTGCTGATGGTCTTCCTAGGATAGTTGATAGCTGGGAATTTAAGTTGAGGAAAATTAATAGTGATGTATATGATTTTTCTCATTACAATTAAAATGAGAGCTTCACTATATATATAATTGATTTATTTTCATTAGAACAGATTATCCCAATTGCTATATTCATTGTCTCCATAAAGCATTAACTAATTTTAGATCTATTAGCAAATACGTATTTTGCATGTTCATGAGTGCCTGAATAAACAGACACACACATACAATTATGTATTTGTATGTGTGAGGGATATTTTAAAAGTTCATATAAAACAAGTTATGAGATAAGTATTCATGATTTCAAAAATTTTTGAAGCAAAATAAACATTTTAATTTCATATCCATGAATGTTTTAATATACTTTTGTAAATCTGTTTTCAAATTTTCTTTCATCCAATATTAACCTTGAGTAGTTATCTCATTAATTGAGTTAAATAAAAATTTTTATTCTTGTTCATATTATGTTAATACCATAGGAATTATTTTAACTTTTTGAAATTAAGTTTTAGCAGAATACTTTTTAATACAAACAAGTATATTTGAAGGAAAGTTATTTTGAAAATATTTGCCCATATTGGACAAATTTTTAGCAATATATTTGGTCAAATGCAAGGTTGTTCAAATGGCTTGTGACTGTGAAAGAAGTGATAAAACACTTTTAAGAAAATATTATCAACTGATACATAGTTAACTATGTTTAGAGTAATGATAAAATTTAAGATCCTCATGGATCAGTCAGTTTCTTTTTTTGTAGTTCATTGAATCATACAATGATCCTAGAATATTTGGATTGACAAGCACCAGAAGTATGTCACCATATTAAGTAATGTTTTCTAAATGCAATTTATGACTAATAGAAAACCAGAAGCATTCCAGACTTTCAAATAGGTTTGATTTGTACACAGATGGACACCCACACAAATTCACCTACACAGTACAATACTTCCACATAAATTGCTAAATGTTTCAAGTAATCTATTTTCAATGTGTCACTTTTGGTTAAAACTTAGAGAAACTAAGAATAAATTATTTGTCACTTTTTGCAGTAGTCCTTCACTATACATGGAAATGAGATAAGACTTACAGTCTGGGCTAGTTTCAAACTCAAACTTGCGGCTGTTGGTCCCATATCCAGCTGCTGTTCGGGCTCGGATTTGGAAAACATAAGTAGTGTCAGGCTTGAGGCTGCTGATGGTAACATTTGTGCCTCTTGCCCTCAAAATGGTATAACTTGTCTCTTGTTCCTGCTTTGAGGTAAGAAAAAAATCATGTTAATATCAAACTGTCGCACTACTATTTAATAAGAAAAGTGAACCAAAGTCCATTGTTTCTAACTTTTAAATAGAGCATAATATGGGTGAAATTCATGTCAATTGTTTCACTCCCTGGATGTAGTAGAGGTATCATTTTGAAGATGAAAAAATTTACAGTATTTCCTAACTTGAATATAACTATTTATGTTATGAACATAAAGCAGAGTTAGGTTTCATTCTTATTGATTAGTGTATGTGTGAATGAAAATACATTCTATCAAAGTCAAAGGTGAGAGAAAACATCAATCTAAGAATAAACATCAATCTAAGAATAAACTTATAAGGAAGAGAAACCTCCTTAAAATAAACATAATAGGAATATCCTACAGAATCTCAAGTAGAAAATATTCTTGTTAAAGTATTTATCATAAAAAGTCAAGGTGCTATATGTGGTCTTAATTTTCTTATATTTGTATTGTACTTATTCTAAGTCACAATGGCTTAGTAGTGATGACAGTCTTCCATGGTCCTCAGGAAATTCAGGTTGTACATTAGGAGATTCACACTGTGCATTCACAGTAAAGTCTCAGTCAAGTCCTATTTGTAAAAATTGAATTGATACAGAATGATGTTTTTCCTAATATTATATTTTATAATATTATAAATATTTCCTAATATTTATATTAGTAAAAATACAGATACTATTTTAGTTAAATATATTGTTTATATATTAGACAATATTTGATTTACTATCAAATAATAAAAAGAATCAAGTATATATGTTACATAAATGAATATTCCATTCATTAGAAAAAAATTATTGAGCATGTACCCAGAGCCAGCTCTGTTCATCATCATCACTGAACTAAAAAGTCAGAAAAGCTAGATCTTGGGGACATAAATTCTACTAAAATTCAAATATTTCAATGCTCATACACATATTTGGGAATAATTTTTAAATTCATGTATGTGTGAGAAAAGTATTTACAAACAAATATATTAAAGTATTACATAGGCAAATTTATCAAATTTTAAAATGCCTAGGGTATAGTCAATAGGTTCATTCATTTTTTTTCTTGCATTGGCTAACTTGTTTAAAAATAACAATGTGTTTTACACCTTACAGTTGGAGTTGAAATAAACAGATTTTTTTTTAATTTTGCAAAAGATGTGACTATAGATAAGTTGCATTTTGGGATCAGCCTCAAATACCTAAAATTATTACACTGTTATCAAGTTTAAATAAAGGCACATCATTCACTTACTTTGAATTTTGTTGTATTATGTACAAAATACGATTGCTAATACTCATAGAGTTTTCAGTTCACCACATGCACAAACAGAAGATGATATGTGATGAATATGTGACTTTGCACAGTAGATGACTGAATACAAGAAGAAAATTTACTTATATTTTGATTTTGTCACAATGCAATTGATTAGGCCTCACTTTCTTTAAATGAAAAATCATATCTTGTATGTAGAGGAGGAGAAATGAAAGAAAAGGAAACATTTTGTGAAATGCATTAACCTCAATAAAGGATATAATAACATCATATAACAGAATGCATTGATACATTATGCCTTTGTGTACAATTGATCCTACTGGTAATCGTCATAACTGTAATGATCTGGTCTCGTGTTCAACAAGATACTTAATGTCAGAGAAAACATCCAAAATGAGGAATCATGGCTGCCGATAATCAAAACAGAGACCTAATATTTATTAGAAATGAGTCTGTGCGAAATTAATCAAGTGCCACTGAGTCTTAGCTTGCTCATTTGTAAAAGAACCAATGTATGTACTGCTGCAAGATTATCGTAATGCTCAGATTCAAATAAAGTATACAAAACATGTCCTGTAAATATAAACTACTATGTAAATGCACAATTTATTTTTATTGAATTTAAAATACTTTTTAAACTGTGCCAATTATACAAATATTTGTGTTCACATTAGGTAGCTAAAAATCAACAAGCTCTGATGATAACATTTGAATACACTTTGATTACAAAATTTATCGTAATTTATAACCAGGGACAAATCAGTGTTATATAGAATGATGAAATATTCCTGCCTAAATTCTATATACAAATAACCATGTACCTACTTTTTATAAACACATTTATATATTTTCTAGAGTACAGGAATCTTTCATCACCATTCCAGTTATATAATGTTTTTTGTTATCAGTACAATATCCCTGCTTGTATTGAATGAAATTCATTAAATGTGAAAGTCGGGAAATGATGCTTTAAGACAATGAACTAAGGAATGCTCTGGGATATTTGGCAAGATTATATCTAAACCTCCCTCTCTCCATTAATCAAAGGGATTCCATGATCAGAATTGTAAACAGAGTTCTACCTCTCACCAGCAATGACAGAGGTTTCCTTGCAAGAACATAGTTCTGGAGAAAAGAGCATCTTTTCCCTACACAATCCAATCCTGTAACATTGTTTCCCCACCTTTTCATAATATTTGACCTCGTAGTCCAATATGATCCCATTAGGATGTTCAGGTTCTTGCCAGGATAAAGAGATGCTATTTCTGGATGTTCGCTCTTTCTTAATTGTCATGACAGGTGATGGTGCTGTGGAAAGAGGGTGGGAGAAAGTGGCGGGAGGAAGTAAGTTAATATTTTGGGAAGGGTGGTGAATAAGAGCAGACAGGAAAGAGAACAAGCAAATGGAGTCTATCATTGTTCTAATCTTTGGCAAGAAAACACTATTTCCATTTCCAGGGCTCTTGAGTATTAATCTGGCCCCAGATGCAGCCTCAGCAGCTGGATTATAGCCCTGGTACATGCAAACCTATGGAAAATGAGCTGAGATATTTCTACTGCTGGTGGACTAGTGGCAAGTGAGCAGATGTTTTCAATCTGCTACTATAATGTAAGCAATGAAATATATTTGATATATTAAAAAAGAACAAAACATCAGGACTACCTATTTGCTATAATGTTGCAAATTTATTAATGCCAGATTCTTCAGCTCATTGATAACATTTTCATATGCAATTCTGTAAGAGGACTGGAATCCATTATGTACAAGGAGTCCCATGATATCCATAGGTAATAATATTATTTAGTGTATTGTAAAATAGATATGATTTAGTACATATTACAGTAGATCTTGACTTCTGAAACTGTTTCTCAAGAATAAAATTATGTATCAAGAAAATAAAAATCTTTCATTTTTAAATTTAAGTTTCTTAAAAATATTTAAAAACAAGTACCAAGGAAAGACTGCAATATTTTGAGAGATCTTATTTGATAAAGAGTCTACAGTTGCAATGTTTTGCCTTGCATTATCAAAAGTATGAAACACAAATTAACGGCCCATCTGTTGGGATCAGATGTCATAGGATCACCTTCATTTCCAATTGAAGATTAAACACATTTTAAGTGATTTCCTACTTCAAATCCTTCCATTAAGAAGAAAAGTGCACACTATCCATCAATGTACCTCTGGCTTCAAATAATCCTGATACACTAGTCAATCTAAATTGCTTCCCAGGAGTTCAGTGGCACCCTGCTCTAACGGGATGCAGCAAAATAAATTACTAACACAATATAAACAAAAGCCCAGGAAGTTGTAGATACATTACCAATAGAATTGTTTTCATTGTTAAAGGATCAATTCCCTTATAGACTTTCTCATATCAAAGACAATTAGGACCTTATGCATATGTATTCTCCATAATAGCTAATTGTAAAAGTTCCATATTTATTGACTTGATATGTCTATGATAATCATACAATGACTTTTGTATCTGAGCTTTCAAATTGCCCTTAGCAGTGCCTTTCATGTTTTTATTCCTCACATAAAAATACTGTTTGCATTATTCTTGTATTGAACTATTTCAGTGAAAAGATAAAGCAAAGCATAGAATCCATTGCAGTGATTTTCCCATTCACCTGTTTCTATTGCTTGTAAGATCCCCATGTGAACTCTTTTTTAATTAATACATTATCAGTATAATGGCCTGGGAATGACGACAAGAGGGTGTTGCTATTCTCTGAACCAGTATATGCATTTCATTATTCTCATTCTGCTGCCATTAGCAATTAATATTCTTTCATGTAAATTAGCATCATTCACCTTTTATGTCTCCTCTTCATCTATTCAATATTCCTCTATATTAGTTCCCAAATTGGCCTCAGCCCATCACCCTTGCGGTTTACTACCCTGAAGTTCACTCCAAGCAATAGATGTTATTTCTTTATAAAAATTGAAGTTTTGTAAATATTCTCCATGTTTAGAAACATTTCACTGTATTTATTATAAATTAATAACAGATATGTTGAATTTTTAAGAATTTTTTGCTTACCCTAATGCTTAGGAAAATCAATTCAATTTCCAATTAATAATAAAAGAAATTAAAGCCACAATGTTCTTGGAACCAAATTTTGCTTTTTGTACAAACAGTGGAGAAATTCCACGAATTTTTCTGCTGAAACAAATCCATCAATAGAATGACTTTATGTGTGCTTGCAGACATTTCAAAGAAGCTTAACATTAAAACACTTTCTCTTTAAACCCATAAGGCTTTGCATTTAATTCCATACTATTATAAAACTGGTTCATTCTCCCAAACAGTCAAAATACATTTTCAAAGAAGTTTTGAAATTAACCAGTCATGACATTTCTCCTTTAAAAAAAGAGAAGAGAGAAAATAATTCATTTTACAGAACAATTGTGAAGAGGATTGTATTAACTTTTTAATGAAAACTTTGTAGGCTGTTTTGGGGGTCTGTCTAGATTTTACTGCTTCTGCACTGAGCAAGACTTTTTAACAGTTGAATTTCTTCAAAGGTCTTTGAGCAAGCTGCTGGGCCCTGTTGGACTGTAATAAATAACCCTTTGTAAATCCACACTTACTTAAGGAAAGGCAATTGCTTGAAGCTTGTGCCATCTCTATGTTAAATGAACCTTTTCTGATTGCTGATTTTAGGCCTCTGTTAAGTCATTTGTTCAGCTCTTTTAATACCTGCCCCTTGTGCTGGCTTCATTTCAACACGGTTCAACTCAACATACCAGCTGGAGGCTCCTTACTCTTAGGTAATGCTCATCAATATTTTAATGTTAATAAATAATCAAGAGAAATTGCTTTTCCTGATTATAAATAATATTAAGAAATCATAAAAAAAATACTGCAGAAAGAGACAAATTCCATGGTCGTTCTACTGTTACCAATGACTTTTAAAAGGCTTTCTGGAGGATTTTTTAATAATTTCTACATACATTTTATGTATTGTGACACAATGTATCATATTAATAAGAAACAGCAATATGGATTGCATGGCTCTTCTTCATTAGTTTGCAGGTATCAAAATGAAATGTTCAAATTACATTACTAACTTTGCAAATTCTTTCAATTTACTGTTCTCAGTATAAAAATGGTATTGTAATGTAATTGCAAAATAAATTTGGATTTTTTTTGCTATTTCTCTGTTTTTAAAGTTTGTGATTTGCAAAAATGGAGGGGTAGTAGTTCTACAGAGTAGACAACAAAACCACAACAATCTATGGTTTAAGACTGGAGAAATGCTAGGAGTTAGAGGGAGAAGTTAAGAAGGAAAAGAAAACACAGATTTTCTGTCAAAAAATGCTAATGTCTAACTAAAACAGCAATTACTTAATGAACACTCAGCTGCCTAGGATTGAGCTTCACTTTTGTGCCTTGATATATTATTAAAATAATTCTCTTTTTAAGAGCAGTAAGTGCTAACAGAATAGTATGCTAAGAAACTAGTCCAGGCATTTATGCACATTAGTAAATGGACAGTTTTGTAAGGAAAGAAGAAGAAGAAAGAAACTAGTAACAGAAAATCAGAATGAGTATGTGGGTAATACTTTTGAGGAAGTTTTTAAAAAAAAGTTAGCATGTGTATTTCAGTTGTATTGGTATTTGAGCTGGAGATAATATTTGATCCTATCTTTTGTAATTTCAAGTAAAACAGGTAGATGTGCTGCTTACAAAACAATAAAAGGAAGAAACATGATAGATATACTTGGAAGAGTGATGGTGATTATATTTTAGCTGAGTTATTTCTTCAAAGAAATCAAATACAAGAGAAAAATAGTGGAGGCTGGGAGGGAGGAGGTGTCCCATGAGTCACACAGGTAACCTTCATCCAGAAAACTTTTCTGGACAACACTGCTCAAACTTCAGACATTCTGAGTACCAAGGAAATTCTTGAAGTGGCATATCACAGTGGGTTTTTCATGTTCCCTTCGATTCATTCTTCTTTAAAAATTGTCTTTGGCCATGATGGAGAACTAGAACGCTATTTCAACCCTGTGTTAAACACTGACGTTTGCTCCATGAAAGCAGGCATCAAACAGCTTTTCAGTTAGAAAAAAACTAACTTTCTGGGAACTGGAGCTTGAATTTTGCTTCCAGGGTCCAGGCCAATGCAATGACGAGCTCTTGAATCAGCAACAGCAGAGTGTAGTTCTGAAGTCTGAGTGGTCTTCAAAGCAGTAATGGAAAATGTGTATTATGAAGAAACTATTCATGGGTTTGGAAATGTTTTGAACCAAAATAAACTTAGCTTTTTTCTTTTACTTTTTATTTATCTGTTTTCATTTTATTTAAGGGAGAGAGAGAGAGAAAGAGAGAGAGATCTTCCATCCACTGATTCATTCCTCAAATGGTCACAGCAGGCAGGACTGGACTAGACCTAAGCCAGGAGGCAGGAACTCGATTTGTGTCTCATTTGGGTAGCAGAGGCACAACTGTTTGTGCCACCGTCTGCTGTCTTCACAGATTGCATGTTAACAGGCAGCTGCATTGAAAATGGAGCTGGAACTCAAACCACTCATTCGAACATGGAAATAGGCACCCCAAGTGGTATCTTAACCACTGTTTCAAATGCCTGTCTGAAATATGCTAGCTTTTTTTTTTTAATTTGAAAGTGAGAGTTAGACAGAAAGAAGGAAAGACAGAGACAGAGAGAGAGACAGAGAGAAATCTCCTATCTACTGTTTTACTCCCCAGATGGCCAGGTCTGGGTTTGGTTGAAGCAGGGAGCCAGGAGCTTCTTCTGGGTCTCCCCCGTGAGTGCAGGGGCCTAAGCACTTCGGCCATCCTCCGCTGCTTTCCCAGGTATTTAGCAGGGTGCTGGATCAGAAGTAGAGCAGCCAGGATGTGGGATGCCAATCTCGCAGCCAGTGCCTTTACTGGCTACATCACAATGCTGCCTCTGAACTTAGTTTTAATTGTGATAGTCCACAAATTTTTAAGTACCCGCAATGACAGAAGCAGAGAAGTACATAACCCTTCTGTTTGTGGTGTTTTTTTTGTTGTTGTTGTTGTTTGTTTTTTTGACAGGCAGAGTGGACAGTGAGAGAGAGAGACAGAGAGAAAGGTCTTCCTTTGCCATTGGTTCACCCTCCAATGGCCGCCGCAGCTGGCGCACCGCGCTGATCCAATGGCAGGAGCCAGGTGCTTCTCCTGGTCTCCCATGGGGTGCAGGACACAAGCAGTTGGGCCATCCTCCACTGCACTCCCTGGCCACAGTAGAGAGCTGGACTGGAAGAGGGGCAACCGTGACAGAATCCGGTGCCCCGACCGGGACTAGAACTCGGTGTGCCGGCGCCGCAAGGCGGAGGATTAGCCTGTTGAGCCACGGCACCGGCAACCCTTTTGTTAACAAAACTCCAGCCTAGAGGTAGAGAAGAACTTTACTTAGAAGATTGTGTCTTCATTTAGTCAGAGGACGGGCAAGTTTTTCTCTCCTTATTAATGTGACCTGAAACATTGATTACATTCAATGAAATAACAGAAAAACTAACAATAACCAGAAAGCAAAAATATTAGACTAAAAAAGATTTCCAAGCAAAGGCACTGGGAAGAGTCTTGCAGTGTTCCTAATTTGTGTTAGAATACACTTGATACTTGTACATAGCTAATCTACTGACAGACAGGGAAAGGATCCATTATTTTAGCTGTGGTGGTTTAGAGCTACGTTTACCATTTTTCTGCAACTAAAGTATGATCCTTTTTTAGAATCAGGAAGTCAAAACTTCAAACTTCAGCTCCTAAAGGGTCTGGTTTGGTTCGTTTGTTTTTATTGGGACCTTCCTTTTTCTGGGTTTGGGAATTTCTAATGAACCTCTGAGGTATCTCTGTGGTTTGCAGATTGGACAAGTTAAAGTAATCACAAAAAGGGTTCAGTATTTCTTTTCTAAGTGAGCCAAAGCTTTTAAAAATTATCTCCATGGGAAAATATCATGCAGTAAATGCTTGAAAGATTTTTCTTTTGAATCAGACATGCCTCTAAAAGCATTACTCTCCCTTATTTTTCTTTAGCATTCATTACAATGCCCACTTAAGAACATTTCCCTCTCAGTTTTTCGTAAGTGAACACTTCTATTAAACCCAGAAACACTTTTGGGTTTGATTTAGTATAACCATGCACCGTTTAATGCTTGCCATTTCACCATCTCTATCCTGGTTTCCCCAAACCTGTAGTCTCCACAATTTCCTGTTTTGGCCACGGGCCTCACCATTTTTGCTGTGTTCCCAACTTGAAATTTCAGATTTATACTTCTTTATACAATGTCCCTCACCAAAAGGCCAGCTTGCCAGTTAGCTCCACCTTCAGAAAAGTGATGAATTTTTTTATTGCACAATTGTAGTTTTCCATCCTTAGTTCAAATCCTTGCCATTTGCCACTTGTACTGTATCGTGGGCCTTCCATAAAAATCTTGCCAAAGCTTTAAGTTTATACCCATTTTGAAGATTTATCATTTTACAAAACAAATGGGTCTTTGACTCATGCCTCCTTCAAAAATCTTGCAATTTTAAATGTAGATTTGCAAAACTAGTTGAGTAAATAAAAAGCTACAAATGAAAAGTCTAGGAATCTAATCTTTTAAGAAGCTGAAATTAAAAGCTCATAGAATTATGCACATTTGAGAAATTCTGGACTGACTCCAATGGATTACATAATTTGATATTCATTTTATTTTTTATTTAAAGCTTATTACAAAACTGCAATAAACAAGTTTTATCATTTAGCCTGGTGTTCAAAGCTAAAATTCTGAAGCCAATCTTTTATACAACTGTCCAAACTTATATGTGTTCTACCTCCTGTCTGGAATGCTAGATCTCTTTCTTTTCCACCTGGAAAACCACTTTTACCCATTATTCTTCAGAATCCATCGCTAATATATTCCCTGTACAGCTCTTTGTAACTTCCTTAGGCAATAGTTAATCAGCTCTATCCTCTGCTCTTTCATTGTACACTTGTTCATTTCATTCTCCTGTTATTTAGTCCATTGATTGTGCTGCAATTACATCATTTTTACCAATGTGTTTTCCCCCTAGATGTAAGTGTCCCAGGGACTGTAGGGCCCTGTACAGTATACAGTGTCAGCCTTGCATATACTGAGTTGTAGCAACCTGGTTAGTTTTACAATAAACTGTACAATTTTATGGCTGATTCCTCTGAAAGATCAATTGTTTAACTTCTGAGGTTAAAAATTCAAGCCAAAATGATGGTTAGGAAATGCTTAAAAGACACATTTTCTATAAAATTATGTCACTGAATACTTTATTAAAGAGAAAATTGTAATCTCAACTAAACTGATGGTTTCCGGGGGGGGGGAGGGGGATGTTCTAAGCATTACTCCTAGAAATATAAATTTTGACCAGATTGCTTCCTCTTATTTTGTGTTAATAGAGTGTACTCAAGATTTAGACTTTTCTGTTCTAAAATTCAAGAATGACCAGCGCCACGGCTCACTAGGCTAATACTCTGCCTGCGGCACCGGCACTCCGGGTTCTAGTCCCGGTTGGGGCGTAGGATTCTGTCCCGGTTGCTCCTCTTCCAGGCCAGCTCTCTGCTGTGGCTCAGGAGGGCAGAGGAGGATGGCCCAAGTGCTTGAGCCATGCACCTGCATGGGAGACCAGAAGAAGCACCTGGCTCCTGGCTTCAGATTGGCGCAGTGCGCCAGCTGCAGTGCGCCAGCCATGGCGGCCATTTGGGGGGTGAACCAATGGAAGGAAGACCTTTCTCTCTGTCTGTCTCTCTCTCTCTCACTGTCTAACTCTGCCTGTTAAAAACATAAAAAAAACTTCAAGAAAATTCCAATATTTTATCCTGAGTACTGAATTTTGAAGATGTCAAAATAGTTTCAAAGACTAGAGAAAAAAACTAATAATCATACTCCTATCACAGCTTGAACAGATCAAAAATATCAGAAAGAATAGTGACAAGGTAGGGTTCATTTAATATCTGTTTATTGCATGTATTCAAGACAATAGAATACTGTTTTTTTTCATTTTCAATTGGTTTCACATGCTTTTTAATGTCAACTATTCATTATTTTAATATTCAATATCATCACAGAATGAGAACAATTATGGATATGCTGTGGCTTTGAAAATCTGTGGAAGTATTGGCAGATTTCTAAGTATATTCTTCAATGCAAAAGAGGCTAGTATTGATAAGTAGATTTATTTGAATCTTTTTGTTCACTTGAAGTTGATTAATCTCTAAAACGAAAAAATTAGAAAAAAGAAAGTTTTGTTGTTCTGTAACTATTCAACTTGGAAAATGAAGTATACTAGCAAAACTATCATAAAATATTGAGATTCTTGGAAAGGTTTTATATCTGTATGTATGGGAATAGCTGCATCTAACTATCCTCCAAACACAGAGGGATAATTGATATATTGTAGAAAAAAAAAGTTCCTGGTATTTGCTGGGATGTTCTATAATGCACTCTCTAAGTCCTTTAAGGACATGTGATGATTCTTAACTAGTCTATAATTTAAGAATCTAGAGAAATCTTTACAAGAATATCATGCACCATACATGACAATAATGATGGGTATTCTTGTAAATATTTGTGTCATGTGTGTGCCTGTGTGTGTGTGCGTGTTGTATGCTTTTCAGCTTAATGCTTTTTCTCGACAAGGGTTGGTATGTTGCCACTAAGGAATCTGGCTACCTTTTATTCTTAATCTGAGACTATTGAAATTCAAGTACACTTATGGCTTTCTTCCCTTAATGGATTGCACCAAAAACCTAAAACAATATCAAAATCCCTAGACAGACAGCCATTTAGATATGCATGCAACTTATTTCTGAATGCAGTATTTATTATTTTATGTCTGAAAATATATGCATCATACTTCTAAGTATTAACCTTAGCTTAAATTTAGAAAAATACATTACAGAGACAATATAAACAATCCACATGGATGTGATAGGCTCTTCCCTCCTAGAAAGGCAAAAAGAATTTGAGAAATTCCTAATTTTATTAATTTTCTAAATTCTTAAAATTTGCAAAAGATGCAGCTTAGCTCTGGGTATAGAAATGTCTCTAAATATTTATTGACTTTGCCTAAGCTTCCCAGGGGTGAATTTTCCTAGTTATTATATTTGGAAAGTTTTCTTTAGGTGCGACTTTAATAGTCAGAGTTTCCAACTAATCTAGAATTGCTTTGGAAAATACCCTCTGCTTTTCAGTAGTTCAGTCATTTCCACAAAGTTAAGACTAAGAGTAGGAACTCCATAACTAAAGCTGATAATAAAAATTTAAATAAATATTGAAATTCATGGTGTAGACAAGTTTATTTTAGCATAGATGGCATCAAAGATTGAGGAAGAGCAGCTGGGTATTGTAGCTGATGGTTAATGTGGTGTTGGGAAATGGATGACCATACCAGATAAAGTCCTTAAAAATGCAGAACAAATTTCAGATTAGAAAGAGGCTAATCATATGGTAGCTTTTTGTTGGAGTGTTTTCTTGCCTTAAATGGCTACTGGGGTAATAGGATTATTAAGTGTCAGGTCATTCAGAGATAGTGTTGTTGTATTGTAGCACAGGGAAATGAGCAGTTTGGATGCTGTTGGATTGTGTAGAGACTATCATTGAGGGTTTGCTGCCTTTTGATGAGCTGCAGGAGTCCAGAGGTATAATTTAAATATTACCTTTAGGGCTGGCGCCGTGGCTCACTAGGCTAACCCTCCGCCTTATGGCGCTGGCACACCGGGTTCTAGTCCCGGTCGGGGCACCGGATTCTGTCCCGGTTGACCCTCTTCCAGGCCAGCTCTCTGCTGTGGCCAGGGAGTGCAGTGGAGGATGGCCCAAGTGCTTGGGTCCTGCACCCCATGGGAGACAAGGATAAGCCCCTGGCTCCTGCCATCGGATCAGCGCAGTGCGCCAGCCGCAGAGCGCCAACCGCGGCGGCCATTGGAGGGTGAACCAACAGCAAAAGGAAGACCTGTCTCTCTGTCTCTCTCTCTCATTGTCCACTCTGCCTGTCAAAAAAAAAATATTACCTTTAATGTAGGAAAAGACTGACACGCTTTACACACAATGAGAGGGAGATGATTCTAAAAGGCTTTGTTCACGCTTTGTTCATGTGATTAGTTCATGAAAGCCCACCCTTGAGATGTTTGGTTCACATGCTCAAGCAGTAGAACAGAAGGGAGTCTAAAAACATATACCATATTACCTTGTATTATAGGTAGAAAATAAACAACACTTATAGTTTGTCTGTAATAAGTTAAACTTTTATTGGCAAACTATGTTGACTGGAAAGGGACACTGGAAAGCATTCTACATTACAAAAATAATCTGCATCTTATTTGGGTGTATATGCTTGCAAAAGCCATTGAATTTATACTTATAATCAATATGTTTCATTGTATGTAAATATTATCTCAGTTTAAAAGCAAATAAAGAATCATGGTTTGTACATTTAGATGTACAATCCAGTATACTACTGGATTAACTTAACCTAAGCATTTTCTTATTTTCTCTATTGATGTGCTGGCATTGTGGGCTTTGAGGAAATACTGCCTCTTCCTTAGGTAGACAATTCAGAAACATGTCTTCAATATGTAATCTGAGTGTGTACTCTGAGACACCGCTCCCTGTCTGGCTCTTACCGCTCCTACCAGACAGCATGAGTATTGTTCTATCCTAATGATGCCAGGGCCAGGTACCAGACAGATAGCAAGAGTTCCTATACTTCACAGTCCACTGAAATTCAAAACTAGCAAACTAAGACTGGTTTTCCCATGGAAGCCACAACAAAGACTCCAACCTATGCTTTTCTGTCACTCCATCTGCCTCATAACTGAACCTGGTGATTCCTTTGTGGCCTTTGCTGCATAGGATGCTCTTTGAATTTGGGACCTGAGAGAAACAAACTAGGTTTTCATCAGCAGTTGTCTCCTGATTGTTGGCTTCACCACAGCTGAATAATAAAAACCTATATTTTAAAGCAATCACAGTAGGGCATCTAGTGCTTCTTCAGAAAGAAGACGTCTGCATGATCAGGAGAGATAATGAGCTAACTGGGGAAACATCTAGCACAAAGACAATCTTGCTATAATAATTTTTCCTTCATTCTTCAAACCAAAGACATTGTCTTAGTCTGTTGGGCTAGCCATAACAAAACACCATATACTGAGGAATCTATAAACAACATATAGGAGATCATAGAACCAGCAGCAATGGTATCAGGAGAGGGCTCAATTCCTCCTTATATCCTGGTTCATAGTTGGGTTCCCAAATGCCTTCAACGGCCAGGAATGGACCAGGTCAAAGCCAAGAACTGGGAATTCAAGTCAGGTCTCTCACTTGGGTGATAGGAACCCAATTACTTTGGCCATTGTTGCTGCTCTTCAAGGTCTGCATTGCAGGAAGCTGGAGTCCAGAGCCAGAGCCAGGAATTGAATTTCAGGCAATTTGATGTGGGGTGCAGATGTCGTAACCAGCCAGCCAAATGCCCTTCTGTAGATGGTGTTCTCTGACTACGTTTTCCTCACAAGGTAGAAGGTCAATGCAGCTCTCTGCATCCTTTATCATAAAGCCATTGGAAGAGGTAGGGCCTTTGGGATGTGGTTAGTTCACGAAGCCAGCCCTCATGAACAAATCATGTTGCAAAGATCATACCTCCTAATACTGTTACCTTGAGGGTTACATCTAACCTCGTCATATGAATGTGGAGAGGACTCATATATTCAGTCTATAACAGACCACTATAATGCACTGTATCTGATGTTTACCTTATATCCAGCCTTAAAACCAACTTGAGCAACTCTGGTGATGCATAGTTTCAACCTAATATGTTACTTAAAGTATAGATACATCTATACTGACAGTCTTACTATCTGTGGGGTTCCTGCACCCATGCTGGTTAGCCCCTTTGATTTCAGACAGATTGCCTTGTTAAATGGATGGTTATGGTAAATCATAAGCTGAAATCCTTATCTTGAACGACCTACTTAAAAAAGTAGCTGAATCTTGCCTGCATTCTTCCCTGTTTACAAGCAAGAAAAGAAAACAAGAAAGAGGAGTGAGTATTTGGTATGGTGGTTAAGCCCCCTTTGGGATCCCCACTTCAGATATCGGGCTGTCTAGGTTTGAGTTCCATCTTTATTTGAGTTCCAACTTCCTGCTCTTGCATGCTCCAGGAGTCAGTGGGTGATAGCTGAAGTGCTTGGGTCCTTGCCACTCACTTGGAAGACCCAGTTTGAGTTCCTAGCAACTGATGATGGCCTGGTTGTGCCCAAGTTGTTGTGGGTGTTTGAGAAGTAAACAAGCAGATGAGAAATCTTGACTGTCTGTCACTCTGTCTTTCAAATCAATAAAATAAATAAGTCATTTTAAAAAAAGAAAAAAGAAAAATGGGACAATGAGATGATGATTATGTAAGGCTGGAGTTGAAGGAAAAACATACACATTCTGTTGTGGCAGGGTCATTGAGGATCTGTGTCATAAATTGCTAACTTTGTGGTACTGAAATTTGAAAGAGACATACAAACATACAGGCACATATACACATGCATTTGCAAGTATTCAAGTTGGCATTAAAATAATAACTATTCTTATTTAAATATATTATAGAAAAATGAAGAAAGAAACCACTTTATAGGAATGACAATTGTCCTTGTAATTATCACGTGCATGTAGAAACAATCATTGATTAACTCTTCATTGTGTGAACTAGGAATTTACTATAAAGTTTCATTCATTTATTTGCAAGGCAGAGTTAGAGATAGAGGGAGAGACAGAGAGACAGTGAAAGATTCCATCCAATGGTCCACTTCCCCAAATGGCCACAAATGACTGGGGCTGTGCCAGGCCAAAGCCAGGAGCCTGGAACTCTCTTTGGGTCTCCCATGTGGCTACAGGGGCCTAAGTTATTATCCTCTTTTACCCTCCCAGCAGAATTGGCAGAGAGCTGGATCAGAAGTGGAGCAGCCAGGGACTTGAAATAGCACTCATAGCAGATACCAGCACTGTTTATGGCAGCTTAACCTGCTCCACCAAAATGTCAGCCCTGAATTATGAATTGTTATAGTACATATTCTCTCCATAAAAAAAGACAATGAACATTATATAAATTTGCATTTCTTCTAAGTTTTTTATTATTTGTGTAGAAGCAGAAACAAAAAATGTTAGGATAACCTGTTTAGCATATGCTAGCAACTATAAGGCCCAGTGCAAAAGAAACTAATGAAAGCAGAGAGCAAGTTCCCTTGAGAAATCAACTCCATTGATCTCTTCCTTGAGGGAGGTAAAAGCTCAAACCTTCTATAACAGGAAATCTCTGAAGTCTAGTCAAACATTTGGAAATCAGTTTTGGAAGTCAGTTCAGGGATGTCCAATTTATTCATATTTATAAATACTCATTGGGTTAAGAAAATGGGAAAAGGAAGTATTTCAGAAAAGAGAACAATTTGAGTGGGTCACTATATAATATGAAAATATTTTGATCACTATGAAATCATCTTTCTGAGAAATTCTAACTCTATGATACAATTATGCCCGAGATTATTTATAACATAGAAATACTCAAAGAGCACAAGAGCCTTTATTTGTTAATTCTAAATGCATCAGCTAAAAATTTTTAAGTAAAATGGGAAGAAGTTCAACACATTTGACAATTACAGCATGAATCCCGGTATTCACTGTCTCCAGCAGGTGTGTGTTCCAATCTCATTTTCAAATTTCAGTTAAAATATAACGAATTAAGTATTAAAATAATAACTTTTATAAGTCTAGTAGTGTGAAGTGTGCAGGTGGGGGAATATGCTAATTTCTGTATGTTTAAATATTTCTACAATTAAGCGAACATTAGCAGAAGCTTACAGTTTCCAAAAACCATCGAGCCTGAAAATTTCCTTTTACCCTGTAAAATTTGCATTGTCAAGGCTTGCAGTTACTAATAACTTCCACCTTTTTTTGACTGAAACTCCCTCCTTCTCCATCCCCAAATACTTGATTGGGAAATGCAAACATTTAATTGCAGCAAATAAGTTTATCCCACAAAGAGGGATTCTTAAAAATGTAACCATTAAACAAAGGAGAAATTGCAGAGACAGACTACCTGCTGATTAATTTCCATGATGCCTGTAGCTTGACCTCTTTAGTTCCAAGAACAGGATTAATTTATCTGAAAAATTTTTGTCAATTTTTTTTATATTATGCCATGAATTTGGGAGCAATCCTGGTTCTCAACTCCATCCAACTAAGGAAAACACATCAATACATTTTTCTGCAATTATGAATACTTCACATAACATACCTTAGAATTTGGAGAACTAGAGATGATTAATTTTTACATGCACCATAAACATTTTAGCACATTATACAAAAAAAGAAAACAGCCTCAAGTCATTTCATTTTTGGATTGCGTACTGAAGTTAAAAAGAAAAGTATGAGAATACAAATATAGTAATACTTGTTTCTTTTAAGGTTTTGGCTTTCACTCCAGTGTGCATTTAGTGTCCTGCGTTTCTAATTCCTTATTCCAATAACTAACAGAAAGCTGGCATCAGTCTACATTGAGCAAGTGCTCACAGACACAGCTGTGTAGACCTCAGTTTTCCAGAGAACTACATTTTACCTCATGTGTGCAAAGATTCTGAACATTCATTCCTAAACTTGTGAAGAAATCTTGTCATTTTATGTTGAATTTTGTTGATGAAAAAGTTCATTTCATACAAAGACTCAACTTACAGTATATATATTTATTTTATATATTTTTTTAAAGATTTATTTTATTTATTTGAAAGAGTTAGAGAGAGAGGTAGAGACGGAGAGAGAAGTCCTTCATCCACTGGTTCACTCCCCAGACAGCCAGTGGAGCTGCACCAATCCAAAGCCAGGAGCTAGGAGCCCCTTCCAGGTCTCCCATGCGGGTGCAGTGGCCTAAGGACCTGGGCCATCCTCCACTGCTATCCTAGGCCATAGCAGAGAGCTGGATCAGAAGAGGAGCAGCCAGGACCAGAACTTGCACCCACATGGGATGCCAGCACCTACAGTATATATATTTTAAAAATCGAGCTTAAAAGTTAGTCATGGGAGCCAGTGCTGTGGCATAGCAGGTAAAGCCACCAACTGCAGTGCAAGCATCCCATATGGGTGCTGGTTCATCCCAGCTGCTCTACTTCCAATTCAGCTCTCTGCTATGGCCTAGCAAAGCAGTAGAGGAGGGGCAAGTCCTTGGGTCCCTGTTCTCCTGTGGAAGACTCAGAAGGAGCTCCTGGCTTCAAATCAGCACAGCTCCAGCCTTTGCAGCCATCAGGTGAGTGAACCAGCGGATGGAAGACTTACACACTCTCTGCCTCCCTCCCTCTCTCTCCCTCTCTCTCCCTCTCCCTCTCCCATCTTCCTCCCTCCCTCCCTCCCTCCCTCCCTCCCTCCCTCCCTCCCTCTCTCCCTCCCTCTCCCTCTCCCTCTCCCTTTCTGTGACTCTGCTTTTCAAATAAACAAATAAGTCTTAAAAAAAAAAAGTCAGTGATGGATTCATCATCATTTTTAATTGGGGATGAAAATATTCTAAAACTAATTCAGAATGATGGCCACATTAGTCAGTAAAGTTAGCAAATGCTATTGAATTGTACACTTGACATCGGTGGATTTCATAAGATACAAATATGCTCTAATTAAGTTATTTTAAAAGAGAAAAATAAGAAGTAAAAAGTGCCATATATGGCTTATCCGACTTAACAAGTAGTAAAATTAATTACATGTCTGAATTCTTTTGAACATTTTTCTATTGTGTTCTACATGTTTTTTCTAATTATCAGAGCCATTTGTTGAAAAAAAAATCGCATGACACTATAATATAGGCATTACAAAGTGTTGCTGGTCTGGTCTGTCAGATTTCTTCTAGAATTGAAAAACAATAAGCTGAGAATCATTATTATTCACATTGCACAGTCTGTGGTTTAGCTTTAGAAACATGCTTTTCAAGTTAAATTTCCTTCAAAATGCACTTTGCTAGAGAAAAAAAAAAATGAGGGAAAAGTGCTAGAGGCAAAGCAAACCTGAGGTTTGAAAAGTCTTGCAGTGTTGTCTCCAAATAGGACTGTGTTTTCCTAACAGTTACAATCTAGAGAAGCTCACAGTTGGTTTTCATATTTGCATTTTGGGGTCTATGTATATACCTTGCTTTCCTGGGGTTAAAGCAGGGCATGTTTGCTCTTTGAAGACCTTAGAAACTACTTACTGGCCGGCGCTGCGGCTCAATAGGCTAATACTCTGCCTGTTGCACCAGCACCCTGAGTTCTAGTCCCGGTCGGGGCACCGGATTCTGTCCCGGTTGCCCCTCTTCCAGGCCAGGTCTCTGCTTTGGCCTGGGAGTGCAGTGGAGGATGGCCCAAGTCTTTGGGCCCTGCACCTGCATGGGAGACCAGGAGAGGCACCTGGCTCCTGGCTTCAGATCAGCGCGATGCGCCGGCTGCAGTGCGCCTGCCGCAGCAGCCATTGGAGGGTGAACCAACGGCAAAGGAAGACCTTTCTCTGTCTCTCTCTCTCTCACTATCCAATCTGCCAGTCAAAAAAAAAAAAAAAAAAAAAGGAAACAACTTACTGTCAAATTAATGTTGGAGTATAATAGGTTGATTTAATCTGTGAAAAAAGATGCTAAAATATGAATCTAGCAAGACCAGACATTGATGTTTAAAATTTGAAAATGGGTATATGTGGAATGAATATTCCATTAACATTTGTGTTTAAAATAAATATTTCATTGTATAGGCAATTACAACTAATTAATACAATGTTTGTGCTTTTCTTCATTTGTAAAAAAAAATGTATAGAGACAGGTTAAATCATTCACTACCAGTTTTGAGTGAAATGATAGGATGTGAAATCAGAAAGGAAGTAATATCAACCCAAATAAAATGAAAGTATTGAATGAAGAAAAGATCACGTCCTCATTACAAAACCTGGGCAATGAAAGTTATAATGAAGGAAGCAAGTAAAAGAAGTAGATGAAAATAAAGGGAAATTGTGAGAAAAATTGTCCAACACATTGCATGAAAAGTCAGCAGGGTTTTACAGGAAATAGTCAAGTGATTGAAGAAAGAAAACATGCAACCAAAGACTTATTCAGTTAACATCTAAAATTTAACAAAATATCATGCTCATTAAAGTAAATGATAAATAACATTGATAACAAATTATCCCAAAATCAATCAGGATAAAGATTGGCATTCTGTTGACTTTGAAACCTTAAATCAACACATTTTTAGATGGAAGACATATACTACAGAGAATGTTCAATTTATGCTTTTAATCATGAATATAAAACTACCAAATATGATGGGTACATATATTTGATAATTTATGTACATATACATAATAATGTATGTGCATATTTTAATAATTTAATAAAATTAGATTATGATCATGTAGGAATCACCTTAAAACTCAAGCCAAGGGAAAAAATCAAAAACTTGTTGATATATAAAATAAAATTGATGCAATGTAAATCCTAAATATGCTAATCAAAAAACCCAACATAAAAGATATAATTATAAATATTCATAGTATGTACTATATCTACTATCGCACATAGAGATGTATGTTTAAAAGTATAAACAAATTTACACTTGTATATTTACACACTACATTCTACATCAAGAAAAAAAAAATCTCAAATATGGATCATGTACTCTTTTATTTAATTATAGCACCAATATGGAAGAACTGGAATTATTTTCCTAATTTCACAAAAAGGAAACCTGGAGTTAAAAACAGTGAGAAGCTTCATTAAGAAAGCATAGTCAGCAAATGGTGAAAATCTCATTTGTTTTCACATGTTTCTCACTTGAATTCCTCCATTCATACCTGTCAGTAATTCATCTAATATATAAATAACTGGATAAAGAAAATGTGGTATATATGCACTATGGAATACTGCTCAGCAGTAAAAAAAAAAGAATGAAATCTTGTCTTTGGCAAAAAAAAAAAAAAAAAAGATGCAACTGGAAACCATTATGCTTAGTGAAATAAACCAGTCCCATAAAAAGAAAAATAGCATGTTTTTAATATATAGTAGTTAATGTAGATTACAAAAATGTATAAAAACAAAAGGAAATCTTGTGATTTGATTGTTGTTTTTACTGCTTGTCCACTCCTGTAGTCTGTGCTTTGTTGAGTATTCTGGTTAGTGGTACATTAAGACTGATTATAGAGTAGACTGAAAAATTTTTTGTAAAAATTAAAAAAAAAGAAAGCAAGGAGGGAGATTGAGAGAGGGAATGAGGGAAGAAGGGAAGTATAATTGTACCTATGAAAAACATGACACCTATTTTCTTTTTATTAATTTTTTAAAGTTATTTAAACAAGCAAAAAATAATAATGGCCCACATTCAGACACTGTAATAAATAAATAATGTGGTCAATTCTATTTCAATTTCTATTACAATACAGGAAAAAGTTAATGGTAATTCTTTAAAGATAAAATAACTTGTGTTTACCATTTAATCCCATACTTTTCTCCTCTCCTACTGGCTTACTGGAATAAGCCTAAGGAAATATGTAGGTAGTTTCCTGGAAGTACATTTCAGACAACCGAATATTGTATTTCATTCGACAAAGCATCAGTCCATGTGCCGGTTCACTGCCCCAGTGGCCACAATGGCCAGCGCTGCGCCGATCCAAAACCAGGAACCAAGAGGTTCTTCTGGGTCTCCCATGTGAGTGTAGGGGCCCAAGCACTTGGGTTATCTTCTACTGCTTTCCCAGGCCAAAGCAGAGAACTGGACGGCAAGTGGAACAACCGGCACTCAAACCTGTGACCATGTGGGATGCCAGCACTGCAGGCAGCGACTTTACCAGCTATGCCAGAGTGCTGGCCCTGGAATGGATACCTTTTAATATGTTCCTTTTTATATGTTTTTGCTTACCTCTTTGGTAAAAAATTAAAGTAAATATCACAAAGCATCTTTTTTTAAATTTATTTGACAGGTAGAGTTATAGACAGTGAGAGAGAGAGGCAGAGAGAAAGGTCTTCCTTCCGTTGGTTAACTCCCCAAATGGCCGCTACAGCCGGCTCTGCGCTGATCCAAAGCCAGGAGCCAGGTGCCTCTTCCTGGTCTCTAAAGCAGTTTCATTCTAAAAGGGTTTATGTGTCTATTATATGTCAGGTATAATGCTGGGTGCAATGGTTAAATTGGTGTAAAAGGGAGATGTGCAATCCTCTTTTAAGGAGATTGAAACATGCTCATCACTAGAATTGGATTTGTTTATCCTTCAATACCCTATATTGCCCTAAATACTTTGAGAACTATTATCGTCTCAGTTAATCTCTGAAGGACTTGAAGTATTCTGAGCTGTCCCAAATACCTGATGGGCAATTCCGGTGTCTCAAGAAAATCTCTTTGGAATTTCCTAAAAAGAAGGACAATTTTCTGATTTTAAGCTGCCCACAGCTCAGTCTGTGCATTTGATTGAGGGATTTCTTTGGTCATCAGAGTCACCTCTGTATGTTCACTTTAGTCCAGACGTCCTGAGAATAAATATTCCTTTAATTACCTCTTACCCTTGGAACAGTCCTCAGTCAATGATTGCATATATACCCAAGATTCCACTGCACTTGTGTGGGATAAATTAGTAGCAAATGTTTTATATTGGCTCCCATTTTTCAACAATAGGACTAAATGCCACTATCTCACATATGCTTATCAATAATCCTTCTTTCAGAGGTTGCCTTCCTTTCTTTCCTTCATTTCTGCACACACACACACACACACACCTGGGAACATCTCTACAATAAACAGCTTGCACTCAAATTATTGTCTCACCATCTACTATAGGGAGGATTCAAACTAAGCCACCATGTATTCTGAAGATACTCCAGGACACCAATAACAGCTGAGACCACCTACAGATTTACATAGATTTTCAAGACACTTAAACAGTTTAGGTTTGCTTAAGTTAATGACCAACTCTATGTCATCCACAGATGGGAATTTTGGCATCCAGTAGGACCAAGCTTAGGGAAACTAAGCATAAACACACAAATATACAAGCACTCATATACACAATCATTTCTACCCTAACATCATCCATGCTTCAAACACTCTGGTGTTTGTGACTTTGAATTACAAGTTGTAGTACAGATAATAGTGGAACTGATTGATTAATAGGAATACAGTTGCTAAAGTGGAGTGAAGGAGAGTTTCTGGTGTTAAATAGAAGTTAAATAGAGGTTTCACTTACATCCATTGAAAGGTCTATCTTTCTATCTGTTCCAAGTGAGCTTATCTTCTGAACCAAATGTTAATTTCCTCATCCTAGACTCAGAATGCTCAGAATGCAGGATTCGCAGGTTAAAGAGGCAGAGCTGATTTATTTCTTGGCCATTCTTGGGGGAATCCCAGGCAAAGGCCAAGAGGTATCATGACTCCTACAAGAAGCAGACATCATATGGCAGACTAGATAAATGGAATTTTTGAAAGTATTCTACAGAGAATAGAACCCCTCTGAGCTGTTGAACCTCACTTCCATTGCTGGGCTATCTCACAGCTTTGTGTTCACTTTCAGTAGACATTGAAACAGCAATGTCCTGGGTGGGGGAAAAAAAAATCAGCTCGTTCACTCTTCCTTTCCCTCTTCTGATGCTAGGGCACTGTGGAGAGATTATGGTTAAATGGAAACATTTATATGTAACTGTGCACATAATTGCATTGGATTTATTGAGTTCTGTTTTTCTTGAGTCATCTTGGCTTTTATAATTAGGTACTGCACTATGACATTTTCAAAGGGCCCTGTTGGTCTCCACACTCCTGGGACCCAATTTATCTCTTAAAGAATCTTCAGGAGGTATCTGTTTCCAAATGTTTGCAGTTCTCTTTTGAATGTGGTATCTTTGGTGAATTTTTTAAAATGTGTTCCAGGTTGCCAATTTTTAAGCAACAGGAAAATGTCTTGCTAAGCATTTTATATGTAACTATATGTGTATAGACATGTGTGTGGTAATGGTTTATAGTTGTGCCTATTTTAGATTTTAGTTTAGAAAATCACTTTTAATAAAAAATAGGCCAAGTGAGCCGGCGCTGCGGCTCACTAGGCTAATCCTCCGCCTTGCGGCGCCAGCACACTGGGTTCTAGTCCCGGTCGGGGCACTGATCCTGTCCCGGTTGCCCCTCTTCCAGGCCAGCTCTCTGTTGTGGCCAGGGAGTGCAGTGGAGGATGGCCCAAGTGCTTGGGCCCTGCACCCCATGGGAGACCAGGAGAAGCACCTGGCTCCTGCCATCAGATCAGCGCGGTGCGCCAGCCGCAGAGCGCCTACCACGGCGGCCATTGGAGGGTGAACCAACGGCAAAAGGAAGACCTTTCTCTGTCTCTCTCTCTCACTGTCCACTCTGCCTGACAAAAAAAAATAGGCCAAGTGGACCCTATTTGACCCTCAGAATGAATTTCTGATACTGAGGAAATATAAAACCATACAACAGCATCTCTTTCATCCTGAAATCTCAAGCCATAGTTTTGTTCTGTTGGTATGACATGTAGCAGAAATCCATAAACAGGATCCTGGACTAGGATCAGAAGGGAAGTAAAATATATCTCTAAATAAATGCTTCCTGTTACTTCCATGATGATTGAAAATTAGAGTGTAGGACGAATAAAAGAGTCAGGTATACAGATATACAAGTTCCCTCGGGGAGCCACTCATCCAGAGCAGGGTGAAGACACTATGGTATTCCCTTGTCCAGCAGACTACAGCCTAAGAAACACCCCTCACACAGGAATTGTGGTGAGCAGGTTTACACAGTAATTTCTGTTACTACCTCAGTTCCCAATGGCTGTTCTAAAAAAGTTTCTGAAACAAGAATGCCATCCTATAATTATTAAACCAGCATTTTGTTTGGTGAGGAAAGAGAGGTTTTAGAAAGCCATGCGGGGGGGGGGGGGGGGGGGGGCTGCATTCACATGGGAGACCGGGAAGAAGCTCCTGGTTCCTGGCTTCGGATCTGCACAGCCCCGGCCGTTGAAGCCATTTGGGGAAGGAACCTTTAGAAAGAGACCTTTCTCTCTTTCTTTCCCTTTCACTGTCTGTAACTCTACCTCTCAAATAAATAAATGAACTCTTAAAAAAAATGGGAAGGGAAGGGAAGGGAAGGGAAGGGAAGGGAAGGGAAGGGAAGGGAAGGGAAGGGAAGGGAAGGGAAGAGAAGGGGAAAAAAAAGCCATGCAGGGGCCAGCGCTATGTACTAGGTAAGCCACTGCCTGAAGTGCCGGCATCCCATATGGGCACCAGTTAGTCATGGCTGCTCCACTTTTGATCCAGCTCTCTGTTATGGCTTGGGAAAGCAGTAAAGGATGGTTCAAGTTCTTGAGCCCCTGCATTCACGTGGGAGTACCAGAGGAAGCTCCTGGCTCCTAGATTTGGATCAGCCCAGCTCAGGTGTTGCATCCATTTGAAGAGAGAATCAGCAGATGGAAGGCCTTTCTCTCTCTGCCTCAAATACATATATAAATTTTTTAAAAAGAGAGAGAGATTGTTTTTGTAGCTATTCTGAATGGGATTAATCTTAAGAGTTCTTTCTCAGCCGTGGCATTGCCTGTATATACAAAGGCTATTGATATTTGGGCATTGATTTTATGTCCTGCTACTTTGACAAACTCTTCTATGAGTTCTAAAGTCTCTTAGTAGAGTTCTTTGGATCCCCTAAGTAAAGATCTAAATCTATGACTTGACATAATCAAATTATTAGAGAACATGGGAGAAACTCTGCTAGATACAGGCACAAAGATTTCTTGGAAAAGACCTCAGAGGCACAGGCAGTCAAAATCAAAATTAACAACTGGGATTACATCAAATTGAGAAGTTTCTGTACTGTGAAAGAAACATTCAGGAAAGTGAAGAGACAACAGACAGAATGGGAAAAAATATTTGCAAATTATGCAACTAATAATAGATTAATAACCAGAATCTACAAAGAGATCAAGAAACTCCACAACACCCCTCTTAAGAGATGGGCCAAGGACCTAAATAGGCATTTTTCTTTTTTTAAAGGTTTTATTTTATTTGAAAGAGTTACTGAGAGAGGTAAAATCAGAGAGAGGTCTTCCATTTGTTGGTCTACTCCCTAAATGGCCACAACAGCTGGAGCTGCACTGATCTGAAGCCAGGAACCAAGAGCTTCCTCCAGGTCTCCCACATGGGTGTAGGGGCCCAAGGACTTGGGCCATCCTCCACTGCTCTCCCAGGCCATAGCACAGAGCTGGATCGGAAGTGGAACAGCCGGGACTAGAACTGGCTCCCATATGGGATGCCTGCGCTTCAGGCCAGGGCATTAATCCACTGCGCCACAGTGCCAGCTCCTTAAATAGACATTTTTCAAAAGAAGAAATCCAAACTGCCAAAAGACACATGAAAAAATGTTCATGATCACTAGCCATCAGAGAAATGCAAATCAAAACCACAATGAGGTTTCACCTCACCCCAATTAGAATGGCTTACATACAGAAGTCAACTAACAACAGATGCTGCTGAGGGTGTAAGGGAAAAGGGACAATAACCCACTGTTGGTGGGAGTGCAAACTGGTAAAGCCACTATTTAAGAAAGTTTGGAGATTCCTCAGGTCACATGACCCAGCCATCCCACTCCTTGGAATTTACCCAAAGGAAATTAAATTGGCAAATAAAAGACCTGTCTTCCCCTCAATGTTTATTGCAGCTCAATTCACAATAGCTAAGAACTGGAATCAACCTAAATGCCCATCAACAGAAGACTGGATAAAGAAATCATGGAATATGTACTCTATAGATTGCTATACAGCAGTAAAAAAAAAAAAAATGAAATCCGGTCATTTGCAACAAAATGGAGGAATCTGTAAAACAACATGCTGAGCGACATAAGCCAGTCCCAAAGGGACAAATATCATATGTTCTCCCTGATCTGTGACAAATAACAAAGAACCTAAAAGGAAACCTGTGAAAGTGAAATGGACACTATGAGAAACAATGTCTTGATCAGCCCTTGTCCTGACTGTCAAGAACAACTTACTATTTTGTCCCTTTTAGTATTTTTTGTTCTACTTAATACCATTGGTTGAACTCTTTAATTATCACACAATTATTCTTAGGCATTTAAATTTAACTGAAAAGTGATCCCAGTTAAATATATAAGAGTGGGAATAAGACAGGGAGAAAACGTACAGTTCAGCACATGCTCACTTACCCCTGTATGGTAGAGCTGGAAACGTGCCAGCAGATTCCAATTTAATCCCATCAAGGTGGCATGTACCAATGCCATCTTACTATTCAAAGTGATCAGTTTAAGTTCATAATTGATCATAATGATACAACTAAGTGTCAAAGGGATCACATAAACAAGACGAGTGTCTGCTAATAATAACTGATAGAATTTAAAAGGGGAGAATGATCCAACATGGGAAGCAGGATACACAGCAGACTCATAGAATGGCAGATGTCCTAAACAGCACTCTGGCCTCAGAATCAGCCCTTAAGGCATTCAGATCTGGCTAAAACATCCATGAAAGCATTATTGGGCATGGAAAGCCAAGACACTGTGGCAAAAAAATGACCTACATGAAAGATCTCTGTGAGTGAGACACCGGTGGAAAGAAGGGGCCATCAAAAAAGGATAACTTTCTCTGAAGGGAGGAGAGAACTTCCACTTTGACTATGGCCTTGTGTAAATAAGATCAGAGTTGCCGTACTCAAGAGGCTTCCATAGCCTTGCCAGCTCATGACAAGAGCCTCAGGTGATAACTTATGTCATAAATAAGAGTGTCAGTTGCTAAATCAACAACAGGAGTCACTGTGCACTTGCTCCCCATGTAGGACCTCTTTCCTTAATGAGTTGTACTATGAGAATTAACAATAAAACTAGTCTTCAAACAGTACTTTATACTTTGTTTGTCTGTGTGGGTGCAAACTGTTGAAATCTTTACTTAGCACAGAGTTGATCTTCTTTATATAAAGATAATTAAAAATGAATCTTAATGAAGAAGGGGAAGGGAGAGGGTGTAGGAGGTGGGACGGTTTGGGGGTGGGAGATTAGGTATGGGGGGAAGAACTGCTATAATCTAAAAGCTATACCTATGAAATTTCTATTTATTAAATAAAAGTTGAAAAAAAGAGAGATGAAGAAATATTTGGAGACATATCTACACATAGCCTACATAAATGAAGAAAATACTCTATACTTTAATAAGTTGTTATCTTACCTAACAATCCAGCTTAACAAATAGTTATAGGAAATTATGAATAAGCAAGAACACTTCTTTAAAATTAAAGATTAAATAGGATGATACACATACAAACAAATAAGCATAAAACAAGAAATACCAAATTCATCTTTTAGGTTCAGATTAATATATTATTTAGGTTTGCAAGTCTTTATCCTTGCAATGACTTGAAATTAATCAAAATATTATTTGAAGAAATGGAATATTCTACAATGTGAATCTTGTTTTGTGTCAGTGACTTTTGATTAAATAAGTAATAAGAATGATAATTGAAACTACTTGTCCATGGAGTGGAAGGAATAGAAAAGCACGTGTTAAAATCTTCTAGAGGAAGTTACATTTATTGGTACCAGTGCTGTGGCATAGTGGGTAAAGCTGCCTCCCTGCAGTGCCTGCATCCCATATGGACACTGGTTTGAGTCCCAGCTGCTCCACTTCTGATCCAGCTCTCTTCTATGGCCTGGGAAAGCAGTAGAAGATGGCCCAAGTCTTGGGCCCCTGCACCCAAGTGGGAGACCAGGAAGAAGATCCTGGCTCCTGGCTTCAGATAGGTGCAGCTCCGGCCGTTGCAGCCAATTGGGGAATGAACCAGCGGATAGAAGATACATTTATTTGGTTCTGTTTTTTTATGCAGCACTTCAATGAAAACACAGCCTTAGTTCTTATATATTTTAAATTGATTTTATGAATGCTTCCCTTTAAAAGATATTATCAGCGCCAAGTGGTATAACATACTTTCTTTTGATATTCAAATGTTAGGTTGTTTTTGTTTTATATTATTTAAGGTAGGTATCTCTCTCATTAAGAATAATACTAATCACGATTTTAGGAGACAAAGGCTACATTGTTAAATAAATAACTATAAAGTGAATAGCTCATGCCAAATGATGATTCATTTGATTTAAGACATATTTGTACAACAAATTTTGGAAACATAGACTTGCTTCAATTGCCTCTTTTATGATTTCCCTTCTCTTTTCTAGGATGGCAATCAAAGTCAACATTTAGACAGTACCAAGTCTGATGAGGTGGTTAAGAGCATTCCTAGAAATGGCATGTATTCCAATGTATTAGCTGTGTGCAATTAGAATGAAAAAGATGTCTGTGCTAGATATGAATAAAAGAGCTGTATTTTAAAAATACTTTTGAGTACAGAGGCTGGTAACTAAGCATGAATGTGAGAAGGGGACTTCCAGAAGTAATCAGACAGCTGCATCATACTCTGGAGTCATTGAACCCAAGTCTGTGTCTGAGTTCTTTGCCAACTCTAAATCATTTCTAGAGTAGCTCTGAGTTGTCTTGGGATCTCTTCTCTTCATATATACTCTCCTTTTGCTTAGTCTTTTGGGGCTATCTACTTCCAAAATGTCCACATGAATCAACATATAGATTTCAAGGTGGGTAGTTATCAATCCAATTTTATTTGAGTCTTTCAGACTAGACTGCTTTTGAATTATCAATAAATTTGCGTTGATGTTCTTCTCTACCTCTCTGCTATAATCATTTTAATTTTTAATGATATCAACATAGCTTCTAAATAACTCCCCAGGCTAAATATAAATTATAAAGAATTTCCCTATAAAACAACTGACATAATAGTGCACCCCCCCAAAAAAAACATACTTCAGAAATTCTCTAAATGGTGAATCATTCATAAGTTATATTTCTGTTCAACATACATAAATTGGGTTGATTAAGATATGAAAGATTTTTATTTAACAAGTTATTTCCAGGGATAGATGTTCTGGCACAGCAGATTAGGCTGCTCCTTGAGATGCATCACCCCATACTGAAATGGCAGTTACAGTCCTGGCCACTCAGTTACAACCTAACTTGTTGTTAATGTATCTTGGGAGGTAGTGTAAATTGGCTTATGTGATGGAGCCCCTGCCATCCACACGAAAGTCCTGACTGGAGTTTCAAGTTCTGGGCTGGTGGAATAGGACTGATTGCTGCCAACATTGGGGGTAGGAAACAGTGGATGAATCAAAGATTTTCTCTCTCTCTCTCTCTCTCTCTCTTTCCCTCTCTATGTGTGTGTGCATGTGTGTGTGTGTGTTTGGGAGATGGAGTGCGGGGTATGAGCGCGGCCATGGCGTGGCCAGGCCAGGCCCGGGGTCTCCACATGCGCAGCTGCCCCCGGGTGCCCCCACCCGAGCTGCACAGAACGGAGCCACACGGAGCCGAGTAAGATGGCGCCCAGAGGAAGTAAGATGGGCGGAATCTGTTTACCACTAAAACTAATTGGCTGCGCAACATCAGGGGAGGTAACAAAACTAGTAACAAGTGTATAGACATAGGGCTAGTCCTATAGAAATCCCCCCATAAGGTGATTTTTTAAGTGAATGGTTGGTCCTTAGCCCTGCCCCAATGACTCTGCATTTTTGTGCTATAAAAGGTACTGTTACACACAAAGTAAAGGAGTTCTTGCTACTAGACTTGGCTCCCCACTGTGTCTGACTGTCTCCGGGACCCGGAGGCTGGGGAACAGGCGAGCAGCGCACTCACCTTTCCTCGGACCCAGTCTATCCTATACGAGTGGACTAAGACCCTGCAGTGGAGAATACTTTAAAAAAAAAAAAAAAATTAAGGGGCCGGCGCCATGGCTCACTCATTAATCCTCTGCCTGTGGCACTGGCATCCCATATGGGCTCCAGGTTCTAGTCCCGGCTGCTCCTCTTCCAGTTCAGCTCTCTGCTGTGGCCCAGGAGGGCAGTGGAGGATGGCTCAAGTGCTTGGGCCCTGCACCCACATGGGAGACCAGGAGGAAGCACCTGGCTCCTGGCTTTGGATCAGAGTAGCTCCGGCCGTAGCGGTCATTTGGGGAGTGAACCAATGGAAGGAAGACCTTTCTCTCTGTCTCTCTCTCTCTCACTCACTGTCTAACTCTGTCAAATAAAATAAAATAATTTAAAATTCATAGGAAGAAAAAAATCCCCAAATATGTGAACAACTCATTTGAAGAGTTTTGCAAATCAAAACAAAGGAAAAATAAACAGGGTTCTAACAAATGGTACAGCATTGCATTTCCAGAGACCTATCTGGAAACATTTATTTTTTATTTTTTATTTTTTAACTTTTATTTAATGAATATAAATTTCCAGTGTACGGCTCATGGATTACAATGGCTTCCCCCTCCCACAACTTCCCTCCCACCCGCAACCCTCCCCTCTCCCGCTCCCTCTCCCCTTCCATTCACATCAAGATTCGTTTTCAATTCTCTTTATATACAGAAGATCAATTTAGTATAAAGATTTCAACAGTTTGCACCCACATAGAAACACAAAGTGAAACATTTTTTTTTTCATAGTTTCAGGGGAGATATAATAAAATTTTCACATTAACTTCTATAATTTTTGGTAGTTTGTTTAATTTTTTGGTTTTATCCCTTACTGTTGCTGATGTCTTCTCTAAGTGCACAAGATTTGTTTGCGATGCCTCCTCATATTTTTATCTTATGGCTTAGCAATTTCTTTATAGTTACTCAATTCAGCACACCAACTATTTTAGGCAAAGTTTTTACTTTTTTAAGTTTACCTATGTTTTTCCCCTCTACTTTCATTGTTGAGAGAAATAGGTCTTCACAATCCTTTCTGTGCCTAAGACCCGCTGTTGACGCCATTCCTCCTTACCACAACTTCAAAATTCTGCCCAATTCATCATTACATTGCCAACCCACATTCTTTTCTTCAGTATTATGTTTCACTAGAGGAGGGAGTGATGGCTAAGCCTGTAGGTAGTGTTCTCAAAGTATTCCACGTTCAAACATGATTCAGCAACATCTGTGTAAATCTACTAATGTTGCTTGCTATCTCAGCCTCTGTTGGAAAACTGGAGAAATGTATCCCTTTGTGATAACTCATCTTAGGTATCAATTTGACCAGGCTAAAGGATACCCTGATAGTTGGTAAAAACAGTAATTCTGTTTGTGACCATGAGGATATTTTTGGAAGTAGAATCAATAGACTGAGCTAAGAAGATCCACCTGAACCAAGGTATATCCATTATTCAATCTATTGAGGACTTTGAATAAAAAGGCAGAGGAAGGGATGATTTGCCCTCTCTTCTATGATCTGGGACATCCATCTTCTCCTGCCGTAAGATATCAGAACCTCAAACTGGGTTATACTGACAACTTTCCATCTTCTTCAGCTTGCAAATGGAGAGACTTGCAGATGGAGAGACTTCTCAGCCAATTCCCACAATAAATCTTTCACATAAATCTACATGTATTCTATTGGCTCTGTTTCTCTGAAAAGTTCTAATTAACACACTGTCTTATAGTTTTTTTTAATTAATGAAGATTGCATTAAATTATAAACAGACCACAATCAGCCCAGTACCTGACACATAGCATGTATTTTAACTGCATGCAATCCAAATTTTGTCCCCACATTCTACTCTGAATGGTCTCTTAAAAAATATCATACCGGGACTGGTGCTGTTACACAGTGAGTTAAGCTGCCTCCCGCAGCGCTGTCATACTGTATGGGCAACAGTTTGAGTAGGAGCTGCTGCACTTCCAAGTGAGCTGCCTGCTAATGCACGTGGGGATGCACTAGAAGATGGCCCAAGTCTCTTGGGCTCCTACCACCCTTGTGGCAGACCAAAAAAGAGCTCCTGGTTTATGCCTGGCCCAGCCCAGAAAGTTTTGGCTACTTGGGGAATGAATCAGCAAATGGAAGATCTTTTTCTTTGTGTCTCTATTTCTCTTTTTATAACTCTATTTTAAAATAAATTAATAAATGAATTTATGCTTAAAATATTGTCCCTCCCCAAATTCCAATGATGGCAGCTTTAGTATTCTAATCATAGTCTGTGAAACTTCTAGTGCACATATCTTTGTTCAGCCCTCCCTTCTTATATCTTTTTCACTTAAAAATATCTATAAGTGTCTACTTGGATAAGACCCAAGCTGGCCACTATGAAACAGACAAATGTGGGTCATGCCTGGATCATGCCCTGAAGGAACTTGGAGTACAGTAGAGAAGATTAAATGCATATGAAATACCATTACAATACAAATTAGATCAGAGGAGCACCCCAAGAGAGATACAGATAACCCGTAATGTCGTGCTATGAGAGTTCAGATGAAAGCAAATTACCTCCAGCTGAGAAAGATTAGAAAAAATTAATGGAGGTGCTGGCACTTAATCTGGGCTTTGTGGAATGGGAGACAGTTAAAGGTATTAATATAGAATAATTACATTTTAGGTGAAAGTCATCAAGTTTGAAAAATTTCTGGAGAATAAGAAAGAGTTAAATTTGTTGTCATAACAAGGAGAAAGAAGATTATAATTGCATATTTGTGTAAAATCATTTGTAAAGAGCCTAAATTTCCAGGTTAAGGAGGTTTTTTTGTTTTTGTTTTTTTCCTATGTATTATGGGGAGTCATTATTTACAGCAGCAAAGTGACCTGAGCAAAACTGTCTGTCAGTAAAATGTATCTAACAATTCTTTGATCAGAGTTCAGCAGACACGCATCAGGATAAGATCCTTGCTTTGCACAATCACATCATCCAGTAAGAGCAATGACAAAGCTGGAAACATATTCATGAGTACAAGGCAGGCTTGCTTACTCTTGTTGGGAAGTTTCCTGCAGATAAATGATTCATAAACTGATATTTGAGTTGATGAGAAATAAACCAGTTGAAGAAAGGAAATAGTAGAAATTTCTATAAGTAGATATAGATTAAATAGATTTAAAAAGGCATGAAAGTGCAGAGTTTATACAGGTTACAAGGAATTTTTTTTCACGGAGCATAAAATGGAAAGTTATTAACTGGCAGGTAGGTCATGGAGAGCTTAGTAGGTCACGGTAAAGCACTTGGATTTAAGGCACTTTATCAAACAGACAAGGTATTGCATGAATTCCAGCCTAGTGGTTATTGTAATAACCCAGTGAGATATGATGAGCATCTGAAGTTAGTAACGTCAGGGAAAACAGAAAGCATATAAAAGAAGCAGGAGACAATTTGTGCTGGTGGAATCAACAGGACATGATAACTGACCTGACAGACATTTATTTAATATCTGCTGTGTTGTAAACATTAAGGAAACGCATCAATGATCCACCAGTAAACTACTGGATAAAAACTCCTGCTGTCCTAAGACTTCTATTTGCTGAGGACTAAGTAAAGGGACAAAGAGGGTAGAATTCAAAAAACGACTTTTGTATACAACCAGTTCCTGATCAAGCCTGAGTTTGATTCCAAGCTGGCTCCTACCTCCATACTCTGCAGCTCTCTCTTGCTGTTGTTGATTTTTTTTTTAAAGTTTCACATTCTGTGTCTGCTCCTTTTCTCTGCAGCTCTCATGATTCCCAAATATGCAACTTTCATGTGAATTCTGTCCAAAGAATCAGGCCTTGGTTGTCAGTTGCTTACTTTCTATGATCCTGAAATACTCTACTTTTTTTTTTAACATATGTTCTTCCTCTTTTTGATCTTGACCAGTGGGTTCATCATCCTTTATAACACAATTTTAAAATTTATTTACATGCTTGAGTGAGTCACAAGTTCTCTTCTATTTTTAACATACATCTGGACAATTTGTAGATGCTAGTTTTAATCTGAAAGATCATCATCTTCCTTCTTTCCCCAGGTTTGATTCAGACTTTATTATCTTTCATTCTTTCATTTGTTTTTTTTTTATTTTTAGTTTGTGAATTATTTTCTTTGCATCTTCATTTATTTTCCTAAGTCAATGGCCAAGTTGCATCACTTTTCTACAAAAAACCAAAAACCCAAGCATGCCTTTCTGTCCACCCCATCCTAAACTGTCTCTAACATACACAAGCACCACTACCTATAAAATGGACAAAAATATCCCTGCACATATGACAAGATTAAACCATTGCAAGGCAGAGGGATGGCCTTACTGTGTCAAGAATAGGAGGTAGAGATACCATTCAAAGATACCAGGATTTGACTTCGCTCTGACCCTCATTCCACTCTACCTGTTGGCATTGTTGCCACTGAGCTTGTTTAGGACCACCAAGTCCTTAGATATGTTCTTCCTTGTAATGGGAAGACAAAAATTCTTGGTGCAGTTTTTCCAGAATGCATGAAACAGAACGGAGTCCTAAAGAGCAATGGTGTGGCCAGATTAGTCTGTGTTTCCATGTCTGACAGGACCCTTTCTGCGACACATACTTGGTATACTGCCCTGCAGGAAACCAAAAGCCAGGATAAAAAATCAAGCCAAGATCTATTCCCTTTTCTCTTGTGACTGTAGCCCTTTTGTTTCCATTAAGTTCTATATCTTTGACTCAATATCTTTGAAAATACAAGTAAGTGTGAGTTCACTACAATTAAACAGAATTCCTCCCAAACAGTGCATAGCTCAAATTACTTTCCAACCTTCCCTCTCACGCTGACCTCCCATCTCTCATGTTTGGCTGAACAGTTTTTCCTGAAGAGCAATTTGCTGCCCCAGCCTCTTGGCTCCTTTCCTAGTCATCAGTATCCCAGCTCTATTTTGACCCAATTAAATTATCATATCTTTCAGTGTCTATCTCAGATAATACCTCTTCAATATAGTCATTAGCTTCTCTTAGGCTGAAAATAATCACTTTTTTGTCATTTGAATGCATTTTCTTTGCATAAACTTTGATTAAATGTTGTGGAAATTATAAATTAATTTAGGGTATCAAGAATATGGTCATTATTGTTGTATAATCTCATAGTACATAGCACAATGTTGGTAACATAATACTATTCAATAAATATTTCTGAATTAAATTGAACAAGTACCATACCTCATTGTTATGAAGTACAGCCATTATATGAAATGAATTTTCAGAAAATCTTTTCAAAGCAACAAAGAATGATCAAAATGCAGGAGAAAGGAAAAATTTATACCAGTTAATGCATAGTTTTGAGAGCATTCTGTATATTACACTGGCTATCTCAGCATTACTCCACAACAAATTTGAAAAAAATTCAAATACAAATGGCTGGTAAAGCTCTTCATAATTAAATAGATTCAGGAAATATTGATAAGATAATGACAATCTTTTTGATTTGCATAAAGTCTAGAAACATATGTTGCTTTTTTGAGGCCCAGATAATATAAGTATCCATAAATCTGGTTTTTTTAACATGGGCTTACCCATTGTCTTTTTCTGCAAGTTAAATATGCATGGCCTGAAGCCAGGCAGTTCAACAATGCTCAAACTAAAATGTAAGGGGGCTGTAGATTTTCTGTTTGTCTGTAGTCTTGCAATTGAGAAAGAGATTTTCTTCCCAAGAATTTCCAAAGTGCTTGCTGAACAGATTCATCTGAAGACATTTTTTTTTTTTTTTTTGGACAGGCAGAGTTAGACAGTGAGAGAGAGAGACAAAGGTCTTCCTTTTCCAGTGGTTCATCCCCCAAAAGGCCGCTAACGGCCAGCCTGCTGCGTCGATCCGAAGCCAGGAGCCCGGTGCTTCCTCCTGGTTTCCCATGCAGGTGCAGGGCCCAAGGACTTGGGCCATCCTCCACTGCACTGCTGGGCCACAGCAGAGAGCCGGCCTGGAAGAGGAGCAACCGGGACAGAATCTGGCGCCCCAACCAGGACTAGAACTCGGGGTGCTGGCGCCGCAGGTGGAGGATTAGCCTAGTGAGCTTTTTTACAAACATAAATGTGCTAAAGAGCTTATGTCAGGGACTTTGAATCTATAGTCTTGCCTTGAAATGGGCACATTGGTGTGTTTCAAAGTTTTGAGGGTTTTTTTTTTTTTTTTTAAGATAATACTGGGTTTAAAAATCACTGGGGTGAATACCAAGAACACTACCCAAAGATGATTAACAAGAACTCAAATGGTGCTAGTGAAAATCACAGCATAGCTAGATATGGTATGTCCTCCTAAGGTAAGAAAGGGTATAGACATAGTGAAGGCTGTCTCATGAGGTCTAACACTGTTCCTGATACTCTATCCCTGGGAGGAAACCTAAGAAATTGATCAACAAAAGGTTAATATTGCCAGTGCCATGGCTCAATTGGCTAATCCTCTGCCTGCGGCGCCAGCACCCAGGGTTCTAGTCCCGGTTGGGGCGCCGGATTCTGTCCCAGTTGCTCCTCTTCCAGTTCAGCTCTCTGCTGTGGCCTGGGAGTGCAGTGGAGGATGGCCCAAGTGCTTCAGCCCTGCACCTGCATGAGAGACCAGGAGGAAGCACCGGGCTCCTGGCTTCGGATCAGTGCAGTGCTGGCCGTAGCGGCCACTTGGGGGGTGAACCAACGGGAAAGACCTTTCTCTCTGTCTCTCTCACTGTCTAACTCTGCCTGTCAAAAAATAAATAAATAAGTAAAAGGATAATGTTGATATGAAAATATTTATCAATGAAAATTCTGTAACATGCTTCTTCCACAAATTATGTTCTCAGTTTATATTGCTATGGTAAGTAGTCAGTCAAGTGAAATGTTGCAGTTCAACACAGTTGAGATATGGTTAGGGAAGGGCACACTTCCTGAGGCACTAGGCATTATCTTCCAAGGGAAACCTAAGAAAAGATCTCCCAAAAAAGAATTAAAATCTGTAGAAAACAATTCCAACACGAGCAGTGGTGAAATTTAAAGAGTAATATTTCCTAAGAAACATTTAGCAAGGCATTTCTCCTAAACATATGGTCTAGAAATGTACTAAAAGAGAGACAGAAATCACACACACTTGCATGCACACACACACATGCAGGCATCATAGACATGGGGACTATTATAATTTCATGTATCACCTTGGCAAAGCCATGGAACATAGATTTTTTGATGAAGCATCAATCTATGTGCAACTTGAAAATTTTTTCAGATGAGTTAAATGTTTAAATCATTAGATTTTGAGTAAAATGAATTGTACCCTATAGTGGGGATAGGTCTCATCCAGTGAGTTGAAGGCTTAAAGAGAAAACGTGGAGATTTCCCATGAAAAACAATATTCTAGCTTCAGACTTCTTCAGACTCAAGCTGCAGTATTCACATTTCCCGTTCCAGCTTATCCTGTAGATTTTGGAGTTGCCATTGCCTATAAGCACATGAGCCAATTCCTTAAAATAAAATAATCTCTCTCTCTCTCCACATATGCAACACACATCATGTATATGTAATGTATATATGTGTATGTGTGTATACATATATATATACATACACTATACATTCTGCACATTCTATATACACTCTATATATCAGACTTATCTCTAGTTAATAAATACAATGCTGGCCAATGAGACAATTTTCTTTTCACTGTGAACAAATGTAAAACTATCACTTGGACTTAACACTTGGTTTTCATAGTTCTAATGATTCTTCTAGAAAGGAAAAGTCTTGATGGCTGGAGCCTTCCCTGACACTGCTAGCAGGTTGTATACAAGCTGGCATCTCTCACTCTGATGCTTTTCATAAACAGTAAATAACACGTGTTGTGCACCCTCTCCCTTGCCCCACCATCCAACACCCTACCCTTACACACATACAAATAGGAATAGTTGTCACACAGTGTTCAAATAAGATGCCTTCCCTCCTCTGTTTTATGAATTGCTCATTACAGTGGTCATACCAATATTTCTGAGTGCAGCCTTTGTGCCTAGAGAATTATGGGCTCTATATAGGCAACTGCAGTTAGGATGAGAGGTCCTGTAGAGAACTAGACAATAAAAGCAGCTGCCTGGAACCAACTGCAGGAGAGAGGCAGCTGCTTTCCTCACGTCAAGGTGGAGCTGAGCTCACTCCTTGGCAGCAGTTGTTACTGCTGCAGTAACTACCCAGGCTAATCTCCCACCATCTCAACAACTATTTGGAGAATAAAAAGAAAACATCTGAGTTTCTCATTGCAACTGAAGGCTACACATAATAAATACCCTTCTCTCCGTGGTTCATTTCTCAGTATAGGAATCGTATTCATCTCAAAAAGAAACATAGACTTTACTAATAGTGGGGAGGGGGTGCACTTGGAAAAGACGAGATGGACAATTAACACTTATTTTTTAACAGGAATACTTGTGGTGGTTACTTCTGGATTGGAATCACCTGGAATAGCCTTTCTTAAAGTTTTTTACTACTATGCTTTGAAGCTTGAGTGCTTAGCTCCTTTATATTATAATTAGGACCTTAGCAAGGGAGAGAGATTGTCATCCTTTCATATTTTTTCACTTAAAATATTTTAAGGCAATATGCTTACTTTGAGAGAAAAATGCCAATGAAAATTTTGCGTGTCCTATAGCATGTGTATCATCATTCTATGTTAGATTTAAACACCTCCTATCTGGAAGAAATAACATAGAGAGAATTATTAAATCATAATCAAAGACAAACTCTCAGATGGTTTCCACACTGCTGGTTTTGTGAAACTCAAGTTATTATCACCTCTCCAGGCTAAGGGAATAGCAAGAATGGGCACAGAGAAGAGTGACACATGTCTGTGGAGGGGAACGCTCAGAAAATGCTCCTTTTAACTCCAGGAATCCTTAAAGCAGAGATTTCATTAAGGAAAAGCAACCTTTAAGTATTCCCTAGACTAAACTATGAAACATTTTTGAAAAGCATAAAATCCTTATTTATGGTAGGAATGTTTGAAATTCAAAAGATAAATGCCATTTGGAATGCAAGCATGTTCTAGGTATCTAATATGTAATGGGACACAGCTGTAATAACAGCCACTGAACCAGGGGCCTCTCTATATCATGTCATTATTTGACTTGTTATAAGCTGATCTTCCAGCCCTTTTTATAAGGGCCATTAGGGTAAAAAATAAATATATCATATACTGAACATCTGTGGTTCTGTCACAAAGCACCACTCCTATCAACTTTCAAGCTGTATCTTAGGCTACATATGACACCCTTTAAAAATGGATCTTAACAAAAAGTGTAGATTAGAAACTCATAGGTCTTTATTTCCAAAGGGCAAGGGCCTTTGGAAGGGCCTGGCTATTCTTTGGGTAGCCCTGATGACATCTCTTTCTAATGGCTTCGGTGGTTTTTTACTCAATGTTTTAGCATATTTTAGCTCAGTGCCTATGTGCACTCCAGGCAAGATTCTTAAAGAGAACATTTCACATGCAAGATGTTAACTGGGGAAAGACTGAGTGCTCAAGCAAGTGAGTCAGCATCTAAGAATACATATTTGTTAGCAGTGATTCTTGTTTGAACTAAAAAGTAAATCTATTTGGCTGTATGAGATGTTTTTTCTTTTACTTTTTCATTAGTTAAATAAAAAATAAAGCCATTCTCCTTTGAAAGGATACATAGAAAAATGAATTAAATATTTGAAATACCTAGGAAATTCTACCAGTTATATTTCAGAAAAAAATCTACAAACACCATTAATCTATGAAATGAAATAATGAATGAGAATAAATCTGAATATAATTACTAGAGGCTTGTTTTTATAGAGAAGGCATTGGTGAAAGGAAGAAACTCATTTGGGAGCCATTTCCAATACTCTAGTTGAGATAAAATACAGTTGGATGGTAGCAGTGAATCGGGTGATTCTCATTCTGAAAGCATATTTTACAGAAGATGCTAATGGGTCAGATGTAAATTTAGAGTGAGCAAGAGGAATTGGAAACTTCCAACAGTTTGGGACTGAATAGGCAGAAGGATGAAGTTACCATTACCTGAAGTGGGATGGCTCTGGATTACCAATGCCATATGACCACCTGCTAGCCAGGTAGTCATTACTGTGTCCAAGTTTCCCCTCAGAAGTTGAGAGAGGATCTAAGGTGTTACACGCACAAACATTTCTAATCTAATCATAAATTTTTGACAAGTGATCTTGGAGTCCATGTAGCATCTGGATGAAGCAAAATTTCTCTTTAGCACAACAAATTGTTTAATAAAAATTGGAAATCACTGGAGTATCGGAAAGACCAGGTTCAAATTCTCCTCAGCCACTTAAGTTAGGTAAATGGGATTAGTTAACTAACCTCTTGAATACTGTTTCTTCCTCTATAATAATAAGTCAGAATGCCTCATCATAGGTCTGATATAAAGTTCAAATGATACCTACAAAATGCCCAATATAATGTTCTCATATACCTAATATTCCACACTCGGTGGCTACTTTAAAAATAATAAATATTTGATTTTGTGCCCATTATGTAGTTCCTTAATATTACTACAACAATTGAACTATATGCAGAAATCTACACACAATATCTAATGCCCATCAGTTCATCTAAAATCAGAAATAGCTACTGAGAGTAGAGAAATGTTTATTATCTGCATATATGGAATAACTGAAAACTCTTCATATGGTAAACTTAAAATTGTAGTAATAGGTATTTTAACTATTAGTTTTTCATGTGAAATATACACACATTTTTAGAATTCCTTAAGTACTTCCAAAAAATAGAGTTAGGTTCTCACTTATCAAGAAAGTATACATTCAATTAGTCTAAATAAATGATGGTGGATTGTCCCCTTACATCTGATTTCTCTAATAGATTAGTCTTGTTGAAACTCATTTTGATAGATTTTTACTATATCACAATGAGAAATGCCTTTCATCTTTTACAAGTATTCAATATTTGAAAACATGGATGTCCTAACAAATATTATCAGATGGAGTAGAGAGATCTGATTTATTGTTACTTAATTGGTGCTGCATTAGTGTAATCTTCAGAATAATTATAATTTGTAATTATATTGATTATTCTGAACATTTCTAAAATTTTGACATTTTCTTTAGCTGAAATGAAGAGTTACTTTCATGATAATTATTTAATTATATTTTATTGCACTCTAGCATTATATGCATCATGTGGTGGCTGCTTATAAATTTGCATTTTTTATAGATTTCTTTATTTATTTGAAAGTCAGAGTTACAGTGTAGGGAGGGGAAGTGAGCCAGAGAGAAAGAGCTCTTTCATCTGCTGGTCCACTCCCCAGATGTCAGCAATGCCCAGGACTGAGCTATGTTGAAACCAGGAATCAGGAATTTCATCCAGGTCTTCCACATGTGTAGCAGGGGCCCAAGTATTTGAGTCATCCTCCTCTGCTTTTTCCAGGCCATTAGCTGGGAACTGGATTGGAAGAGGAGCAGTCAGGAATTAAACCCGCACCTATATTGGATGCTGGTATCTATAAATTTAGATTTTAACTAAATAGACCAATACCTTCCATAGTAATAACAAAAAGCTTGACCTATCAATAGATCAATGGATAGACAAACATATAAGTAATCAAAATAGATACATAGGGTTTTACTGGACAGCTCTAACCATCTGTTTCATCTCATTATTATAAATTCACATATTTTGACTAAGTGCTTTTAACATGCCAGATATTCAATTAACAGACCATTAAACAACACAGACAACTATCATCTAATTTGTAAATAAATTAAAGCATTTAGTTTCCTTTCCTTCTCCATGCTGGTAAAGATATTTTGGATAGTATGCTGAGTTTTAATACACATGTAACAAATAGTATTTTCCCCCTTCCAGCTGTAATTAGAAAAAGAGATGAAGCAATTACACATAATTTGGTATTATCTATGAATTGAAGATAAATCTGTTTCATTGGGTGGCTTTATTTAGCTGCTGGTTTTTGTTGAAATCTTTTGGCAGCTGGCCTTGCCTGCCTTTTCTTGGCCAAACCAATCAATTTCATGCAAGGCTCTTAAAACCCTTAAGATCTCCTAGGCTGAGAGTTCATTGAAGATAGTTACTACATCTTAATCAACATTTATTCACAGTGTCTCCAGTATTGTAGCTGATTCGCGCTATATGAGCTTAGTTGATTCTTAAGGAACAGAAAAAAGCTCTTCATAGGGTGTGCTCTTTATTGCTAAAGAAAACCAGGAGTTATCTAAAAGTTATTTTGATTTTTGGACAGTGTATTTGTTGCTAACTAATATAAATATCCATTAAAATATTAACTGCCAACTACTGATCACTTAATAAATAGCCAACACCATAAGAAGTACTTAAATGTCTGCTTACTCTCGTCCCAGCATCCCAATGTGGATATGATACTTATTAAACACATGAAATAGTTAAGAACAAAAGTATCCATTTTTAAACAATTTAGTCACAAAGAGAGGCTTTGGTTTGCTAGTTCTGTGAGACTTAATACAGTTTCAAGGACTTTACTCTTTCAAGAATGCCATAACCTTAATTGATATATATATATACACATGCAAATACAAGCAAATACACACATAAGTAAATAAGCATATAGAAATATACACACAAATAATAGGCTGCCCTAAAACTTTGTTTTGCATCCAGATGTTTTGTATTAGGATTTTAATAAAGACATCTGTCTCATATGGAATAATAAGAATTGGTGAAAGATAGCTTAAATAGGAACATATTTCAAGTAAGATCTATGGGATTCATTTTGAAAAATTTTCAGAAATAAAAATTCCAAATTAAACTAAATTCTTCTACATATCAATTTAAATAAAGGAAGTAGTAAATTTTGTTCTAAAATGTTGTTCTTCACTGGGAATTTATGGTGTAGTAGCCCATGTATCTTAGATGTCAACTTTCTAAAAATCATTTTGGAAACCATTTTAATCGAAGGGAAATAAAACAGGCTTTACTCAATGAAACATAAATAGGGATTGTTGTTCCTCGTTATGTTTAAGTATGCATAAATATCTATAATATGACCAGCCCTCTAGGGCAATACATTCTCCAGAGGATGGGTAAGCTCTGCCCTAAAGACGTGTTCAATTACATGATGAATCAAACAAAAGAATATGAGCTGCACCATTTTTCTTTGCATTGTCTGTGGCAGTATAGTTACTTTTGGGAGTCATTTAAAATTTTCTGTTACTGGAAATACAGTAAGTTTACTAAAAATCACCTAATAACAACTAATAGTCTATTGACTAAAAGTAAAAAGTGAGCATCTCTCAAGTAATTGCAAAGTTATTGTCTCCTGTCAAAATCTGGTCCTTGGTAAGAGTTTATTGTTTTAACTAGTTTGCAGCATGGTTGCTGGAATGTTCTTTATATGTTTGGTTTCTTCCTATGTCTCTGTCCATTTTTTTATCCATTGGTTCTCTCCGCAACTGGCTGCAATGGCTAGGGCTGGGCCAGGACAAAGCCAGGAGCAAAACAATCCATCTGGGTCTGCCACATGGGTGGCAGGGTTCCAAGCACTTGGGCCATCTTTGCCTGCTTTCCCCGATGCTTTGGCAGGGAGCTGAGTGGATGTGGAGCAGCCGGGACTCATCAGGGACCACATGGGATGCTGGCACTGCAGGCATCAGCTTAACTCAATCTGCCACAATGCAGCCCCAGGCGTATTAGGTTGATGGTTGTCTCTTATGAGCCATACAAATTAAGATTTTGAAAAGATTTGGGGTCTATAGCAATCATGACAGAGTAATGTGTTTCAAAGTTTCACCTAATCCATTTTAATATTCTTAACCTCAGGCTGGCACCATGGCTCAATAGGCTAATCCTCCGCCTTGCGGTGCCAGCACACCGGGTTCTAGTCCCGGTCAGGGCACTGGATTCTGTCCCGGTTGCCCCTCTTCCAGACCAGCTCTCTGCTGTGGCCCGGGAGTGCAGTGGAGGATGGCCCAAGTGCTTGGGCCCTGCACCCCATGGGAGACCAGGAGAAGCTCCTGGCTCCTGCCTTTGGATCAGCGCGGTGTGCCGGCTGCAGCACGCCAGCCGCAGCGGCCATTGGAGGGTGAACCAATGGCAAAGGAAGACCTCTCTCACTCTCTCTCTGTCTCTCTCTCTCTCACTGTCCACTCTGCCTGTCAAAAAAAAAAAAATTCTTAACCTCATTCATTTTTATTATTTTTAAACTCAATTTTATAAAGGAGTGTGTATATCCCCCATATAGAAAAAATGAGCATAACTTATGGTGGAAACAGGACCCAGTAACATTTTTTTAAGTGTTTTTTGTTGTTGTTGTTGTTTTTTTGTTTGTTTGTTTGTTTTGACAGGCAGAGTGGACAGTGAGAGAGAGAGACAGAGAGAAAGGTCTTCCTTTTGCCGTTGGTTCACCCTCCAATGGCCGCCGCGGCCGGCGCACCACGCTGATCCGAAGGCAGGAGCCAGGAGCTTCTCCTGGTCTCCCATCGGGTGCATGGCCCAAGCACTAGGGCCATCCTCCACTGCACTCCCGGGCCACAACAGAGAGCTGGCCTGGAAGAGGGGCAACCGGGACAGGATCGGTGCCCCGACCGGGACTAGAACCCGGTGTGCTGGCGCCGCAAGGCGGAGGATTAGCCTAGTGAGCCACGGCGCCGGCCCCAGTAACATTTTAAGCACTCTCTCATTTTATTTAGTAATCACAATTCATGTGTGGTAATTATTATTGTACATGCTTCAAAAAGGATACAAAGATTCCAGGAAGTTTAGTCTAATAACTGCCTTAAATTAGTTTTTAAACAAAATTTGGCATGAATGCACCAACAAATCAAATTTAAAAATACAGGAAAAAAAGTCACCTCACCATTAAACAGCAGCACCTGCATTTACAGCTGGAATTTTGATGCGACCATATTCTATTTTGCCTTTCAGATGCTGGTTTTTTCATTCATATTTGTTTCAACTATAAGTAAATAGTGGATTATTTTTCCATGAGTACATGAAATAGTTTGTAGTAACTTAGTTCCCTAGAATATATAACTGGAAGGAAACTGAAGACATTATCTAGTCCAGCTGTTTGTTTTATGAAAAGATAAAGCAATAGCTAAAAGCAGTAGTGTATTTCTAGGTCCAAATCAACAGAAGGGACCTGGAGACTATTATTCTCTTTTGACCTACTCAGCCCCACAGTTTCCCTTTTAAAGTTATATCTTGGATAAAACTGTGAACGGAGAAAGAAATATTTTTGTCCCCCTGTTGGTCTGTTATACTGAACTTACTCTCTGTTGGAGTAAAAATGAAAAGCAGTAAGGAAGGGACTGTTTCTGGATAATAAATTGTCAAGATAAGTGCTTTTAAACTAACACTGATTAGCAGTCAGTAACATCTTCCAAAGCTATTTTTGAAGTTTGAGGTTTTATAGTGTGGCTTTGGCAAGAAAAGCTTAGATAAATAACTTCCCAATAACCTAAAGCAGATTTTAATTTCTCATTAGCATTGCTCAAATCATGTGAATGTATATTTCAATTAAAAAATTGTCACCCTGTGAGCCAGGCATTCAAGATTTTCCAATAATGTGACACCAATCTTGATCTATTCCTTTTTTCTGTACCTCTTTATGTTGAGCAAAGTATCTCCTGCACGGGCCATTGGAAAAAGAATATCACAGCAGACAAGAGTGGGAGCTTTAGAGTTCTGTCATGGACATGACATTTATGCACTTACAGCTGTTAAAATTACTGTAAAGATTAAATAAGATAATTATGTTCAGGACTCCAGTGCAGTGCTAATCATAGAAGAGCCGTTAGGCCTGCAATTATCCTAAGGCAAAGGAACAGACAATGGGAGATTTTTTTCTCATCTTGCTTTGGAATTCTTTCACTTGGTGTGAATGCTACAGAATTTTAGGGCTCCTATCTAAGAGGGTGATCTACCTCATAGACCTTATAATTTCAAGACTTATTGCCATGATTTTCTGGCACATACTGCAAATTCATTTGAGCAAGGGGTGTCTTTTTTTCAACTTTGGTGTGATGTTGATAGGATCATTAAACCTGAATGTTGGACTACATGAGCGTTGGTTGCATTTATTTACTTGTATGAAAGGCAAAAAAGGAGAAAGAGGAGAGACAGAGAGATAGATCTTTCATTCTCTGGTTCATTCCCTCAGTGTCCACAATCACTGGGCTGGGCCGGGTTGAAACCAGGAGCCTAGGACTCCAAGGAGGTCTCTCACCTGGGATGGCAAGGGCCCAGATGCTTGGATATCTTGTGCTGCCTGTCCAGGTGCATTAGCAAGAGCTGCATTAGACACAGAGAAGCCAGGACTCAAACATATGGGATGTATTGTCGCATGATGATTATTAACACTGTGATGATACTTTTAGAAAAACTGAAATATAATGAATCATTTATTTTGAAAATATCTGGCCAGTGATAAGATTTTTGCTTTTGGGAACAGCATATCTTTTCCTTCTAAATGTTTGCATTTACTCAATTTCTTAACTATTTATACATGATAGAATTATTATATGAGGGTTATATTTAAGTTACCCTAAAAGAATAGAGCATATTTGAAATATAAATTATTATCTTAATATATATTGAGACTGAGACAAATAAAAACAAGAAAGATTCCTGTTGAATAAACGTATTTTACTCTTAAAAGTGCAATTAAATAAAAATGGTGGTTAGCATTACACGGCCACGTGTTTCTCAATTTCTATATGCGATAGTTCACATAATATTTCCTCCTCTAGTTTGTTATTAATCTTTAATATCTTGTGAGCACACTGTAGGAGAAGCTAGAATGAAAAGAGTAACTATGCCTCTCCAGGCACTTGTCTGCTTCATTAAATACAGTTGTTTTGACGATCAGAAAGGAAAACAGGTCAAGAGCTCAGTTTTGATCCTTGAAGTTCTTGACTCTCTCCATTTGCTCATGATCTGTATTGTTATGGCTTTAAGTTCATTTGAAGGCTTTGAATAACTGTCAGGAAAATGCATGGTTTTGCTTTTGTTCAGCTTACTGTTCATTCTGCCGATATGTAATACACTCCCACACCAGGGCATGATGGCTGAAAGGCATCATTAATGTGTTCAATGATGTGGAATGCTCTGGGGACACTATGACACATAACTGCGGAGTGATATTCCCAGATGTACAGGTATCTGCCTCCAAATCAAAACAGAAAGGCAGAAGCTAAATTACCACACACGTAAAATGCACTATGAAAATTATAAAGTATATTTTCACTTGTAATAGCTAGGCTGTATTCAGAGCCCTCTAGTTTCTTGGGAGAAAGGAAAGGATAAGACATGGATTCTTAGGGTTTTTAATCATACGATGAATAAGAAAGGGGAATACATCGACCCCCACTATTTTCTTAGGTGACTTGCATTGTGTTTTAATTTTCTGATGCACTATACTGATGCTATGAAACTACAGCCTTCATGTCCTGAAATAATTTATGTAGATTATTCAGGGGTCTAACTTTCTTCTGGGGATCATAATTACAACACAGATATCTATAGAGACTACTCCAACATGTGGCCATAATTTGATAGCAAATGTGGCTGAGTATCTTTCCCACTTTTATTTTGAAATGTTTGCTTCCTCAGAAAAGCTACAGCCTGTCTAGCTGTCTTTGACATGGGGTGTTCCTCTGTCATATCTATATATGCTATTTCTAAATCCCAAGAGAACTCCAAAATGGATAGAGGAAATATATTTCAGAATAAGGAATACAGAAACTTTAGAAATATCTGCTTTATCAATGAAAATATTTAGAGTGTATTCTCAACTGAGCCAAAGGACTCTGATATTCTAGGGACCATTTAAGAAGTGTGGATTGTTTATTCAAGATTTATTACAGATATCTACTCTCTTTTTGTTAATATATTGTGTTACTTTGTTCTGAAAAATAAGCCATAATACCACGTGTGAGAAAGCTTTTAAAAATCCTCCATAGGAAGTGAGTTCATAGGTGTACTTAAAAGTCAAAAACAGTATTGATTGGTTAGTTATATTAGCAAAAATGTTTTTGAGTTGTAGTCCTAGAATGATAAAAAAGTAAATATAAATGGAAAATTATGACTGGATTTCCTGTAATGGTAGCACTTTGAAAAGAAGAAAGAAATGAGTTTGGCCAAGATAAAAATAAAAGGGGGGGGGGGGGGAGGAGGCTTAAGATGAAATAAGCAAATAAATAAGAAACAAGAGACCTTTCTTTTGATCATAAAATTAAGTAGATGATAAAGACCTTTCTGTCTAAAGCTAAGGATAGGAATGCTATCCTAGTGCTCTGCTATGGTTTTACCTTCCTTTGCCTAAGTGAACGATCCTGCAATGGGAAATTTAATAAAATTAAGTCATGTTTCTTTGCTTTGACTGATTCATTATTTGTTGATCGCTTTTAATAGAAGGACAACTGTGAAATTCTTAGAGTAATATCAAGCTCCCAGAAATCAATCAATGTCAGAAGCAGGCAAGCAGGCATTTTTTTTTTAAGATTTTATTTATTTATTTTTTGACAGGCAGAGTTACAGACAGTAAGAGAAAGGGAGACAGAGAGAAAGGTCTTCCTTCCGTTGGTTCACTCCCCAAGTGGCCACAATGGCCGGAGCTGCACCGATCCGAAGCCAGGAGCCAGGTGCTTCTTCCTGGTCTCCCATGCAGGTGCAGGGGCCCAAGCACCTGGGCCATCCTCCACTGCCCCCCGGGCCACAGCAGAGAGCTGGACTGGAAGAGGAGCAACCGGGACCAGAACCCGGAGCCCATATGGGATGGCGGCATCACAGGCGGAGGATTCAACAAGTGAGCTGCGGCGCTGGCCCCAGGCATTTGTTGAATGTGGCAACCCATATTGGGATAGTTGGGTTCAAGCTATAGCTTCAATTGTGATTCTGACTTATTACTGATAAGCACCATTACAGGCATAAAGTGAAGGTTCAATTACTTGCATCCCTGCCACCCACATGGTGGACCTGGACTGAGTTACGAATTCCTGATTTTGGTCTGGTACAGTTCTGGTTGTTGCTGGCATTTGGAGGAATGAACTAGTCAATGGAAGCGCTCTGCTTGGCTCTGTCTGTCTGTGTCTCTTTGCTTTTCAAATAAAGAAAAATAAATAAAAAGACAAAATAAATGTTGGTCCAATTTCTGTTCATAGTTTTGTTTCTGGCTTTAATTTCCAGAAAATTATTTATATGTTACTATGTATAGAATCCATGTTATAGATAGGAACTAAAGACCAGTGGCATCCATTTATTTTTGCTGCAGGGATTTTAGTGGAACAATTGACAAAAGTCAGCAAGTACAGCAGATGAGATAATAGTACAGAACAGTGATAATGTCCTGATTTTGATAAATGTACTGAGGTTATGTAAGCACACCATTGTTGTTAGGAAATTCAACTGAAGTGTTTAGGAACAAACGGGTGCAATATCTGCAATGGATGCTCCAATGATTCAGAAATAGATAATATCTACTAATGGAGATTTGGGGAGAGAATGATGAAACAGATATGATAAAATGTTAATTTGGGAGAAATCTAGGTGAAGATATAACTTCATGATGTTTACTACTATATTATTTGGTAAAACACTTAAACGTGAAAAAATAAGGAATTATATACATACATGAAATAAGAATTTATAAAAGGAATTTTAAATATATATGCAGAATTCTAATAGCATAAATTGAACATGGGATGGAAGGTTCTGGGAAAGTACTAGAGTTGGAATAGTTTCCAAAGAGATGAGGAAAAAGCTAGAATATGACTTATAAAAATATAACAAATGTCCATGCGTGGTGAAAAATATCAACAAAGAGGAGTGAGTTTCTAAAAATAATCTACCAGGATGGAGAAAATGATTAAACTCTTCTTTCAACTAACATAAATTGAGTGATAGAAACAGCATGGCATTTACCTAAGTCTTAAGATAAACTTGTTTGTTTATTTAAAAGCAAGACTTCAAGGACTTAAAGACAAAGCAGTTGTAGGACTGATGGAATATTGGTACCAACACTCTGGATAGTCAAGAAGCCAAGGGCTGGTGCTGCGGCTCACTTGGCTAATCCTCCACCTGAGGCACCGGCATTCCAGGTTCTAGTCCTGGTTGGGCCGCTGGATTCTGTACCAGTCGCTCCTCTTCCAATCCAGCTCTCTGCTGTGGCCCTGGAAGGCAGTGGAGGATGGCCCAAGTCCTTGGGCTCTGCACCTGCACGGGAGACCAGGAGGAAGCACCTGGCTCCTGGCTTTAGATCGGCGCAGCGCGCCAGCCATGCAGCCATTTGGGGGGTGAACCAATGGAAAAGGAAGACCATTCTCTCTGTCTCTCTCTCTCTCACTGTCTAACTCTACCTGCCAAAAAAAAAAAAAAAAAAAAAAAGAATCCAAGTGGAAAAAGGATAAAAATCCCTTAAACTTATTTTAGCATTGAATCTATGGGTTGAAATTTTTGATAGATTTATTTAGTTATTTATCTATTTGAAAGGGTGAGCTACAGAGAAAGATGAAGGACAGACAGGGAGAGAGAGAGTTTCCATTTGCTGGTCCACTCCCCACTTGGCCTCAATGGCTCAAGGGAGGGCCAGGCTCAAGCCAGGAACCTGGAAGGCCATCATGGTGTCCCACATGGGTGGAAGAGACTCAAGCACTCATACCTTCTTTGGATAGTTTCCCAGATTCATTAGCAAGGAGCTGGATCAGAAGTGGAGCAGGCAGGGCTCAAACCAGCTCTCACAGTGCAGCAGCTTAACCTTTTACACCACAATCCTGTAAATGGCTATTTAGATTTCAATATAATAATTCAATATTGCATTTATTATATATAACATTAATACTCATTAAAATCTAATGATGTCATTTATCTGTTTCATTCTTTCATGGTAATTTAGCCATTCAATTGCTAAGAAAAATACTTATTTGTCCACTCCTTACTCTTTTCTAGATTAAATATGTAAAACAGATTGAATGAGGTTATCCTTCCAAATTGTTTATCTTTACCCAGCATTCTATCATCTGATTTTCAAGATATTTCACAATGCAATTTCCTGTTACTTCTAAACAGGAGCCATTCTCTCTTCGCAGTCTAGTCGTCCTGTTATTCAGGGAACTAAATTCCAAGATTCTGGTAAAATACTTCCATTTCTTCATATTTGGTTTATTTCTAGTTTTCAAATTATATCTAAGGTCATCCCTTTAAAGGGTTCAATTAAAATCCTTGAACCAGGTTCAGCATTATGGCGTAGCAGGTAGCACTGTCACCTGCAGTGCCAGCATCCCATATTGTCATGCTCCATTTGTGATCTAGCTCCCCACAAATGGCCTGAGAAAAGCAGCAGAAGATGGCCCAAGTTTTTGCACCCTGCCACCCACGTGGGAGACTCGGATAAAGCTCCTGGCTCCCAGTTTTGGCCTGACTCAGTTCTGGCCATTGGGGCCATTTGGGATTAAACCAGCATATGGAAGACCTCCCTCTATCCCCATTTCTCTGTAATTCTTTCAAGTAAATAAATAAATCTTTTTTTGAAAATAAAACTCTAGAACTACCACTTCCTAATTCATTTATTTACATAGTATATTGTGAAAGTTTTTTTTTTTTTTTAAGATTTACTTATTTATTTGAAGACTGAAATGGAGAGAGGCAGAGGCAGAGAGAGAGAGGTCTTCCATCCAATGGTTCACTCCCCAGATGGCCGCAATGGCCTGAAATGCTCCTATCCGAAGCCAGAAGCCAGAAGCTTCTTCTGGGTCTACCATGTGGGTGCAGGGGCCCAAGGACTTGGGCCATCTTCTACTGCTATTCTAGGCCATAGCAGAGGGTTGGATCACAAGTGGAGCAGCTGGGACTAGAACTGGCACCCATATGGGATGCTGGCACTGCAGGTGGAGGTTTTACCAAATATGCCACAGAGCCAGCCCTGAAAGTTTATTTGATTTATATATTTTTTGAAGAATCTATACTTAGATTGTAAATTTTTGCATAGCTGGGAGCAAATATTATAAGAACACGAAAGAGGCATTGAAATATATTTATTGATTCATTCAACCTTTCTACAAACATCTTGGAAGAAGCTGCTGAGCAGTATGCTATTTTGACTTAATATTTTAGTTCCAATTCTTTTATTTTAGAATCTCAAAATTATTTAAAGAAGATTATTATAATTCATTACATTTTTATTTATAGTTTCTAAAAGGAATTGAAAATTGCACTCTAATGTGAAGAAAAAGGCATGAGGATTTAAAACAATGCAAGGAAAACATCAGAACCATGTGTGAACTAAAATGAGTCAAAGATGATTCTAAATGTTAGAATTCAGTAAGCTGAGAGAAATCCTAGATTTACTGTTAGGTAGGAAAAAAATAAGGAGAAAACACAGATTAAGGGACAACATGCTGTAGTTTTCAGATGATGGAAGTTCTCATTAGTCATTAATTCATGTAATAAATATTTAAATTATACAATGTGCTAGAAAGTATTATACTAATTCCTCAAATGCAAATGTGAACATTCAAATTCCATTCCCTAATGGAGTCTGCATTCTCCCTAACAATTGCATTTAATTGGATATAAAGATGCACTTAGGAAATTATTACTTATCCTCTGGTGGTAATCGTAATAGAGGGAGAGAACGAAACAGACTTCAGTGCAGAGTGAAAGGGAACACATACAAATGAGAGAATAAAGATAGAAGTAAGGATTACCTTATGAAAAAATCTAATTGTAGATTGGAAATTTAGAGAAAAACTGAAATGGTGAAGTAGTCAATTTATAACATGTGCACACCTGCACATTTGGCTAATGTTGTTGGTGCTGCCGGTGTTATTTAATTACTTAGGCGCTCATCTAAGATGAAAACGACTTGTGCAACCTAAAAGGCAAAAGAGGGGCTGGCATTTTGTCATAGCTGGTTGAGTCGCCACTTCCTGCAGCGCCAGCATCCCATATGGGCTCTGCTTCTGATCCAGCTGCCTGCTGGAACTCCTGTGAAAGCAGTGAAAGCAGCCCAAGTGCTTGGGCCTCTGCACCCATGTTAGGAACCTGGATGAAGATCCTGGCTCCTGGTTTTGACCTGGCTCAGCCATGGTCATTGTGATCATTTGGAACGTGAATCAGCAGATAGAAGACTTTCTCTCTCTCTCTCTCTCTCTCTCTCTCTCTCTCTCTCTCTCTCTTTCTCTCTCTCTCTCTCTCTCTCTCTCTCTCTCTCTCGCTCTCTCTTTCAAATAAATAAACAAGTCTAAAGGGAAAAAAAAAAAAAAAAAAGGCAAGGCTGGCGCCGCAGCTCACTGGGCTAATCCTCTGGCTGCAGTGCCAGCACCCCGGGTTCTAGTCCCAGTTGGGGTGCCGGATTCTGTCCTGGTCTCTCCTCTTCCAGTCCAGCTCTCTGCTGTGGCCCAGGAAGGCAGTGGAGGATGGCCCAGGTGCTTGGGCCCTGCACCTGCATGGGATACCAGGAGGAAGCACCTGGCTCTTGGCTTTGGATCAGCACAGCACGCCGGCCGTAGTGGCCATTTGAGGGGGTGAGCCAATGGAGGGAGACCTTTCTCTCTGTCTCTCTCTTTCACTAACTCTGCCTGTCAAAAAAAAATGCAAAAGAAATAGTGGGCAAAAGAGGGCTAGCTAAAGATACTAGAGGAGTAACGGATTCTTTTGAGAGCATGTTGTTTAGGGTCTGGGATCCATGGGAGTTAGCGAGTACAGATGAGGAGAAAGAGATTTAGAGAACAGGGAGACAACTTCTTCTTTTCCTTCTGAAACATTATGGCTTTAATAAGTTAGCCAGGAAAATTACCTGTGAAGAATGAGGGAGTAGAGAATGGGGTTAGGTTTTTGGAAGGATGGAGTTGCTAAGGAAGATCTCCTGCAGGATACCCCTAAGAAACCCCATGAATGCGTGACTGAGCAACCAGGAGCAGGTTCACTGCTGGTGGCACAGGTTAGCACAGATTTTCCCAACAAGGGCCCTCTCTGTATACTAGGCAACACCACTCTTTGTAGCTTCTTGGAGTGAATCATAGGTGAGCAGTGAGTGTGGAAGAATAGGACTTGGAAGTGGACTAGGATTTAGGAGATAATACACAGAAGTTTGATTTTTTTTTTTTTTTGGTGAAATACTTGGATCTCAGTTTCTTCCGCAGTATGATAGGAGCAACGGTGGACCTCAAAAGTCAAACCCAGAAATTGCCTGTCAGTGGCTCTTATTCTAAGCTGTGGTCATTATATGCTGGAGTTTTGTGAAACAGGGCACATTCACTAATAGAGTTGAGAATGAACAGAAATAAATATGCCACTAGTGGAATGATTGTTTGCAGAGTGAAAAGATAAATATTCTCATTTTAAGTAAGAGAACCAAAAACAGTACCAATTTACACCATTATTACTTTGAAGATTTTTTTTTTGCCATCTGCAATTCTGCCTATTCACAAGTTTGACTAATGGATTCATGGAAAAAATCTTTGTAAGGAGACTGCTTTCCACCTCACCGGCATGCTTAGTGCAAGTATTGAAGGTGGAGGAAAAAATGTCTAAACTTACAACACAATCCTGTACAATTTAGAAGGTGCCTTATCATGTGGCCATCACAGGGCTTTCACAATGTAATCAAAGAAGAATCAACAAACTCAATCTCACAAACTAAATGGAAAGAGACACATTCATGTTTCCCCTTTATATTGGTGTCAAAGATAGAGAGACCAGAAGGAATTTAAATACCGTAGCATCATATCTGCCACAGATATATCCTTACAGTGCTAAGGAGCTCATTTTTCAAGGCTACCAGTCCATTAACCTTCACAAGAACAGGAATAAAAGCAAAACAAAGAAACACTCCCTGTAGAAATGGGATTGCTTCTAATCATGCTGATATATCTTACTCTGGGGACTTGAAGATAGAACTAAGAACTGCTTCTCTCCAGACACACAAAATGATACAGACACCCTGAAAATAAATATATCAAGTGCCTCATGGTACATTTTGTAGATAAGTTTGTGATTTAAAAAAAAATAGCAGTGGGGTTAGGGAGAGTAACTGATATCACCTCTGCTGAAGCTCCATCTCACGCTGTGATTTGTAACTGGGAGGGCCAAAGTATCAACCCCATTTATTTTTTAATGTCTTGGCCTGTTCTAGGTTGCCACTTTGCATAGATTCATTCACTGTATATATTTGAAACTGTTAGTTTCCCTGATAAATGCATTGTCAGAAAGCCAGAGGGGAATGATAAGATACGAAATAGGGAGCTCTTGCTTGTTTTTATAGGTATCTGTTTGACTTAAGAGATAATTATAACACAAATTGATGTTCCTATTTTAAGCAAGGCAGTAAATCAGCTTGAAATATAGGTTTTGGGAAAGCTGTTTGGTACATCATTATAATTTCTTAAAATGCCAACATTCACTGGATGTGAAAACACATAATCATGTGATATATAGCAATAACGTTACTCGTGTTTTCTCCAGAAGTCAGTTAAGATATATCTAGGTTAGAAATGTTTAAATGCTGTTCGTTAAATAGTTTAGGATCAATTGACTGAAGCAAAGAAAAGCATGTGCTGCTTGGTCTACAACTTCAAGAGGGAAAAATTTCTAATTCAGTAAGGAAGATTAAAATAATGATTCAGTATACTTCATTTCAAAGTCATGTGTTTCTCACAAATGAATTTTATCAGCATGAGACGAAGTAAAAGTGTACACTTTTCATCCATTTATGTGGCTAGAAGGAAAGTATGAACAAAAGAGGAATTTGGAATTAGAAAGGTACATATTTGAACATGGACTTTGCAGGCGTTATATTAAAAATATGTATCAACTGGCATGCAGTGACATGGCCTCTGGAGAGAGAGGGGTACAAGTGCGAGGCCCCTGAGACCTCTGTTATGCCAGGATTTATCCTTTCAGCTGCTGGATCATTCAAAAGACAAAGTGGACCTGATAAACTAAGTTTAGGGAGTTCTTCAGCCTATTTGAGAAATTAATCAGTATAGATGCCTTTCTAATACCAAGCTGCAGAAGCAGATAAAACTTTGTCTAACTAGTGCAGAAATTGATCAAAATTGTCTAGCAAAGTTATGTTGGTACATAATTACTGAGTATTAATCTGGGATCACCTTTATTAATTGTGTGTCCTTAGGAGTTGAATTAAACTTCCTGAACCAGCCAAGTTAGGGAAAGAATCTAGTGAGGGTTTTTTGGTTTTTGTGTGTTTTTTTTTTTTTTTTTTTTTTTTTTTTTTTTTTTTTTAGCTAGTTATTTGGCTGCTAAAAGATCACTTCCAGCTGATGGTAGAGTTTAGTTATCTCTGCTTTACTTTTGCCTACAGCATCCTGCATACATGCTGATAATATCTGAGAAAAGGATGATGTCCACTAGATACAAGGGGAATTTCCATAATTTAAGCCAAACGCAGAGCAGAATACAAGATTACACTCAATCCTGATTTCCACCTCAGAGGTGAGCCTGGCTGGGACCAGACAGGAAAATCTCGGTTCCAGTTAAAGCATTCTCTGTGTGGCATTCTGTCTCTTTTTTCTGTTTTATTTATTTATTTATTTACTTATTTTTGCTCCAGCATTGATTGGTTTACTTATAAATAATATGTCTGAACTGAACCACTTGGGATGTATCCCTAATCATACATTATGCAGCAACAATTATGCACAAACAGTATCAATCATCTTAACTTCACAAAGCTGTGTTGATCATTCATTTGCAGTTTCCAATATTGAAAAATGATTGTCATATCTCAAATGGGTATCATGTGTATATAAATTATATTCCATTTACATTTCAGAGAATCATTATTAAAATTCCATAAGTAATATCATATCAATTAATCCACATGGAGGATGAAGATTTTGATTGAAAAAACATGATTTACTAATAATAAAGAGAGAAGTTGTGGCTATAAGAAATATGAGAAATTTCTATACTTGATTATTTTCCATTTGATATCAAAGGGTCCTTTTTTGCTTATAACCACCAAAGCAGAAATTTCCTTTTTCATTTCGTGAAAGTTTGTCAGTGGAAAATGTGGTTGGAGAAATCACTTATCGAATCATATCTGGGAATAAGATTAATTATTCCAATTATTCTTCACCAAGTCATCTTTCCATTATATTTCTCCATAAACTTCTTATTTAAAATGTATTAACACAAACCTATTTTAAATTAATTTTATTTCTTAATTTTAACTAAGCAGAGCTACAAAACTGTAATACTTCGAGTTCCTTAGGAACATAAAGTAACTACAAACCTGTGTCACAAGCCAAATGTAATAGAGATAAAAATATTTGCAATTTAAAATAACCTACATATCCTTTCCGAAGCCAGAGTTCAATGCATGTTAGGTTCTTTGAAATGTGAAAAAGTTCCAAAGATCCCCACAACTACTATTCAGACCCCAAACATCTGAGAATACCAAACTGGGAAGCAATGAGTATAAACTATTTTAAAATTCAGCTTGTCGATATGTTTCTTCTCAATTGAAAAATTAGATTGAATTTACCTTACTGTTTAAACGTGATAAAAGAGAATATTTGGGGGTCCCTTCCATTTCTTTTTTTCCTCCCCTTTCCCACTGTCTGCCAACGCCATTATCACTCAGACTTAATATGGGAGGAGCAGGAAGAACAAAGGGTACTCACCAGCCTGATTAGTTGTGATGCTCACTGCAGCAAATTGTCTTGGTGGAGAGCTCAGCTCTGACACTCCATTAATGGCATCAATCTCAAAGGTGTAGTTAGTGTGTGCCAGGAGGTCTGTCACTGTCACAGTGGTGTTGGTGAGACCAAACTGTCGAGGGAGGAAGCGGACATTTGGGCTGCATGGTTCACACTGTTTTACATTCCACCCACATTTTTTACATATGATGTTGAAGGTAACATCTTTCCGGCCTCCTGTGTCCAGGGGCCAACTCCAGTCCAGGATAACGGAGGTCTCGTTTATATTAGAGATAACATTTCTTGGTGCAGATGGAGGTCCTGCAAAGCAGTTCAACAAAGATTAATGAGGCTCACTTCTGTTTTCCACTACAAGGGAAATAGATAATTTACAATGGAACTGAAAGTGCTAAATAACCATCCTGTCTTTACTACCTACTTTTAGTTCATCCTTAGAGGATTCATAAGATTATAGATGTATGGGTACAGAAGTGTTTGAATGGGGGAGTTTAGCTCAAGGTTGAGGAGGCAGTCACAAAGTCCAATGAAGGAATTTACTACTAAGTTCAATACCCTTGTGAATAGTTATGAAAACTTTAGTATTACTTTTATAAATCTTAGTCCATTTTCCCTCCGACCTGTGACCAACATATGGCAAGAGGGAATTCAAATGTAAAAGCAAATCCCCCTGGCTATAACCTCCCCTAGCCTGTCAAACACATTGCAAGTTCTAAAACAAGATACAGAAAATTTTCATTCTTTCTGAAGACCCCAATGCAAGAAGTGCTTAAAAAACTAATTCATGTTGTGTGATACATGTTGTATTTGTGGTGAGCCAAGCATGCAGAGTGAAGCAGAGAAAGCTTTCAGTTTGCACATGGATGACAGAAGGAAATGGGCCAAATGCTACAAACACACACACACAACAGACAAACAAAAGCCACCAAACAAATAGCACAATAACAAGAAGGAAACAAAACAAAACAATACAAAACAAAACAAACATGCAGGCATGGTTTGCAGCAAAACTACTCACGGGTACAAGCCATGGATGGAGGATCTTTGTCTGCTCGGAAGTAATTATTCTCACACCTGCAGTTCACTGAACCATCTTCATGAGTAGAACTATGAGGTGGGCACTTGGCGCACTTCAAGTTCCCGTCCGAAGCCTTGTAGAAGCCTGGTCGACAAGCTACAAGCAAAATGATTCTTTTAAAGTGCTGTGCTTTGAGTATCTATTTTGAAATTACATATAAACTGATCTTAGAGTTCATTAGGAATAAAAATCAATTTGTTTCCTCTACAGAAGCAAGTAATACAGCCCAGTGTAGCTTTTCTACTGTACGTTTAAATTTGCCCCAAATGTTAACGGAAAAAAAAAAAAAAGATTTAAATTATTTTAGCACTGGAATGTGATGAAATTTCCAGCTTGTGTTTTCACAGCTTTACTTGGCATTGGAGTATTTGTGGAGAAAATAAAGCAAAATTATGTCACCATGTAGTTATTCCCTTTTTCAAATGTGATGCAATACTTATAGTATCTGTACTGTAGTTAGCAGTATATTACATGCTGACTTGCTTTCTATTGCCTGATGGGTGTATAACTTCATCCCACAAATGACAAACAACTAAGCTAGAAATCCATGGTTTCCTGTATAATCTAAGATTCATGGTACATGATTTCCAGGGGTTATCATGAGTTTTTCTGACTTTAAAATGTTATTCCTTAATATTTAAGGCAATAGCCTAAAATTAAAATTTAAATGTATTCCCTGTCTTTACTTGAAAAACTATGTAAGGTACAGTTTCAATTTAAACAAACACACCTGTGAAGGTTACTAGATTAAAAACTATTCTTGTGGCTAGGGAGTGCAGTGGAGGATGGCCCAAGTCCTTGGGTCCTGCACCCCATGGGAGACCAGGAGAAGCACCTGGCTTCTGCCATCGGAACAGCGCGGTGCGCCGGCCGCAGCGCGCTACCGCGGCGGCCATTGGAGGGTGAACCAACGGCAAAAGGAAGACCTTTCTCTCTGTCTCTCTCTCTCACTGTCCACTCTGCCTGTAAAAAAAATAAAATAAAAATAAAAAAAAATTAAAAAAAAAAACTATTCTAATAACTCTGTTATGTTTTCCTGTTTTGCCATTTCTCTGAATGGTATACTTTTTGTAAGCTCAATGGTTTGGTTATTGAACGTTGATTTCAGCTTACCATTTAGTAGTCACCATCCATCTACTGTTTTGACAGATAGGCCTCCACTACATTATTTTTAGTTAGTTTGATAGAAAATTCAAAATGCTATACTGTTTCCTTTAATTCATTCTCTTAATTATATTAAGGATGGTAATCACAGTGAAAATCTTAACAAGATGTCTCTGGGCATATCTTTCAGGAAGGAATTCAGGGTGCAAATTTTGGATTTCCTCCAGATGATCTTTAAAATGAAAAATTCTAAAACCTCTAAAACTCAATTTCAGTGCTACATAGAGATGGCTGGTTGAAAGTGCTTACATATAGACTAGGCCTTACAAATCTTCACTGAACAACTCTGTATTTCATGATTACTAAGCACATTTCTGGAAGGTAACATGTTATATCCATTGCAGAACCTTCTTACTGAAATTTTCTTTAACTAAAACAAGAGAAAAACATTATAAATGAAACTATTAGAATAACTTTTAGTCTTACTTCTAGCCTTACTGTTTGCCACTGAGAATGGCTACCTGAGGACCATCTTAAAGAATGCTGAACTTTTGATGTTACTTTGAGAGTAACTCAAATTTTAATGACCTAACCAAACATGAATTAGGGTTACTAAGTTTTTAGTATTGTTTTTTTTTAAACTTTTATTTAATGAATATAAATTTCCAATGTATAGCTTATGGATTACAATGGCTTCCCCCTCCCATAACTTCCCTCCCACCCGCAACCCTCCCCTCTCCTGCTCCCTCTCTCCTTCCATTCACATCAAGATTCATTTTCAATTCTCTTTATATACAGAAGATTAATTTAGTATACATTAAGTAAAGATTTCAACAGTTTGCACCCACACAGAAACACAAAGTGAAACATACTGTTTGAGTACTAGTTATAGCATTAAAAAATATGGAATGCTTCACGAATTTGCATGTCATCCTTGCTCAGAGGCCATGCTAATCTTCTCTGTATCGTTCCAATTTTAGTATATGTGCTGCCGAAGCGAGCACTTTAGTATTGTTTTTAAGCACTGGTTAGAAACTTCCACTCATACATCATATTGCCTTGGGGAGAAACTATATAAGTTATAAACGAACTATACACTTAACTTCTGGTTTCAATTTAGCTCATCATTGGGTGTCTTTGAATTTGGAAGAGGGCATTGCTGAGTCTTTAAAAGATAAAGTGGCAGGGCTCCCATGTACTCAGTTATTATGTTTGCTTGTAAGTTTATCTGTGTATGTGTTTTTTTTTTTTTGGGGGGGGGGGCTTCTATGGTTTTTACCACACTTGGCATAAAGGTATTCAGTAAACAATCACTTTTTGTTAATATTATAAATGCCAGGATATTTGATACTTTAAGAAGACAATCACATAATCACTTTATAGCTACAGCACAGTTTATTAGGATTACTGTTAATAAACATAGAAGTGAAGAATGTAACCCAAACTAGCCTTAGAGACGATGGTAATAAATGATAAGCAAGCACAAACACAGATGGTTTAATAAATATTTTCCAGGCAGCTACTCTTATTCAGGCTCCTTGACAGCCATGAAGATACAATCCTTCTAATTCTGTCTACACCAAAAGGGCTCTTGCAGTAGAAAGTGGGCAGCAGGTGTTTAATACAGACCACATCAAACAAGCATTCCATTTTGACTGGGTGGTTAGGAGAGGCTCCACAGGAGCGCTGTTTGAGAAAGATCATGGAAAGATAGTGGGAGGTGGCCAGTAAGGAGCATAATTAAATATACAAACAGATCAACGTGAAAAGACAAGCTGTTCTGTAGAAGAATGTGCCAAGTACTGTTGATTATGTACCCAATATGTAAGCCCTGTTTCCTGTTTGCTAATAGATTCCTGATTTTCATTCAGAATTGCACCCACCCAAGTACTCCCTTACTCAGACTTCACAGCATTTCAAAATAAATAGCCAAAGTTAAAATCAAAACAAAAGCCAAAGAAATAGAAACAGAAATCTGATGGAAGTCTTTGAGGTACCTCTTTTATGTTCTAATAGGATTGCTCAAATGCAACTGAAGCCACTCCTTATACGTCACTGACTATAGATATTACAGTGAAAATCACTCCTGCTTACATGTGACACTGAGTTTATGGCCATGACAAGCAGAGTGACACTTGCCATGCACTTGATGACTCTACAAGAACCTAGCTCACGATTTCATATAATATCAGAAAGATAACACCTTCATTGTTTGAGACACTGAGGATGTCCAGTGGGGGTCTGTGGGCCCCTCAGATGTAGGTAGAATGTCTTTCACAAGCAGGCTGCCAGCAATGTCGGTAAAGTTTGTTTCCAGACCAGCCTGCATCTCCCCCACTAATGGCTCCTTGTGCTGCATGTGTGACTGAGTGGTTTTAAATTACACCTTTGGGGGGCTGGTGCTGTGGCATAGTGGATAAAGCCACCACCTGCAGTGCCTGCATCCCATGTGGGCACCGGTTCGAGCCCCGGCTGCTCCACTTCTGATCCACCTCTCTGCTATGGCTTGGGAAAGCAGTAGAGGGTGGTCCAAGTCCTTGGGCCCCTGCACCCACTGGGAGACCTGGAAGAAGTTCTTGGCTCCTGGCTTCAGATCAGCCCAGCTCTGGCCGTTGCAGCCATCTGGGGAGTGAACCAGCAGGTGGAAGACCTCTCTCTCTCTCTCTCTCTCTCTCTCTCTCTCTCTCTGCCTTTCCTTCTCTGTCTATGTAACTCTGACTTTCAAATAAATAAACAAATCTTTAAAAAAAATTACACCTTAGGGACAGCGCTGTGGCATAGCAGGGTAAAGCTGCCAGCTGCAGTACTAGCATCCCACATGGGAGCCAGTTCGAGTCCCAGCTGCGGAGTGAAGCAGCAGATGGAAGACCTCTCTATCTCTCTGCCTCTGCCTCTCTGTAACTCTGCCTTTCAAATAAATAAATCTTTTAAAAATAAATAAATTATACCTTCAAGTTAGTTATAATCTTCCACCCAGAGCTAGCGGAGGAGGGGGCTGAGCCCCTAAGGAGCATTGGACTGTCTCCAAAAGACCCTTGCTATCTCCATGAGCCCCAAGCCAATCAACAAACAATCTGAGAAACTCCCATCCAAGGGAAACACCCATAGAATGCCTTTAAAACTCTTGGTGCTTCCTAACAGTGAGCGTCCCTCTCAGGCATTCCACCTGGTCTCCTCTTAGACCAGAAGTTGTCTGTCCCCTGCAAATCAAACAACAGTTTCTGCTTCTTTGCAAATTGTTTCCTGTCTTTTTATTTCTATACTGGGCTGAGGAAAAGAACCCAGGAAACTCTCTCCAGCAACCACTCTCCCCTCTATGACTAGTAACAGACACTTGTTTCAGAAAGCATTCATAATGACATAAAAAGAGAACTCAGCTGAAATGTACTAATTGAATAGAGTAACTTGCCTGAAGTACCTAAAAAGATTAGAAGAAATCCCATTCACCAGTATGAGGGTATTACAATCTGCATCTAAAGGCACCAAAGTCTAGAAGGTTAAGTGACACACAGTTGTGAGAAAGCCTTGGCATCTGCTAGCACTGGATAGCTGACAGGCTGTAGCCATGGATGTGTAGATACTCACTGAGTGTCAACTACATGTCAAGTACAATGCTAGCTTCATAACAGCACCTTAATTGTTACATATGTCTTTACTGTTTCTAAAAAACTTCCATATGCACCACCTCAACTGAATCGTATAGTGGTTCTGTTGAAATTACTAGGATAGATATTAATCTGCTTATTTTACAGCCAGGACAACAGGAGCACAAATGGAAAGAGTAAGATCCCTGAGATAACAAGACAACTCAGTGTACAGATTGAACAAGGAAGAGACCTTTCTATTTTAGCTTCATATAAATCAATCACTGAAAGTAAATTATGCTAAAAGAGATTAGCCATTTCCCTACCAATTCTAAACTGCTGATATAATATTGAATAGTCATCTGAAATTACTTGAAAAATTTTATGTCTTTCTTATTAAGAACCATTTAAGAAAGGATAATATCCTCTTGGACTTTTCTTTCTTTAGGATATTCTATTTGATGCCTAAAATGGTTTATGCAGATGGAAAAGTGTATATTTGGTTGGAAAGGCAATGGGAGTTTGTAAACTTCAAGATAGGGTGACACACCGTATTTGCACAGCATTTTAGCAAAATTTACCTTTATTGCTACTAGTACAATCTCTAAATTTTCTACCCAAACTGTTCAACAAGTCTGAGAATATGCTGAAAGAAGAGTGTTAAAGAAATGGTAGTACAAAAGTTTGTGGGAAATGGAGTTTAAAAATAGTTCATGTTTTCCACAGACTTTTTGATCATTCCTCATATATTCATGAATAAAAATATTATTATCCTGGAGGACACACTGATGACAAATGTGTAAATGGAAATTTTATATAACAAGTTCAATTGTAAATGTATTCCCCCCATAAACAATTCTCTCTCCGCTGCAGTAGATCACACGTGCATAAGTACCACTCTATTTATTATGCCTTTTCACTCTTCCAAAAAAATCCTCAAGGAAGTATTTGAGACTTTACCTCTGAGAAGTATAAATACATGCATTTTATTATCATTGTTTTCAACAGTAAATGCAATGATGATATCTTGATGAGATCAGTGATGATACCCCATTCTTTGCATTCAAAGCTAGAGCTCCATAGCCCTAGCCTATTTTCCTGGAAAACTATGGTCTTCTTTACTTCTTATTTGTTGAACTCTTCACTTTGTGGAGCATTAAGTCTTTGACTATAATATAAATTAAAAATATGCATCTCTAAAAACCAAAATATTAAGTTAAAAGAGCAATGTACACATTTTTCTCATTTTAGTATTATTTTATATGCTGAAGCAAGCATTACATATAGGAGATAAAAGTTAATAAAAGAGCAGAAAAATCAATATTTTAGTGTGCTTTGTCTCCTTTCACTACTCAAGAGAAGTCCTGTGCAGCATATTAGAAAATATCAAAGAAAATAATGAGTCCACAAAAACAATATACATATGAATATGAACTCAGATTTATCCCGTGCCAGTTTTTATTTGTTTATTGAAATTTATTTATTTATTTTCTTATTTATTCATTTATTTATTTAAGTCAGAGTTATATAGAGAGGGAGACACACCACACACACACACACACACAGAGAAAGGAAGATTTCTTCCTTCTGCTGGTTCACTCCCCAGATGGCTCCAAGGGCTGTGGTTGGCCAGGATAAAGCCAGGAGACAGGAGCTTCATTTGGGTCTCCCACATGAATGTCAGGAGCCCAAACAATTCGGCCATCTTCTGCTGCTTTTCCTAGGCCATTACTGGAGTTGGATTGAAAGTGAGGAAACCAGGACACGAACCAGCACCTGTTACACCACAATGCAGTGATAGTTTTTAAGCTAAAAAAATTCCAGCTGCATAGTCAACGCCTTCCTTGGACTATCTACTAAAATTATAATCAAGATGATGCACCAATATTCAAAACTCACAATCGGGTACACACACATGGCCTATTGGTTAAGAGACACTGCTTGGGAGGCCAACATGCCATATTGGAGTGCCTGGGTTCAAATCTTGGCTCAGCTCCCAGTTACAGCCTCCTGCTAAAGCACACCCTGGGAGGCAGTGGTGATGGGTCCAGTATTTGTGTTCCTGCAACTCAGTTGGAAGATCTAGACTTGAATCCCAGCTTGAGCCTGGCCCAGCAGTGGTGGACATTTTGTGAGTGAACCAGTACATAAGAGATTCATTCTCTCTCTCTCTCTCTCTCTCTTCCATTCTCCCTATTTCCTTCTCCCACTCTTCTCCTTCTCTCTCTCACTTTCTATCTCTCTATATATTTGTCTTTTAACTGAATAAAATTTAAAAGGAAAGAAAACATGCAGCCAATATGACAGAGCACTGATTAACATCCTCTTTTAGGTAACCCTGCAGTATTCCTGTCAATCAGACCCTAGTAAAAAATATTCACAGATTTCACCTCCAGGGTGGCAAATCCAAAGAGTGATTAAAAGTCTGAAATCTCTTAGGTTTAGCAAATTACCCCCTTTTTTTTCTTAAATTGTGGTTCCAGAAATGTGTTCTACCCATTTTGTAGAGGAAATTTTTGAACTTAAGAGTTAAAGCTACCATTTTTTTTATTTTATTGATTTATTTTTATTTATGTTTTATAAATAAAAGAGAACGGACTTATGTTGTTCATAGGTTTAAATCTAAGTATATAAAGTAGTTTCCTCCTTCCTTACCTCTACCTTCATTTCTTTTTTAATTTTTGTGATAACATATTTTATGTACTTTTTTTTTTTTTTTGACAGGCAGAGTGGATAGTGAGAGAGAGACAGAGACAGAGAGAAAGGTCTTCCTTTGCCATTGGTTCACCCTCCAATGGCCACCACGGCTGGTGCGCTGCGGCTGGCGCACCGCGCTGATCCAAAGGCAGGAGCCAGGTGCTTCTCCTGGTCTCCCATGCGGGTGCAGGGCCCAAGCACTTGGGCCATCCTCCACTGCCTTCCCGGGCCATAGCAGAGAGCTGGACTGGAAGAGAGGCAACCGGGACAGAATCCGGCGCCCCGACCGGGACTAGAACCCAGTGTGCCAGCGCCACTAGGAAGAGCCATGGCGCTGGCCCTATTTTATGTACTTTATAGTCAAAGGCTTAATGCCCCATTAAATAAAATGTTCAAACAGTAAAAGTAGAAAGACTTTTGTTTAGCAGGAATACAGGCTAAGACTCTAAACAAAAATCAAATCCCAAGATGGGTGTCTAAACTAATATCAAAAATGAGAGGTAGATCACCATGGATTTGTTAGGAAGTAGGTTGTGCCTATGTTTGAATTCATTCATTCACTCTCATCAAATACATATTTTTATTTCTTAAAAGTAATTAATGTTTGTGTGGCTCCACAATCCTAAGCTGAAGCCTGGTAACCTAACACCAATGAGATCGTGTTAGAAGGTATGGCCTTGGAAGTGGTCATGAGGACAGAGCTCTCAAGTATGGGCTTAATGTTCTTATAAAAGAGGTTTGGAAGCACTGTCCTGACCCTTCTGTAACACAGGAGTACAGCTAGCAAGTGCCATTTGGGAACCAGGAGTCAAGCCCTACCCAGAATAAGAGTCTTGGAACTTTCGACCCCAAGAACTATGAAAAATGCATTTCTGTTGCTTTTATACTTCCTAGTTTATGGCATTTGTTGTAACAGACCAAATAGAACTGTTTGGGGGGCCCATTCTTACAATGACAAACATCACCATTTTTAGGTTTAAGGAGGATAAATGATTTTTTATGGCATGGTTATTTCAGCAATGAATCATTTCACTTGAGAATGTGAGTTGTAAAATACCTTTCTATATGGTATTCTTATGCTATCCACAACAATGTATTCCCTCATTTGTCTTCTGTTTCACCCAAAACTTCAAGACTATTTTTTGCTAAGCTAATATTTAATTCTTTTAAATGCTGAGTTAGCAATATTATACTTGTTCATTTATCAAGCAAATCTCAGAACTTAATGAAAAAGCCCAAATGGGCCACAGTGGAACCAACAGTTCCTTGCCAAATGCTAATCTTCCATTGAGAAATTCCAATAGTATGAGTAGGATAAAAGAAGGAAGATAAAGTAATACTAGATTACAGTGGATAAATTAGAATTATTTTGGGAACCTATTGATTCTCTGTTTATGAAGGGGGAGCAATAAGACAGGAAATAAGTGTTTTAGGCCCTAAAGGGGGTAAAATAGCATACTTTGGCCCTGGAAAACAATAAAGAATTAGTAGAAAATCTCGAGTGTTATAGGCACTACCTGTATAATGAATAATAATTATGGAAGAGCTTCAAGGTAGAATCCTGGCCTCATTCCCAAATCACGTAGTGTGCTTACCCTCCAAGTTGTAATTGATGAGTTTGAGCTATGCTGACACAGAGAATGGGTAAAGTTACCATAATGAAAGGAAAACAAATGCACTTAGTAAACCAGGGTGGCTACTGTTGAAAGAAAGTAGACAGCCTTTCAATTGCAAAGTGAATTTTGTCTCCAGTTGACTAATGTGGTTGACTTTTAGAAGAAACATGGTCCTAATTAAGGGTTAAAAGGCTCATTTCAATTTGAATTAACTTTAAATTAAAAAATGAAGCCCTTGGTAAATAGGGCCCTTTTAGTATTCAGACCCTAGCTCCTTATACACAGGGCTATATAACCAATTCCCAGCCATAAACACAAACTAATGACCAGAACCAGCACTGACTAAACAGATGATTTCCTGGCCTTGCAATTCCAGGCCTGACAGGGTCTATTTGCCGGTACAAGGTCAAAGCAACTGTTTATTCCCAAAATGAGCTGCACTGCACAATCTTACAGGAACTCTATTCTTTGCCATCTGAATAGAGGTACAATGCTTTGAGGCAAGGCTGAGGCATTTCAATACACTGGAAGTGGCTCTGTTCAGTCATTAAACTCTGCCTGCAATGTGCAGCATTTACAAAGTGATCAAGTGTTTCCTTCTTCTGTTCTTTCCACTGTTCAATAAAAAAGGCCTAAGGCAAAACGCCACCACACCATTAAACAAAGCAGAATCAATCACAATCTAGTATGGCTCAGAGATAGCTTAGTAACAAGGCTTTATTGTGCTTCTTGTATTTCATCAGATATAGCAAGACAGGTGCCAGTAACACTGAAATATGTTTAAAGCACATTTACCACAAAGAAAATGCTGACAGCTCTTGGTCTCAAGAATGTGCTTTGCCAGGTTTTAGGTTGTCCGCTTTGAAGGAAGAGCCATATGTCCTATGAGAAGCACTAGTTATGTTTTTCTACTCTTCATTTCCAATGCCCAGAAAATGGGATCCACTAATAGAATTATGTATGTAATAAGCATGAGCAGAAAACTAGAGAGGGCAGGAGGGAGAGAGAGAGAATGAGAAAATGAAAAGGAGAATCATTTTTATGGGATGATATTATGGTGCATGTTAAAACACATAGGACCGAGATCTATACTCAGGATATGTTATGAAACAGTCACAGAACCCTTTTAGAATAGAATTCAAAGTTTTCTTTAAACCAGAATACATAAGAATGTCTTGGAAAACTATTCCTAGGAAGGTATTTTGATAGGGCTTAATCTCGTCTACATTTAAATAATCTTTACTATGGAAATTTTCTACTCTATTTTTTTTTTTTGACAGATAGACAGTGAGAGAGAGAGAGAGACAGAGAGAAAGGTCTTCCTTCTGTTGGTTCACCCTCCAAAGAGCTGCTACACCCCGAGCTATGCTGATCCAAAGCCAGGAGCCAGGTGCTTCCTCCTGGTCTCCCGTGTGGGTGCAGGAGCCCAAGCACTTGGGCCATCCTCCGCTGCCCTCCGAGGCCACAGCAGAGAGCTGGACTGGAAAAGGAGCAACTGGAACTAGAACCCGGCGCCCATATGGGATGCTGGTGCTGCAAGCAGAGGATTAACCAAGTGAGCCACGATGCTGGCCCCAATGTTTTCTACTTTTTACTGGAATAGTAAGTAGAACATGAGACCTGGTCCTCAATGCAATAGTCACCCACGTAATGTTAAAAGATTAGAATGAGCATCAAAAAAAATTAAAAAAATAAAAAAAAAGAATGAGCATAAAAACTACATTTTGGAATATACAATGTCACTTAGTTTAAGAATCTGAGATAGAAATGATATAAATCTTTGATGCTATAATTTCCAAAGGACCTATTTTTTATGAATGTGCAAAGAACAATTAGGTTCTGTGTATGTTTATCTACACAAAGGTATATGAGCAGAGATTTATAATGCTATAATTTATAAATATAAATTTACAATGCTGGAAAACTAGAAGAAATTAAACATCTTGAATTAGAAAAGCAATTAAAATTATAAAATATTTATAAATGAATTACTTTGTTCTCATACATTTGTATGATGGCATTAACATGTCACATATAAATATGCTCATAATATTTTTACAGGAAAACATAAGGTAAAAATGTAGATAATCCTATTTTATTATTTAACTATATCCACTTATTCATCAAACATGAATGTTATCACTCATCCAACAAAAAATGTAAAACTTAAAGAATTCCTACAAACAAAAAATTGTACATACATAATAAAAATGAAAACATTTTGTTCAATGAATGTGTGTGCGAGTGAGTGCAATTTGTGCTTTGGGTACAAGTAATGCACATGACTAGTGCATAACTAAACATATGTGTTTTTTGTGGGGCTAACATCCATATATTTCTCTAATTCTTGTCAGACACACACACACACACACATTGTGCATCCGAATATTCAGTTGTACAAACACACTCACCACAGGTTTTATTAGCACTTGTTTCTATCACATGGGTCTAAGAACTTCCTTTGTCTTTTTCTTCTATTTTTTTTTAAATGTAACACAGGAGGAATGTATGATTAAAAATTCTGAGAGCATCCTAAATTGAAATTCATACTTTTGATCTCTATTAATTATATCCTCACTTAAGAAAATGTGTCCAGAAAATAGCAAGATTTTTAAAACCCAGGATTTATATGGAATTCTGTTAGAAGTAGAAAACTCATAGGAAAAGTAAATAACAATTCTGAAGGTTTCATACAATGCAAAACTGTTTGCTCCCTTATTTATATCATTAATTGTCTACTCTTCAAAAGAGAAAACAACAATCCAGAAAAGTGAGGAATGGTAACTTCATGGTATTTTACTAGAGGTCCTTTCAATTGGCTTTACTTATTTAATAATTTTTTTTTCAAATACCATCAATATTTATGATTAGGAAATAACTTCAATTTTCCATTTTATGCATTAACACTTCACATCATTGTATCAACTTTCCATCCCATTTTTATTTTTGGAAATTTATTAAAGTAGCACATGTGATAATATGGTTAATAGCCAATTTTTTTTAAAGATGTATCTATTTACTGAGTGGCAGAGTTACAGACAGAGAGAGAGAGAGAGAGATAGAGGCCTTCCATCACCTGGTTCACTCCATAAATGGCTGCCATGGCCAGAGCTGGACTGATCTGAAGCCTGGAGCCAAAACTTCTTCTGGATCTCCCAAAAGGGAGCAGGGGCCCAAGCACTTGGGCCATCTTCCACTGCTTTCCCAGGCCATCAGCAGGGAGATAGATCGGTAGTGGTGCAGCTGGGACTTGAACTAGTGCCTATGTGGTATGCTGGGGCTACAGGTGGAAGGTTATCCTACAATGCCAATGTCAATGAATTTTAAACAGATCAATGATATGCCATTTATACAGTGGGTGTCTACTTTATTAGTACATGATATTGCAAACTAGGGAAAGTTTTATATTTAAAAGGATTCAATATTTGGTTTGAATGATTTCATGCCTAATTGGCATTTATCAAATAACAAAGAAAAATAAAATGAAATTGGTTAACCAACTCTGGGCTTTCTATTTTTATTTTAGTTATTTTTATGTTTATGTTTAGTATTTGTTCTAAGATAGAAAAGAGATTTGTATTTAAGGCATTGTGAAATTCATTCCCTAAGAGAATGAGTGGATTTCACAAAGAGGATATAATAGCTATCAAAAATAAATGCTTAGGGGATCAGAAAGACTGTTAGCTGAATGAATCATTCAAAAGATCTTAAAGCGATCCTCTTTTTTTTTTCAAACTATTAAGAAAGATGTAGGCCGGCGCCGCAGCTCACTTGGCTAATCCTCCACCTGTGGCGCCAGCACCCCGAGTTCTAGTCCCAGAAGGGGCACCAGATTCTGTCCTGGTTGCTCCTCTTCCAGTTCAGCTCTCTGCTGTGGCCCAGGAAGGCAGTGGAGAATGGCCCAAGTGCTTCAGCCTTGCACCCACATGGGAGACCAGGAGGAAGCACCTGGCTCCTGGTTCGGATCGGCGCAGCGCACCTGCCATAGCGGCCATTTGGGGGGTGAACCAACGGAAAAGGCAGACCTTTCTCTCTGTCTCTCTCTCTCACTGTCTAACTCTTCCTTTCAAAAAAAAAAAAAAAAAAGAAAAAGGAAAGAAAGATATAAATTCTTGTAATTGCATAGAATGATGCTCATATATCTGACTTTTACATAAAATATGATGCACAATGAATAGATTTGCATTCCTTGAAGTGTAATTTCTAAACATAGAGATGAGTCATTTTGTCTTCACAGTTATGACGATATTATCCTATAATATTATTTCAAAGTGGGAGATGCACCACAATGCAAGTGATAAGAAGATTAAATTCCTCAAGAGGAAGAGAGACTTTAGGGGCAGAAAGAGGGGGAGAAAGCTGAGAATATCTCATAGAAGAAATATAAAAATGCATTGCTTTAATGTTGGCAAACACAGGGACTCATTGGGAGTTTGGAACATAAGCAAGAATAGGAAGTTAGTGAGAGAACTCTGTCATCTTGCTCATTCTTCTGGCCGTTTCATAAAGCCTTGGACTTGGTAATTTATATTCAACATTTCCCCTTTAGAAATGACGGGACGGAGAGTAGGAGGGTCGGCAGTGGATTGGGGGAGACGGAATGAGTATGCCTCTTGATTTGTTAAAACAGACACTTCTGACGTTTGTGAGTCTGCTTGCGTTTCTCTATTTTATAGTACCACTGGACTTCAGGACAGAGTTAATGACATATTCTATGGAGGCATTGTTCCTTCAGAGTTGTCTTCTAGAATTTGCTAGGTAACTTAAAAAATTCATTCAGGATAATTGCTGGTCATCCTTACATATCCTATAAATTTGAGCTTTTAGATTTTGAACTTGAAGCTAAGAGAGATGAAGTATTGTGAAAAGAATGGGAAAGGGAGTTCACTGAGATGGTCAGAAGCACAAATTTAGTTGCCTTCAAAAAGCCAGGTAGACTATTTTATGCTATTTGAATCATGCTCTCCAGATCTGTCTACCTAGGTATAATAGTTATCACCACCATGTAATATAATAAATACACCATTTATTGAAATATAATAAATGTACTATTACTGAAATCTTCTCCATGTCTATACTATTGATCCTGAGGTTTATTTATGTACTCACAACCATCATTTGGTACTGAGATTACCTATTTTGCTTAATAGATGATTTAAGATTAATAATATTTACTCCTCCCAGATTTACAAGATTGTGTATTTATGCTGGTCATGAGAAACTCAGTGTCCTCCTGCCATTTGGAGAGGGTGGGCATCAAAAAAATTATCTATTTATTTGAAAGGCAGAGTTACAGAGAGGCAGAGAGAGAGAGAGAGAGATCCTCTATCTGATGGTTCACTCCTCAGATGGCCACAATGGCTGGAGCTGTGCTGATCCACAGCCAGGAACTTATTCCAGTTCTTCCATGCTGGCACAGGGGCCCAAGCACTTGGGCCATCTTCTACTGCTTTCCCATGCCAAAGCATAGAGCTGGACCAAAAGTGGAGCAGCCAGGGCTCGAACCAGTGCCTATATGGGATGCCCACTCTGCCACAGTGCCGTCCCCAAAGCTTAAAAATATTAGGGGATTGGTTCTCAAGTGCTGTAAACAGAAATTAAGTTTATGTGGAGACTTCTAAGGCAAATATATTTTTGGGGAGGCGGTGCTATGGCATAGAGGGTTAAGCCGCCACTTGCAGTGTTGGCATCCCATATGGGTGCCAGTTGGAGATCCAGCTGCTCCACTTTCAATCCAGCTCTCCTCAATGGCCTAGGAAAGCAGTAGTAGATGGTTTAAGTGCTTGGGCTGCTGCACCTGCGTGTGAGACCTGGAAGAAGCTCCTGGCTCCTGGCTTAGGGTTGGCCCAACTCTAGCTCTTGCATTCATTTTAGGAGTGAATCAGTGGATGGAAGACCTTTTTCTCTGTCTCTTCCTCTGTCTGTTACTCTATCTCTCAAATAAATAAATAAATAATCTAAGGGCTGGAGCTGTGGCATAAGTGGTAAAGTCCCTGTCTGCAGTTCTGGCATCCCATATGGATGCCAGTTCGAGTCTCGGCTGCTCCACTTTCAATCCTATTCTCTGCTATGTCCTGGGAAAGCAGTAGAAGATGGTCCAAGTCCTTGTGCCCCTGTTTCCATGTGGGAGACCTGGAAGAAGCTCCAGACTCCTGACTTCAGATCAGCCCAGCTCTCCAGCCATTGTTGCCTCTCTCTCTCTCCCTCTCTCTCTCTCTTCTCTCTCTCTCCCCCTCTCTCTTTGCCTCTGCCTATCTATAACTCTGCCTTTCAAAAAAAATAAATCTAAAAAAAAATCATACTTTTTCATACAATTAACAAAACTTTAACCACAAAACAGTACTCTCTTTTCCAAGGCTGTTTTTTGACAGATAAGTATGAAATCCTTTAAACTGTACGCAAAGCTCCAACTATCACTGTGTGACTCTAGATACCAACTATGCCTTCATAATTAAAAGAACATAACAGGCCAGAGCTATGTTTGCTCTTAATTCTTAGTGGATATGGAAGTCCGTCTGGTCACACGTGGGTAACAGGTGCCCTCAGGAGTAATTGAAATGCTTACCTCAGACCTTGTGGCTGAAAGCTGCTTTGCGTCTTTATGCAGAATCTCTCCACTCCCAATACTGGAAGTTTGTGGTTTTTTAGCCTAGGCAGCCACTTGTACTAGCAAACACATCCAGACTTGGCTGCCTTCCCTCCCTTATCCTTGATTCTAGAAAGAGACTTTACTAAATTTCACAACATACACGACTGAAATTGTTCATCTCCTGAGTCTTATTTCTCTGTAAATGCAAAACTATTCCTAAGGTGATGCAGATCCTTTCAGGTTTCAGCCGCTTGTCCAATCTGGATCATGTTGGCACAGCCCAATAGCTTCTGTCTGATAGTTTTTCTCACTGTTAATGAGAAGTAAAAGGCTAGAGCTATCAGTCCAAATCCTAGGTGATCAGTGTTCAGATTACAAAAACCACATTCACATATGGCAATGATTGGCAGGCTCTTTGAGGCGATCACAGCATTATTTCCAAAGACCCAGCAGATACCTGAATAATTCCTTGGTGCCAAATAGGGAACGCTCTTCAATAAGATACTTATTGTACTGCTTTTCTCTCTTTCTCTCTCTCTCTCTCTCTGTGTGTGTGTGCAAGTATGTACAGCTACTGTTTTTAAATGGACTCTTCAATAAATGAGATTCATTTGAGCAAATGTGACAGAACTTAAATAATTCTACTAATATTTTAGACTCATTTTATGACAATCGTAACCTCAGAAACAAGATAATGTAATCAGACTCTGCATAAGCTATTAAAGATTTAAATCATGTTTCCACAGCCAAAAAGCTCAATAGCACTAGGGTGGACAGTGTGGTAAAGGGGGTTAAGCTGCCATTTGGGATATCTGCTTCCCATAACACAGTGCCTGCTTTGAGTCCCAGCTACTCCAGTTCCAATCCAGCCTTCTGCTCATGTAATCCTGGCAGGCAGCAGGTAATGGCTCAAATACTTGGGTACTGGTCTCTCACATGAGAGATCTGGATGGACTTGCGGAGTCCTGGCTTCAGTCTGGTTTAGCCCTGTCTGTTGAGGAACTTTGCGGGAGGTTTCCTAAGGCTTTTATTAATTTCATACTTAGAGATTTCTTTTTACCTACAGTACATTTATTTACACTTTTTTTTTTTTTGACAGGCAGAGTGGATAGTGAGAGAGAGAGACAGAGAGAAAGGTCTTCCTTTTTGCCATTGGTTCACCCTCCAATGGCCGCTGCGGCCGGCGCATTGCGCTGATCTGAAGGCAGGAGCCAGGTGCTTCTCCTGGTCTCCCATGCGGGTGCAGGGCCCAAGCACTTGGGCCATCCTCCACTGCCTTCCAGGGCCATAGCAGAGAGCTGGCCTGGAAGAGGGGCAACCAGGATAGAATCTGGCGCCCCAACCGGGACTAGAACCCGGTGTACCGGTGCCAAAAGGTGGAGGATTAGCCTGTTAAGCCACGGCACCGGCCTCATTTATTTACACTTAAACCAGTTACATTGTCGCTGCTGGTTTATAAAACTCTGTCATACTCCTTTCTGTTTCTCTCCAAACTCTACTTGGTAATGAATTAAACATTCTTCAAACTCACAAGCAATCAGCAAATGAGAAGGGGATTATTGAGGTGCTTATAAATGAAGAGAAAACAATTGAAGGAAGTATTATGCCCATGGGTTTCCAAAACTGTCTAAATTAATCGTTATTAGAACATTTCTCAGAGCAGAAAATATTTTAGATTAAACTATAGGCTTTAGATTAAACTTCCTTATTTAAATGGATCCTTTCATGGGAAAGAAAGAAGAGTTCCGATTTGGAAACTGCAGCCCTGTATTCTTTTCCTGAGTGGTGCTATTCAACTGGATACTGCTTTACATTGAGGGAATTTGTCTTAGGTGGTGTAGACAGTGGGTACTGGAGATTGAATTGACATCAGATCTTCTATCTCACATAATGTTCCCATTAAGCTCACAGAAGAGCACTTTCAAAGCAACTAACAGATTCCTGGGCCAGGATAATCTGGGATGGATATGATTTTGCTAATATTTCACTCTGCATACACGCCATACATGTGTGGATATATTGAAATCTGAGAACAGTTGTCACATGACAAGCCAGTGTGTGAAATTCCCTGTGGAGAAGCAGAAACACCTCCACTTCCATTTATAGTATGAATCATTCCTTCCTGTGTCAATTACTATACATGTAAAATTAACTTTTAACAACTAAGATGATATTGATTCTATTTCAGGAATTTATTTCTAATTTCAAATCTTAGAGAAATTTATAGCAATTATTCGTAAACATGCACTATTACTCATTGCCTGAATAATTATAGTTAATATGTTTGAATATTCCAGTAATGATTTTTCAGGAGTCACAAAATACTTCCAGAGTTTTTATGGTACTATATATCACTGCTGTAAGCTAATAAATATTTTTTGTTAATCAAGATTATAAACAGTAGGCTCATTAAGTTTAAACAAGGATTAAAAACTCTTGCCATGAAGCCCTATAGCTTAAAAGAAGATCACAGAATTGTTGTATTTAAAATCCCATATCCTAGAATAAATAGTCTTTCTCATCTACTTAGCATTGCTCTCCCAGGATTAGAATATGACACAAGATGCTTTAATGATTACAGTGGAGAATGCGCTTACCCTAAAGAAAAGATAATATCCCTGTAGACACCTTTGGTTTCTTGTCGAGTTCCTCTTTCATTTGCTGAATTTCTATTCCTCTGTGTCAACTAACTTGAAAATTAAACACCTTTGGGACACTAGGGAATAGCATGAGATGAACACTATTCTGACCACAGCTGGAGGCCCCTGAAATGCTGCTGCACCAAATGAAGTGAAAGCCTGGGGCATCATGGGAAGATAACGGCAAGCAGTTGTTGGTACTTTCATCCGGTTTCCCTCATCATTTTCTCATTTTCTATTTGAGGTCTTTGTACATGTATATTGACTCTTCTTCCTCCAAACATTACCAATAAAAATAGTAAATACCTTACTAAGAATAAAAGCATCACTGTTAGGATTATGCCTTTATTTCAATATAAGAAACTTTTTGTTCTCAGAATTCTGAACATTTTGAACACAGCTATTACTTAAATACATTCCTTCTCAACAAGTTAGTGTTTGCTATTTATGGTGCAAAAATATTATAAAATGACATATACACATGCCATTGTTAAGACAAACATAAAGATACTTTAATTCATTTGTAAGAGTTGTAGGAACATGTGAAAAGTAAATTCTTATACAATGAGCCTCAACTGACAGCTACCAATAATTCTTCATTGTATGGAATTTGCATTGCAGTGTGTAATTAAGAAAGAGAAGCTATTTTAATATTTTATGGCATCAACTCAGATGATTTGAAGTCTTCATTTTCACACAAAGGTAAGCTTGTCTTCTAGCAGAATAGGTTGAGATTTTGGTACAGTGTTGTTACTTGAGATAGGATTTTGTGGATCCTGTCATTATGCTTAACTCGTTTTTTGAAGATTTATTTATTTATTTGAAAGGCAGCATTACAGAGAGTCAGAGGCAGACAGAGAAAGCAAAAGCTTCTACTGGTTCTCTGTGCAAATGGCTGCAACGGCTGGAGGTGCGCCGATCCGAAGCCAGGAGCAAGGAGTTCTTCTGGGTCTCTCATGTGAGTGCAGGGGCCCAAGCCCTTGGGCCATCTTCTACTGCTTTCCCAGGTCATAGCAGAGAGTTAGCTAGGAAGTGGAGCAGCCGAGACTCGAACCATCACCCATATGGGATGCCGGCATTGCAGGCAACAGCTGTACTACAGCACCGGCCACTATGCTTAACTTCTATGAGCATCAGTTTTCCTACCACCCTGGAAGCCCAGTCACCATGAGGCATCCCTGTTTGTAATGTTAACATCTGTGCAGCCTTCTTTCATCATAGTATATTCAATTGCTATTATCTTTCTTTGGTACTCATGGTCTTATTACCCAATCAATTCATTGAAAGAATTGTTATGTCCTATATGTCTTTATGTATAAGGTATCTTAGTACTACCTGATACAAAGTTGACAGGGAGTATTTACTGGACCCAATTAACTGCCATGCATTCAAATGATGTGTATGTGTGTGCATTGATAGCACCTAGCACATGTTCCACAATAGGATCTCCCAGCTCAACCTCTATTCTCTTCCTTCTCTTTCTATCTCACACTCAATCTCTCTGAAAGAAAAAAAAGGAGAAATGATTTATATGAACAAAAATTCAGGAAATTGTCTTCAGTCTGGACACTGAAAAAGGATTAAATGACACTGGGAAGATGAAGTTTGAATGGGGTACACAGATATTGGAGGTCAATATTGTCAACAAAAGCATGACCAAAATTAAAATATTTTGAAAGGGGCCAGCACTGTGACATAGTAAGTGGAGCATCTTCCTGTGGTGCAGGCATCTCATATCGGCACTGGTATGAGTTCTGGCTGCTCCACTTCCAATTCACCTCCCTGCTAATGGCCTGAGAAAGCAGTGAAAGATGTCCTAAGTCCTTGGGCCCCTGCACCTGCGTGTGAGAATAGCAAGAAGCTCCTGGCTCCTGGCTTTGGATCAGTCCAGCTCTGGTTTGTGGCCATTTGTGGAGTGAACCAGCAGATGGAAGACCTCTCTCTATGTCTCCTCCTCTCTTTCTGTAGCTCTGCATTTCAAAAAAATTAAATTTTAAAAAATATTCTGAATAAAATACGATATGTATGGGAATGAAGGAAATATGGATTGAGGACTTAGATTTTGGCCTATACACATGGGTTGTTTCTCTATTGTGTGGGTGTGAAATTCTGATTCCACAAGATTTACATAATTAACAAAGTCTAAGCATTTGTGTAAAGTGTTAAAATTCCAAATACAGATACAACAAGAAAATGCATAGCCAATGTCAAGTCTTGCAATTTATATTGCCATCATCCTTTGACAGTGCCATTTCTGCTTTTGTACACACTGTCAGTATGTTTTTTTTTTTTTTTTTGACAGGCAGAGTGGACAGTGAGAGAGAGAGACAGAGAGAAAGGTCTTCCTTTTTGCCGTTGGTTCACCCTCCAATGGCCTCCGCGGCTGGCGCGCTGCGGCCGGCGCACCGTGCTGATCTGATGGCAGGAGCCAGGTGCTTCTCCTGATCTCCCATGGGGTGCAGGGCCCAAGCACTTGGGCCATCCTCCACTGCACTCCCTGGCCATAGCAGAGAGCTGGCCTGGAAGAGGGGCAACCGGGACAGAATCGGTGCCCCAACCGGGACTAGAACCCGGTGTGCTGGCGCCGCAAGGCAGAGGATTAGCCTATTGAGCCTTGGCGCCGGCTGTCAGTATGTTCTGCTTGGCATTTCTGCAACCAAATTGTCTAAGTTCACGCACCTGATCAGTGTAAGCCCTGTGTAGAAATGCCATGCCTTGAAACACAGTTACCAGCAATGCAAACTTTCTGCATCACACTGGCCTGTCATCTCATCACGTATGTTCCGGATGTGATGTCTTATCTAATCAGTCTATACAAACAATTGGTAGTCTGAATACACAGACGGACTTCCAGAAGACAAATAATTTAACCAAAAATTGTCTGAAATGAAAAGAGTTTGAAAGGAGTTATGATAACCAGGATATACAAGCTATCATCACATTCCCTCCTTTACAAAATATGTCATCAAAAAATTGGGAGGTTGCTTAGGAAAGGAACTTCCTTGCTGTAGTGAATGCATGAAAATATCTCTTCACATTTCATCCCAAGAAGAACAAGTAAGATTTCTTCTCACTATAGAAAGTGTGATTTCCAGTCATTAATAGTATGACTTTCTAAAGTATTTCTTCAAGTTATTAAAGTCATTTATGACCAGGGCTGATTATAAAATATGATGTTACAAAAAAATCAATAACAAAATATTCAAATGATCCATGATTTTACCAAATTGATTTTGACTAGGTCATAGAAGTATGCTGATGCCTGGAATGCAAGTAATATGCTATATTATTGATGCCTGTCAAATAACGGAAATTGTTACAAATTAATTCATCTCTAACCTAATTAACCCCGTGTGCAATATTATATGCATTCCAGACGGGTACTGTTTTGCTCTGGCCATAAAACTAGAAAAGACAATATTTCAACCTATAAAATCTCCTTTTAAGCCACTTAGAAACCTCAAAGGTTATTGCTTATGTTGAAGTGATACAAAAGAATGCATTACCTCATATGTTTCAATAACTTCTGGTCTAATACAAAATATTCTCTTTCTAACTTCTATTTGTAAAAATAATTTTAGAAAAATGTCTAGTCTGCCTTTTACTCATTGAATGGATAGAAGGCATTGATATTAACAGCTTGCCCCATTTTCTAAGCAATCTGTATATTTGGGGTAAGAAATGGAGAAGCCTTAACATTTCTTTGCTATTATCATGCAAAAGATATGGTTGTTTTCCTTCAAAGACATCTCAAAGTTCTAACTTTCAGATCAATATATATCAAGATACATTTTATCACTGTATATATATAATTAGGACTGGACTTTATGGAACGAATGAGTAGGTTGTAAATTTCCTTTATGGTGTTTTGCTACTTCTCTTTATCTCCTCTTTACACATGTTTTCCAGTTTGCCAGGAATGCTATCTATGTTCATCTCACTGGCAATTCAGGGAAAGTTTTAAATTCACCCAAGTTTGAAACTGTTCTGTGTTCCAAATCTGTCTTGGATCAGTTCCACATCAGTACTCACTAGTCTTGTTTTGTTTTTTCCTTCCTAGTTACTTACAAAGTTAGTGTGATGCAACTCCCATCTTTATAAACTTATCATTAAACAATAAAAGAAATATCTCAAAGCAGTAATCTAACTGTGAAGATTTTTCTAACTATTTCAATCTGAATTTCTGTTACTGTCATTGGGATTTCATACTGCAATATTTTCCTTTTCTTTATACCCAATAATTACTATTTTCCTAATTTTAGAATAATTAATTTTTAAATATATCGAAAATAAGACCGCAGTCTTGAGTGTCAGTATAATGCTCCTGAATATAGTGATTTGGATCTGAAAGAGAATTGGGGCTATTCCACTTGTCCTCAGGAGTCTCGCAGAAGTTATTCAATCTCTCATTACCTAATTTACACATATACATACTAAGTACAAAAAAGGACCAACTCAAAGAGGTACTTGTTTCTAACCTAGAGGATGTACTCAGTAAAAGAGAGTTTTTATTATTACACAATGATTACATTTCCCAATAGATACTTCTGTGCAATATGAGTACTTTCAATGGTGTGGTTTTAACATGAAATAACTATCTGGTGTGTTAGAAATCAGAATTGTATTTTCCATAAAAGAATATTAAGCACCATCAAGTAAAAAAGATGCAACATATTTTAAAATTAGTGCCTCCTTCCTTTAAAGTTGAGAAGAGTAAAAAAGAAATATTTTGTGATTAATTTCTATTTTAGGACATAAATAAAAAGATGAGAGTCTGTGTGAGGAGGAGGGAGAGAAAGATAGGGAGGGAGAGAGGGAAAGAGAGAGAGAAGGAAAGAGAGACTCTGTGTTGTAGCAGATGTTGTCAAAATGCATTAGTGAGATATCATGTCTGAATAAACTAATGTGAAATGATGCCCCACTGATTGGAATGCCATTGATGCTATGGCCTGTTGTTCTTGACACCACAGAAAAGGATCAAAGCATCTTTCATGGTGATAAAGCAGGCAATATGGATGGGAAATAAAGCCAGAGAGACTGATTAAGTGTTAACATTTCCACCTGGTGCTAAGAAAATAGCATAATTCAGGGTGATTTTCTCCCCCTGTGTTTGCTCTTGTGTCAGTTATAGTATGTGAAACAGTTAGTGCTCCTCAACATTTTCTTCCTCCTAACACCCAGAAGTACATTATAAATGGACAACTGTTTCTGTGTGATTTCTTTCAAGGGATGCCTCTTACATTTAGATCAAGGATCAAGAAAGGCATTTCAAGTGGGCACAAACATGAGTCATCCACACTCCTTGCTTTTATAACTGGGTTGATAGAATAATCAGTATTCCCTTGACTGACAAATAGCTCAGGGGGCACATTATTCTTATGATACTACTTTAGATATGATTTAAGAGATCCACATCCCAGATTTATATTATCAAGGAATAAAGTCAAGTAGAAAATGGAATTCTGAAATGAGAATAAAATTTTTATCTGAAAACATATTCCATGTATCACCAACAATCTCATTGGCATCTCTCATCTTAGAGTCACTGGGTTTTGACCATAGAACTACCTGCAAGGCAAAGCAAATATGATGTCTGTGGAAGGGAACTCTGCCAGAACCTCTGACCATTCACAGTTAAAAGGGCAACACTGGGACAATGTTTTTAAAGAGACTTTTTCTTCATAGGTTTCACAGAACTTAAATCAGAGATGGTGATAGTCACTCAACCTAGGGAGAATTCTCCTAAAACAAGATTAAATGTCATGGCTAAAACAGATCAATGATAACACATTGAGTCCCCATTATCCATAGTACACAGAAGCTTTTGTTAATTCCTGAAGGCGCACTGAAGTGTTTTTGCCCACTGAGTTCTGAACCGCAGCTGTCAATATCTCATTAGATAATAAGGCTGATTTATAAAAAATCACGCACAACAATGACGGTCTAATTAACTCCATTTTGTTGGTAAACATGCCTATTATAAGGTGTTACATATTAACAAACATACATAAGAATCAGAATTGTTATAGACACAACACAAAAAGCACCCACACAAATATGCACATGAATTTTGCCCCAGATGACTTCCATCAGGGAGTAATTTTCTAGGTGTATGTAAATGATATAAATGACATATATAATGTATATAAATGATATAAATGACAGGTATTTCTCTTACTAATTTATAAGATTGTAGTTGGGCTTTCTGGTCCATTTGAAAGTCTTATGTTTCTGTTTTGTAAGCTGCCATCCCGGTGCCAGAGCGCTGAGTGCATCTGTGTTACTGATGAGGTCACCCTTGAGCAGCATGCTGAGCCCAGCAGGACTATCACCAGGCTCTGGAAATGAGGCCATCATAGAAGTGTGTGTCTTGATTTGGATCCTTCTGTCATTTATTTCCACAAGCTTTCACACTGCCATCGGTGTGCTTGAGATTTTTGATTATCACATTATACACTACTTTGCATTCCAACAGCATCAAACTTCTCTACATTAAAGAGCCCCCATTGTTTGAACCAAGCATCCTATTTGTCTCTATGTGATCTTCATAATTTATATAAAAAAATCAGACACATACCTTCAGTGTTACCATAAAATAAAACAAAATTTTTACAAATACACATTAGAAACCACTGTGACAATTAGAAGTCACTTTTGACATAAGTTCAAAAATCAATTTGACCATCATTTTATGATGGCAGAGGCAACTCGATTTGACATTTGTAATCTGACTATGTGACTGGAAACAGGGAAATTGACAGCTCATTAAACTCACATGAAGGATTCTGTGACAGTAGACACTTCAAAATACAACCAAATTAAAAAGAAGCTTAGTAAACATTGAGTAAAATGAAGGGCCATATGTTAAATGTTAATTCTTGGTGTGTCTATATAGACAATATCAAATTGATATTAAAATTAGCTCAGTTATAAATTGATGCCACTATAAAATAAAATTTGAAATTCTTACAAGAACAATTTACCAAAAATATATATTTTCCATGATGACAAGAAAACCTTTCTGTTCATTTTTCTGATGACAGCTATCAATAATAATATATAGCATTTAGAGCCTGGAATGACAGGTATTAACAGAGTGAAAATCTATCATTTTTTGCTTTTCTTTTCTTTCTGTTATGCACTAATATATCTTTACTGAAATTATGTAAGAACCATAAGATTAAACACAATACAGTATAACATATATGATATAATGTATGATATTATGATATATGTAATATATATGATGTATATAATAGCTTTGAAGTCAGGCGTTGCTTTTCTTATGAATATTTTCCATATTGCATCAGAAATAATTCAGTACAAATTCATTGAGCAGGTTGTGATTAAACATGAATATTTAAATGACCATGAATCTAGTAATAATAAATACAAAATGGCTTAAAAACCAGTAGAGGGATCAAAATTACATCACAACTGTTATGTTAAACTACTGGTGTAACAAAAACAGAAAAATTTAAAGCAGAAACAGAAATGTAAAGAAGCATTTTAGCAAGTAGAAAACAAGTAGTAAATAGTAAACTTAAAGCCAATGATACACATAAATCAATTAAATGTTCCAAACAGAGAATTTGCGAGATTGGATTTTAACATGAAGATCCATTTATATGGTATCCATTAAGAAATGTGCTTTAAATTTTTAAAGAAGATAAGGGTGAAAATATGGACCATGATACACTATGCACATAAAAACATAAAAGAATAGGAATAGCTATTTTAACTTGATACAAGGAAAAGCTAAGCAAATGAATTTTATTAGAAATAAGGAGGGACATAATAAAAATGTCAGTGCAGTAGAAAGAAATAAAACATGTAAAAAGCATACAGATCTAAAAACACAGCAGCAAAACATGACCAAAATTGACAAAATTTAAAAGAAGATAAGATCAGAAAGAAATAACTAAAAGTGTCTTTACTTACAGACCATATACCTATCCATGTAGACAATCCCAAGCAACTTACACAAAACACACATTGCATAACTGAATGCACACTCATATTGTAAACTGTCTCTAAAAAGCACCCTCCACAACTTCACAGCTTTTTAGTGCAGTAAGTCCTTCACCAATAGCATTTATATTACATGTTAATTTGTTATTGTTAGAAGAGACAAATACATGTGACTATAAGAACTGAAAGAAATTAACAACAGGAAACATATATAGAGGAATGTGTTGACCATAGGAAATGAGGTATTGAGACTTTGAAAAGCCATGCAGATTCTATATCTCTATCTCTGTGACTTTGGTCACTCTTTAGTTTTCTTTATAAATTTTATTTTCACCTTATGTACCACTCTTTCTCTGTTATTTTTCTAATTATGTTGCTTGTAGCATTCTCAAAGCAAGTCTTTAATATTCTTGGCTATTTTACATCAAACTACAAATCCCCAAATATTTTTCTGTCATTACATGGAAAACATTCCAAGTTGCATTGCCAGCTATGAAGTGTTAAAAATACAAGTCCTTGTGCCAAGGAAGCATACGCTGAGGTCAAAGAGCCCCTTGGAAGCATTAATGATATAGATGCTTAATAAACAATTCCAGAGTTGGCATTCACTGAAGAAAGAAAATCCATATTCGCTAAACCAGAATAATAAACATGAATTTTAAGAGACAACTGATGACTTGGACCCTGAATCTACTAAATCCATGGGATCCTTTGGCTCATACTGAAGACTATAAGAACTTGAGCACATCTAAAAATTCTGAACATGTCTCAACTCAATTTTGATTGTGATTTTTTTTTAAATCTAAGTAAATAATACACATGGGAACAAAATGCAGAATTTTTTAATCCTCTTTTATTCAAATCACAACACCCTACTTTTGTCTGAATTTACACACCAAATATGGCATGGTTTCACTAAAATTGTTGGATGACACAGCAAATGTCAAACACATGAAGAAGAAAATTGTAATATTCACCCAAAAAATCCATTTCTCCAAAATACCAGCACTACCTTGTCAAGTATAGAGCTTAGAAGAAGAAAGGAAAATGTGTTGAAGTTAAGTAGTTTTATTTCATACTTTTTTATACTATGTAATCTGAAATATATTTTACTTCTTATTTTAACATAAAGAGGGTATTTAAGTTCATGCATTGTTTACATTCTTACTTAAAAGTAATTGTTAAACGATAACAGGAAGCTTTTGTAGAGTGTGTGCTACTTGTCAGGTATCTCCCTCACGTTTGATTTAAGCATCACTACAAACCTTTGAATCAATACCACAAGGAGTCCTATTTTATAGATGAAAAAACTAAATGCCAGGGAAGTGAAGCAACCAGGACATGACGGAGTAAGGAAAACAAACAAACAAACAAACAAAAAACAGGAATTTTGGCTCCACAGTCTGTTCAACAAATTACCATGCTTTAAAAAATTGCAGACTAAGAAACTCCAAAAGACTAAAGTTGCTGTTTACTACTGTCGATTATTTATTTGTCATAAAACATCAACATTCCAATTAAATCATCTGCCATATAAAAATAGTTGATGACACACAATGGTGATTCATTTTATTGATTCCAGAATTTCACTTCTCATGCATTTTTATCAATTACCTTTGATAATATCTAGAACCTATTATATTTATTTAATACATTATAATCCTACCTTTTGGTCGATGAATAAACACTATATGTGTTCAGAACATGAAAGTCCCAAGCATTGAAAATAAGTGTTAAAAAGTAACTATATCAAGAAAGAAAAGAGTTAAAAATAAGCTTCATCTGAATCTGAATGATCAAAATGCCATTTAACTAACCTATTTATAAACCTTAGAAACACCATATGAATAGTAAATTTTTTAGGAAACTATTTTATGATTTTATCAAAGCAGTCTGAAATTATCCTTTGTATTTATAAGGATAATTGTGATAATGTCTTCAATTTCTATTTTTTGAAGCTATTATATTGTACTTTTTTTCCTTATCCCTTAATATTAGTACTCACATGGTGTATTAATTATGCTTTTTAGTCACTTATCTTTTACTGTTATATGTCTTCTTTATACATAAAGATCCCTGGATTGAACTGCTCAAAGAGCTGCACAGGTACCAGCTCATTAAAAACCCTGATGGAAGAAGACAAGTGAGCCTTGAAGAAACCGTGTCAGTTTCTATTCAGAAGAGAGAACCTTACCCTGTAAGTTTGCATCAGAAGTTAGACTTAACATAAGAATTCTGTATCTGAAGTGTATAAGCATTTTTTTCTAAGTTTTAATTCACAAGATTTGTGACTTGTAGTGATAAAAAACCACACGAGATGAGAGTAGCATTATGAAATGAGATACTTTTTTCTGTGGAGGTAAAATATGTGCAGAGAAAAAAGGAGGAATGGACCCCAAAGGATTACAAGGTCTTTGTTAAAACTGCATTCAGGTTTAAACATGCCTACCAAAAATGCATTCTTCTTGAACACTGAGAAATTTGGCTTATATTACTACTGACATGGGGGACATGGGTTTTTCAGTTAAACCAAAAATATTCCTATTTGAAGGCTATCGGATAAGTGATCTGGAATAATCACAACAATAGCAACAGTAGAGACTCCTCTAGCAGTGCATAGCGCTCTGGTGTTTCAGTATTGGGAATAGACTAGCAAAAGTACACAGATGTGACAGTGAGAAAGGGAGGGAGAAAGAGAAAGAGCATATGACAAAAAGTTGCAAGTTCAAGAAAATAATCCTAGAAAATCTCATGATTTTGAGACTCATTCACTTCCTCTCCCACTCTCTCTCCAGCTGTGTATTTCTTCCTCTCAAGTCCTCCCATTTTTTAAATTTTTTTTTAACTTTTATTTAATGAATATAAATTTCCAAAGTACAGCTTATGGATTACAATGGATTCCCCCCCCCCCATAACTTCCCTCCCACCGAAACCCTCCCCTTTCCCGCTCTCTCTCCCCTTCCATTCACATCAAGATTCATTTTCAATTCTCTTTATATACAGAAGATCAGTTTAGTATATATTAAGTAAAGATTTCAACAGTTTGCACCACATAGAAACACAAAGTGAAAAATACTGTTTGAGTACTAGTTATAGTATTAAATCACAATGTACAGCATATTAAGGACAGAGATCCTACGTGAGGAGTAAGTACACAGTGACTCCTGTTGTTGACTCAACAATTCGACACTCTTGTTTATGGCATCAGTAATCACCTGAGGCTCTTGTCATGAGTTGCCAAAGCTATGGAAACCTTTTGAGTTTGTGGACTCTTATCATATTTAGACAAGGTCATAATCAAAGTGGAAGTTCTCTCCTCCCTTCAGAGAAAGGTACCTCCTTCTTTCTACTGGGATCTCACTCGCAGAGATCTTTCATTTAGGTCATTTTTTTTTTGTCAGAGTGTCTTGGCTTTCCATACCTGAAATGATCTCATGGGCTTTTCAGCAGGATCCAAATGCCTTAAGTGCTGATTCTGAGGCCAGAGTGCTGTTTAAGACATCCGACATTCAATGAGTCTGCTGTGTATTCAAGTCCTCCCATTTTAAACATTATCTTTGAAATAGCTCTTCTATTTATTAGTCTCTTCCAACAGTTGATAGGAAAAAAAAAAGAGATAAACTTCCTGAACAAAGAAAAAAAAAACTCCTCCTAGTCTCTCTCTCCATACCAAAATACTGATGTGACAAACTTTTTCCTCTTGAAAATAATTATGGAAAGAGTATCCTATCATCTTTTTCTATTTTATTATATTTATTCATTCTCCAACTCCTACCAATTCAGAAAACCCATTTGGGAATATCAAGAATAATTTCCAAGCTGCAAAATTGAAGGCATTTGTTCTTTACCTAGTCTGCTTGATCTGTTACACAGCATTTGATACTGTCACTATTTTGTACATCTTAAACGTTTTCATAATAGTGGCTGCTGAGACACTGCTCTTATTTTCAGGAATACTCAGAATCCTGCTTTATTGGCTTCTGAAATGTTATTAGGAAAACAATAAAAATATTGAAAAATTAGTCTGAGAAATGATCAAATGTGATTTTGAATGATCAAATAGTTCTTTTGCCATCTAAGACTGTTAAATATGAATTTAATAATAATTTTCCAAACTAATTGATATAATATATTTATCATATTACTGGGTTTTATTTAAATTGCTATTCCCTGATCCCTCTACACAAACCTCTCCAATAACCCACAAATCCCAACACTTCACTGTCACAGACTATAACTAGCTATAATGTAAGTAATAGTTCATGTTTGCTGAGTTGAATGTCCTGTCTATGCTCAGAATCTGTATTTGCAAATTAGTGGAAAACCAGAAAGCTCTCCTTAACTGTAGTTTATAAGAAATTTGTCCTATTTTGGCTTACACATAATTTCAATGACCTCACACATATTTTCTAGGATAACATTTATGCCAACATCCTCAGTTGCTCACTATGCTGGGGTTGCTAATGTTCATGCATGTCTGCTACTATTGTTACGTCACAGCTTTCAGCTAAATTTTCCTCAACTTGTATGACAAAACTAACCATAAGAAAGAAAATTGGAAAGTAAAGAGAATAAAGTTAAAACAGCCAGAGGAGGTGATCCTAATTTGACAAAGAATAAGCACAGTTACCGTTTTAATAATTGCATATGTGTTCCATTTTAAACAATATTTGTATATGGCTAACCTCTTGACTTTTCTGTTCTCCTAAATGGTCTAATAATGCTACCAGCTAAATAATTAAAAACAATTAAATTTTGTATTTCTTCAGGCTTCTAATTTCTTGGGTAGATTTTGCTTCCTTTGCTTACATTATTAAGTTTAGCAATTCTCAATACTTGGAGCTAAGATTTTGTATACTTGAAAATCTTGAGGTTCCTCCAAAACAGGTTGTGCATGCTGGCCATCAAGTATCTTTTTACAACATTTAAGACACATTTAGGCTTAATTGTTTTCCATGGCTGTGTTAAGATATATTTATTGTTGTTTTTATTCAAGTATTGCTAGTGAAAACCATCTCAAGTGCAATATAAACAGAGAGGACAGACTTTGAAAACCTATGTCATAGTCAATGCACTGGGAGAATTGGTAATCAACAAACTTCTTCAAAGCTAAAAATAGGTAATCACTTATGTCACTGTAATTTATATGATGGATATCCCTTATCTGGAAATTTGGGCGCCATTATGATTTTAGATGGCAGATGTTTTTAAAAAATATTTAGAGTACGCATTACATAATGAGATATCTTGGAGATGGGCTTCAAGTTAAACATGAAATTCATTCACATTTCATATATACCTACCCTGAAGGTAATGTTATGCAATGTTTTTTGTGTACCAACATTTGGGATGTGACCTATCATATCAGGTTATCTGTGGATTTTCTAGTTGAAGCATCAAGTCAGTATTCAAAAGTTTGAGGTTTATAACATTCAAGATTTCAGACTTTTAGATGGGCATGCTCAATCTGTATAATATGTTTCAACATCAAATTATTGCTCCTTTATATTTGCAATCATTACAGCCTATTTTTTTGTATTTGTGAGAAAATCAGAAACTTGTAATGTGAGTTTTCAATTCAGAGACTTCTTTCTTCACCTCTGACCAAAGAAACCCTGAGAGGTGCTTCATCTATTAAGAATTATATCCAGTTGGAAAGGACTAACTTTGCAGTTGGCAAGTATCCACCTGCAAAGTAGTGGAAGACACAGCCGTCTACTCTCGGCTTTCCGGCTAGCCAAACCACAGCATGGTTCTGATCAAACAGATCGAAATCCACAGGGCTTTTCTTAGTATTATTCATAATTTTCCATGAATGGATGGCTAGACTGAGCTTAGGTGAGCTAGCCGGGAAAAGCCAGAGAGTCTGAAAATATATCAGACCTAAATTTTTGAACCATTAATTCTACTGTCATTACACAGCCCATATCTTTGTTTCCCAAAGGTCTGACCCCAAATTCAGCTATAATTTGTCATTCAGAATTTTAATATATTCACTAAGTACTTTTTTGGAATACTTTGTTAAGATGGTTCAAGTAGGAAAATTAAATTTTTTGCAAGCCATTGCTAACAGGAATTCTATTCCAACCACAAAATAGTCACAGTGTCATCTAACATTTTCTACATTGGTCTTTCATGATGGTTTAAAAAGAATTAATCGTCTCATTTTGAGATGACTTAAAATTCCTACTCATAACTTTTGGACAGGATAAAATCAAAGTGGTATAGCAATTAATAAAATTGGCTCTAAAAGCCAGACACTATAAAATTCTGGTATCATTATTTTTAACCTCTGTAATTTTTACAAAATTATCTCTTTGTGCCTCAGGTTTAACATCTGTGGAATGGGACTTGAAATGCTAACTCCCTTACACTATGGTTGCATATCTCACTAATCATTATATGTAGAATACTAAGAACAATGTCTGGAACAGAGTAAGTGATCAAAAATTACTGGTGGTGGTCATGATGATGATCATGATAGTCATTGCATATAGCTACCTCTGGGAATGTTAACCTATTGTTTCCATCAATGATAATTGCATACAACAATAGTGCTTTTCTTTTTCACCTACTTCTCTTCTAGGAAATAGAGTTTTCCATGAAACTACATTAATTGTATATAATATTTGACATAATGTTATATTGCTAATTTGTTAAAAATTTATAAAGAATTAAAGTAGCTAGCTTTTCACAAGTTTATTCTCTCATTAAACAATAGGGTCAGATAGTCTCATTAAACACAGAGTGAGCATAATAGAGTCAAATCCAGTAGAGAGTGATCTGAAAGCAGGAATAGCCAAGGCAATGAAATGGTCAACACTGAAAATAAGATAGAAAAGACACTGCAGTTTTTCTACTAATGATCAGGAAGCCCACTCATAAATAGTAGAATGACTGAATTTTAGAGGTAAAGAAGATACTAAAGAAGTTTCAGATGTCTGAAGTGACCTACTGATATTATACAACAAGGAAGTAATCACTGCAGAATTTTATCTATGATTTGCTAAATATCAATCTAATATTTGTTTTTCAATCATTCATGGTAGATAGGCAAAATAACTGCCCCTATACTTATGAACTTTAAATTTACAAGTCTTCACAGAATAAGAATGTAATATTTAAAAATGACATGATATATCATACAAAAAAGTGTTTGTCTTAGCTGTACATTTTCTTTTAAACCAGGGCATTTTCCTATGCTAAACACCCATTATATTGAAAAATATAAAATCATAGGGCTGAAACGTTATTTCATAATGGTAAGATGATTATAATGGAAAAAGACATAAAACAAGAAAAACTAAGAAAATGCAAATTGTCACAAGTGGTAAGTTTCTTTTTCAACAAGATAATTCCTGATGCAAGAGAGAGATACAGCTCACATTAAAATTTGTTATACCAATGTAGTCTAAATTAATAAGGAACAATTTGAGAAATCCACTCAAGAATGAAATGTTAATTTTGTGATTAGAGAAGAACACCATCTAAATAAGATGGCCATTATCTAATGGCACCTGTGTTCCATGATCCTTTCAAGGTGCTCAGAATTCATCAGTTAACAAAGTAAAGAACTTTCCCCAGTAGGTGTTTACAATGTATCATGCAGGGAGCAGAGTGTCAGGGAAAGGGACAAAGGGAAGGGGAGTAGATAAATCATGACCATAATAAATACTCATATTACAACCTATGCTAGATACAATACTAATCAATATGGATATCTGATAAATAAGTCAAAAGTTAATGAAGTAAAGGCATTTGAGAGGGGAATATTCTGGATAGAGCGCTGAATTTGTCAGGGGGTTAAGCAAATATTTAACAAAGATGAGAGTATTAGCCAAGCAGGTACCCAGAAAAGACTGCTGGAGGCCTACTAAACAGCTGAAGCAGTTCCCAAGGATGACTGCGTGCTTCAGGAACCACAGGGACACTGTTCCTGGAATGGCAGAAACTGCCATATTCATGTGCGAAGGTTTAATGACCAGCAAAGAAAACGGAAGTAGGTCTGAGGCAAAATTTTCCCAACATCAACCAATGGTCTCATCTGGTGGAAGTATGTGAAGAGACGTCAAGCTTCACTTCCCTGAGTCACTGCAGCCACAAAACACAGAAGTACACAAAGAGCCATCCTTGCTGTGTATATACAGAGGAAGTTCTGTACTGAGCTTGCTGTCTGTCTTTCTGCTGGGAGAAGCCCATTTCTTCATACAATAGAGAGAAATGTTCTTTATTTTTAAAATTTTGAAAACAGTAGAGAAACAAATAAAAGCATCATGGTGTTTATTCATTTGAAATGGTTTTGGATGATTGAAATACCTCAAATATCTTTTTCATTGTGGTCTAAATTGTCTCATGTGTGTGTGTGTATGTGTGTGTGTGTGTGTGTGTAAGGAACTGATATTTACAGGAATAACAAAAGTGTATGGGGATATATCCCCATGTTCAAAGAACCTGCCAAATAAAAAAATAAAAAACTTCCTTCTCTTATTCTCCCCCTCTACCCACCCTGCCACACACACACACGCACACTTGTTTCTTCCTTGCTGTTTTCTATAATTCCTCCTCTAGCTTGTTCCCTTTCTTACTTCCATACTACAAACGTCAGTGTTTGTATCTTAAGATCTCGTTCTCAGGGTTAGCATCGAACACACATGTTAAATCGCTGCTTGTAATGTCAGCACCCCATATGAGAGCTCAGGTTAGAATACTGGTTGCTTCTCTTCTGACCCAGCTCCCTGCTATTGTGCCTAGGAAAGTAACAGATGAGAGCCCAGGTCCATGGGCCCCTACCATCCATGTGGGAGACCTGAATGGAACTCCAGGCTCCTAACTTTGACCTGGCCCAGACCTGACCATTGTAACACTTTGGGAAATGAAGCAGCAGATGGAAGAGCTCTTTCTGTCTCTACCTCTCTGTTACTCAGATTGTCAAATAAATAAATGAATATTAAAAAAAAAAAAGATCACCCTTGTCAAAGAAAGAGAAAATAGCTAAAGAAATTAGTGCTGTGAAAGAAGCTCTTGAAGAGGACAGTGAACAAAAGAGGGAGGAAAAGTAATAACAGGAAATGCAAATAAAAAAGTAAACAACTTTTGGAGTAGATGTGATTAATAAAAACTTTTTTAAAAGTCGAGAACTGTTAAAAGCAAAGAGCAAAAAACAGCTACTTTCAAATATTACTATGTATCATCCCATAATACATATCTCTACTAGACCATGCAATACTGTTTTCAGAATTCTGTTGTTCAGAACAAGAGACACAAGACAGCAGTTGCAAAAAGGTAAATTTTACAAGAAAAGAATATTAGTAAGGCAGGACATACTGCATATACTGTGCTCAAAAAAAAAAAGAAAAAAGAAAAAACAACAATGCACTTTTTTTTTTTTTTTGATAGGCAGAGTGGACAGTGAGAGAGAGACAAAGAGAAAGGTCTTCCTTTTTGCCGTTGGTTCACCCTCCAATGGCCGCCATGGTAGGCGCGCTGCGGCCGGCGCACCGCGCTGATCCGATGGCAGGAGCCAGGTGCTTCTCCTGGTCTCCCGTGGGGTGCAGGGCCCAAGCACTTGGGCCATCCTCCACTGCACTCCCTGGCCACAGCAGAGAGCTGGCCTGGAAGAGGGGCAGCCGGGGCAGGATCGGTGCCCTGACCGGGACTAGAACCCGGTATGCCGGCGCTGCAAGGCGGAGGATTAGCCTAGTGAGCCGCGGCGCCGGCCAACAATGCACTTTTAAGATTTATTTAGGTATCTTAAAGCATGTAGAAAGAAAGATGTTTTAACAATAAGCACTCCGGCCGGCACCACAGCTCACTTGGCTAATCCTCCACCTTGCGGTGCCAGCACACCGGGTTCTAGTCTCGGCCGGGGCACCGGATTCTGTCCCGGTTGCCCCTCTTCCAGTCCAGCTCTCTGCTGTGGCCCGGGAGTACAGTGGAGGATGGCCCAATTGCTTGGGCCCTGCACCCCATGGGAGACCAGGAGAAGCACCTGGCTCCTGGCTTCGGATCAGTGCGGTGCGCCGGCTGCAGCATGCCAGCCGCAGCGGCCATTGGAGGGTGAACCAATGGCAAAGGAAGACCTTTCTCTCTGTCTCTCTCTCTCACTGTCCACTCTGCCTGTCAAAAAAAAAGAAGAAGAAGAAGAAAAAAAAATAAGCACTCCATATTGTACACATGAAATGAATGTCCATTTACTATTCTTCATTCACATACAATAGTTTTGGCCACTCTGTGCCTGACTATAATTCTCTAATCATTTCCATCGATTCAGTTCCTTGTTCTCAACATCTGAGTTAGGACAGAGTCAAACTCTTCATTGGGATAAAAACGAAAAGGCTTTGGTACCTCCCATAAAGCAAGCTGCATGTTAGACCCTCTTCCGGTCCTTTGTATCAACTAGAATAAAAGTATCAAGAGAAACTGCTCCGAAGTAGATAAAAAGTAACCAATAAAGTCAAAAGAAATTTGAATAGGAAAAAATGATATCATAGAGGAGGATTCCAGTCACTACTAAAATTTAAAAGCATACATGAATAGGATTGACTTAAGACTATGGAATAGGTGGATTGCTATTTCAATTATAGGTGAGACAACTTTTTGGGTTTTATAGATTTAAAAAGAAATTAAAAGCTTGATGCTTTGTCATCTGCTAATACGAAAATCTGTTTCATATTACAATAATTACTCTTCTTATTAGTTTATGGATTGTGTTATATAAACAGGACCATAGGTTGTATTTTTATTTTATTTTTCTTTACTATTTGAGTACATTGAAGGTTTGAAAGGTTAGTATTTGTAAAATAAACAGAGCACATTTGTTTCAGTTGTCCTATGGTGTGCTTTCTTTTTCTCTCAGCTTCCCATAGTTCCCCTTGCAGAGCTGATTAACATGCACACCATATTATCATTCAATCGTATGTTCTATTCTTAGTAATTAACAAATGAGAGTACATTCCCAATCATGGAAATTTGTGGAAAAGATTATGATATTATGAACTTAGATATCTTTTGGTATTTTACACTTAGCTCTCCCTTTTTACCACTTTTCTCTCAGCTAATATTTTATATTTGTATTAGCATTCAGACAACTAAAATCATTCTGTGAATACAAGTGATGAAATCATAATAAACATCAACCAGTATGGGGAAATGCAAATACTTAAATATGTAAATTGAGTCCATGGATATGAAAGCCATACTTATTATTGAGAGGGAAGTTTATTAATCCTCCATGTGTAGTAAAATATAGTCTCTTTTCAAAATGAGCTTGGTAAGTTCCTTCTACTTTAGGAGCAGATATGTGAGTATATTTCCATACTATAAAATGACTTTATCAACTTTTTCTATCAAAATTTTTTATCATATGTTTTCAAATTGTTGTAGCAGTTTGAAAGTGGAAGAATGAGAAGGCTGCACATTTTCCCCACAATGCTGCTGAAATCAAAACATGTTTGAAAATTTGCTTTCACATTGCCATGAGGGACATTTTATGAGCCACATGAGAAAATTACCCTCAGTGCTTTAAGTCCATGACTCATTCTGTATTCTTTTTTTTTTTTTTTAATCCTAAATGACATTTCTTACTTGGTAATTCATTTTAGCGATAATGTATGACTCTGAAAAAATTTGTACCCAATATGAAAAGTGAAATTCACTGTGAGACAAAAAAGTTAAAATGTATTGCTATTGAATTTATTTAAGGGTGGGCCACTGGTTCCAGTGCTGTGGTACCTCCACGGAGACATCTGCTGTGCTACTGATGCAGAAGACAAGGAGAGGACGGAGTCCCTTCGAGATCCCTGCAGCACGGGGATGGTTACATGGTAAGAAGATGTAGGCTGCATCTTGAGAGCTTTACCTGCTACCAAATCAGCTTCACCACACAGGATTTCCTTTATTAAAATAAATAGCAGACACTTTATTGACTCAATATTTCTTAGGACAGAGTAATATGACATTGTGGTTAAGGACTTGAACTCTGAAGTCAGACAGTGAAGGTTGAAATCTGGCTCCAAAGCGTATTACCTGAGTGACATTGGGCAGGTTTCAGACAAGGGAGATAATTGTTAAGCCAATGAAATCAGACAATTGAAACAAAGTGTTTTGTGTGATGTCTGTAATTCAGCCTTTCCATTTTCTCTCAGGTTTTTAGCTTGTGTATGTGTGTCTGCATATTTTATGTCTCCTTCTCTATGGATCATTATATGTGTCTCAAAATTGCACATATTGACAATGCTAAATACACTAAACTGTAACTCTTCTATTATAGGAAAAGAAGTGAATTGTAGTAAATGCTACTTCTGTGATAGAGGAAATTTTTTTTTTAAAAAAAGTACTGTATGACACCTTAATCATTTCCTGTCAGAAGATTTACAGAATAACTAGACAGTAAATAAAATGAGGTAATCATAATTACCCAAAACATAAATTTACATGGGGCTCAAGTCCTAGTAAGTGCAAGTATGAGCATTTTCAAATTCTTTTTCAGAGGCAGGTATTTGACACAGCCATTAAGATACTGCTTGCTATGCCTGCATCCCATGTCGGAGCGCCTCAATTCCAGTTTCCTGAGAATATGCACCCTACAGGCAGCAGGTGATGGCTCATGAAGTTAGGGTCCCAAACCCATGGAGTAGACATGGATGAGGTCCTGATTCATGGCATCAGGCTGGACCAGTCATGCATTTTGCAGACATTTGAGGTGTGAACCAGCAGATGGTAGATTCTCTCTCTCTCTCTTCTCCTTTCTCTCTCTCTTTCCAATAATTAAAATAGATTTAAACAAATAATAAATGCTATTTTTCTTTAGCCCAGGGGCTGAAATACAATGTGCTAGCAAAATCTTGTGCTACAGAGGAAAACTGATGTAATTGATACAGAAACATGTAGTCACTCTATAACCTTGTCTTAGACTACATATAGGTAGAACTATGAGAGTGATCATCACTTAACCATATCAGAATTGTTCCTTAGGGTTGGATATTGCTCGAATCAATTATACTTTCATATATTATATGAAAGGCTAGAGAAATACTTGCCCAGCAAGTCTCCATTAAAATTATGCTTACACAAAATAAATCACTACAAGCAATCCACAAAGAGAGATGACTAAAACATTACTTAAACTTTTATTAACTATATTATTGTTAGTATATTTTTACTTCAAGTACATAATAACCATATAAATTAATAATCATAATATTTTAAAGTATTATAGTTAGTGCAGCTATTAAATAGTTCTTGTAATCTATAAGCTCATAGTCTGTTAATCAAAGTTCATCCAACAAAGGATGTAAATGAAATGTTAAGAACCATTTACACGTGAGACGTGCTAAAAAGAGTATTCATTTCTGAAACATAAGGATCCAAAAATGTTATTGATTTTAAATATTAATTTAAAAGGTTAACTGAATAAGTATCATCAACATCCAAACCAGTTAAGAAATGTGCAAAGGATCTCAATAAGCAGTTCTCAACCAAAATATTGCTTCTAACCTTCCAGCCTTGACAATAATCCTTCCTTAAACCAAATTAATATGATAATGATAGGAGAATTATTAAATAAATTATATTTACCATGTATTTGATACTTTATAATTATAAAATGATATCTCTATCACTTTAGTAGCAATTTTCTAAAGCAAGAGACTAGGCTATAGAGTTGAATATAATGAGATTCAAGTATAGTCCCCAACATGTCCATGCTGTCACTTTGGGCAGAAAATATGTCAATTTTCTTATCTGTAAATTGCAATCATAAAAGCTTATAATAATGCTATAATGACTAAGTGAAGCAATCCATGTAGAGGGCATACACATATTTACCATTCAATAAATATTTTTTTTCATTTATTAATTTATTATGCTGTCATTTTTTCTTTGGCTTATTTCTTTTTTTTTTTTCTTTTTTTTTTAACTTTTATTTAATGAATATAAATTTCCAGTGTACAGCTTATGGATTACAATGGCTTCCCCCCCCCCATAACTTCCCTCCCACCCGCAACCCTCCCCTCTCCCGCTCCCTCTCCCCTTCCATTTGCATCAAGATTCATTTTCAATTCTCTTTATATACAGAAGATCAATTTAGTATAAAGATTTCAACAGTTTGCACCCACATAGAAACACAAAGTGAAACATACTGTTTGAGTACTAGTTATAGCATTAAATCACAATGTACAGCACATTAAGGACAGAGATCCCACATGAGGAGCAAGTGCACAGTGGCTCCTGTTGTTGACCCAACAAATTGACACTCTAGTTTATGGCGCCAGTAACCATCCTAGGCTGTCGTCATGAGTTGCCAAGGCTATGGAAGCCTTCCAAGTTTGCCGACTCTGATCATATTTAGACAAGGTCATAAAAGACAGAGTGAGGATAGTAACCAATGATCCTAAGAGTGGCATTTACCAGGTTTGAACAATTATACAGCATTAAGTGGGGAAGAGGACCATCAGTACACACAGGTTGGGAGTACAGCCATTGGTGGTAGAGTAGAGGTTATGATTACAAAGGAATGAGGCCCAAGTGCACTAGACAGGGCCTAGAACAAAGGACAGAGTCATTATTAGTTCTGATCTGTACAGTGATCTGTCCTCAAGGAGACCCACAGGCCAGTCCACTGCAGTGGCTTTCAATGTGGTAAGCCTGGGCTTCAGCAGAAGTCAGCTTGTGAAGAGCCCTGGCAGCTCTGCCAAGAGTTGGATCACTGGAAATGGACCTGCCCTGGAGTCGAAGGATGCCCAGGTCAGAGCCACAGATCTTATTGGCTCTAAGCTGAAAAGCCCTTCACTCAGCCCAACTTCCAAAGTGACCATTGCAGCTGAGGGTATGGTCAAGTAGGGTCAGCACCATTGCAGGCAGAACTGTAAATTTCTTGTTAGAGATGCCACCTGCCTTTACCTGGCCAGCTCTCCTCCCAGGCCAGCCAAGTAATGAAAGTCAACAGAGTGCCTTCCCCTAGGAGGTTCACACCTCCCTTAGGATATACCCCATGTGAAGAGATAGATAGGTCTGGGCCTCTGAATTTACAAGGCCTAAAGCCCAACAGATTATTATCAAGCCCCTTCTATCAGGTTCTATTTGCCTCTCAATCAGAAAACTTAATTGTAGCTTAGACAGCACCTTTCTTAGCTCTTCTTTGGCTTATTTCTTTCAGTTTTCTTGACTAAATTCTCTATATTATCTATTTTTCTGTTGACAGATTGATTATTTTTTTATCAAAGTTTTTTATCTTAGGAATTTCACCTTTTCTCATTCCTGCCAACATCTCATATGGGCACTGGTTGTAGTCCTGGCTGCTCCTCTTCCAATCCAGCTCTCTGCTGTGGCCTGGAAAAGCACTGGAAGATGGCCCAAGTCCTTGGGCCCCTGAACCCATATGGGAGACCAAAAAGAAGCACCTGGCTCCTGGCTTCAGATCAGCGCAGCTCCAACCGTTGTGGTCACTGGGGAGTGAACCAACAGACAGAAAACCTTTCTCTCTGTTTCTCCCTCTAACTGTCTATAACTCTACCTCTCAAATAAATAAATAAAATCTTTAAAAAGAGAGAGAGAGAGAGAGAGGAAATTCAAATATCCAACAGACACTTGAGAAAATGTTCAGGATCACTAGACATCAGGGAAATGCAAATCAAAACCACAACAGTTAGAATGGCTCTCATAGGCCGGCACCGTGGCTCAATAGGCTAATCCTCCGCCTGAGGCGCTGGCACACCGGGTTCTAGTCCCAGTCAGGGTGCCAGATTCTGTCCCAGTTGCCTCTCTTCCAGGCCAGCTCTCTGCTGTGATCTAGGATTGCAGTGGAGGATGGCCCAAGTGCTTGGGCCCTGCACCCCATGGGAGACTAGGAGAAGCTCCTGGCTTCAGATCATCGCAGTGCACTGGCCGTGGTGGCCAATGGAGGGTGAACCAACGGCAAAGGAAGACCTTTCTCTCTGTCTCTCTCTCACACTCACTGTCCACTCTGCCTGTCAAAAAAAAAAAAAAAAGGGGGGGGGTCTCATAAAGAAATCAACAAACAACAAATGCTGGTGAGGATGTGGGGAAAAGCACCCTAATCCACTGTTGGTGAGAATCTAAACTGGTGCAACCACTGTGGAAGACAGCATGGAGACACCTCAGAAATCTGAAGATAGACCTATCATAGGATCCAGCCAGCCATCCCACTCCTGGGAATTCACTCAAAGCAAAAGAAATCAGAATATGAAAGGGTTATCTGCATCCCCATGTTCATTGCAGCACAATTCACAATAGCTAAGATATGGAATCAACCCAGGATTTCATCAACTGTTGACTGGATAAACAAATTATGGCATATGTACTCTATGAAGTACAACTCAGCTGTAAACAAAGATGAAATTCTTTCTTTTGCAACAAGATGGTCGCAAATGAAAACCATTAAGCTTCATGAAGTAAGCCAGTCCCCAAAAAGACAGATATCATATGTTTTCCCTGATACAAGGTAACTAATAGAGTACCTTAAATGTAATGTAATGGAGTGAAAAAGACATTTTTAGTGTCAATGATTGTTTATAGCCCTTGTCTCTTCTGTTGATGAACAGTGTTTTGCTTTTGTTTATTGCTTTTTCTCTTCATACTATTTGTTGAACCCCTTTACTTAGAGTAGGGTTAAATATACTAAAATGGATCATTGTGAAAATTAATAGTGGGAATCTGACAGGGAGGGAGTGCAAGGGTTGGAGCATAGGAGGGAAGGAAGGTAGGGAGTGAAATGTTCCTAAATCTGTACATATGAAATATATGAAACATGTATAACTTAAATAAAATTAAAAAACACTACAAAATAGAAGTAGGGGGTTAAAAAACAAATTACAACAAACACTTCAATGTTTTACTATTCCTTTAATATAAAGACAAATCTGGGGCCAGAACTGTGGTGTAGCATATAAAGCTGCCTTCTGCAGTGCTGGTATCCCATATGGATGCCAGTTCAAGTCCTGGCTGCTTTACTTCCAATCCAGCTCTCTACTATGGCCTGGGAAATCAGTGGAAGATAGCTCAGGTGCTTGGGCCACTGCACCTGCATGGGAGACCAGGAGAAAGCACCTGGCTCCTGGCTTCGGATTGGCGAGGCCTGCTGGCCGTAGCAGCCAATTGGGGGGTGAACCAGTGGAAGAAGACCTTTCTCTCTCTCTCTCTCCCTCTCTCTCTCTCTCTCTCTCTCACTGTCTAACTCTGCCTTTCAGATTAAAAAAATAAAAATAAAAAAGGGCCTCTGGTGACCATTGACATCATACATAAGAGTGTTAATTGTTAAATTAACAAAAGGAGTCACTGTGCACTAAATTCCCATGCAAGACCTCTGTCCTCAAAGAGTTCTATCATGAGACTTAATACTACAACTTGTTCTCAAAAATTTACTTTGTATTAGTGTATTAAGTGGAGACTATTCTTATGTCTCATAAGTTTTAGATAAGCCTAAGGCCCAACTCCTTTGCCTGTTTCTTTAGGTGCTTCTTTGATGAATGATAAAACTTGTTCTCAAAGAAAAAAGTATATTATCACAAAAAGTAAAAGAAAAATAAGAAAGGAAGAAGGGTGTGAGTGAAGGAGGTGGGGAGGATGGGGTGGGAAGTGTCATTGTGTACTTAAAACTGTATATATGAGATACATGAAATTTGTTCCATTTATATAAATAAAAATTTTATTCAAAAAAATAAAAATACACAAAATGAATGAGTGGCAGATTAGATGTTATAAAGTAGGAACGTTTTCATGAACTTGAATGTGTAACAACAGAAACTATCTAAAATTAAAAACACATAAAAATGATTTAGAATGTGAAGGACACCCATGAACCCTTGGATGACTTTAATTTACCCAATAAATATCTAACTGTAGCTCCAAATTGAGGCAAAGGGAATATTTGAACAAATGATTTTCTACAAAGATGCAAAAGGACAATTATTTCAAAAAATGTTTCTGAAACAATCAGTCCTTGCAAAAGATGAACTTCCAACCATAGTTCAAATTAATCTTTTTTTTTTTTTTTTGGGGGGGGGGGGGGAAGACAGGCAGAGTGGATGGTGAGAGAGAGAAACAGAGAGAAAGGCGCATCTTGCTGATCCGAAGCCAGGAGCCAGGTGCTTCTCCTGGTCTCCCATGCGGGTGCAGGGCCCAAGGACTTGGGCCATCCTCCACTGCACTCCCGGGCCATAGCAGAGAGCTGGCCTGGAAGAGGGGCAACTGGGACAGGATTGGTGCCCCGACCGGGACTAGAACCCGGTGTGCCGGCGCTGCAAGGCGGAGGATTAGCCTGTTAAGCCACGGCGCCGGCCTAAATTAATCTTAATCCTAAAACATAAAGCTATGAAATGTCTAGAAGAAAATTTAAAAGAAAATTGTCAACTTGTGTTATGAGACATGTTAGCTGTCCAAGGTTTCATTCAAATTAAGAAGGCTTTTGGACTTAGAGAAAAAAAGGAACATGTACTTTCACGACATATGTAAATTATATTATATGAAATTCAAATTTTACCAATAATTATAAGAACTCAACCATGCTTATTTATTCATGCATCTTGTGTCACGCTGCAACTGTAGAGATGAATAGCTGAGAATGACTGTATGGACAGAAAACTCTAAATTACTTTTTACCTGATATTATCTAGTTCTTTAAGGGAAACTTTACCTACTCCTTGAGTAGGCAAAGATATGACAGTAAAAGCACAATAACTTGAAAATGATGATAATTGGATTTCATGAAAATGGACATTTGGAGTAGTGCATAAGATGCTGCTTGTGAGACGACTACATGCCACAATAGAGTGCCTGGATCCAAGTCCAGATTTTCATTCTGAGTCTAGCTTCCCAGTAATGCATACCCTGGGATGCAGCAGACAATGGCTCTGGAATTTAAGTCCCTTCTATCACATGATAGAGTTCCTGCCTCCTGGCTTAAAATTGGCCCAGCCCCAGCTGTTGTAGGCATTTGGTGAGTGAAACAGCAGTTGTAATATCCTTCTCTATCTCTGTCTTCCAACAAAAATGAAAATAAATAAAAATTACAAAAAGAACCATAATAACGACAGTGACATAAAAGATGCTCTTAAAGAATAAAAAGCAAATTGCAAAATGGAAAATATATTTACAAATCAAATATTTGGTAAAAGACATCCTGAGAATATACAAAGGACTTTTAAAATTCCACAGATTAAACAAAAATCTCCTCCAAATTATTTAAACAAACATCTCACCAAATAAGATATACAGATGGAAAATAAGCACGTGAAAGGATGTTCAACATCTGTCATTTCATGACAGTGCAAATAAAAACCATAGTGAGCTATATTATACACCTGATGTGATGGAAAAATCTTTTTTAAAAAAATGAGCATTCTAAAAGGTATCAACTAAAATTCCTATACTCTGTAGACAGGAACATAAAGTGTTTCAAACACTCCAGAAAACATTCTGGCATTTTCTTAAAAGGTGAAACAGCACATGAGACAACCACTTCACTCTTGCGTATCTTTCCAGACTAAATAAAACAGATATTAACTTAAACAGGCTTGGGCATGTATCTGAATTGAATTCAAAGACTTTTGAAATTTAGAATGAACTTCAATAGTCATCTCACATACAAATATATGTGTTGGGGGTATGAGTAAAAGAGCAAAATTAAAAGGGATTAAATGAAATATTGATGACTTTTATGGAGAGTTTAGTAGAAATTTTAGTTTGCTGAGGTGACATGCTGTGCTTTCTTAAAATATTTAAAATGCAAAATATTGGATTAATAAATAATCTCTGAAAGCAGGGTACTTTAGGCAATGTAAGGTACGTTTTTAAGTTTCTTGTAGATGTTCATGTAAATTAGCTCTTATGTTTCCTTATGTTTCTTAGTTCCTTATGTTTCTTCACCTTATAATAAAAAATAGTTCTGAAAGGAATTGGAGTGTTTTCCTACTAACTCTCGTAGAACTGTAGAAGTAATTAGCCCTACAGTCCCAGAATGGCCAAAATCTTATTGGCCATCAAAGTATGGGCATCCATCAACTTAATATTAACTTGATTGCCAGATAGTTTACATCATATTTTTTTCCCAGACTTTGATGCTATCATACATCCCAAGTGATCTCTGTTTAACGAGTAGATTGAGAATTATAGATAATCATGTTTATTGGGGAAGCAGATATTGTCACGAAGCCTGGCCAGCTGGCACATGTCTCATAAGCCAGACCAAGCTTAGCTTTGCTGGGTGCAAAGTTCTGATCTTTTATGTGCCAGAATCATAAAATGGAGCAAATGATCCTTACAGATAATCTCATGCAACATCACACTTCAAGGTCCTGTTAGTGATTTAGTAATAACTTCAGTTTTAAGTACTCACACTTGATCATAAGTTACCTTCCATATGCCCACCCTGTTGATGTTATTACTCAAGAATCCTGTAAGTAACTTCACCTTTCCCCCAGCTCATTATTATTCTGGAGACTTAATTAAGCATTAATTTGTAAAAGAGTTACAAATGTTCTCTGTGCCTCTCCTCCTTTCTCATTTTCTCACCTATCTATATCTCTTTTTCATAATATATAATGCTAAAGGATATTTCTAAATCTAAAAATACCACAAGTTTTATATAGTATATAGTCTATTATAGCAGACTTCTTTTCTTTAATAATACAAAAATGACAATATGTACAGTGACATTACTCACCCTTTATAATTACCTTAGGTATATAATCTTACCCATAAAATCCTATAATCAGAGTACAAGAGGAGTTGGGAGAACCTCAAAGTAAGTCTAGGCCAACCCTCATAATACATAAATGATGATATTAGTGGACAAGGAGGTTTATTGACTTACTTAAATGCTTTAGCTGTGAGTAAATTTAGAGTAAATGCTTTAGCTAGATTGGGAGCCCAGTCCTCACTCATTCATTAATTAGAAAATTCTAGTGATGAGTCATACACTATACTAAGCACAAGGACTATGTAGAGAGAAAGGCATAGATTTTTCGTCTCAGTGAAAGAATATGACAGGGAAAAAAAATGAAGCCATACTTCATTCAGCTCAATTGATCTTAGTATTCATGAATCTTTCTCAAATAAATCTGTCATTAAAAATACATAACAGAATACTCATAACATTACCTCTAACAATATAGGGCTGTAGTTCTAATTTAATTCATTCCAGTTACCAAATATACCTGATAAATCAAAAAAGGAAAAGCAGTCACTTGCTAAATTCCAGCTAAAAGGAGATGACTTTTGTGTAGCTTTCAACTGGCCAAAACATCACACAATAAGAATGAAAACAAATGTATCTTGCAGTGTTAAAGCTTTGAAAGTCAAGGCCGAATGTTGACCTGTGATTGTGATTCTTATTTGCAGATATGCCTTCCAATTCCTTTGAAATAAGATTAAGTTTTAATGTTAGCCAAATGCTAGATTAGGCTTCACTTTGAATTGTGCCAACAAAATGAAAACTAATACAAGAATTTCTAGGCAGCTTTCCCTAACCAAAGTTGCTACATAATTTACTATCCTATTATTTGCAAGTGTATTTCTGGGAGAAATGTCCATTCTTTCTTCACCATTTTTCTGCATGTGTGAAAAGAACTTGTCCTATATTTGGATCTGATGAGACCATATTTTCATCATGATTCCCATTCTTTGATTCATCAGAGAAAAGCAGTGATCAATATATCACAGCACATTTGGTAGAAACTCTCAAAATAAGTATTGGAATTTGAAAAGGAAGATACAATTTTTGTTCATCACCACTTGTGTAATAAAGCTTCAGATAGAAGTGCTGAATAAGAATGATTTTAAAAAGTGATACAACCTACAGAGAGGAACTCTTAGAACCAAGCCAAGGAAGTGTCCAGAGCTACTGACAACCTTACAGTTCATATTATTTGACATTATATTTGATGATTGACTGTCGAGTATCCATAGCATTAATCCTAAATCAGGAGCCAATGTTGTGGAATAGTGGGTTCAGCTGTGCATGTGACATCAGCATCCCATATAAGCACCAGTTTCAGTCCTTGTTGTTCCACTTCCAATTGAGCTCTGTGCTCGTGCACCTGGGAAAGTAGCAGAAGGTAGATGGACATTGTGCTTGGGTCCCTACCACCCAGATGGGAAACCTGGATGGATTTTCAGGCTCCTGGTTTGGGCCTGGTCTAGCCCCTGCCGGCTGTTACAGCCATTTGGGGTGTGAACCAGCAGATGGAAGATCTCAATTCTCTCACTCTCTGTAACTCTGCCTTTCAAATAAATAAATCTTAATTTTTTAAATTAATAAATAAGTTCTAAACTGAAGTCAAAGCAACATGCTCACTTACAACAGATACTTCTCAGGGTAGTTGTTCTTTGATGCTTACAAACCAAAGAGCTAAACTTTACCCACAATGGCTTCACTTAAAGGTAACTCACTTAAATACAGTTGTAGAAGGACTCACCTCCATTACACAAGCCTGAGTGGAACAAACAAAGGGAGAATGCCAGGGTGGCAAAGTGTAGCAACTGTAACTTTTGTTTCCTCATACATCTTCTGTCTTTGGTACATATCTGTACACCCCTCACCTCCCTGTCACCACCTTACATAAGTACATGCACATGCACACACTCACACTTACTTAACCTTTGAGTTATTCCCCGTTAATGGGAAAAAATCATAAATTTAGAGAAAATGTTAATTTCTAACATTAGGTCTTATAAATAAAAGTTAAAGCAGTGAATACACACATATTTCTTATGTGTGTGTGCATATATACAGACACACATACACATATAAATGTATTTATATACTGCCTCAGATAAAGAGGTTTAACAAGTTGGCTCAAAGCTCTCAAAAATAACCTAGCCTGGCAGAGCCTGCCTGCTCTAGGATCCCATTACAAAGAATGGATTACTTTAATATACTATATGTGATTTCTTTCATTTTCATAGAACACCCTCAGGAGTACATTCTAAAATCATTAATATTTAGTGCCAACATTTGGTACCAGCCTTATCCCAAATCTAGCCAACTATAAGTTAACTTAATTAGCATTCTGGGCTGTCAGTGGGAATAAAGACTAAAAGACAGAACCAAGTACCAGCTTATCTCTACCAGCCCAGATTCTATGCAGTAAAGGAAATCCTATACAGAAAAGCTTAGCTCTGGTAGGCCTCAAACTCCCCAAAGATACGTAGACACCACTTCCTAGCTCTGTGATCATGAGCATATCAACTTATCCTTCCATTTCCGTTACTTATAAAATGCCAGCAATAATAGTGTTACTTAATACAGTTGTTTTAATGACTACGTGGATTAATATATGTAAAGATGTGAGGTCTTATCTGTCAAATAGTAGGTATCAGATGAATATTATTTATTACTATGATATTTTACACCATTATTAATGTGTCTATAAGTGATGCTATAGCTATACATTGAAAGTATCTTCAAAATTCTTTTTTTTTTTAATTTAACAGGTAGAGTTATAGACAGAGAGAGAGACAGAGATTTGAAAGGTCTTTCCTTTCTCTTGCTGCTACAGCCAGCGCTGTGCCAATCCGAAGCCAGGAGCCAGGTGCTTCTTCCTGGTCTCCCATGCGGTGCAGGTGCCCAAGCACTCGGGCCATCTTCCACTGCCGTCCCGGGCCACAGAAAAGAGCTGGACTGGAAGAGGAGCAGCTGGGAATAGAACCCGGTGTCCATATGGGATGCCAGCACTGCAGGTGGAGGATTAACCAAGTGACCCACGGTGCCAGCCCCTCAAAATTCTTTATTAAGAATGGAAAATAGTTAAAATTGTTCAGGAGCATTTCTATTGATATCAAATTTAATAAATATCTTCCTATTAGGACATTTAAACTTTAATTATCTTGACAATTTTCTAAACTATAATGCCTTATTTCCCTATAATACTAAAGAAACTCTGTATCATTTATGTAGTCATTACAGTACTTTTCTGTTTAATATGCTTACTAATGTTCAAAGGCTTACATAAACAGTATTTATTATAGAACTAATTATAGGGACCCTTAGTTGGGCCTGTCATCTGAGAACATTGCCAAGTAATAGCACCCATTTGCCACTGTCATAGAAGTATTGGTTCAAGATTGTGTCTCTATTGGCTCTGAAAAACCTGCAGTAATGAAATTTTAAAGTCTATAATGCTTTTTCATCATATAATGGTTGCTGTACTTGTCCACATACAGACACTTTAAAATAGATATACAGTACACTCTGTCTCCACTCAAGGATTTGAGATAAAGTCTATGAAAGTGGCTATAAATGTCAACATTATACAGCATCATAGTCCTATATTTGTGTCAGGAAGGCATATTACCAGTTTAAGGCTATAATCATTCATGTCCTACCAAGCAACGCCATGACACATCCATTTAGAAAGACGTTTTGCTCTCGAAGAGCATTGTATTTTAAAAACCAATTTCATATACACTCCAGCCTGAACGTACAGTATTAAGTATGTATGTAGGAAACTGTTTTGCATCATCAAAACTATTATACATAAACATTGAACAAGTGTTCAGGGTTTTTTTTTTTTTTAATTGAATTTATGTAGCTATTGGTAATCAGCTTCTGTTAGGAAACATGTACATCTGAGGTTCTTTCCTGTTTTGTTTTTCAAAAACTAAATTCCGGTGTGTTTTCCTGTCAGGTAGACATAACTCTATGTAGCTAGTAATCTACGTTATATTACCATACCCAGACATAATTTTAGCTGTCAGGAAAAAAGATGGAAGATGGACAATTTGGTGTATTTTCTTCCAATTCTAAGGAAAACTCAAGGTCAATAGCCTACATAGGAAGAATCCTGAGTGGAGAAAAGGAGTGCTTAATGCAGAATTCAAGATCCTTTTGGGTCAATATCTATGTGTGTATCCTGACACAACGTCCTCAGTTTCTCTTTCTGTCGATAAAGGTGTTGGCCTTAGTAATCTTTGTTAAAATATTATAATTCTGAAAATGTAATATGATAAATACTTTTACACAATCTTCTTTGTTTCCTTTCTTTTGTCCTTGGTTTATTCCCTGTTTGTACAATATATTCCCTGAATATTACGGTTTCTCCAGATGATGATGGTTTTCTACCCTTCTTTGATGATGCACATCCTCCCTTATCAGGGCCGGCGCAGCCCGTGACCACTTCTGTACATTGCAGATGCCACACATTTATGGACCTCACCATTATCTTTGTTCCTATTGATAATTATCAATATAATGGTTAAGGGACACCCACAGAGTTACCAAAAAACACCAGCTAGGGTGAATTTGGTTTACAATCTAAATTCTCTCACTATATTCTGCCTATTCTTTTCGAAGGTACTTAGAATTTCTGTGCCTCAGTTTTCCTATATGTAAAATGAGGGTAATAATAGTGCTTATCTTCAAGTTTATTCTGTGGTTTCAATGACTTTATTACCTGTAAAGATCAGGCACTGAGCTTGGCACTCCATAAATATCAGCTAGCTATTACTTTCTGTTTGTAATTGTGGTGCAGCTATACATGCTTCTCCTTTGAAAACACAAGGCTAGATCAGAAAGTTAAGTACTTAGCTTAGAAGAGCTTTTAGAAGACTTATCACAAATCAGATTCATTGAGTGGAGTAGATCATGCTCCTGCTCTCTCCGAGCTTAAATTCCAGTTGGGGAAGATGATAGAAAGTAAGTATATAAAAAATGAGTGAGATATATTCAGGTAGAGAAAAGAACGTCAAAGAAAGTAAAGCAAGAAAGTTTGACAGAGAATAGGAGGGTAGGAGAGAGAAGCAGGATAAAACGCCTTTTCCTAGCTGGAGTACACGTCCTTAGGATGTTACTTGCGTCCAGACTTAGTCCTCACACATTATCTCAGCTGTGTTTATATTCTCTTTCTGTATCACCTCGCCCATGCCCAGGGCTTAAAAATGACCCCATAGGGCCTGGCACTGTGACATTGCTGGTAAAGCTGCTGCCTGTAGTGCCAGCATCCCTATGGGCACCCGTTCGAGAACTGGCTGCTCCACTTCTGATCCAGCTCTCTGCCATGGCCTGGGAAAGCTGTAGAAGATAGCCTAAGCCCTTGGGCCCCTGCACCCACATGGGAGACCTGGAAGAAACTCCTGGCTCCTGGCTTCGGATTGGCACAGCTCTGGCTGTTGCAGCTAATTGGGGAGTGAACCAGTGGATGGAAGACCTCTCTCTCTGCCTCTCTTTCTCTCTCTATGTAACTCTGACTTTCAAGTAAATTTAAAAAAAATTTTAAAAATGACCCCATGTTACATCATAATTTGATTGCCTTTTTCAAACCTTTAAACTGACAGTCTCCTTTTTACACACACAAAAAATAGCATTTTTCCTATTCCTAGGAAGAAAGGCTTACTTCTGTCTGTAATTACGTATCCAAACCAGCAGCAAAGCATGTCAACTCAAGCTTCAAATTATGTCCAATATCATTCAAACTACCTCTAGTATTCTACCAATTCTCCCTACCTCCATTGCTGCTATGGTAGTCCCAGATATCACCATCTTGACTGATGAGCAGAAAGATGTCAAAATCGGTCTCCTTACTTTCACCTTTGCTCACATACAACCTAATTCCAACACAGCAGCCATTCACTTGGAAGAGAAGCAGAAGTCTCACTATAGACTCCAAAGCCTTGCTGGATCTGCTCCCTCACTGTCGTCTTGCTTGCCCTACATCCCACTTCTCTCTCCCTACTTCACTTTGCACCAGACCCACTAGGTTCCTTCCTGTTCAAGAAGGACAGCAAGAACTCTTCTGGCTCAGGGCCTTTGCTCTTCTGCAAATGGCTTGCGTGCTCCTCCTTTGTCTTAATAATCTCTCCTTAATGATCTCTTTTAAAATCGTCAGTAAAATGTCTTATTCACCATTTCTGCTTTCTAATGTAAATAGTAATGTTTGCCTTGTAATGTTTATTATTGTATTACTTCTCACTAAAGGCAAGAGAATGTTGTCTATGTCAGTCAATGCTGTCTTCATTTGCAAAGACAATTGTCTGGCACCGTGGTGTAGCGGGTTAAGCACTATGGGCACCAGTTCACTCAAATCCCACCTGCTTCTTTCCAATCCAGCTCCCTGCTAATGTGCCTGGAAAGCAGTGGAGGATGGCCCAAGTGCTTGAGCCCCTGTACCCATGCTGGAGACCTAGAAGAAGCTCCTAGCTCCTGGGTTTGGCCTGGTCTAGCCCCTGCCAGCTGTTGCGGCCATTTGGAGAGTGAATCAGTAGATGGAAGATTCTCCTTCTCTCTCTCTGTCTCTCTTTCTCTCTGTAACTCTGCCTTTCAAAAAAAAAAAAAAAGGCGGGGGGGTGGGGACTAAATAAACACATATACGGCAGGCTTCCCTGAAGAGTAACATTAATTCTGAGCCCTAAATGTTCAGTGAGAGAGAAAGAGAAACATTAGACAATCTGGAGGCAGAAAATACTGGGAAAATCCCATTTCTTCTGTTACGATTCTTGGAAGAAATCCTTCAGCATCTTCGTCTTCTCTGTTTAACCTTTCCACTGCAAGCTCTGACCTTGCCTGAGCTGATTCGGGTGTAATATTTTTGGTACTCGTGGCCAGAATGCCCGTTCCACTTTAAATTTTCAGTCAGACTTTAGTAAACTGAACCAAATGAGATGTCTAATGATGTGGCTGATTTTCGCTGTTCGTTATTGGTCCTCTTCAGTTAGGCGTGAACACAATTCAATGTTTCCTAGCAAACTGACCGAAGGGTCTGCTGCTGCAGCTTCACCTTCAACATCCACTTGTTCCTCCTTAAAATGAACAATCCATTTTTAAACTACAGACTTCTTTGGGATAATGCACTTAGAAACTTTTCAAATTGCAAAAATTAATTTCCCATTACTCTGCCCTAGCTTCATCACAGATTGTATGCAAGTTTTTGATTCAAGTTTAGTAGAATTCAATTGCTCTGATAGGACCTCTTTTCAAATTGATATCTTATTCTTTTTAGTGCTTCAAACAAGCTTTTGTTCAGGCATTTTATAAAGAGTGAGGAGGAGAGTATTTTGGTGCAAAAATTGAAATTTGTATATAGTTTTTTTTTAAAGATTATATATTTATTTATTTATTTATTTGAAACTCAGAGTTACACAGATAGAGAAGGAGAGGCAGAGAGAGAGAGAGAGACAGACAGACAGAAAGACAGAGAGAGGTCTTCCACCCACTGGTTCACTCCCAAGATGGCTGCAACAGCCAGAGCTGCGCTGAGCCAGGAGCAAGGAGCCAGGAGCTTCTCCTGTTTCTACCATGTGAGTGCAGGGGCCCAACAACTTGGGCCATCTTCCACTGCTGTCTCAGGCTATAGCAGAGAGCTGGATCAGAAGTGGAGCAGCCAGGACATGAACCAGTACCCATAGGGAATGCTGGTATTGCAGGTGGTGGCTTTATGTACCAGGCCACAGCACTAGCCCCTCACACATGGTTTTTAATACATTTTAACCATATTTTAAATACATTCTCCTAACAACACATGTCATAAATTTATTCTTTTATCTGAAAATCTGCACTACTATTTTCTTCAAAGTAAAAATGAATGTTTTCATATTCTTCCCCTCGGTGACTTTACTGCAGTTACGAACTGAAATCAGTGGACAATTTTGTTCCTTTCTCACATTCAGGTACTCTGTTTCCCATCACCTTCCCTCACCAGCCCCGACAGGACAAATATCAGTAACAATGGGACATTAATGTATCTCTCTGCTTCAAGAAGGTGCCCGCACAGAATTTCATAATGACCCATACACAGAAAAGATTGAATCTTCAAACAATTTGCTGCCATTCACCCGTTTAATTTTCCTTTTCCTTTGCTGTTGATTCTACTTCATCCACAGCAAACTCTTTCTCTGATTCATAATGATTATCTAAAACTTGTTATACCATGTTGTTGCATCTGAAAGCAAACTCTCTGTACTTGTATTTCTAGCACAGTTATTTGTATTGATTGCATCTACAATAATTCTTTTGCCTGGCTACTCTTGTATCTAATAAATTTCAGAGACTGTCAATTGTTAAACTGACAGTTACACAAAAATTAATATATCTTAAATTCCATGAAATAAAAGCAAGGACTTTCAATGGCTCCCATTATTCATGAACCAGTTAACATGACAAAAAGCATCAGCGTGGCTCACAGTAATCTATATTGTTAATTTAAAAAGCCATGACAAATTTCAGTTTTGGTGTAGAGCATTATTTTTTCTCTATAGAGAATGGACACTCTTTTGGCTGCATATGGTGCCTGTTTCAATAGTTCATTTGTCATTCAGATTTATGCATTTGTTAGCTTTAAATCCCAGTATTGGCACTTAAAATTGATTCTAGATCTTTTAAAATGTCAATATAGTAAATAAAAACATGGTAGCAGCATGGTATGCAGTCAAATGAAATTATGGCCTGCCATTAAAGGCATGAACTATGAATTCTCATGGGAATAGATGATGGAAATTTGTTCTTCCTTTGTGCAGGAAGAGGACAGAGGTGGAGAAGATGAAAAAGGCAGGCAAAGAAATTAGAATGAAAAGTACTCAGAAAACCACCTATGCTTTTAACATATCTACCACAAGAGCTATGAGCTTATGATTAATCAATAAGAATTATAACTTTTAGAGAATAAATATCCAAGTTCACAGTGTTTCCTCAACACCCAGAACAGTATGTAGCATGATATAAATGTTCAGTAAATATTTAAAGGATATCATGTTGAATGTCACTTCGCAATGACCTAAGAGAATGGATTAATTTAGCAATCATCACAATTCTTATTAAACTATTATTTGGGTATTTTTAGATCCAAGACTGGAAATGACAGAGAAATCAAGAGAGTGCCTATATTGACTCACCTCTGTTTCTCCCACTTAATGTATATTTGGCCCACAATAGATGTTCAGTTAAACTACATTGAGTGAAAGGCTACTTGCATGATCCTTCATAGCAAGTTACTGAGTTACTTAATATCTAACCCATGTCACCTGTGCATTTTATAATTATCATAATGTAATCAGCTCTATTCAAATTTGTACATCAGCCCAATAACAAATAAAATTGTAAGCAAAAGGCATAGAAAAGATTGTGTTATCATCTTAAACGGTGACTGGAATTAGCTGTAGATATATCCTCAAAGTTTGAACTTTAGAAAGATGATCAGTGCTGCACCTACCAGGTTCACTATTCCCACTGTAAATTTCCAGAACATACCAATTTGTTGCAAGGTGAAATAGACAAATGGAAATATGTTCTAAATTTTCCATTGAAGCCCATTTATTCTAGATTAAGTTTGTATCTCCAATGTAGCATCTTGAGGATATCATTTTTATTAAAATTATATCTTAAGACCTTATTACATATATTAATATTCAAAAGCAAATATGAAAATAATACTGGTTTAAAGACTGACTTGAGTTAAAACTTTGTAACTAAAGCATGTTTGATACATCTTTAAGAACACAATATTAATAATGAAGCAACCTATGACAATAAATTTAGGTCTAGTTTCCATGCCAAAGAAAGCCGCAGTCATAGCTTGGCTCAGCAGTCTAAAAGTTAAGTGTGTGCTTTGGCAAGGTACTTCTCAAAGATAAAATGGCAATAGTATCTTGTGAGAATTTTTTAATATAATTACTTTGTGGATATCATGCAGACATGGAGGAAATTATATCTATTATTTATCTATTTTCATCTTGAACTATGGTTCAAAGTAAAACATACCAATCTAATGTGAAAATTCATAATTATGCCACAATTTTGCTTCAAATTCAGGGAAAATATCTCAAAGGCCACCTTATAGTTTAATAACATATTAGTGTTGTATTGAAGATCATATTATTAGTGTGTTTTTATATAATACGTAAGATTGTGTTATACTTACTAAGTGGTATGTCCTTGATATATTTTGCGGTTCTGTATATAGGTGAAACACACACAAATAACAGCGCTGATGACTTCATAAACTAAAGCCATGTCTTGTAATATATTGATGCAGTACTCACTGCAACTGAAACCCAATTATACCATACCCAACTCTGAAAAGCAATCATCACCTCCAGACTAGTTCACTCAGCACTAATCGATGGTAATAGAAACATCACTTGTCACCGCTCAGAGACTTGATTTGTAAAAACTGTGTAGAGGATAGAGGAATCATGGAGACTCTTTTTGTCCAAACCCAGCCACATGTTTCTTTTTAATACTATGGAGGCTTTTTATTGATGACAATTTACTCGGAGATGCTGTCTTTATATTTGAATCACAGAGTTGTACACAGAGTGTTCCCAACCACTTACTCAGAGTCCTGCATAAAAGTCTAGCTTCCTGCCCGAAACATCAGTATTTTCATGAAATACTATTCAAAAATCATTATGAAACATAAGCCCATTCAGTTCTCCTAAATGCATTTGCCTATATTTTTAATTATTTATGTAGTTACATCACTTCTTTATTTTTTTAAGATTTATTTATGTGAAAGGAAGAGTTACAGAGAGAAAGCATGAGATAGGGAGAGAGAGAGAAAGAGGGTGAGAGAGATCTTCCATCTGCTGGTTCCTCCCCCAAACAGCTGGGCCTGGAATGCCATCCAGCTCTGCCACGTGGGTGGCAGAGGCCAAAACATGCCATTTGCTGCTACTTTCCCAGGCCCATGAGCCAGGAGTTGAATTGGAAGTGGAACAAACAGGACTTGTAGCAGTGTTCATGAGGGATGAGAGCATCTAGGGCAGCAGTAGCCCATCATTACATCGATTCTGTACCTAACTAATTTGGTGTACTAGTTTACTCTGTATTTCACCACATGTACAAACATTCAGGAGCATACAAATTTGCTGAAACATTGTAGTCAGTAATTTTTTATTTTTTGTAATGAATAAATATAGTTCATATAATAAACAAATATAGTTCATTTTTCTTTTAAGATGATAGTAAAACAATTTCAGATACTAGGAATTAATGTGTCAAGTAGAGATAATTGTTACATTGAAGTAAATATATTCTACTCATAGTGTTTTTTTATTTAAATATTTTATACTTAGTTTAAAGTTCCCCATTCAGCATATAATAATACTGACTGAGGAATTACATTATTTATTGCTATTAACAAAGAGAACTTTAACCAAAAATTAATGAGAAGATAAATTAGCTGTCAAATAATAATATGTTCATCTTACTCTTACTTCAGAATTATATAAGCATCATAGGATCCACTGCTGAAACTGATAACTTTATTGAACAATACCAACTTGTTAAAAGAAGAGAGGAATTAACTAGTGGAAGTAGATATATATTTTTTTTAAAAAAAAGCAGCTTATATAGGCCGGCGCCGTGGCTCACTAGGCTAAACCTCCGCCTTGCGGCGCCGGTACACCGGGTTCTAGTCCCGGTCGGGGCACCAATCCTGTCCCGGTTGCCCCTCTTCCAGGCCAGCTCTCTGCTGTGGCCAGGGAGTGCAGTGGAGGATGGCCCAAGTGCTTGGGTCCTGCACCCCATGGGAGACCAGGAGAAGCACCTGGCTCCTGGCTTCAGATCAGCGCGATGAGCCGGCCGCAGCGGCCATTGGAGGGTGAACCAATGGCAAAAGGAAGACCTTTCTCTCTCTCTCTCTCTCACTGTCCACTCTGCCTGTCAAAAAAATAAAAAATAAAATAAAATAAAATTAAAAAGCAGCTTATAGTGTATTATAGAATAACTCATTTCAATGAACACTAAACAACTTTTTAACAATTTTATTGCCATTTATTTTTAACACTTAGAAAATATTTTATTTATTTATTTATTTGAGAGGCAGAGAGACAGAAAAAGAAAGGGAGGGAAAGAGATAGAGAGACTGACTGAGAAAGATCTCCCATCTGCTGGGTCTCTCCTCAACTGCTCAAAATGGCCAGAATTAGGCCAACCAAAATGAAGAATCTGGAACTGGAACTGAATTCAGGTCTTCCTTGTGAGCAAAATGGAGACCTCACATAGTGCCTTCCAGGGTGCACATTAGTAAGAAGCCAGAATTGGGAGTGGAGCAAGGGCTCAAACCCAACCCTCCAACATGAGTCCTGTCTTCTTAATTGATAGGTCAGAGACTCACCCCTATTTTTTTACATTTTAAAAACACATAAATTATGTAAACCAATAAACATCTACATATAAAAATTTAAAAATGTAAGAAGATTAATGATGGAAGCATCAGATATGTAATTTATTCAATAATTATAAATAATAAAGTATAAAACAAGTGCATGTTACTGACTTTTTCTCTAAGTGTTTAAAGAATGGTGATCACTGTGTCAATTCCATTAGTAGGAAAAGACTCTTTTTTTAGACTTCATCACTTAGGGCAAGAGAACATATTTCTTCCTACCTGAATGAGGTATAGTGCATGTGTGTATATAAGTAATCAAAAAGACTCTGAGAACACAGAGACATAGTCATTTAGCTGCAAAATGATGTAAGTTCATTTCACATAGCTATTTACTTACAAACACAATTTTTAATTTAAAATTAAAATCTCCGAATTTAAATGGTCCCCCACCTGCTATTTTAAAATCAAGGGAAAAAACCGAACTATATACATATTTGGTTCAAATTTTACAGTTGAAACCACCATGTAAGTTGAATGCCTACATAAGAATCTTCAAGTTATAAGGATGAATTGCTAAAGAGCAGCTCAGCTACACCCTTCCCCCATTGTGAGGCATTTAGAGTAATGAAATCTATCCTTCCTTAACAAGTTAATTTGCACTCATTTTGGAGCATTTCTCCTAGGAAATTAATTCCAACCTCTGCTGCAATGTTTCTAGTCATTAAAAATCTATCCAACAAGCTGATAGCTTCCATATACAAATCTTCAATCAGATTTGTCAAGATCTGAAAATCGCAGCATAGTGTCTATTTCATTGTATTCTTCATTGGTATATCCAAACTTATGTGTTATTGAGAAAAAGGAGAGTGAGAGGCACAAAAATAGGACACTGCACGTGAAGTCCACAGGCTCCCAAGTGAAGGAAGCTCACAGGCCTTGAGGAATGTCCCCCTGCTGGGAGTACACATGGCGTTCTACTCAACCCATGAAACACTGGATTGTTCAGCAATGGCAGCCACTGAGAGCAAAGGGAACCCTGTGTTGCAAATGCTTTCATTTAATGAAGTTAGTAAACTAATCATGTTTCCATGACTCTTCCTGACAGGTTGATTTCCCACCTGGAAGAGCCATGCTTCTCTGGCTTCAACCACCTACAGGGTAGAGACCTGCTCAAGCTACACTTGTGGCAAAAAGGCAGGCTTGCCCGTATGCCACTGAGGCCCAGAAAACCTGATACCCCGACTGAATAATTTTCCAATATGCCTCGGATTAAGAATAAATCTTTTAAAATGAAAAGTAAGGCAGGAAATATATATAACATACTAGTCTTTGGGGTAATACTCCTCCAAAAAAAGTATTTTAACTTCATTTTAAAGGACTGCTAGGGAATTATACAAGTTTTTAGTAAGGCATCTTGTGAAAAATGTAAACCTGTCAAAAGCTTGTAAAAGCAAAGATCTTTGTCAAAAAATAAAATATATTGAGGCAAACCTCATGGATCCTCTCTGGAAAGGCAGCTGTAGCCAACCTCCTGACCTTGGTACGAGAAGTAAAACACCCCATTGAAACTATATTCACCATTCAAGAAGGGGCAGTAGAGAATCATTGTGGGAAAGATTTTTTATAACAAGAAAATACGCTGTAAACCATATTAGCTAATACACAGAGAATTTTCATAAATAGGACAATGAATAGTCACAGATAATCGTCTCAGGACACTTTTAGAGAAAGAACAACAGAACACCGAGGGCTCATATTATGACAACAAATAGAAATTACTGGTATCATTTTTCCTATTAAAAATGGGTGGCTTAGAATTTTCACTATAAATCTATAAAATAAAGCCGTCTAGGGCATACTATCCCCATAGTAACATATTGTTAGATGCATAAATAAAAATATGTACTTTACTGGAATAAAGCATCATGTTTTCACTGACCAAGAACAATTCCAACATTGTCATCTAGTTTTCAACTAATGTTTTCTGGTGCAGATTTATTTTTGTTTGTTCTTTAGATTTCCATGCCAACTTGATTTCAAATTTTTAAAATATCAAATCCAGTCATCTACTGTGAACATATAATAAATATTTTGTTAAATGAAATATCCATTGCCTGTTGGATAGAAATGTATTCAAAAGCTTGAAAGGACTTGTTTTTCTACAGTTATATTAGAGTTGGACTGTAAATATCATTACTTCATTAAATGTTCTTGTAATTATTTCATTTGAAAATTTAGAATCAGAGTGTGTTTTTTTAACTTATTATCATTATTTGCTTTAAGATGAAGTGGTCATCCATTAGCAGAAAGGAAATCCAGATTTTCTGAGAAAATATATTCCTTCTTATTAGACCATACTTAAGACATGAAATTTGGCAACACAGTAACAGAAAGATCCCAAGGTCTGTGACATTCTATTATTCCATGTGCCATCTAACTTTTTCTTGCGGAGCTAGGTGACAGCATGGGCAAAACTATTTCATTTGGATACCTTGCAATTAATCATGAGCTTTCTAAGTTGACATCTTAAAAGGGATATATTCATGGAAAACTGTTAAATTGATCCATAATATCACTTTGCAAACTATAAGAGAGTAGTTACTAAGATCTATTTAAGTTGATAGTTGCAGCTGCATACCTTCAAAACACACTGACTTTCAAATATCCTTTTTAATACCTGATGTCTCCTTTAGTGCTACAGAAAAGTTCATCATTTCCTGTGTTCTGTGGGAACCTAGACCTCCTCAGAGGGTTATTCAGATTAGAGTCATAAATCTTTCTCCTTCATACAGAAAGACTGGTAAAATTTATTTTCTCACTCAATCAAACTTATTTCATATTTTCCCCCAAAAAACACCTTAGAGGAAACAAAAGGATCGTTAACAATCTCTGACACTTTTGCTTCTTGTGTTTTTAATTTATATGCACATTTTAAATTGCCATATCAAAAACAGAAGAGGATAAGTCATCCTGTAATACTGTATTATCAGAAGGTATCCATTTAAACATTCCTTCCTACTCAATCAAGGTGTGTACAGTTTAAAGAAGCTGGTAGTGACAGGTTCCATTAATAATTTAAGCACCCTGGAAGAAGCATCCTCACTTTGCACAGCACAAAGCTTCAGAGGTAAGGGAATTAAGAGAAATTGTTATGAGCCTTTTCATACTGTCACTTAATCTTTAAAAGGTTGACTTGTTTTTATGAACAGCATTCTGTGACATTGATAAATCAATCAGAATATGTTCTGGAGTGTAAACTACCCACAGACCGTTTGAGAGCATTTACCTAAGAAGCATATCCTTGAGAGCATCTATTTTAAAAATGTAGCCACTGTCATTTTTCGATTTCCTGAGTGTGCTCTTTTGCTTTCTAGCCTCTATGAGTTTTTTCCTCTCCTTTTTCTCCCCAGTCCTATGCCTTCATTACTGGCTGCTATTCAACTCAAGGTCTCAGTTAAGATACTTTGCAATCTTCTAAAACTTGGTCAGGTATGTCTTCTGGTTTATTAACATTGCATCTTTTGTTGTGTTGTATTTCCTTTTATTACATTTTATTGTGTTGTATTGCATTTTGTTCCCTTTAACTGAAAGAAGAGACTTGTTTTATTTACAATTATAGTACAAATTCATGAGTCTTAGTATGCCCTCAAAAATACGTATTCAATGAACAAAGAAACTGTGATTTTCCATGATACACTCAGGAAAGTATTTTAAATGCATTATATATTTAATTTTGTCAGCTATAAGTACTGAGAAAAATGGCAATTGAAAAAGAATTTAATGGAAATGAGCACATTGGTAAATGAGTTCGGGACTTGAACTTTTGAAGGGCACTTTCACTTACAGTATCCTTTTGAAACTCTATATTTAATAGAGATAAGGATGCTAATTCTCACTTTCTATATAGGAGGGCTTGCAACTCTCACAGGCTGAGAGTTTTTTCAATATGACTTGAAATCTACATTTCTGAGTTGCACACTCTGAAGATTTAGGGAACACAGAGCTGTAGAAAGACATGCAGATTTCTCTATCACAGTTCTGGTGCCAATTCTGGGCTGTTCTTGTGTCATGGTCTCTTGGTCTTTGAAGCTGTCAGTAATTTTTGAAGACTGTGAATCTCCAGGGAAAGAAGTGGTGGAAATGACCTTGCTCCCCCAAGGACTGACTGACTCCTAGCGTATTTAGTAGTAGGAATTTGGGGTTGGTAAATATAAAACCTGAAGTAGTGGAGAAATTATGGACTTTGGGTCACTCCAACTTGAACCACAATTTAATTGAACTACTTAGAAGCTTTTTAACCTTGAATAAGTCCCAACTATTCAAAGCTTCAGTTACAATATTAGTAAGATGTGTAATTTCATGTCTGTGAAACAGGAAATTAAGAGAATCAAAATTACAATGCAAATGTGAAGTGCCTGACACGTATGTCATGCTTGTTAAGTGATGGCATCTGACCGAGGCATATGGACAGGAAAGGTGAAAATCTCACCCATCTGCTCTTTGATTGGGAGGTGTGGCTTGATGGGGATTATGTCTGACTATTGACCTCAGTTCTTAAATTTTCCTGGTTAAGCTACCTTATCCTCTTTCCCTGGTTACTATCCTAAATCTTTGACCTGTCTTCAAATGTGCAGAAAACTTTGAAAAACAGAGGTACAAAGCAGGTGTTCAGTTCAGTTCAGTCACTATATCAAAATGATGGCTCTATCAAGGGTATTGCTTTTTCCCTTTAGATAACTCATTTTAATCATGACACAGTGATATCTCTTTCAGACATGTTTTTCTGTTCCATATTAATTCACTGGAATCTGTGGCTTTCAGATTCAGATATTATTCCTTACTTATCAGAAACTGTTAGTATTTAATGCAGGTCATTGGACAATCTAATGATCTTTAATAAATTACCCTTACTCTTGTCTTTAAACATGCAACACATTACTTAGAAACCATCTAGTACATCACCTAACTTTTGTATTTCTGCAATATTCATAGAGCACTAAACAATTCTAAAGAAGAACAATGCCTGAGTACTGACATGACAGAGATGACTTGTTTTCTTGATGTTTTCAAAGGAAAATAAACTTAAGGATTATAAAATAGAAAAAGAAAATAACTTTTTTTTCAGGTCTGGGAGGGTGGTGGATAAATAGAAAATAACATATTAATTCAAACCCATTATTTGTGAGTTTTGTATATGCACCTATTTAATGAAATTTGTTTGTGACTTTGAAGTCAATACCCATGGTGCTTTCTGGTCATTTGCAAATGTGCCAGAGTAGCAAAAACCTTGATTGACCAGAAAACACGTTCCAACTGAGATGGAACAAGGTGACCCTTTGCCTCATTCCAGATACATGTCTATTTAATGCCACAATTTTCACATTTTTGTGGGTTTTTTTTGTATGTAATGTTGCTGTATAAAATGTTACCAACCAAACTGTAATGCTGAATACCAGTTTTTGTTCCTAAATGCAATAAAACTGTAATGTGCCTTTGTAATTTTCTTTGGAAGAAAATATGTGTGTTTGAAAAGCTTCCTTTCATTGTGAGTTAGATACTGCTGGCCATGAATGTAATGTTAATGAATCAACTATATATTAAATAAAGCATTTTAAACAAAAACACACATAAAATATGATTATGTTTTGATGAGTTGATGAGAATTAAGTGACCAGATGCTTGTAAGAAACCAAATTTGCATTTCCCCTAGGATCAGCAATTTGAATATTTTCAGAGACTTTATACAACTTTGTCACTACCACAAATAATGACAATTAATTCTATAGCCAAGTGTCTTCACACTCTTAACTTATGATTTGTTGCCCTAGTTTCCACTTGAAAACCATCCATTCATAATGATTATACTAATTAAAAGTTCCGATCTAGGTTAGAGTATACAAATAAGAATGAAGGAGATAGGTAAAAAGAAGGCCGGTGCTGCGGCTCACTTGGCTAATCCTCCGCCTGCAATGCCGGCACACAGGGTTCTAGTCCCAGTTGGGGTGCCGGATTCTGTCCTGGTTGCCCCTCTTCCAGTCCAGCTCTCTGCTATGGCCCGGGAGTGCAGTGGAGGATGGCCCAAGTGCTTGGGCCCTGCACCCCATGGGAGACCAGGAGAAACACCTGGCTCCTGGCTTCGGATCAGCGCGGTGCGCCGGCCGCAGCGGCCATTTGGAGAGTGAACCAACGGTAAAGGAAGACCTTTCTCTCTGTCTCTCTCTCACTGTCCACTCTGCCTGTCAAAAAATAAAAAAGAAATAAATTAAAACCACTCTGTTAATACACGGTTTCATGTAAGGTTTAATATTACAGTAAAAGACAAAATGAATGCATGGAATGTAGAAATAGAAAAGAGCAACCTACAAGATTGTAGGGTTCTTTTACTTATTTTATTTCACTTAAACTTCTTTGGTAGGTATTTACAAGCATTTCTGCCTTCAGTTAACAAGCAAGCAAAATGAGACTGGGAGATATAACGTAATATCTTTAAGAGAACGTGGGTAAAAACCAAAGCAGTTGGAATAAGAATTCTAATCTTTTGGCTCATAATGCCTTACAAACATTAAGGAATTACTGAATATATTGAAAATTAATTTTTCCCTAAAAGCATGTACTTTTGGCCTATAAACTCCTTGATTACAAAAGAAAAATTCACTTCCTTTAAAAAAACACAATGCATGGAAATCATAACTTTCTAATGAATAATAAAATCAGAATTTATTTCCAGCCAGAGATGGGGAGTTTCTTAAGTCTTTTACACCAACCATCAGGGAACAATCATTCTATGAATACCTCACAGGTTTACATGTTTACTTTAAAACCTCTTATGTTACCAAGTTATAAGAAATATGTTCCTCAATTGTGGCAATAATAGTACATGTGTTCCATATTTACTTCTAAACATCACAGATTATGTCCATGGATATAGGCAAAGAGAAAGACTAAATTTAAATGTGGATCAGGGGTCCAGCGCTGTGACACAGTGGGTTAATGCCCTGGCCTGAAGCACCAGCATCCTACATGGGTGCCAGTTCTAGTCTCTGCTGCTCCACTTCCCATCCAGCTCTCTGCTACGACCTAGATAGCAGTGGAAGATGGCCCAAGTCCTTGGGCTCCTGCACCCGCATGAGATACCTGGAAGAAGCTCCTGGCTCCTGGCTTTGGATTGGCACAGCTCTGGCCGTTGTGGCCATATGGGGAGTGAACCAGTGGATGGAAGACCTCTCTCTCTCTCTCTGTCTCTATCACTCTCTGTAACTCTGTCTTTCAAATAAATAAATAAATAAAAATCTTAAAAAAAAAATGTTGATCAGGTAAAAGACCAAAGCTACATCAAACAGAAAAGACATTAGGTATTTAATATATAATTGTCTTATGCACCTAGAAAAATGAGAAATACAATTCCACTTAACACTGCTCTTTTTCTAATTGAAAATACATATGGGTACTTAAAATCTGGCATAACATATGCTTTGTCTTTTATTTTTTAGCAGCTATTAATGAATTAAAATTTCTGGATAATTTCAACAAGGCAAAGTTCAAAAACAATGTATCATGTGTAAAATATAGGATTTTAGCTTGCATGTTGATATAACTTTTGTGTGATCTATCACTATAACCATAGCTGTGTTGCAACTTAGCTAAATCAGATGACTTATTAAATACTTTAATTTAATTTTTAACTAAAAATTGTAATGGGTATTAATCTTAAAAGATAAGAGTCGTAAAGCCACTGCCTGCAGTGCTGGCATCCCATATGGGCTCCAGTTCAAGTCTCAGCTGCTCCACTTCTGGTTCAGGTCTCTGCTAATGGCCTGGGAAAGCAGTGGAAGGTACCCTGTACCCACGTGGGAGACTGGGAAGAAGCTTCTGGCTCCTAGCTGCGGTCAGGCCAGCTCAGGCCATTGTGGTCAGAGTGGGCGTGAACCAGTGGATGGAAGCTCTCTCTATCGCTTTGCTTCTAACTCTGCCTTGGCCTCTTTGTAACTCTAACTTGCAAATGAATAAGTAATCTAAAAAAAAAAGATAATAGTCAAAAGTTGGTAATAGGAAGTATAAAGTGACTCATCCTCCAGAATTTTTCTTCCTTTGTTTCTGCTAATTTCTTTTATAGTTTTTTTTGTTGTTGTTGTTGTTGTTCCTTGTAATTATTTCTTCTCCTCTTGCTTCTCCTTTGGTTCTCCTGTTTCAACATATCACAATCAACCATCAGTTATAACTATGAATAAAGAAAAACACAAGCAAGTAAAATGATATATATTTTGTGTGTGTGTATTGCCAGTTAAGTGAAAAACAAATCTAAAGATCTAAAGCTGTTAGAAATGACCAAGTCCAAGAACACTTAAAGTGAGAGAAGTCCAATCTCATGTATACCTCGCAACTCCCCATGTGAAATCTAACATTATGACATTTCAGTCATTTTTAAAAAATGAAAGACATTAACATATTTTCTATTAAGAAACATATCAATTTCAGTTTATGCTATAGAAGAAAAACACCTTCTTTTATGTTTTTGTTTTTATTGCCATTTTAACAAAGTTTTCTGCTTCTTTCTTGGGATAACAAAATTCAACAGAGTGACTTTATATTTAAAGATATATCTCCTTCAATAATTTTGGACTTAATGTTTCCTGAAGATTAAGAATAAACTGATTTTTTGTTCTCAATATTAAAGCAGAACATATAATAATGTTAATAAGGGAGTAATAAGAGATGAGTACATTCTATATTTTGTGTGCAGAAAAGCTAAAAATATATACAAGGAGTGTATTATTCTCCCCATATGAGTTTTCCTACTTAATTTAAATAACATTGAGAAATATTCTGATGAAAGATTTCAGGATTTTATTGTCTGCTTGGTAATGATAGCATAAAGACTTTTTGCCAGAAAGAAATGAAAGATCAAAGTAGCAGAAGAGGGAAATTGCATAGGAATAATATTTGAAAGTTGACATCAAAGCTATTTACAAAGTTAGAACCTTGAGGCACAGATACAATTTGATCACATGTATATTCATAAGTTTAAGTTCTATTCACTTTAACCAAAAGCAAAAGCACACAGTGAGAAAGGACATATATAAATGGTTATGGAAGACTGAATTCATAGTCAAGCTACGTAATTTAATACACTATTGCATCTCTTCTTAAGGAAATAAAACAGAAGTGAGGGTCAGGCTGTGTGTAGATCAGAAGCTGTCCACATGGTTAACATTGTAACAGGTGGACCAGCAGCTGACTGAAGACAGACAGGCACAAATGAGCAAGCAGTGGATGCAAGTTTCGTCTAAAGGAAGGTGGAAAGAAATTTCTGAATATAAAATCATAGGTAAATCAATAATCTGGTCTCCTACATGTCAAATAATGACTGGCAGTAAGGACAATTAATAAGAGACTGATAGTATTATTGGTAATATGTAAGATCTCAATTATTGATAATTTATTGCCATGAGTCACATAGAAAAGTTTACTACATTAAAATAATGGACCCCTATATAATAATTAACTCTAATTCCTCAGCCAATACAGTTGAATTTTGGATTTGATATCCAGAAACGATGACTCAATAGCTGCCTTAAGTCTGCTTTATATACAAGTTCTAGCCCTCTTGACAACTCCATCAAAGAAGTGCAATTATTATAAGTCATATTCTAGAGATAAGACTAGTGAAGCCCTAAAGGATCAATTTCTTGAAGTCACACATCTCTTAAACTGTACATCCTGTAACTTAAACCTGGAAGTCTCTCTAGATTTGATGTTCTAAATGGTGGTTCTCAGGCCATATCATGTGTCAAAATCCCTGATAAAACCTAAGCTGCTGGCCCTGTTCTAGACATTTTCCTACTCATTCATTTGGGGCAGGAACCAACAATTTACATTTTTAACATCATCCCGGGCAATGCTAAAGCTGTTGGTCTGGGGTTCAAGATACTCCAAATCGTGACCAGATACTTTTTAGGACTATGAGTATGTCAGTTAGATTTTTTATTTCTCAATCTCCCATTATAAAATGTATAAAAGCAAGCTATCCTTTTAGGATTGTTTTGAAAATTAAATAATTAATCCTCATAATTAAAAGTCTGTGCAAGGGCAATGCTGTGGCATAGAAGGCAAAGACACTGCTTGTTGTTAGGGGGCCATTCTCGGAGAGAGTAACTGCAGCGCAGTTTGAAAGAAAGTAACTGCGCAGTAGAAAAGTAACCACACTGCTCCTAAGATTTGAAAAGGGACAGCCTACCCACAAACCACAAACTGTCATTGCCATGACTACGGAACCCTGGGAGGTCGGCATGTGGGCGGGGCTAGCCTATAGAAACTGTATATAAGGGGACCCTCAGATGCTGTAAACCAGAGGTTGCTCGGCCTCTCTCCCCAGACCGTAGCGCCTTGTGCCCGTGGGGAGAAGCTCCTGGTCCATAGCGCCTAGTGCCCGCAGGAGTAGGCTTCAGCGATCTCTCCTCCTAGTCGCCTAGCGTACCAAAAAAGTGTGTTTAGCTTGACCTTCCTCAGTCTCCTCGACTCTTCCTTCTGGCAACTTGGCCAGTTCCCGGAGGGGGAGATCCTGACACTTGTGGTGCCAGTCTCCCGCTTGTTCCGGTGGCTCCACTTCCCATCCAGCTCTTTGCAAATGCACCCGGGAAAACTGCAGAAGATGGCCCACATCCTTGGAACCCTGAACACACGTGGGAGACCCAGAAGAATCTCCTGGCTATTGACTCTTGCTTGGCTCAACTCTGACAGTCACTGCCATTTGAGGAGTGAACCAGCAGATGGAACATCTTTCTCTGTCTCTCTCTCTCTGTAACTCTGCCCTTTCAAATAAATAAGTAAATCTTTAAAAAAAAAAATGCAAAGTCATTAAAAGTGGGCATAAACACAACAAAATACTAAGTTGTTAAAATATCTTATATGGCTAGTACACTTACAAAAACAATATTGAATTAGATTGTGGTGTTTAACAGTAGGAAAGTAGAAATAGTTTTGCCATAAAACATATTTTTTTAATTTAACTAATATGACCACGTATAAGATACACAAACTTGTTTTGACTTTATTAACTTGTAAATAAGAAAAATCATATCATTTGCCACAGCACGGGAAGGCTAAGAAAACATGTAAAATTATTTTACAGCACTTGTGAAAATAATGGTGGATATAAAAGCTAATTATAAATTTCACCTTCCTCAAAGAACATTGTAAAATTCTAATACCTTGGCAGATTTATTGCTATAGCTGGAGTGTTAAAAGTATAGACAAAATTTTTTTTCTCCCCATCCGTCATTGGATGTTCCCTTTTAATGTGCTACTGTTTTAATTTCTAATTGTCTAATCATCAACAATATTGAGAATATATTCTTTATTATTATTTTAAACACATTGATTGTATCATGAAATTTTAAGTGGTAGTCAAATAACAAAAGCAGAAATATAAGCACCCAGATTGACCACATATATGAAAAAATTAAAAAAAAAAAAAAGGAAATCCAGAGTTGGAGATTTTAGAAACTTGAAGGATTCCCTTAAATCGAGGGGAATGCAGTGATTTTTATTTCAATACCAATGGACCCTTTCTTATCATTTCTTTCTAAGCAGTGAAGATTAGCCACATGAACAGACATATCTTTCAGCAGAAATAGCATTAGGAAACACATGCCTCCAGAAAGAAGAAAGTTGATCTACTGGGGACTGTTTGAAACTGATGTGGTTAATAGACTAGGTGTCAGAAGTTGTGAATTTTAATCCCTCGCAAACACCACCCTGAGTGTCTTACTTGTGTGGCCAGGGGCAAGTTTCTTTTGGCATTTAAATGCATCCTTAGGAAAAATGGATAAAGTTACATTAACCTACCGCAAATAAAAGGCTTTATAATTTTTCTAAGCATACATTTGAAATACATCCTACCTATTAAGAATTGCAACTATATTTTCCATCATTGTAAACCTCTGAAAAACTTTACTAAAGATCAATGTGAGATAAGAGCTCCATGAAAGAGAGCTAAAAATCAGTTAAAATTACTAACAAAACATATTTGTAATTACACTGTTTTAAAATAAAAAGCTATTATGTCAGTTCATCAGATGTTCTTTTCTCACACTTATACTCAGGATCATTTCAGTAACAGTTAACATTCCACAAAAACTTTTACATCTTTGCTTTATCTTTATTTAGTCTCAACTTCCTATTTTATCTTTTGCAGTTCCTAAAATCTAATCTAAAAAATAATTCAAAGCTCAAGCAGATATAAAACAGTGAATGACTGTGCTGCTTGGACAAACCAGGGCAGACTTCTTAAAGCTATTTTTAAAAATTAGTTGGCTAAACTGCAATATAATATTGCTAAACTTTTACCCTTAATATACTTTCCTACAGTATTAAGAGCTTTTGATGCTCATTTGGAAACAATTTCTTTGCTATTTTCCTTCCAGTTTCCAGGGTGAATGGGAGGGATGTGACTTGTGTCATTCAAAAGGTGTCACAATTTCTCTCTCTTTCTGTCTCTCTCCCTTTCCCTCCTTCTTTCTCTCTCTCTCTCTCTCTTTATTTAATGAGAATAGGATTCCAGATTGAATAAATCAAGATTCTCTCTGTCTGCCTGAGAGACTAACATCTGAATTAACCACAGTGTGAAATAGCCAAGGATAATTAATTATATGCTTTGAGTCAATCCTCATTCACTTCCAATTCAAATACACAGACATCTTTGTTTTAATGCAGTTATAAAGAAAATTAAAGCAGTGTTCACTCTCTTTTTAAGTATCTTGAAGTTTCTATCATCATTTACTATAACTTTGCAATCTACTCTTTGGCAGCAGAAACTTAAATTACCCCTTAATTCTGTTTTGTTCTCATTCACCTTCTGTTACATATTTTATTTCTACATATTTTATTTCTACATCTGCCCTAGAGAAAGTAGGATATTTGTTCATCTAGTTTGCTTATATTCTAAAAAAATGGTCAAAAATACTAGGTAATTTCATTTTAGAAATGAAATACTGTTTTAAATCTTTTTTAAAGGTTATTGATTCCAAAAGTTCAAACTTTCAGGGTTAGATAGGTGAATCTATTTCTGAAGAAAAATGAGAAAGGACACGATGAACAGCTTTTGTGAAAGATATTTTCTGTTCAGTAAATGACTGTGTTTCATTGTTAATTTTTGTTCTAGTCTACTCTTACATGTTATTGAGTTGATTTATTTTTTTAATGATTACCTTTTAATAAAACCAGTTGTCTATAATCAGAACAGTAATCTCGAAGAATTACAGAGAAAAAGGAGAAGATAAAAAAGTATAAGAGACATAAGGGAACATAAAAAAATCATTTGTGAAGATGAAATATACTAAGTATTTATGAAAACATACTAATAGTGTGGAAGAAAATTAAGAAGTCATTTATAAGCAATTACATATAAAATTGAGTCTTTTTAAATTATTCACTTAAACTCTCAATTTAATGCTGACACACTTAAAATGTGAAAAAGAATTTTTTTAAAAAACTCCTAATATTAAAATGAATCCAGCTATATGGGAGTTAAGCTGGTGGTAATGAATCAAAAGTTTCCAATGAATATCATGACCGTATGGTGCAGAACGTAATAGTATTTGTAGGAAGCCAATTATCCTGGGTCCAAATTCCATCTGTTTCATTTAGTGAGGAAGGACAAAGTAACCTAATCTCCAGGTCTTAGCTACCTTATCTGTAAAATGAGATTAATAAAACTATTTCAAATAGTTTTTATTAGAGTTGCTACCTCATTAATTCACTTTATGAAAGCTAAGCCTATTGAACTGAACACTTCTCAAAATTACTTGGCCTGGGATTCCTCAATTTTCTTGATGCAACTCTAAAGACATATTGTTCTCCAGGATGCCAGTCTGTACATTTTGGTCTTAGGAAGATTATGTTGAACTTTTCATTTACTACAATTATAATTTTGCATATGCATATATATTAGAAATTATAACACTAATAAAACTTAAATTAGATTTTAAAAACTTTTGAAATAGGCTTTCCAGAGTACTGCTAAAATATTTTAATTTTAATTCTAAAAGATGTTGAATTTTTTTAGTCTCTAACTCTGTCTTAAAATTATTAAGCTTTGAGAATACTTCCAACTGAAGTACTTTTGGTAGTACTTCCAACTGAAAGCTGAAATATTAACAGGAGCTAATGCTGTTCACAATAGCCAAAATATAGAATCAATCAAGGTTTCCATTTTCAGATGAATGGAAAAAGATGTAGTATATGTACACGATGGAGTATTACTCAACTATAAAAAAGAATGAATTTCTATCATCTGCAGCAAATGGTTGAAGTTGGAGGACATCATGGTGAGTGACATAAGCCAGACTCAAATGTAACATGTTCTCCCTTATATATGGTAGCTAAAAAAAACTGAAATGCCCATGTGTATCAGTTTTGCTGCAAATACAGTGTTCTGTCGAACTTTGTTTTAATCTTTGTCAAACAAATTGACAGGAACTCTAGTTTTATAATTTTAATAATTTGTTACTCTTAAATTTTTTTATATGAATGAAGTTGAACATCTTTTCATTTCATTATTGCTTATAGCTCTTGCCTGTTTTCCTGCTAGAATAAAGTTTTATCTAGTAGACCCTTGAAGCCTTTGGCTGTCTCATAAATTTAAAATTCTGATCTCCAAAAATAAATAAAATATCAACTTAAGAAAACACACAATATAACGGATAGCCTTAATTCTTGCAATCCAGATCTCACTTTTACTTATTCTCTTGATTTTTGAAAGTGAAGTTAACTGGCAAGCAAAGGCTCCTCTTACTTCAGAGAACACATACATACAGGATGTTGAAAGTAAATGTACATAGAGCAAGCTCATCTAAAAGGTAAATAAGACCCTTTCTATGAAATGCATCAATAAAATATTTCACAATTACAGGTTTACCATATTAAATGTTATAGAAGTGACTACCAAATGGGTAAATTTGAGAAATGTTCAAATGACTGATTTACAGGATGGTTTCTTTGTCTGGCATATGAACAACATATAAGGGAAAACAGTTGTGATTATCTACAACAGTATTATATAAAAATGTTTGCTCTAATGTATATTAGTTTTTTAAAGGAGCTGATGTATAAGAACAAGGCAGGAGTTCAGCATTTGGACAGAAAACAACCACAGGTGTAACACAGGCAGAGTCAGGAGATACAGGTCTGATGCACTGAGGAAAGAATATATAAGTGTTAAATAATAAATTGAAATAATTCTAAAAATACAAATTGTAGCATTACTTTTATTAGATTTATAAACAATGTTCTATGGCCACTCCATCTACAATAATTTGTTAAAGTAAGTTAGGAAACTAATACTACTTCTCATCTGAGTAAATACCATGAGATACTTTGATTGACATCATGAGGATGCTAAGTAATGGAGTTGGTGGAAAGTCAAGTTGAGTTTTCTTGTTAGAAAGTTTAGGTAGGCATGAATATGACAGTCCAGTTTGAGATTAGTTACAGTATTGATTGAGTTCCTTCCATTGGATCACTAAAATAGTAGCTTCACATATTGCATAGCTTATTCTTTATCTTTGGCATAGGCATTAAACAAGATGAAGAAATTAAATAAAGTAAGTAGTTTATTGCCAATGCTACAATAAATGTGCTTGCTTAGATATTTGTGTGGGTGTCTTTGTTCTGATGATTAGATGTAGTACATCTTTCTAAATAACCACTTGAAAATATAAAACAAATAAAAATGTCTTTCAAAGAACAATGTAAACAGAATAGACTGGAGTTTTAAATGATCATTGTGTGGTGCTTGTGGTTATCATTTGTTAATTTTTTGAGTATATGAATTTATCCTAATAGAATCTGGAATTTAACTTTCCAAATATTTGTTTATTTACAAATTATTTGTTGGAGCTCTGTCATATATGAACCCCATTCCAGAGCTGGGAGATAATGGGAACCCAAACATCAGTGTTTCCATGCTTTCATAGAGAATACAAATCAATGGAAAAGAGGTGATCCACACAATTTAAAAATACATATAAAGTAGGAAGTTCTGCAAAGGGTGTGGTCATGGAGAACAAGTAAAAGTGTAGTTCAACTCAGAGGTCAGGAAACTGCTCTTTTTGTGCAGAGGACTTTTAACTGGAGCCTGAATGATTAAAAGGAACTCAACACAAAGAACAAGGCAGGAGGTCAGCATTTGGATGGAAAAGAACTGCAGGTGTAAGAGAATCAAAGCCCTGAGTTTCACAGCCAATGCATCAAGAAGAAATAATACACACGTTAAGCTCATGCAATGAAACAATCCTAAAAATATAGCATGTAAAGTCATCTTTAGGGAATTTTCTAACAGGAATGTCCTCAAAGCTTTCCGAAGGCTGAGTTTAACAGCAAACCCCTTAACTGGTTTCCTGTGCCATCTCATCTTGCGCCAACAAACCTTACTGAAACTAAAATGGCGCGGTAAGATGAAGAGCAAGCTGAGCCAGCAGGCCCAAGTCCTTTGTCAGACAGAACTCCATGGAAGGAAATATGCAGTGAGCGGATGACAGTGGGACCCCTTGGGAACTGCTATGTGTTGAGCAATAGCAGGGCAGCCTCAAAGAATTCGGTGGAAACGTGGTGGAGGCTCAAAGAGTTCTAAAAGGGAACAATGGGGAACAGCAGCCTTTCATGCATTTGCCCGGTATGGAAGTCAGCACAGAGGGAGCTTTTGACTGTGTGCAAAACAAAAAGGCAAAGAATGAAATAATAGTGTGTCTGTCAATAAATAGTGCCCGCAGCAGCAAGCTGAAGAATGTTACATATTTGTTTCTTGTCAGAGCTTTAAATCAAACCTTTGCTTTAGAAAGCTTTTACAAAGCCAAGGAAACAATCAACAAAATGATAAGGCGACTAACCGAATGGAAAGAAAAAAAGGTTTGCAAACTACATATCTGATATGGGGTTAATATCCAAAATTCATAAATAGTTCTTACAATTCAGTAGTAGAAAAACAATTAACTTGATTAAAAAATGAACCAAAGGCCTGAATAGATATTTCTCCAAAGAAGACATAAAAATGGCCAACAGAGATATGAAAAGGTACTCAATATCAACAATCATCATTTAAGTGCAATGAAGTATCACTTCCCACGTGTCATTTTGGTTGTTACTGAGAAGACAAGCTGTGTAAGATGTGGTTGTCATTTCTCTAGCCTCTATTCTCTACAAACATCTCTGGTCCTCCATACCCCGCCATCCCTTCTGTCTCAGGACTTTAAAGAGACCAGGCAATTTGTTCATTACACGTTCCACAATCTGCATAGATTTGTTATAATCTCTTCGTGACTATTTCTAATCTCTATAGATTGTTAATTTTTTAAATTTATTTGAAAGGCAGAGAGACAGAAAGAGATCTCCCATCTGCTGGCCTACTCTCATAATGCCTTCAACAGCTAGAATCAGGCCAGTTCAAAGTCAGTAGGCAGGAACTGAAGCCAGGTCTCCAATATAAGTGATGGATCCAACTATTTGAAACAGCAAATGCAACTTCTAAGTGTGTACATTAGCAGGAGGGAGCTAGCACTCAAACCAGGCACTCTAATATGGTATGTGAAAGACTCAAGCAGTATCTTAGCTGCTATGCCAATTGCCTGCTCCTGTGATTAAATTTCAGCCAGATATTTCTGCAAAAAGCTTGAAAAGGGATGTAGGTACTTCCTAGTGCACATATCAGGAGGCACAGAGTGACAACATGTCTCAGGAATGCCACTAAATTGTTGAATAGGTAATTATAGTGTTTATTAAATCACTCCATTATAAAAATAATTTTCCCTATTCAATTAATTTCTTTTAAATTGTTGAGATATACTTGAAATTCATGTGGATTCTCTACTTTTATCACAATGGTTTTAACCTTGATCATGCTTGCTTATATGAATAGGTTCGTAAAATATATTTTTATCAAGTAATACTCTGTAAAATAAATACCTTGTTTCTCTCATCTCATCCCAATGGCCTTTTATTTTAAATCCATAGAGATTCAAAGCTTTTTGATAATATCGATGTTAATATTACAATGGTCATGTTGTTTATTTTTATTGCTATGTTACATTTTCCTCTCTGTCACATTTCTTTTTTTAGCTGATTTATTCTAAGTTTAGCCAGCAGGAGCCACTTCAGGCTGGCATGATCTTTGCCATGTCCACATTAGACTTTAAACACTGTCTGACTTTTGAACAATAAGAAATTCAAGGAGCCCCAGAAATTCCCCTGCTTCAGATGTAGAATCAATTATTTATCAAAAGGTCTGTGGTTCATTTTAATGGAGTGTGGTGTGAGCACTGATTATTGTTTGGATAAGGGAGCAGGAGAAGATGCACCCATGGTATAAGAGGGGAAATGAGGTAGGAAGCCATTGCAACTTGACAAGTGCCTAGGGACAGGAAGTACAATTCCAAGTAGTGGAAGATGGCTAGATTTCTATTGTATTGTTGAATTCTTCACTGCTTGAATGTGAAGATCTAAGAGAAAGGAAAGAGGCAAAGGAATTTTAAATTTTTTGGCCAGGTAACTGAAAGGATGGAATCCAGGAGGATTAGGGAGGGGTGATTGTCAATGCTTCTAGACTGGTTTTCCTATTGGCCTTTCAAGTCATTTGAGTTGTTTAACATGGGAAATTAATCTATTTTTCTGAAACATTCAGTTTTGTAGTCTTTCCTATCACCTGTGTACACATACTCATGCGTTAAGAACAGTGAACTGTTTCTTTAATATTTATAATCTAAATCAGTAGGAAAATCATCATTAGACTGTGAAGATATTTCATCTATTAATGAATTTCTTGTTTTAACTCTATGGGCAGGTGCTCATATACAAGGGTACTTCAGAAAGCGGAGAGATATATTTAAAAGGTAAGCTTATTTTGATGCAAAAATTTTTTGAAATTCTCCCATAGCCTTTTTCATAATATGTTTTCTGTGAATATTTTTTGAAGACTCCTTCTAAATTCAGATTCAGATTGATTTAAATTTGGTCCATTATCATCTAAAGTGATTTTCTCTATGTATTCCTGCAATTTACCAGTAGATATCTATATAAGAAGAAAAAGATAAAGATGATAGAACAACAAAGTCATTTCTCAACAGTTTTTGAAAATTAAATTTTCTTTGCATTGTTAGCAAGATTCTGGGCTTATTCATCAATAAAAAAATCCCTTTAGTCCTCTTTGACCACATTTAGGGATCTGCTTAGAAGAATGTATTTTAGATTTTTATTGAAGTCATGGCTGGACAAACATTTTGGGGAAGGAACTAGATAGTAAATATTTCAGGCTTTACAGGCCAGATGGCCTCTGTCACAATGACTGCCATTGTAGTGTGAAAGTGGTCACAAAAAATAAATGTAAACAAATTAACATGTCTGTGTTTCAATAAAATTATATTTACAAAAACAGGTGGCAGGCATGATTTAGCCTGTTGTTTATAGTTTGCCAAGCTCTAATTTAAGGGAAGTCCCAAATAAACACGTTGATTAAAGGTGGACATTCAACTCTTGTGGCCCTGGCAGAGGAGACAAGAGATTTGAAGCAAGAACATTCCAATGTTAAATGTTAAAAAAATCTATTGTTGATAATGAAATACACAGGCATCCACATGGTAATATGATGCCATAGAACTTTTGTCTTTAAGGAAAGTGATTTCTAAAATTAATTTAAAATTTATTTGCTATGTATAATAACTTCAATGTCTGAATACTACATAAGGGTTCTTTTATAGAAGCATATGTTATGCAAAGAGTTCTGTGTTCAATTTCTGATATGGAAAATCTTTTATAAGTTAATTGTTTGGATCTCAAAATGCATTTTCCATTGACAAAGTATTATAATAGTGGACTCTAAAGCAAGCTCACAGTTAGGTTTTTCTCTTATGTATTTGAACTACTAAGCAACTCTACTGAGTTTGAACACCTTATTGAAATAGATTTCTGTGGGAAAACATCTTATAGATACAAGCTGTAAGTACAAAATAAGGAAATTGCCTTCTTTTCCGATCATTATCGCACCATATGCCATACAGCCAGAGCTACTCCAATTACAAGCCAGGAGCCAGGACCTTCTTCCAGGTTTTCCATGAGAGTGTAGGAGTCCAAGGACTTGGGCCATCTTCTATTTCTTTCCCAGGCCATAGCAGAGAGTTGGATCGGAGGTGGAGAACCCGAGATTCAAACTGGTGCCCATATGGATGCTGGCACAGCAGACGGCAGCTTTACCTGTTATGCCACAGCACCAGTCCCCTAAATGATACTTTAAATATGCTTTCCCTATGGGGAGCTCTTTATTAGTTCAAAAATTACATCTCTCATCATTTCTACTGGACCATTGACACCACCTGCTCTCCTGGTCATTCATAATATCGGATAATGTAGTAGTCACATTTCGGAAGAGGTCTAAGTGGATGAAATGCTGTTAGTATTGGTCCTTAAAAGGATATTTAAGTGAAATAGGTAGGACATTGTAAACTATTGTATAAAGAATTTCAGGATCCACTCGATATGTAATTATAAATAGATGTATCCATTATATGACCTCTCCTATTATTTAGAGTGAATATTGCATCACTGAAGAAAATAATATTAAAAACACCACCAAATATATAGAGATTATTTCTATTTTATCAGGGCAGAGAAGACTTATTTCAGACATATGATTATCTGTTGCCATAAATTTTTTAACTAACTAAAGTATAAGTTATATTTCCCAATTGCTTTAATAAGAGCTTATAGAATTTTACACTAAATTGGATATGGGAGTCTACATAAGAATTGTGAACATTGCTTTTGTTTGGAAAAAGCATATAAGCTCAAATGGCTAAAATAAAATCCAAATACTGTTCATCACTTCTGAGTGTCACTTGCTAGCAGATAATGTGGATTGATGATCACGTAAATGGTTATATTTGATGTTATCTATGAAGGCTCTAATTAAGAAAGTTAAATATTCTTTTCTGTAGTTTTCATGAAATTTATATATAATGAAAAGGAAGCAAGTATTTCAACTCCTAAAATATTTAGAAACATAAATTCATCATATCACGTACTTTTGTTGCAGTTAAAAAAGTAATTTTTTCCTATTTCCAATAAACCACAAACTATAATTTTCAAATCTGTTTTTTTTTCTCACTCTTGAGGTTTTTTTCGTCTGAAATTTCCCTGTTAACAAATAAAATTCAGTGTCTAAGTAAATATGAAATGAAGTTGGTGTTTAAGAAAATTTACAGACATAGGCAAATCCGTGAATTGCTCTTTTTTCTTTACAATACGACCTTAAAATATACATTTTTTTACAAGAAATTGACAACTGATTTCCAAACCCTGAGTGATTACTCCTGTATGTACATACACTTTAAAGATCAAGTGTGTTCACAGAAGCTCAGACAATGGAACATTGCTCCAATGATTAAAGGCTGCCCTAAGCCAGGAATGTGTTTTGAAAACTTTCATTCATTTCTTTTAAAGGAAAGTGCAACTTTGAGGTGGGGAGGAAAGCTTGGTGTGGGTGCGAATTGTGTGTATCTTTCAATCTCATAAACCTATGCTTTCCAAAGAAAATCTCGAGTTCCCCAAATATAAATGTATTGTATGTATTGTATCCATCCTAGTCATGTACTTGAGGGATTTTATCCATAAAGTGAGATATAGTTTAGCCATTGGAAAAAGAAAAAAGGGATAAAATTCTACGGCATATAATTTACAGTTATTAACAGGGAAATCTTTCCTTTTCTTTTTTTTCAGTGTAAGTCTATAACTCCTGCAGGGATCAAAAGTATCACTTGCAGAACTCTTTTAACCAGTGTTTCACCTCTCCACTTGTCAATGAATAAATCTTTTTCTATTGCTTAGAAGAATGAAATGACATCTGGTAATGCAGAATGACTAGTTGGAGGAAAAGAGAATTAAAGTAAGTTTAAAGGAAACGAGTTAGAGGAACTAAATGAAATCAGTGTTTTACCTACATTTTTATAGTCTCACACTAAATAAAAGGAAATATATATCTATATATCATTTCACTTTATCTTAAATGTATGTATATTAAAATTTTAAACATGAGCACAAGAAAATACTTTAAAAAGTTTCTGGAAAATGGAATTAAAAGGTAAGTTTATTTTGATGCAAAACATTCAAATCCATGTATAATTTTTCTTAATAGGCATATTCCTATGTACATGAATTTCAAAGAAATTAGCTAAAATATATTTATTTTTTAATTTCATTTTTCAGACACTTTTTGAAGTATCCTTGCATATTCAAATAAGTTCTTAATTGTGGACAATGAATGCCCTGCAAATCACATTGTACCTGTCACTGACGTGTTTTAGGGAAGGAGCATGACAACCTTGAAGCATATTCAAAAAGCATGAATAAACAAAAAGTTTAATGTTTCTTAATTATTAGAGACTTCGAAAAGTATCCACAATTTTTTTAAGAAGCCAAGAGGTAGATGGTAATGGCATACATAAATTTTTTAACCAAATGTATTTTGCATCTGTTCTCCACTTTCAGATTTTTTTTAAACACAAATAGCCAAAACCATAAAATACTCTCTTTTCTTCTGGAATTTAGTCTAGCATAATATATGTTTAAATATAGTCCAAACTCGTCCTAACGTTCAACATTTCTCAAAGAATTCAATGAAACATTAATTATCATTGTTCTTGGCAAGCACATGTGGAAATTTGGAAATGGTTTGCAGTATGACAAATATATGGAATCACATTTACACTGCAAATATTTCATATTTCTTTTAAAGAAATGTTCCTATAACTATGACATGTTTTTCCTACATAATTTATTATTCCTGAATAGGAGATCTATAGAAGCTAAGACTCAAAGTATAATTCATGATTTTCTTTCTCTAAGGTTGTATGTACCATAATTATTTTCACCCACATATGTTCTACTCAAAGAATAAACCAAAACTAAATACTGCAGTTAACAAGGAACATACATAATATGTTAAAGTAGAGATACCCTGAGATCCTTGAAATGATAAAATATCAGAATTTTATTTCATTATATTTTTCTATTAATAAAATGCATGGCTCTAATGTTATTCAATTTTTTTTTTTTTATTTGACAGGTAGAGTTACAGAGAGAGAGAGAGAGAGAGAGACAGAAAAAGAGAGATCTTCCTTCCGTTGGTTCACCCCCCAAATGGCCGCTACGGCTGGTGCTATGCCGATTCGAAGCCAGGAGCCAGGTGTTTCCTCCTGGTCTCCCACGTGGGTGCAGGGCCAAGCACTTGGGCCATCCTCCACTGCCCTCCCGGGCCACAGCAGAGAGCTGGACTGGAAGAGGAGCAACTGGGACTAGAACCTGGCGCCCATATGGGATGCCGGTACCAAAGGCGGAGAATTAACCGAGTGAGCCATGGTGCTGGCCCCTGTTTGTTTTTTTTTTTTTTTTCGTCCTCATACAATTTCTAGGAACATATACTGGAATAAGGAAAGATATCCCAATGGATTAACTTCTGTGTAAGATCAATTCATAAAATTAAATTCTATTAAAATAAAAATTCTATTTGGATATGATTGTGAATTGTATTTGATTATTTAATATATTCTATCTATAATCTGATAGTTGAAGTGTTTTTCTGCTGGTTCGAAAAAAAGAGCTTTGTTTATTTTATTTTGTTTTGCTTGCCCTGCTTATTGTCTATTATTGGAGGCTCTGAATTTATCAAGAGTCAGTAGTTTGAAAATAGCATTTCCAGAACTTTCATTATGGAGCTTTTCAAGATATTCAAATTTTTCAGAAGAAAAACAGTATAATGATTCCACATATATTACTGCTTAGATCTAAGGCTGAAACTTTTGTTTCAAAATTTCAGTCAGCTGGGGATCGGCATCATGGTGTACTGGGTTAGGCCACCACCTGCAACACCAGATCCTAAATGGATTCTGGTTCAACTGCTGGCTGCTGAGCTTCTGATCCACGTCCGTTTATGCACCTGGGAGTATAGCAGAAGATGATCCAAGTGCTTGTGCCCCTGCATTCATGTAGGAGACCTGGATAAAGCACCTGTTTCCTGTCTTCAGTCTGGCCCTGCCCTGGCCATTGCAGCCATCTGGAGAGTAAACCAGAGTATGGAATCTCTCTCTCTCTCTCTCTCTCTCTCTCCCCCCCCTCTCCCTCTCTCTCTCCCTCTCCCTCTCTTTCAAATAAATAAATAAATTTTTAAAAAATATACAGGCTTTCAGACAATCCATTCTATATTTAATGTTTTTAGTAGTTCCATGAAAGACTGGTATGCTTCCTGCCATGTTACCTCATGAATTGGGCTATGGTTGACTTTGGTGAATATGACTAAATCTTTCAGTCAAGTGTGAACTCCTATAGAAAGATATCACAAAGTATTTATTTATTTATTTGGATTTATTTATTTATCTGAAAGCCAGAGTTATACAGAGAGAGAAGGAGAGGCAGAGAGAGAGGGATCTTCCATCAGCTGGTTCACTCCCCAGTTGGCTGCAATGGCCGGAGCTGTGCTGATCTGAAGCCAAGAGCAAGGAGCTTCTCCCAGGTCTCCCATGTGGGCGCAGGGGCCCAGGGACTTGGGCCATCTTCCACTGCTTTTCCAGGCCATAGCAAAGAGCTGGTCAAAAGTGGAGCAGACAGGACTCCAATTTGCGCCCATTTGGGATGCTGGCACTGCAGGCTGCAGCTTTACCTGCTAAGCCGCAGCACTGGCCCCACAAAGCATTTATTGAGAGAAGTGTTACCCAATTAAGAGATCAGTTGAAGATTCACAAAGAAGTGATGTTAGGTTTACAATATTGAACAAATATGACAACAATTTTATGTATTGAAGCCTTCCAAAGAGAGAAGTTAGCAACAGAAGGGCTGAGTAATCGCCAATAGTGAGACAGGTTTGATGTGTTTACTATATTTAGAGTGGTAAACACAGGGAAATCTCCAGTTTGATTTGAGGACTAGTACACAATAGCACTGATCATAAAAACAGAAAGAAAGAGAACATATTTGAAAACTAGGCTGAGGAATTTGATATGCTTCAAAAGTCAGTGAAGACTTCAATAAGAAGTGAATGGCTACAGAAATAAGAAGAAAATCAATTTTCCAATACTTCATAAAGTAAAGGAAAGTAGAGTGGCACAGGAAGCAGCAGAAAAAAAAATAGCAGTATGTTGGTAATACATGGGAGAATTACTGAAGTCCTGTAATAGGGTGTAAGATAGTCAGAAAGGTCAATAAATATGATGGAAGGAATAAAATAAGCAAATAGTAAGGGGATATAAATCAATAAGGTTTCCATGATTCTAAGCAAGAAAATAAACAAGCTTTTTCTATCAGGAAAAACTGTCCCAAAGAAACTGATTGATAGGGAAGAAGATGACTGGTTTTGGATAAAATCAGCTTTTTTTAGTTTTAAAACAAAGGAAGTGTCCTTATTCACGATGTATCCTAGAAATGTGAAACTTCAGTGAAAAAATTTTAAAAACTAGAAACTGACTAGGAAAAAAGTTGCAGCACAGGACAATAGGACCCTACTATTCCTGATTAAGGAAATTAATAAATCTTAAATGTAACCTCTATTTAAAAAAATATTTATTTGAAAGGCAGAGTTACAGAGTGGCAAGACAGAGAGAGAGAGAAATCTTCCAACAGTTGATTCCCTTCACAAATGGCCACAACTGCAGGAGCTAGGCCAATCTAAAGCCAGGAACCAGGAGCTTCTTCCGGACCTCCCGTGTGGGTGCAAGGGCACAAGGACTTGAGCCATCTTCTACTGCATTCCCAGGCCCTAGCAGAGAGCTGGATTGGAAGTAGAGCAACCAGGACTCAAACTGGTGCCCATATGGCCTGCCAACCCTGCTTTATCTGCTGCACCACAGTGTTGCCCTGTAACCCCTGTTTTGCAAACTATGAGCTTAGTATTTTCAGTAGATGTTAGGATACTATTGTCTTTCTATTAGAATTATAGCCGGAGAGGGGAGGGTTGCGGGTGGGAGGGAAATTATGGGAAGGGGAAGCCATTGTAATCCATAAGCTGTATACTGGAAATTTATATTCATTAAATAAAAGTAAAAAAAAAAAAAGAAAAAAAAAGAATTATAGCATATGGATAATGAATGTTGCGTAAATTTCTTCATTGTTATGTATATGATACCGACATGTTGCCCAGAAACATTTTTTTTTTTAATTTCTTCAAGACAGAATGTATAATACTAAAATATAGGCATGGAAGAAAAAAAAAAACTTATCACTATAAGACACAAATTCTTCTTAATTTTATTTATTTACTTTCATATGTCTGAAAGGAAGAGATTTAAGGCAGCCAAACAAACAGATACATTCCATTGTTGGTTCACTACTTAAATCTACAACAGCCAGTGGTGGGCCAGGCTAAACCTTGGAGTTCAGAACTCAATTTGCATGAGTGGCAGGGTACCAAATAATGTCTCCCAGGATGCTCATTAGCAGGAAGCTAGAATTAGAAAAGGAGTCAGAATTCAACTCTAGACATTCAATATAGGATATAGGCATCCCAAGTGTCATTTAACCACTGTGCCAAATGCCTGACCCAAGATAGAAATACTTAAAAACTGCATCTCAAGAATTGATTGCACCAAATCCAAGCTTAGCCAAAAAGAGAATGTCATAGTTCACCATTAAAAGAAATTAAAGCCTAAACAGGAAAGAATAGGAACTGAGATGTAAAGTTGGTCAGTCCAAAGACTGTCATATGTGATCCTGCTTAATAACTGGCAAAAAGACAAAAATCAGGTAAAGTTTGAAGAGCAATGGAGTGAATATTGTTTCATAATAGAAGGTCTTCACAGTGAGAGTAATAGGAAGATAAAGAAGCAGCAATTCTTAATTTTGTCCACCCAAAGTGACTTTGATCACTTCCAATAACTATTCATTAGTAAGAACTATATCCCTGATTAATATTGATGAAAAAATCCTCATCAAATCCAACAACACATCAAAAAGATCATCCTCCAAAACTAAATGAGATTTATTCTAGAGATGCTGGGATGTTTCAACATATGCAAATCAATAAACATGATATACCACATTAGCATATTGATGAATAAAACCACATGATTATCTCAATATATGCAGAGGAAGCATTTGATAAAATACAACATCCATTCAAGATAAAAAAATTTTAAAAAGCCATATTTCAACACAATCAAAGCAATATATAACAAATATACAGCCAGTGTCATATTGAATGTGAAAAAACTGGAAGCGTTTGCACTAAGATTCAGAACAAGACAAGGATGCCCAATTTCACCATTATTATTCAATGTAGTTCTGGAAATTTTAATCATAACCATTAGACAAGAAAAACAAATCAAAGGGATACAAATAGGAAAAGAGGAATCAAATTATTCCTGTTTGCAGATGACATGATCCTAAACAAAGGGGAACCAAAAGACTTCACTAAGAGACTATTAGAACTCGTAAGAGAAGTTAGTAGATTTTCTGGATACAAAATCAACACATAAAAATCAACAGCATTTGTTTACATAAATAATGCCATGAGTGAGAAAGAACTTGTAATATCAGTCCCATTCACAATAGCTACAAAAGTTTAAATGCCTTGGACTAAATTTAACCAAGTATATGAAAGATCCCTACCATGAAAATTACAAAACATTAAGGAAAGAAATAGAAGACACAGAGAAATGTAAAAATCTTCCATATTCTTGAGTTGAAATAATTAATACAATCAAAATGTCCATACTATTCAATGCAGTTTACAAACTCAATGTGATCCCAGTCAAAATATCAAGGGCATTCTTTGCAGATCTGGAAAAAAACATGCTAAAATTAATTTGGAAACATAAGCAATCCCAAATATCTAAAGTGCTCTTAAACAACAATAATAAATCTAGAGACAAAGCTATATCATATTTCATGATATAATACAAGGCAGTTATAATCAAGAAAACCTGCTACTGGTACAAAAATAGAAATATAGGTCAATGGAACAGAATAGAAACCCCTGAAATTAATACACACATTTAAAACTAACAAATCTTTGACAAAGAAGTCAAAATCACTCTCTGGAGTAAGGATAGTCTGTTCTACATGTAGAAATATGAAACAAAACCTCTACATTACACCTTATGCAAAAATGAATTCAAACTGGACCAAGGATCTAAATATATGACCTGATACCATCAAGTTATTAGAGGAAAACACTGGGAAAACTCTGCAACACATTGGCATAGACAAAAGGGATAAGACCCTAGAAGCACAGGCAAAAAAAAAAAAAAAAAAAAGACAAGTGTTGACATATTAAGATAAGAAGCCTCTACACAGCAAAGGGTTTGAAACACTCAAAAAAGTGAAGAGGCAACTGAAAGAATGGGAGAAAATATTTGCAAATGATGTATCTGATAAAGGATTAATATTGAGGGTATATAAAGAGCTCAAGAAGCTCAACAACAACAAAACAAGCAATTCAGTTAAGAATTTGGCGAAGAACATGAACAGGCATTTTTAAAAGGATGAAATACAAGTAGCCAATAGACACATGAAAAAATGCTCAGGATCACTAGCCATCAGGAAAATGCATATAAAACCACAATGAAGTTTCTCCTCACCCCAGTTAGAATGGCTATCTTTCAAAAATCAAAAAAATAACAAATGGTGACAAGGATATGGAGAAAAAGGTACCCTGGTCCACTGATGGCAGGAATGTACACTCATACAACCATTATGGAAGACTGTATGGTTATTCCTCAGAAATCTGAAAATAGATCTACCATATGACCCACTAATCCCACTTCTGGGAATTTTCCCAAAGGAAATGAAATCAGCATATGAAAGATGTATTTGTACCCCCATTATTATAAAACTCAATTCAATATAGCTAACACATGGAATCAACTCAGATGTCCATAGACTGATGTCAGGACAAAGCAAATATGATATATATACACAATGGAAAACTATTCAGTGGTGAAAAATGAAATATTGTCATTTTGCTACAAAATGGATACAACTTGAGACCATTATACTTAGTGAAATAGGCCAATCCCAAAAAAGACAAATATTTTATGTTTTCTATGATATGCGTTAGCTAAAATAGAATACAAAAAAGGTAAAAGAATGAAACTGATATTTTATGATTTGATTACTATATATAGCATTGTCTATATTCTTGTGAAACAGTGATCTTCTGTTTAATGTTGGCCTTATGGTTGTGGTTATAAATTAAGCTGAAAATATGGTATTGCCAAAATTACTGGAAAACAAAAGAATGGAAGGAAGGAAGGAGGAGTTTAAAGAAGGAAGGGAGGGAAGTATGGTAAGTATGGTTCTTGAAATTGTATCTGTGAAATACATGAAATTTTTCTTTTTATATTAATATAAAATAAATGAATCACTTGTCATTAAAACAAACAAAAATAAGAATGTAAGAAAAAAGTGAGAGCTTGAGAAATTTAAATTGCAAATATTTTTGCTGCAGATACACATCTCTGATACATGAGGGCTGACACACAGGGCAACAAAGGTACTTAATTTATGTCAGAACAAGGTTTCTTTAATTTTCCTGTTCAGAAGAAATTGATATATGTGGTATGTTATGGGTCTATGCACAGGATTTTTCATACTTCCCTTTAAAGAATAGGAACTTACAGAGAAGAAAAGTAGTTCTTTCCCAAATTTATACATTCTTTAGAAGGGATAACTAGGAGGACAATCTGTCTTCTGAATATGATTTCTGGAATTACCACAACCAAACTACTGCCTATTCTGAGAGGTGGAAGTGCAGAAATTACAGCAGAGGAGAGAAACAATGTAGGTTGACTAAGGAATTATTGAGTTTCTACAACAACACGTCTTATCTCTGGATTTCCTGACATGTAAGGTCATATACATTTTCCTTAATGCTTTTGCCATTTCACCTAAAGAGATCGATCCTTCTACTCACGTGCATTCTAAGTACTAAAGATAATTTAAAGGATCTGATATATCAAAAGGCTGAAGAGAAATAAGAATAGAGACAAACAGCTAGAAATTAGAAATTCATATTGTGGGGAATGAAAATGACCAAGACTGATAAATCACCGAGCTGTGGTAAGGCAGACTTTCTAGAGCGAAGTTGGCAGTCCCCAGCTCTACAGACCATATGCTGTAACAGAGAGCTGCCTTCCGAGAGATCAAAGATGAGAATTGAGCAAAAAGGTCACTGCTTGGTAATTCGAAGGTCCTATGCTGTGAACTACAAAAATATTATACTCATGCAATACCACAATAAAAATGGATAGGAATCTTATAGTGACAAAGTGCAGTGCTTAGATGTTGCAACTAATTTAAGAAAATGATAAGATTGCCTCATTAGATAAGGAATTGAGATAAATAATAGGGTAGCTTGAAAACAAATATTTGGAAAGCATTTTTATTTTTGCTTTTGTTTTAAATCAAGAAGATATAAATAGCTCATTACCAGAGGAACCACATAAAAAGACTGAATTAAAAATCTGTACCATAAATCAGATATAAAGGACATCAAGAATTGAAATTTCTTTAAGTATTTGTATTTTCCAAACTTCTTGCTAAAACTGCCTATACTCATTTTCTGCAATGTTTTTGGGCAATCCCTTCACTGGATTTTTAACTGCACCTTTGTTATCCATTAAGAAGACAAATATACATATAGATCATGTCTTCCGCAATGAAATTTAGAATCACATGTAAGTTTGTTTTGGTATGGTTTGGATGAGGTTTTCCACCACCACAACTCATGTTAAAATTTAATTGTCAAGGGCCGGTGCCGCGGCTCACTTGGCTAATCCTCCACCTGTGGTGCGGGCACCCCAGATTCTGGTCCTGGTTGGGGCGCCAGATTCTGTCCCCGGTTGCTCTTCTTCCAGTCCAGCTCTGTTGTGGCCTGGGAGGGCAGTGGAGGATGACCCAAGTGCTTGGGCCTTGCACCTGCATGGGAGACCAGGAGGAAGCACCTGGCTCCTGGCTTCGGATCGGCTCAGCACCAGCTGTACTGGCCATTTTGGGGGTGAACCAATGGAAAGGAAGACTTTTTTTTTTTTTATTTAATAAGTGTGAATTTACAAAGTGAAACTTTTGTATTATTGTGGCTTCCCCCCTCAACCTCCCTCTCTCCTGCGGCCCTCCCTTCTCCCATTCCCTCTCCCATCCCACCCTTCATCAATATACAGAAGATCAATTTAGTATATACTAAGCAAGGATTTCAACAGGCTGCACTCACACAACTGCTCAAGGTATAGGGTATTGTTCGACTAGTAGTGTTGTCTTTAAGTTTCATACTAAAACACATTAAGGACAGAGATCCTACGTGAGGAGCATGTACCCAGTGACTCCCGTTGTTGATTTAACAATTGGCACTCTTATTCATGATGTCAACAATCACCCGAGGCTCTTGCCATGAGCTGTCCAGGCTATGGAAGCCCCTTGAGTTCACCAACTCTGAACTTGTTTAGTCAAGGCCGTGTCACAGTGGAGGTTCCTTCCTCCCTTCAGAGAAAGGTGCCTCCCTGGGAAAAGAAGACTTTTATCTCTGTCTCTCTCTCTCTCTCTCTCACTGTCTAAATCTGCCTGTCAGAAAACAAACAAACAAAATTTAATTGTCAAGGTAACAGTATGGAAGGGTAGCCAAGTCTTCAAGGTGTGTCTGGGCCATGGTGGTCCCATGTTTATGAAGGGATTAGCGTACCTCTCATAAAAGTTGGTAGGTTATCATGACGGTGGATTGCTATGAATCATCTGGCTTTGTTACACTCTTTCTGCTACATGTCCTTCTTACCCTTCTAATTTGCAACAGGAGCTAAAGCAGCAGGTGGGTCTCACCTGATTCAGCTCTCCAATTTTAAACTTTCCATTTTCTAAAACCATGAGCTAAAATACATCCTTTTTCTTTAAAATGGCCCAGGCTCAACAGCAAATGAAAACAGGCTAGGATGCCTTAATAGTTCGAACTGGTGTCCCACAAATGAATTTGACACCAAAACCTGAACCTATCACTGTTTTCACAGTCTTTTTTCTCCCTATATTCCCCTTTTCCTCTCATCAGGAAATATCTTTCTCCTTTAAGTGAATTATTTCCATGGATATCACATCCTATGTACTTTGGGGCTCTACTCCTATCTCTTCAGTTCTATAAAACTGATATAAATAAGGCACTGACCATTTCTTAAACTGACAGCTATAATCTTCCAATTTTGTCTTTAACTCCCTTCCACAAATCCCTCCCACCACATTAACTATATCATTTACTTATTTTAAGACATTCGATGCCAACCCAAATACCCCAAAAAGCACCTTTGCAGACACACACATAAAGTTAAAGCCCCTAATGTAGAACATTGAATATTATATTACCTGCCCTTTCCCTACTTTTTAGATTAAAATTTCTGCTTGTGCATTTCCTCAAAATTAATACTAATACTTACTATGTTTGATTTGTTGTTAATTCTTATCTTCATAACTCTCTCAAGCAAGGAAATATATACTTTCCCATGCCAATGCTGTGGTGCAGTGGGTTAAGCCACTGTCTGCAGCACTAGAATGCCATGTAGGTGCTAATTTGATTCTTAGCTGCTCCACTTCTGATCCAGTTCCCTGCTAATGTGCCTTGGAAAGCAACACTATTTGGACCTCTGCACCCATGTGGGAGACCCAGATGAAACTCCTGGTTACTGGATTTGGCTTGGCCCTGCCTTGGCAGTTACAGCCATTTGGGGAGTAAACCAATGGATGGAAGATCGATCTCTCTCTCTCTCTCTCTTCCTCCTTCTTTTCTCTCCCTCCCTCTCTTTCTCTGTAATTCTGACTTTCATATAAATAAATAATAAAATAAATACTTTTAAAAAAGAGAAAATATGCTTTCCAAAGGAAATTAAACCAATATTACTTTTGAGTTATATGAAAGGTAATAAGGAATAAGAAAAACAATAAATTTAAAAAACTAAAATGCTGGAAATGTACCCAGAATTGCTACTTATTATGATTCGCATTTTATTTTCTTAGCTGCTATACAAATTTTTGTCAAAGAACAGTGATTGAAAGAATATCCCTTGGGCTGGCACCATGGCTCAATAGGCTAATCCTCTAACTGCGGCACCGGCACCCTGGGTTCTAGTCCCGGTTGGGGCGCCAGATTCTGTCTCTGTTGCTCCTCTTCCAGTCCAGTTCTCTGCTGTGGCCCAGGAAGGCAGTGGAGGATGGCCCAAGTGCTTGAGCCCTGCACTCGCATGGGAGACCAGGAGGAAGCACTTGGCTTCTGGCTTCGGATCGGTGCAGTGTGCCGGCTGTAGCGGCCATTTGGGGGGTGAACCAACAGAAGGAAGACTTTTCTCTCTGTCTCTCTTTCTCACTGTCTAACTCTGCCTGTCCAAAAATAAAAAAAAAGAAAAGAAAAGTAAGAATATCACTTGTACCATATAAAGTCAGGATGGCAATTATAATCGAATATACTCACACATGAAATAATAAACTGTCATTCCCTATGGAAAAGATGGCAACTCCATTGTGTCCCTTGCAAGCTTTTTGACATGACATAGTGGGAGTGCCAAGGAACTAAGCTGGTATGGGAACAAATCTTTTCAACAGAAAAACATGGTTGAGTCAGTTATGTCCAATGTCACATTAAAGTTATATGTGAGGGGCTGGTGCTGTGGCTCAGCGGGTTAACGTCCTGGTCTGAAGCGCCGGCATCCCGTATGGGCACTGGTTCTAGTCCTGGCTGCTCCACTTCCAGTCCAGCTCTCTGCTATGGCCTAGAAAGCAGTAGAAGATGGCCCAAGTCCTTGGGACCCTGCACCCACGTGGGAGACCCAGAAGAAGCTCCTGGCTCTTGGCTTCGAATTGGCACAGCTCTGGCTGTTGCGGCCAATTGGGAGTGAACCATCAGATAGAAGACCTCTCTCTCTCTCTCTCTGCTTCTCTTTCTGTGTAACTTTTAATTTCAAAAAAAAAAATAAATATTTTTTAAAAAGTGATATGGAGGCATCAAAATGATACTTTGCCTTCCAAATAAATAGTCCTTTAAGCATAGAAGTTTCACTAAAATAAAAAAAAATTAACTTTGCAATTTATTTTTTCCTAAAAATTAAAGCATCAAATAAGCAGTTCATAATAGGATTTAATGAATTTTAAGACTATTTTAAACTCTGAAAAGAGGATTTCTTTAAGCTCTCAGTGTATGAAACATTACATATCCCTCACCAAAAATGAAATATAATCTTCAAAATTTAATTACCTCACTGAAATTGTGATGTTTCTCAGCTGTGTTACTATCTTCAGAATCACATGATTAAAAATACAGAAGATGGTATAATTGTAATAATCCTACATCAAATGAAAAAGATATGTCACCACCTCAATGGGTTTCCCTTTGACTAGTCTGCATTTCTACAATTTAAATTGAGCGTACCAGAGACACACACCATGAGAAAAAGGTAGGGAGGGACAAGAACTCTAATCTCTGATTTCAGGAAAAGACTTTTGTCAGTACCCAACAGTGGATCTAATTTATTCTCTTGAGATTCTTCCTGTTAGTATTTCTAAATGATTGTATATACTGCAAGGTTTATCTTTACCTTATTAGGCACTTACTTTTACCTCATAGGGAAGGAATTAGAAAACCTACCCTAGTACAATTTGACCCATATTCCTAAAAGCTTTTTAACATGAAGCAAAACTCCCTGAAGCAGCCAGGGCTGACACTCGGATAACAGTGGCTGCCAGCTGTGTGGCTAGGTCTATGATGTACACAGGCATCCACACTGACTCTAGATGGTCCGAAAAAGTCAGATTTAATTCACACTTCAGAAAAAGTGTCACAGATTAATCTTACCCATTGCAGTAGGACTTTCACAATTATATGAGCCAACTAAATTTCTGTATTTGTTCTCTATCACCAGAAGAATTATCATAAAGGTCTTTTTTTATTTTCTTTCTCCTTTCATAAGGCCAGTGTGAAAATAAACCTCTTTAGTGATGCATATTATTATTTTTCATATGTATAACATCAACCAATTATAAGATATATAAAGCTATTTCATAATGTTTGATTAGCATAAAGTCTTAAAAATAGCATTGCATAATTTTAAATATGAAATAATTTAAGAGAAAAATCAAGTGCTGTTTTCTACTGCTATTCCTTCAACTATTCTTTTGACATTAATATATATATATATAGATTTTTTTTAATTTTAAGATTTATTAATAGGTACTATGCTGTATGCATTTAATATATTTGTCATTTAAGTTTATCAATGTATTATGCCAATTTATCAATATATTATACTATTTTCATGTATTAAATTAAATTTATATCTCAGAATAAAGACAAAAACAAGTATGAAATTTTAAGTTTGTTCAAAGTTTTAGAAAAAGACTAAATTTGTACTTATATATATTTAGTAGGCATGATCTATGTTATTTTAAAAAGAATGACATGAAAGTGAATTAAAACCACTACAGCCACGGATATTTTGGTTTAATAATTTTTAAAAATATTTCTTCAAAAATGGCCAATAATACTTGCCCTTGTTTTACTCTTTTCCAATAATTCAGACTGGTCTGTAGTATATTGAGTGATGGGCTCATAAATGTTCCTCTGCAGGTTTAGCTGCAATTGAACTTTGCCCAAAATAACTTGTTCAACTACATTTTCATAAGTAAAAGTATTATTCTGGTTTCCAAAACTAAGTTATTAACACAATAGCCAGAACTGGGAGAAATTAAAAAGTCAAGATCTCCAACAAGATCATTCAGGCTGGTCACCTTCTAGCCATCAAAGAAGCAGCACTTCAACATTACTATTGCTGGTTCTGGTACCATAGTGGCTAAAATAATAATTCAGTTCAAGAAATAAAGATGACTTAAGATACTACTATCTATTTCCTATTCTAATATTCTCTCATATTCGTATTTGTAATCTGCTAAAGGTGTCAGTGAAGACACTTGAACCATTTTAGATTCTGAATTTGCTACTCAGTTTCCAGCTCCAGCTTTTTGCTAACGCAGCCCCAAGAGGCAGTGAAAATGGTTCAAGTAGAGGGTTCTTGCCACCCTCCTCAGAGACCTGGATTCAGTTTCAACTCTGGGATTCAGTCCCACCTAGGGATGGTTGTGGATATTTGGGGAGTGGAACAGCAGATGGGAGTTCTTTCTTTCTCTGTCTCTATCTATGCTAAAGTAAATTATAAAAGATTTTAAAAGCTATATAATCATAAAGTTAGAAATGTTACAAATACAGAGAAAATAATGAATATATCTGTTTAAGAATTAATGAATGGTATTGGGGCAGGTTTTGTGGTGTAGTGGGTTAAGCTGCCAATCAGAACATGCTCAATCTCATGTCAGAGTGCTGGTTCACAGCCCATCTACTCTGCCTCCAATTCGGCTTCCTGTTAATGCATCAATGGAGACAGCAAATGATGGTGCAAATGTTTGGGCACATGTCACTCACAAGGGAATTTCAGAACTCCAGGTCTCCTACGTGAGTGCAGAGGCACAAGGGCTTAGGCCATCCTCTACTGCATTCCCAGGCCATAGCAGAAAGCTGGATCCAAAGCAGAACAGCAAGGATGTGAACTGGCGCTCATATGGTATGCCAGCACTGCAGGCAGCAGCTTTACATGCTATGCCACAGTGTCAGCCCCGATGAGTAACTTTTTTTTAAGATTTTTTTGTTTATTTATTTTTTGAAATTTCATTTCTTTAAAATTTTTATTTTTTAAGAAAAATTCTTAAATAAATATAAATTTCAAAAGTACAACTTTTGGATTATAGTGCTTTTTCTCCCATAACCACCCTCCCACCCACAAACCATCCCATCTACTACTCCCTCTCCCATCCCATTCTTCATATTTTTTTTTTTTTTTGGTCAGGTGGAGTTAAAGAGAGAAACAGAGAGAAAGGTCTTCCTTTTCCGTTGGTTCACCCTCCCAATGGCTGCTACGGCCAGCACGCTGCGACGATCTGAAGCCAGGAGCCAAGTGCTTCCCCTGGTCTCCCATGAGGGTGCAGGGCCCAAGGACTTGGGCCATCCTCCACTGCCTTCCCAGATCACAGCAGAGAGCTGGACTGGAAGATGAGCAACCGGACAGAACCGGCGGCCCCAGCTGGGACTAGAACCCGGGGGGTGCCGGTGCTGCAGGCGGAGGATTAGCCTAGTGAGCCGCGATGCTGGCCCATCTCATTCTTCATTAAGATTCATTTTCAATTATCTTCATATACAAAAGATCAACGTAGTATATACTAAGTAAAGTTTGCACCCACACAGACACACAAAATATAAAGTACTGTTTGAAAACTACTTTTACCTTTAGTTCTCATAGTACAACCCATTAAGGACAGAGATCCTACATGGGGAGCAGGTGCACAGTAACTCCCGTTGTTGATTTAACAATTGACACTCTTATTTATGGCATCAGTAATCACTGGAGGCTCTTGTCATGAGATGCCAAGACTATGGAAGCCTCCTGAGTTCACAAACTCTGATCTTATTTACACAAGGCCATAATCAAAGTGGAAGTTCTCTCCTCCCTTCAGAGAAAAGTACCTCCTTCTTTGATGGCCCCTTGTTTCCACTGGGATCTCACTCACAGAGATCTTTCATTTAGGTCATTTTTTTCCCACAGTTTCTTGGCTTTCCATGACTGAGAAACTCTCATGGTGTTTTTAGCCAGATCCGAACAACTTAAGGGCTGATTCTGAGGCCAGAGTGCTGTTTAGGGCATTTGCCATTCTATGAGTCTGCTGTGTATCCTGCTTCCTATGTTGGATTGTTCTCTCCTTTTTAATTCTATCAGTTAGTATTAGCAGACACTAGTCTTGTTTATGTGATTCCTTTGACACTTAATCCTATCTTTATGATCTGTCCCATCGATGAGAAACTTTTAAGCACAGAATCTTGCTAAGGGTGCAAAGAAAATCTAATTGAAAACAATTGTTGAGAAGTGACTTCGTTTTTCTATCATATTTATCTTCTTATATAGAAATCTATTGGTAAATGGCAGTTATACCTAGAGAAAATTACGTTATGCAATAATTCAACAAATATAAATCAATCTGAATCAGAATTTAGAAGCGCCCACAAAAGTGCAGAGAAAACTTTATGTAAAGAAGATATGAATGAATTTCAAATTTTTTTCCATCATAATAAGCTTACATTTTAAATCTCTTACTCCACAAACTCTTTGAAGCAGGCTCATATATGAGCACTTGCCCTTACAGGTAAAATAAAGAAGCCATTAATAGAAAATTTCCCATTTCCTTTAAATGAAAAAAGTATTCAAATTGTTGGAAGCACAAATATATATGGCCCATATGATACTATTAGCTCCTACTATCTCAAAAATCCAAAAATTGAAATATTAAGACATTAGCCTATATTTCAGTTTGTCTAATAAAAGTTAAAACACAAAAGCAAAGTAAAAATAATTTATCATATAGTTACTAATTTCTCTTTTTTAAAAAAGATTTATTTATATATATTTGAAAGTTAGAGTTACACAGAGAGAAGGAGGGCCAGAGGGAGATAGAGGTCTTCTATCTGCTGGTTCACTCCCAAACTGACCACAACAGCTGCAGCTGAGCCGAACTGAAGCCAGGAGCCAGGAGATTCTTCCGGGTATCCCACATGGGTGCAGGGGCCCAGTGATGTGAACCAGCTTCTACTGCTTTCCTAGGCCATAGCAGAGAGCTGGATTGGAAGTAGAGCAGCCAGGACATAGCGCCCTTACGGGATGCCTGAACTGCACGTGGCAGCTTTACAGGCTACTCCACAGCGCTGGCCCCTTAACTTCTCTTCAGAAGCTTGGATATTCCTTTATACTTTTGATATTAAATACTATTGATATTAAAACATTTAATTTGTGGGATCTCTGTCCTTAATGTGCTGTCCATTGTGATTTAATGCTATAACTAGTACTCAAACAGTATGTTTCACTTTGTGTTTCTATGTGGGTGCAAACTGTTGAAATCTTTATACTAAATTGATCTTCTGTATATAAAGAGAATTGAAAATGAATCTTGATGCAAATGGAAGGGGAGAGGGAGCGGGAGAGGGGAGGGTTGCGGGTGGGAGGGAAGTTATGGGGGGGGGAAGCCATTGTAATCCATAAGCTGTACACTGGAAATTTATATTCATTAAATAAAAGTTAAAAAAAAACATTTAATTTTTGTAAAAAACTCTTTCTTTATGGTCAAATTTCCCCTAACAACTTTTTCAGAATTAAAGCTTTTGTATCGATAAGGAAATATAGTCAATATTGCATACATGTAAACTACTATGTGATGTTTAACATTTGCATGTTTTCAAATGCAAAATATTAAAATTCCTACAACACATCACAGTGTCACATTTGTGGCATTATTATAGGTAATGTTTAAAAAAATATCAAGAAGAAGGCTTCATGTTTTCCTGAGTGGAAAACATTTTTATAGCTTATGAAATGAAATTGGTAAAAATATATGAATAACTACATAACTGGACAAGTAAACCTTAGGAGTGAGATAATGTTTACCTAAATCTATCTACCTAAATGAGTTTGAGACGCCCTCTCTGATAATTTAAATAGTTTAAGTATTAACTGTAGAAAATAAGTATTACAAAGGAAACTTTTTTTTTTATTTGACAGGTAGAGTTACAGACAGTGAGAGAGGGGCTGGCACCGCGGCTCACTAGGCTAATCCTCTGCCTGTGGCGCCAGCACACCGGGTTCTAGTCCCGGTCGGGGCACCGGATTCTGTTCCAGTTGCTCCTCTTCCAGTCCAGCTCTCTGCTGTGGCCCGAGAGTGCAGTGGAGGATGGCCCAAGTCCTTGGGCCCTGCACCCGCATGGGAAACCAGGGAAGCACCTGGCTCCTGGCTTCAGACCAGCGTGGTGTGCCAGCCGCAGCGGCCATTGGGAGGTGAACCAACAGAAAAGGAAGACCTTTCTCTGTGTCTCTCTCACTGTCCACTCTGCCTGTCAAAAAAATAAAAATAAAAATAGACAGTGAGAGAGACAGAGAGAAAGGTCTTCCTTCCATTGGTTTACCCCCCAAATGGCTGCTATAGTTGGAGCTATGCTGAGCCAAAGCCAGAAACCAAGTGCTTCCTCCTCATCTCCCATGTGGGTGCAGAAGCCCAAGCACTTGGATCATCCTCCACTACCTCCCCGGGCCACAGAAGAGAGCTGGACTGGAAGAGGAGAAACCGGGACTAGAACCTGGTGCCCATATGGGATGCCAGTGCCACAGGCGGAGGATTAACCAAGTGAGCCATGGCGCCGGTCCCCCAAAGGAAACTTTAAAACATTATTTTTCAATGCACAGTTGAACCCTGTTATAACACTGAATGGTTCACCGTGAGTGTTATAACAATTTGTAAGTTATTAGAGATATTAATATCAATGTGTGCTGCCAAAGAAATGATTGCTATTATTTTTAACAGGAGTAGTCTATGGATTGCAACCTGTGACAGGAATGGTTTTCTGAGCTGAATTACATATCTTAACTAGAACTTGCTGTAAAAATCATCAGCTCATACTGCAGCATTTCTAGCAATCACACAGACATCCCTCTTTAGACCACGAATTGGATTCCCAACTCTGCTATGTGTGCATTTCCTTTCATAGGTCCATTGATTAGAAAGCACCTTAAAAATAATCAACCTAGATTTAAAGTCTTCACTTTATTGTATAAAAGGCAATTTGATCTTGTTTTCTGAAGCAGAGAAATTTAATTTTATTTACTGTCCCATCAATACGAACTTGAGACTTATAATTCTTTTGATGATCTCTTTAGTTTACCTCTAGCGAGAAAAAAATCAAACTACTCAATCACTAGAGGAAATACTTAGTTTGCTTTTTGGGTATATGCTCGTGATTTTGTTTACATTTGTGATTGATAAAACCAACCTCCTAAATTGTTCTACTTTTAATTATCTGCTTCTCAAGGAACAATGGGCTATTACAAAGAAAAACAAAGATTTTTTCATTGCATTCTCTTTAAACCATGTAAGGATGGCGATAAGCCATCTGGATTTCCTCATGTTTTAAATGGAGAAAATAATAGTATTAACTAAAGAAAGTTGTTATGATAATTAAATGTACCATTCATTTTGCTTAAGATGCTATAACAACATCTAACACAAAATAGGAGCTCAATAAATGCTAGCTATCCGTAACAGTTTTGGTACGCATTAGTAGGTAATAGTAATTTTGGCAGAGATATAAATACTCAAGTTATTATATTTGGTTTGTTGGAAGATGCAATAGAAATAGTCAATTCAGGATTGCTAAAATACATGAAACTCACTACAACTACAGTAGATTTTAGCTGGATGCAGTGGGTCAGAGGCAAACATCCATCAACTTCCCATTAACTAATATTTAGCTAAAGAAGGTCAACAGTGATTGGCCAATTTGCTGATTAGTATATGATATGAAAATTGCCATCATAGATATGGAAGTAATTGAGTTGTGAGTGACATCCCTAATCATTGCTTACTTATAAAGTAGAAGATACATTAAAATTTAATTTTTTTAAATGACCATTTTTAGTTAATTTTTGTTTTAGATGCTTAGGTTAGATATTGGACTACTTTGAATTAACAGACTGGCAATTCTATATCTATACAGGTGTATAATGTATTCTTCCAAAAAATAAGGAAAGTTTTTAAAAGGAAATGATAAATTACAGCTTTATAAAATTAGAAAACCTAATATTTTTGATTGCTTTATCAATTATTTTTTAGCTTTCAAGGACAGTATTATTTGTCATTTGTGAATTTAACATTTTTAAATTTTGCTTTATTCAACTTGTCTATAATGATTGCTGAAATCAATCATATCAAAGCAATTTTTCAATTTTACTAACTTTGGTTGGTGATGTTTTGTGTTATTTTTATTGACAACTGATTATCAGCAATTCCTATTATTTTAGTACTTTTTTCTATCCCTTAATTAGACAAGGAATTATAATTTTAACTAGATGGAATATGAGTGATATTTATTCCACTATCTTGAATTATTTTTCAAAATGTCTCACAAATTAACATGCTTTTTGCATAATGAAATACAATGCCTACTTATTTTGTGGAAAATATAAAATTAACCTACACTTGGTACATTACAAATCAAATAATATACAGACTTGGCTACCATAAAACAGCAAGCATTCGTATTGTGTGTCATATTGTTCTAATTCAGTAGTGGATTTCATTCTACATTTTAAGACATGCACTCCTATTTAAGTTTTTTTTTTACCCTTCAAGTTTTAATTGCATTCATTATCCATTTTCCCAATAAAATAACCAAAGAAACCACCATTATAATTACTGAAAGTATTATAGAAATGTGTTCAGGAAGTGGTTTGCTAGAAAAAAAAATCATATTCTGAAACCATCTCACTACTTTTATATAGAAATTCTCTAGTGATGACCTACAAATCTGTTATTTCAACCATCTGACCTGCTTTCATCCCAGAAGCAGAGTGTTTGGAAGAGCAGACCCTGCTCTGGCCCCACTAAGGTTAGATGGCAAACTCTTGACCCCTCCTCTTGAATGTGCTCAGTTGTCAGCTTTGCCTACCGCAGCTGTTGGATATTCCAGAGGATCAGATGGCCCAAACAGTTCTGGAAGAGACCTATTAGCATCTCAATACAGCCACTCAGTCCCCTTTATTACCAATTCACTGAAATTAATTAATTTTTAATTTTGCACTACCTCAACTACTATAAATCAAGTCAGGCGGGGAGACAGAAAGCACACTGAAACGCGAAACTGTCTATGGTTCAAGGCGCAGAGGCTCAATCTATGCAATCTGTCACTTTGAAGATCAGAAGAAGGCAAGTCATCCTGTGCAGAGATTACTGAAAAGTATTTTCTTGATGAATTATGCTCCTTTCCAAAGGTCAGGGGAAAGAGAAGTAGTAGTGAAGGATGTCTGTGATGTGCTTGGATCTAACTACTCTCAAATTATAGGTACAGCCAGGTTAGTTGATTTTCAAAAACATTCCTCTGAGTTTGGACTTGCTTTATTCAAACTAAGCATTTTATTACAGTGTTAAAATATATACTCTACAAATAATAGTTTTAACACTGACAGCACCAGCAGTAACTATATAATATTCCTAAAATGTGATATTTATTATTTCTCTTTTTGTAGCTTGACAATTCTGTTTCTGTAAAATAGCATTCTTTAAAGAGTGAGTGATTTGGATTAGCTAATCATCTAAATTATAAAACTGCTCTTTTGAAATGTGGAAAGTGACAAAATCATTGGAAACTCTTCCTCTGTGTTTCTTTAGCCTCAATTGATTTACTTGACTCGTTCTCAGAAATAAAACTCATAACAGGAAAGCATTTACTTTGAACAGTACAATCTTCTTTGAGTGAAGTCTGATTGCTTTTGATATTCTATAGTGCAGTGTATACAGTAAGCTAGAGATACAGCATACAGAGTTTTCTTTTTGACTGAACTACAACGTCTAGAAAGACCAGAGATTAAAGATGTTTAATCACCTCTGCACACTGTGTAACTTCTTACGTCATATTCTTCAGCGAGGAAATGTTGCCAAATTTAAGATGTATTTATACCACCCTGGGCATGATTTTTGTAACCTAATATAAACCTAGCTGTCTGAGACAGAACACAATTGGTTTCTGTTTCTGAGAATAATAAAGGATGGATTCATGTCTACCAAATAACTTTTAGAAACTTTTCTTTCCTCCTCAAATAGGATCAAGGCCATGATACAGTTTATCATAAACTCTTATAAAGTACTTTTTTCATTTTTAAATTATCTAATAAGTATTTATCATTTAAAGTTGTAAAGATAATGTAAGGGATTTGTTGAAGTTAACAGTGCAGTAAAGAAAGAATGATAAACTCCATGTTTTAGACCACCATTTCAGAAACTTTTCTGGGCAAGATTATTTCCCAAAGCTTATATTGGTAACAAATAAATTGTCATTAATGGAAACTATCCACAGTTAAATGAACAGTAAAATGAAATACTTCACTAAATTAAGATCTGTAAAACTCAAGAATATTTTCATATTCTTGGTTAACTGCAGTTAAAGAAAAATAGCTGTTTGATTCTGAGATGGACTTAACTATGATTCTAACTTAAGGTACACAACAAAATATAGTCTTTAAAAGTTTAGAAAAATGCAGTTCAAAATTGGACTCACATATCTAGATTTGAGACTACTAGCCTAATGAAAACTTTCTTAAATTTTCAAATCCTCTATTATTTTGACTTTGTTATGCAAATCGTTCACCTTGTTTCTTTGGCAGAGCATGTTGAACCAACTGCCAAAATGAACAAAAGTTTGCCTCACATTTCCGTATGGCTACCTCATGTCGTGTGATCATCTCCCCTTAAAATAATTCCCAATATATTAATGAGTAATGAATACCAGTTCTTGAAAGAATCTCCTAAGTATTATCATTGTCTTGCCATGTGTATCTCAGAAAGTAAAATCTTGCCCTGAACATTGTTGTTAGTGATATTGAGGACCAAGTGATCTTGACTTGTCATAAAGGCTTGTGTAGTAATGAACCAAAGTTCAGTCTGTGTGTATGCTTTTCACTTTTATTTCATTGTTAATTTTGTCAGCTCTGTAACTAAGTAAGGTAATTTTGGCGAATTACAATTTGAGACTCATATGGACGAATAAAACATGCCATTTGCTTTCCGGTTAATGAGAACTACCAATTATCTAGAGTTACATAGCAATAGTCTGCTTGAGTTAGGAGATGATGAAGGTGCCCATTGTGCTATCGTTTTTTTTTTTTTCTTTCCAACTTTTATTTAATAAATATAAATTTCCAAAGTACAACTTTTGAATTATAGCAGGTTTCCCCCCATAATCTCCCTCCCACCCGCAACCATCCCATCTCCCACTCCCTCTCCCATCCCATTCTTCATCATGATTCATTTTCAATTATCTTTATATACAGAAGATCAACTGAGTATATACTAAGTAAAGATTTAAACAGACTGCACCCACAAAGACACACAAAGTATAGAGTACTGTTTGAGTAGTTTTACCATTAATTATCATAGTACAACACAGTAAGGGCAGAGATCCTACATGGGGAGCAGGTGCACAGTGACTCCCGTTGTCGATTTAACAACTGACACTCTTATTTATGACATCAGTAATCACCCAAGGATCTTGTCATGAGCTGCCAAGGCAATGGAAGCCTCTTGAGCTCACCAACTCTGATCTTATTTAGACAAGGCCATAGTCAAAGTGGAAGCTCTCTCCTCCCTTCAGAGAAAGGTACTGCCTTCTTTGATGACCCGTTCTTTCTGCTGGGATCTCAAAGAGATTTTTCATTTAGGTCAATTTTTTTTTTTTTTTTTTTGCCACAATGTGCTATAGTTTTAAAGATTAAAGGGCCATTAAGGGCCCAGGCTGTGGTGTAGTGGATAAAGCCACTGCCTGCAGTGCTGCCATCCCATATGGGCGCCTGTTCGAGTCCCAACTTTTCTTCCGATCAGCCCTCTGCTATGGGCTGGGAAGGGAGTAGAAGAAGACCCTAGTGCTTGGGCCCCTGCACCCACGTGGGAGACCTGGAAGAAACCTGACTACGGATCAGCTCAGCTACGTCCGTTGCAGCCATTTGGGGAGTGAACCCTTGGATAGAAGACTTCTCTCTCTGTCTCTGCCTCTGACTCTCTGTAACTTTCTTTTGAATAAGTAAATAAATAAATCTTAAAAAAAAAAAAAGAGGACATTGAAATCCCGGCACAAATTGCCAACCGTTGTTTTTTCATGTTTTACATAATCCATCACTCTTAAGGGCCAAGCTAGGGCACATGAGTAGCTAACAGCACATCCACTGACTAAACAGGAACATCCTAAAAACCAGGAAAAATATGGGACCAATCCTTCCAAGGGTATCTCCACCAGAGAATCTCTGAAGACCACAGAGAGGATGTCTCACATGACAGCTGTGATATTACAAAAAAATGCATTTCTACAGGAGACTAGTAATCACTATTTTATTTTCTCCTTTCTGGGAAATCTATTTAATACGACATGAATTCACATTGAAAGGAAGAACTTGACACGTCACTTTAATGACATGTGCAGCTCTTTCAATATCAATGACAAGGGCCAGTGTTGTGACCATTGGGTTAAGCCACTACCTGCTATGTTGGCATCCTATATGGGTGCTGGTTCAAGTCCTGGCTGCTCTGCTTCAAAGGTATCTCTCTCCTAATGCTTATGGGAAGGCAGTGGAAGATGTCCAAGTATTTGGGTCCCTGCCACCGATATGAGAGACACAAATGAAGCTCCTGGCTTCTGGCTTCAACTTGGCCCAGCCACAGCTTTTCTGGCCATTTGGTGAGTGAAACAATGGATGGAAAATCTCTCTCTCTCTCTTTCTCTCTGTCCCTCTGTCTCTGTAACTCTGCTTTTCAAATAAATAAATAAATCTTTAAGATTAAAATAAAAGTAAACTTAAAAATCAAAAGATAAATCATTTGTCATTCTTAGTGTTTGTCCCCTGCGTGCTCTCATGCAACCTTAATATCTTTTGTGCAAAATGGGAAATGTAATTGAAAATCTATGAGAATTCTCTTTAGTTAATTTTTGCCATTTCCAGTTGACAAACTCCAAAATGCAGTCATTTATCTCAGTTATGTCTTACACTGTCTGCTTCAGACAGATGTAGGACTACGTACCCTTCAGTCTTGAAACCGAAACTGCACAAGATCTATAGTCAACACTGGCTGAGGAACCTATGTAATTTTCACTCTTCCTCTGCAGTCTGCAAGCCAACAGCAAATCAGCACATGAGAAAGAACAACAGCTGGTGGGAAGTTCTTGGGGTCTGGCTCAGCAGGGGAGGTAGAAGCAAAAAGTCATGTCAACAACAATAACAATGAAAACATTTTTGAAAGCTTTGATCTTATGAATAGCCTCAGTACTAAAGGCAAGTCCTGCTGTTCCTGCCTTAACAACTGGGCAAAAAGAGCAGACAACCTCATTTACACATTGGAGTTCAATGCCAAAACCAGAAAAGTCACAGACAATGTAGAACTTCAGGGAAGCCCTGCATATTAGTAGACAACATCATTATTGCATCTATTATGCTCAAAATGCTACTGGTAAATGAAGACTTTTATCTTTTCTTTTTAATATTTTTCTATTTTCTAAATAGAAAACAAGACATAACAGACCAAAGTAATTCTATTTTTAAATTCTAATATTTTTAGTTTCTTAGATATCATTGTATTTACAGAAGGTAAATATTTAGACAAGCAACATTTGTTGTCTTGTATTTGGGGCTAATTACCTAATTTTACTAAAATCTCCACTCAATAATCTTTGGATATTAAGTTGGGATTCATTTTTCCTCATCCTGAAAAGGCAACTTTGCTTGTTTCAGGCCCATGCGTGAGAGTTGACAGCCATGATTGAGTAAATTTGAAAGTTCATTCTGTCTGACAATCATCTGTCTGCTTTCAGTACTAAAAATTATCTGAAAGAATGATAGGCAAAGAGCTAAGTGTGTTCTAGCATGGAAAATAGGATTTTAAACAATTGAATTCATTTTGTGGCTGTGTTTTATATTTGATTAGAGTACTTCATTTTCTTCTTGGCTATGTGAATATTCTCAAATTTGTATAACACACTATAATATTAATTGGCTCCCATGATTTGATCTGGAATAAAATTGGAAAATGGTTTTTGTGCCATTATTATGGATATTATCTTTCCTGACTACTTTTTAAATTTTCCTGTTAATCTAAAATTTAAATATATTTGCCAAATTAAGATTTTTTTTTTTACAAGAAACCTATCTATTCTTCTCTAAATTATTTTGAAGCCTCTGACACATTTCTGATTCCACCATGAATTATCGTTCACAGCATTGCCCCGATCTGGCCTGCTCCACCCAACTTGGCCATCTGCCCCCACATACCTGTCAGAGGCCCTGCTGCCTCCACCTCCACCTCTGCTGGTCTGACCTCTGCTTCTCACAGCAGCAAAGCTTTCTCCAACCTATCAACCTGGCCAGACATGGATTTTCTTTGACCAATTACCAAGTTTTCTATTTCTCTTTTTTGAATATTACATTTGAATTCAACTTTTTTAAGGAAATTATTTTATAAACAAGAGTACTTATCCATCATTTTAGTGTCTAAAGTCTTACTTAAAACAGGGCTCTCATGACATTCAAAAATTTAGCACCTTAGCCAGACCTTCTCCTACCTTTCTCCCTTAAGTCTATCAAAGAATTCTCCCTTCCTTTTCTCCTTGAAAACTTTCACGCGACAGGGGCTCTTGTCCTATACCCGGAGGAAAGCAATGGTACACAGACACAAAAAAGAATCTGAACAAACAGGCCTTGCTAAATTATCCCCAGGTTTTTCCTAGTTGATTGTGCCCTTTTTGTTCAATAATACTTCTACAATGACTATCCATTCTTCATTAACTTAAGCATCAAAGTACAGTTTCCTGGGTCTTTGAGTCTTCAATTTTAAGATTCTCAAGTGATATAAACCTTTGATTAAATGACTGTGTTATAATTTTCTCTTTTGTAAAAGGGTACCCACTATGAACCTTATTATCATAGGGTGAGAATATAGCTTTTTCTCTCCTACAGTACTAATCACTGAACACTTAGAAATGTAAACTCACAGGCCCCGCTTAAGACCTGTACATTCTGAATCTGTATTTTTGATCAGGGTCTCCAGGTGGTCCATCTCACATTAACACTTGAGAAGCTCAATTCTATATAAAAGGACAGTATCGGCAGCAACAACACTATTAATAACTACAAGGGAGGGAAGAAGCCATGAGAAAACAAATGTCTTAAAAACTGCATCATTCTAAATTATGTGTTTAATAGGTAATAAAGTGGTTTTTTTACCCACAATTAGATCATATTCATTCAGGCACATATATATCTAGTTATCAATTCATTTAATATGGAAATTATTTTACAATATAATGAATGTTCCAAATGTGATTAGTTAAGAGTCTAGTCTGATAAAGGTTGCTGGTATTTTTTGTAATAAGCAGTTTACTAATGTCACCTAATAAATCAAATGGCAGGTAAATTTTGCCTCAGTAAAATGGCGTGAAAATTGTTATTCTTTGGGAAACAAATGAGTCAATAAATTTATTCTATTCATTTCATGGCAAGTTAATAATAAAAGAAATAAATGATATGTTCCATTTGCTAGACATTTCAATTATTTTAAAGTATGGTGGGAATGTGTAACAAATAAGATCATATGTGCATGTGAGCATGCTTAATATATTGCTTTTATTTAGAATAAACAAAATGTTGTAGAAAGAATATTACAGAATTACTGGTTTTTAGGGTGCACTCCAAATATGAAAGCCACCATACTTGTGCCTTAAAATACAGCACAGACAGGGGTGGGGAACTCCAGCAGGTGGGCCACATATGCCCACTAAACAATTCACCTGACCTTGCCAAGACAACTACACGGGAATTGAAATCTAGTGGGTCTATAACAGGCTAATTTTTAAGTTGATAATTTTGTAACCCATGAATGATGTTAGAAATATTCAAATGTCCCTTGTCAGAATAAAGATTCCCAACCTCTCCAGCCCTCAGGGGAGCAGATATGGGGATTACGTTGCACGTATGTGTCATATGTGTACTGGGGAGTGCCATCACACCAGTCCTATAAAATCGGAAGGGAGGTAGAGCCCAGGAAGATAACATCTGGTTGACTTTCCTAAAAGTAGTATCTTGATCAAACCATTTCCTCTGATACTTTCAAAACCATGTACAAACAATAACAACTAAATAAATTGGTTTTATTTAGAATGATAATAATGTATAAAGAATAATTGGGTTAGATAATAAAAACTATGTAGCATAGTGTTCACTCAGAAGTTCCGTATAGTTTCATGCTGTAGTTCTTAACTCCATGTAAAAATCTCTAACAGTTACCATCAAGTACAATGACTGATGATGGAAGAGCATTTGAAATCTCTGACCTGAGCCATTATATCCCAAACATAATTTTGCACCTTTCATGCCAATAAATGCCAACAGAACTGTACAATTCAGGTAAACTGAATGCTTCTAAGGAAATGTGTCAGTGGTAATAAATCCACACAAACACTTCTCTAAAACATTTTATGATATTGACAGTCCCATTTCACTCAGCAAAATTTTAGGTTAAGTATTACGCCTCTCATGACCCTTTCTTCTTAATAGACCCACCTTCTAGTTGGGAGCTGCAGCCAAATAATGGGGTGAGGTTGGTTGACTTAGTTAATTATTTTGTGTCTTCTCTTTTGTTGGTGATATTAAGAGTTTGGTTTAAATCTCTAAATTTTTAACTTTTATTACTCACGAGCACTCTGAAATGATTTTAAAAGCTATATATAAGAACTCATATTTTAAATTGACATTTATGTTTCCTCATGAGTATAAATAATTGGAAATGATGTAATTTCCAACATATTGTAAATATTGACATTTTAAAATACAGTAGTTACACCACTCTTTTTTTCTTTTAAGTGTACCTTATGGAATCTAAATACCATGGTGACTTGACCCAAGCAAAAGTAAGTGATCAAGATCTTTAATGGTCAGACTTTTAATGTTACGTCCTTTTTCCTTAAGTTCATATTTCCAATCAACTCATCTTTTAAAATATTTTATTGAGGACATTTATTTTATACTTGATATTATAGTAATTATCATATATGCCTGCATAAAAATATTTTAATAACAATGAGTTTCTCTGAGAAATTCATATTTTACAGAGAAGGGTCTTATTTTTCTCCCAATTAAACTGGAAAACTTATTCCTATGCACTGATAATCTGTTCATTTTCTGTTTTTCATTGGCATACATGTAATCACTGGGATACTTTATTTACATAACTAGGTATATCAGAATTAAAAGTTCCCTTGGGGCTGGCTTTATGACATAGCAAGTAAAGCTACCACCTGCAGTGCTGGCAACCCATAGGGGCACCAGTTCAAGTCCCGGCTGTTCCACTTCTGATCCAGCTCTCTGCTGTGGCTTGGCTAACCGGGAGAAGATGCCCTAAGTCCTTACACCCATGTGGGAGACCCAGACAAAGCTCTTGGCTCATTGCTTTGGATCTGTGCAGCTCTGGCCATTGCTGCCAACTAAGGAATGAACCAGAGGATGGAAGACCTCTCTCTCTGCCTCTCCTTTTCTCTCTGTGCAATTCTTTCAAATAAATAAATAAATCTTTTTTTAAAGTTTCTTTATAACAGTATGAATAAATTGTTTGAAACTGAGTTGTATGTTAAATACTAGAACCATGTGTCTTTAAAATATCTTTTACTACTTTATTAAATTACAAATTTATCATTTTTCATTCCATTTGAATAATGCAAAGAATTGAAAAGCATTCAACTTGAAATATAATTTAACATACACTCATTATCGTATTAACAATAATTTCTTTCTTTAGTTTTTACTTATTTTACTTACTTGAAAAAGAGAAAGAGACAGAGACAGAGAGAGGCAAAGAGATCTCTCACACACAGGTTCCTTCCCAAATGCTTGTAACAGCCAGGATTGGGCCATGCTAAAGCCAGGAGCCAGGAACTTTCCATGTTTCCCGTGTGGGTATTAGAGATTCAACTACTTGAACCATCCCATGCTACCTTCCAGGGTACATATTAGCAGGAAGTCAGAATTGGCAGTGGAGCCACGACTCGAACCTGGGCAGTTCTACTTGCTGTTCCAATCAATTGGCCAACTACTACACTAAATGTACATCCCAACTCTAAATTTATAATTTTCTTTAGTTTTTCACTTATATCTTATTTATAAGGCTAATCAGTAAGATTTCAAAAGGTAAGAGTAATAATTTCCTTTAGAGAAAAATGGAAAAATTGAATTTTTAATAGGTAAATGCCAAAAGAGTAATGTTGAAAATTTGGCTTAAACACAGTCAAATGCTCACACAATTCAATTTCCTACAAATGGAAGTTGAGGATATAAAATCCAATTCCATTAAAACCATAAATGCCCATGCTCCACCTTGGAAAATCATGGTGAATATCCAGTTTATATCTATATCAACTTGAAAATGGTTGCTTGAAAAATTTTGGAAAATTTTTTTAGTTTACAAATATCTGTGCTCTTGGTTTTATATATCAAGCATGTTTTCATTCATACAGTCTTTCCACACTTCTTTTGTGTATGTGTTTTGGCTTACTGATTAATATATTTTAGGTATCTAGAGAACACACAACATTTTTCACTAGTGTTGGCATCCATAATAATGCTTTAGAGAATGCCATACATTTTTTCCTTGTAATACATAATTTTATGAACTTTTTGGAAGATCACCTCATTTGCACAGATTCAAAATATTTGCTTCAAATTAAACTTCTTTTAATTCTATTTTCCACCAACTCTTTGAAGTACCTTTGTATAGCATTTACTTTGCCAAATTTGTCAAATAATACTATATCTAATTGTTACATAAAAATTTTATTTACATTAAAAATTTTATTTAAGAAATATAAGTGGCATTGTTATTATGCTTCTCAATACTCATCTCCTCACATATTGAGTGATAAGGGCACTACTTACCATGGGGTTTCTAATACACTCTGTATTTATGAGACTAAATATAAATAGCTCTATGTAAATTCACTATAAACATGTTGTCAAGCTTTCCTATTACAATATTCTACCATTTTCCCCAAGGAATTCTATATCCCAGTTCAGTTTTTATCTTATCTACTTTTGTATACATTGCCAATTATATGCACTCTATTAGTATCAACCAATGGATGAAACTGTTTTCAGCAGAAACTTCAATTATTTAAGTAAGTGAATCTCAGTAAGTATTTATCTAGGGGCCAGGCTGCTAAGAGAGCAGTCATTTCTAACTAAGGATACCAAAGCCAGAGTTATAGCAAATCTACTTTGCAATGTGATCACACATGCCAAGCATAATATTGAACTACCAACAAAATGACTGTGTTATGCAGAGTACACTATAATCAACCTTGTAAATTCACTTTACTTACGCTCCTAACATGTATGTACTTTGGTGAGAGGAACCACAGTGTTGAAAGCAAATGTGAAATTTGCTAAATGAATTTTTGGAAGCTTAAGTCATTTGACCTTTCCAGTTTAAACAAGAGTTAGTGATTCTTGGACATGGTACATTACAAATAAACTGCCCAAAATAATAGCCATCATGCTCTGGAATATCCTCACTTTGAATTATTGCAGTCAATTTCCCTGAAGTGTTTAATGAATAGAAATAATAATGTTCAGGCCCTGAAATCATAGGTACAACCATGAATCCATCACCCCGTCAGTACCTGTGAGTGCACAAATTTGAAGGCTCAGAGGTTGTTCCTGGAAGGGTACAGGCCCATGAGGAATTTTGTTCCAAGTCCAAGACTTAAATTTACATCATAACATAAAGTGTTTTCCTTAAGATACTGAAGATTGACTTAAATATTTGATCTTTGGTGACATACCAATTCCTAACTTCAATTTAATATTTATTCAAGAAGCACATAGAAAATACACTAAGATTGGTAAATAAAGAACGAGAATGCTGGGCTTATATTCCCAACATCCAAACAGGACTACCTCCAAAGTTTGAGGTCAATTTTTAGAATTTCCAAGATAGAGACTATTACCTATTTATCAAAGGCAGCTAAGACAATACACTTAAAGAACAGTTTAATAATAGTAGTCACAGTACGATTCCCAATGTAAGAACTTCTGTCTGTGTGAAAAAGGTAGGAACAAAATCACTTACAAATAATATTTTGAAAGTACTTCAGATATGAATACACGTGTTATTTGAGGCAGTTACTCACTCTACTAACTCACACATAAAATTAAACATATTTAGAGAGTACTAGGTGATATCCTTATATATATATATATATATATATATATATATTCATTGTGTAACATTCAATTCAAAGTAAACAAATCTATATCCTCAAATGAATAACATACATTTTTTGTGAAAACATTGAAAATCTGTTCCTTTAGCTTTTTAATATTTTTAAATACAGAGTGCAAAATATGTGGTTGATTATATACATGAAAAATTTGTGTCCTTCAATTTCTCTCTTTTGACTATTTTTTGTGCCAATTCTTTTTTTCTTTAAAGATTTTATTTATTTATTTGAGAGGTAGAGTTACAGACAGTGAGAGGGAGAAACAGAGAAAGGTCCTCCGTCCGTTGGTTCACTCCCCAGTAGCCGCAATGTTCGGAGCTGCACCAATCTGAAGTGCTTCTTCCTGGTCTCCCATGTAGGTGCAGGGGCCCAAGCACTTGGGCCATCCTCCACTGCTTTCCCAGGCCACATCTGAGAGCTGGATTGGAAAAGGAGCAGCCAGGACTAAAACTAGTGCCCATATGGGATGCCGGCGCCACAGGTGGAGGGTTAACCAAGTGAGCCACAGCACCGGCCCCTGTGCCAATTCTATCTAGGATGTATATGTGCTCTCCCTCTCCATTTCTGTTTTATCATCTTTCCTCCGCTTTTCTACTTACGCAGCTACACATTATCATGCTTGTCCCAGCGCCACCTCTTATACTCACAGTCTTATACTATGGAATGCACGTGAGGGACTGAAGTTGATTCAATCTCAGTAATCATACTCAGGTTTCAAACATCATGACACTTGTGAAACAGTTAATTATCTAGTGCTGAGTAAGAACTGATTTGTATATGATAAATACAAATACTGTCACAGAATATAATACAGAATTTATAAAGAATTCAGAATGGTATGACATGCTTTGTTTTAATAGAAACAACTCTGAACCATGTTAGACAGACCATCAAAACCAATTATTAAACCATGTAAAGTTATTTGATTCTGAAAACTACCCAATCATGGATCTGTTGAAGTTCTAAATATATTTAAGAACTGAAGATCTCTTAACTTAGAGTGCAGAAATAATGTACATTATAAGAAATTGCCTACTGTTCAGTTCAATCTAATTCTGTTTATTTTGGTCTCTTGTTTAATATATAATTAAACTCTTTGCTCTCTGGATTGTTAAGAATTTCAAGGAGAAAAATCTTTGAGTATAGCTATTTTTTCCCAATAACTAAGGCTTTATTCTTTTTAGAATCCAAGCCACCGCTTACTACTTTCTGTGTGCCAGGAATTGTGTTGAACATTTTACAGAGTCTTACCATATCTTCCCAACAACAAAACAAAAGGGAAACTTTTGTTACTTTTTTATATCCCATGATACATGAGAAAACTGGGACCCAGAGTGGTTAAATAAATTGTCCAGAATCTCATAGTGAGTAAGGGTGTGGAGCTAAGATCTAGATGCTCAACTTGAACAATTTAGGTTGATTAAGTCAATGATGCTTCTCGTATTTGTATTCTGTGAAGAAAATATTGTCAGTTGTAGAACACCTTAATTCTTTATCATAGTGAAGCAAATACAGTTTAAACATGTACTAGCACTTCAAGGCCACAACCATGACTATTTCTATGTGCTTTATGTGCTGTGTCATTTTGTGATGCACTCAATGTTTACTCTACTTAAAAGAGTGTAGTCCTACAGTGGTGTGTAGTCCCTTGGGCTTTTGTCCTCTTCCCAAACTCCAACTGTGATGTTTATCACAGTCATTCTATGTATTCCTTTCTCACTTTTGACTTCCACATTTTTATCTTCTATGAGCTCTGAAACCAAATTACCCAGCATCTTAAAACTGAATCTAAAGTAGGGTAGATGTAGAAGCGTCAGCGTTGCTATAAGAATAAACAACTTCACTATATATTCTATGGCACACCTAGAAGATTTATTTTCTATCCTGATTTTCTAGCTTAAAAATTAGCAAATATGTTTCTTTTAAATTATTTTCCAAAAAAATAGAACATTTTTAGAAAATGTATTAGGCTACTATGAGCTAATTTCATAAACTGGCCTCAGTTTAAAAAAATGTTGACTATAAAACTCAAAGAAATGTAGAAATATATGGATGATTGGTGAGCTGCATAAAACCTCACTGCTGGTAGTTACTTTCATAACCAATATAGTTTCAAAGAATTTCATTGAACTCACCAAAAGCTTTTGGAGGAAGAAAGAATGCCTTTGGAGTATTCATACAATATTCTCACTGACTTTCTCGGACACAGAATCTACTAGATCATAAAGGTATTTTTTTTTCTTTTTCTTCTAGCCATTGAAGCACAAGCAAATGCCCTATTTCTGTCTAAAAAATGAATAGTATCACATAAAGTGTGATGATAAATATGTAACCAGTCAAATTTTTGTATCTTATAATAAATATCCCAGGATGGATACTTTTCTCCTGCAGATAACGTGATAATTTCCAAAAGCTTTCCATCCACTTTTGTGGATGGAAATAATTATTTAGAGATAATTCATTGCCTTTTTAATATTTCACCTTTTCTTTAAATTTGGCAAAAAAATCTCACGAATCACAGAAGCTTTTAAATTGAATATGAGAAATGAAGCAACTGTTTTAATGTTCTTGTCTATTTTGTCAACATTTAAGGAGTATTTAGAAGACATATTCTTTGAGGTTTTCTTTACCATTAATAGGCTACCAGTAGCCTTCTTTGTTCTTCAAAAATTAAGGCAATTATCTTCCTGTTACTTAATATTTGCAAGTTTTCTTTAAAACATAAAATTAAGAGTCCAGTGTTATGGCGCAGTAGAGTAAGCATTGGTGGCATCCCTTAGGAAAGTATTAGTTTGAGTCCTGGTAGCTCAGCTTCTGATCCAGCTTCCTGATAATGCATGTGAAAGGCAATCAGAAGATGGCTCAAGTCCTTGGGCCCCTGCAACCCATTTGGGAGACACTGTTGAAATTCTTGGCTACAGCCTAGTTCATCCCTGTCTTTGGCAACCATCTGGGGAGTGACCCAGTGGATGGATAGTTTCTTCCTCTCTTTGAGGCTCTGCCTTTCTGATAAATAAATATATAGTTTAAAAAGATGTTTATTTTTAAAAACTCAAAATAAATGTTGAATAAATTCTTAATGATTAACTGGTAAGAGTCAAATTAAGTGTTAGCTAACACTGTGGCATTTCTTTTATCATTTGGTCATTAATTATTCCAATTCATCTGCCTCGAAAGTATCAGAATGTTAGTTTTCTTGTCAAGCAGCACAATCAACTAATCAAATGTTTTGCTTATGACTCTATTTTATGAAACTTAATTTTGAGTAGATTTTATGGAAAGTGGTTTGCATAGTAAAGAGAAATGTTATGAATTTCTAAAAATGATAATCTATAGCAAATGTCTAAATTTCTATGCTCCTATGTCTACCACATGTCCCTACTTGAAAGAACGTTATCTACATTTTGCTATTATTTCACACTTCCTATTAAATACTGATGCAATACATATTTTGATAAGGGAGCAAAAATATTGATAAATAAAATAGCTATCAATATTCCCATAAAAGTTACACCTATTTTGTACATAGTTAAATTAGACTCTGAAAAAATTTCAAAGGAGTAAAAACCATAGTCACTAATCTTAGAAAGATTACCCATCTACAAAACAAAGTTTGGGTTGTTTTTTACCTAAAAATTAGTACAAATATTCTCAAATCATAGTTAATATGCACATTCTAGCACCATATTTTATGGTTCTCTCTGAACTTTTACATTGAGAAAATATTCTAGGTCAAGACATGCAGAAACCACATTTTTTCATAGATATAAGATGTTACAATAGAACTATAGAAACAAGAGCAAATGCATAAAGTCAAGCCATATCATCATCTTAGGCTAAGGAATTTTATTAGATTCTTTTGTTATGAATTCAGATGGATATCAAGTCATGTAAAACAAATAAAATCCCACCAATCTGCTGGGTAAATCTCAGATTCGTTACTAGAGTAAGAATGTGCAGAAACTGTGATCAACCAACAGAACTGACAATTCCTTGTAATCGTGACCCTTGTCTGGAGTTTACAGCACGAGACTGGCTACTGGCCAATATGAACAATGTTAAAATTTCTTCATGGCAGCTCAATGAGCTTTCAAGTATTCATCTGTTTTACCTACTGTGCTTAATAAAAATCAAGCTAATGTATTTTCTCATTTCCTTTTATCACTAATAAGAGCAACCGTAGACCTTATGGAATGGTAGAGTCAGCTTTTACGGAGAGTCTCCTTTTCCTAGTAGCTCCGTCACTGAAGCACTAATGGAATACGGTTATCTACCCTCCATCATGCTGCATAGTTCGATATAAAGCTGCCTGTGTTATGTCATGAAAACAAAACAACCAACACAATATAGGCCCCTTGGAATTACATTTGTTCTTGAGTATCAACATTTTAAAGGAGCTTTATTATATTAATGAAATAGTTGCTTTATATAAGACTTCAGATTCTGGGAAGTTTAAAAGATTAAGGTTTCCAGTAGCAACACAATCTATAATGCCAATCAATAATATTTTAAAAGAAAAATATTTTCACCCATTATCCTCATAATATATATATATACTTATTAGATTGCTTAATAATTTTAATATACATTGTTTAAATATATATATATATCAGATTGTTTTTATATGTATGAAAAGCTGCGCACACAAACAAAACCACATTGATTTACCTAATAAAGTACAAAGATCTATCAGGATGTACTATCTCTCCAAGTTTTCAGAGTTATACATATTATGCTTATGAACTTATTTTTGGTTGTTTCATTTTAAACAACAATATGAAGAGATATAAGAGAGTATGTAGCCATCCAATTGCATCTGATGTTCTGTTTTATATTTTACTACAGAAGCATTTCTCATATTTTTTAAATAAAATATCTAAATAACACTTATAATCATTCATTCATTTAGTATTTAAATATATATAAATATACATGTACAAATAAAGGAACTTCAAAGTTCATGAAAAATGGGATTAGAAGAGTTTATTTGGCACAAAATATTGAAATAGATGTACAGCTTTTTCACATATGCATTTTCTGTGAACTTTTTTGAAGATTCCTTATATACACAGACTTTAAAAATTTTTTTACCAAAATAACTATATTTTTAAAATTTATTTATTAGACAGGTAGAGTTATAGACAGTGAGAGAGAGAGACAGAGAGAAAGGTGTTTCTTCCATTGGTTCACTCCCCAAATGGCCGCTATGGCCGGTGCTGCACCGATCCAAAACCAGGAGCCAGGCGCTTCTTCCTGGTCTCCTATGCGAGTGCAGGAGCCCAAGCACTTGGGCCATCCTCCGCTGCCCTCCCGGGCTACCGCAGAGAGCTGGACTGGAAGAGGAGTAATCAGGACTAGAACCCAGTGCCCATATGGGATGCCGGTGCCACAGGCGGAGGATTAGCCAAGTGAGCTACGGCGCTGGCCCCAACCATATCTTTTAATTACACTTTCCATGAATACTTTGGCATATGCTGTGTATATGAACAAAAATAACATGCACAGCTATAATATATATACATTTATATATGATATATGTGTTATATGTCTATATGTACATGGATGGACATATGTCTACATATGTATATATATATACACACATGTTTACATGCATATGTATACAACAGTATTCATGAACTTTTAAAAAAGCCAATATCCATAGCAGGTATATCTGCTATCTCCAAAATTCATTCACAATCTGCCACTTGGCGATCTGTCAATCTCATAACGAAGCATATTGTACAGGCATACACATTGGGCACATAGCAGGCATCTTTCTGAGCCTGCTTCTCCACTCACCATCTTCTCCTATCAATCATGTCCTCGGCAACAGCAGGGGCAATGGAAATAGAAGCAGAGGTAATTAGAGGTGTGACTCGGTCCCACATGTCCAGAAAATAAAGGCCAGAGATTCTCTGCGAAAACAACTCTTGTGTTATATTCTTAACTAATTCTATACCGAAGAAAGCGGTGTTACATAAATTAATATGATGTCCTTACCTACTTTAAGTTACTATTTTCAATCTCTTCTCTCATTTCTTAGGAAAAAAATTCTCCAGTCACCCCTTTGGCAGTGAAAATATGCAAATCTTCCCATTGATGTCTTACAAAGTTATCACTAAATGGAAGACACGTGGTTATTATATTATTGAAAGTATTAGGTTTCAGTGTCAAATAGACCTGAATTTACATTTTGACTTTATGACACAGGCCAATTAGTAAATCCTGCTGAGCCTGATCTGATAAAACATGGATAATAATATTTACCTCATGAGACTTTTGTTGGTGATCAATGGTGTGCCTTATTAATCACTGGGGACATAATATGCAATCAATAAGTACAATTTAAAAGTCATAAATTTATGGCTTTTCATATTTGGGAGGAAATTTCCACAATTCAAGATGGAATAGATAACTATATCATAAAAAGTGATGAAATAGAGAATAGAGGCTGCATAAAGGTAATAAAATTGTGACTTTACTGTTAAAATATCCTGTTGTCAAGGCATATATGTTTGTCAGATGTAGAAGGATGCAGTTCTGTGCTCTTTCAAAGTGAATGCAAACAAGATATTGTGACCATTGTATCACCAATGACAGCAACCTAGTAGCCCAAGGAACACAATCATTCCTGACTGTGGAGCCAAAAGTCAATGTCTGTGATGTGTCCCTGAGAGAGAACACATTGAAAACGTTTCCAATAACATCCTCAAAAGCATCTTCACAGTAAAGGCAGCTTTGAGCTTCCTGGGGTCCACAAGCAGGTGGGCTCCAGGTTGCTTACTTTCTCGTCCTCTACCCCAGGGAGGCCTGGGCAACCTTGCTCACACATAAGTGCTCTGAGACACAATAGCTCACCACTGTCTTATGATGCCTCAGTCCATTGTCCAATTTCTCTGGGCCTCCAGCTCCTGTCCTGGAAATGGGGACATGATACCACCTACCTCACAGGAAGACAAAATGGAACGAAGAGTCAGACTCTGTTAAAGGCCAGAGGAAAGAGGGAGGTATTTTTCAAAGAAACAGCTGTTACTGAGGAGCTGCTCTAATTTTCAAAGAACGACCAATCTTGAAAGGAGAATTTGTTATACAAAGGCTGCTAATACAATATGTCCTGTAACATCCACACATCTCCCTGCCATTTTTGTGGTAGTGTCATGTTACAGAAAAAAAGGCAGTCGAATGTCAGATTTGATGTCATGTCAACGCCTCCGGGTGTCCTAAAAGAAACTAACTGCATAACAGCTTGTCTGAGCTGTTTGCATAGGAAACACCCTCAGCCTTCACATGCTTTCTCTGGGATAGCTCTTTTACTACTCCACATTTTGAGTTCTTGCACTCCCCAGTTCTAGCACTGAATAGAGCAAAGGCAAGTAACATTTGTCTCACTCTTCTCGAACATCTACCTTCACGTGAATGCTACCAAAATCTTTATTCTTTTAGCCATAAAAAATCTTAGTTTTGCTTTTTTTTTTTTTTTACAAAGATGTCATTTTCCAGCCTCTTCAATAAATGGTGCTGGGAAAACTGGATGTACACATGTCTAAGTATGAAGCAAGACCCCTACCTTATACCTTATACAAAAATCCACTCAACATGGATCAAAGAACTAGAGATATGCCACAACACCATGAAACTAATTGAGAGCATGGGGGAAACCCTTCAAGACATTGGAACAGGCGAAGAATTCCTGGAGAAGACCCCAGAGACACAGGTAATCAGAGATACAATAAACAAATGGGATTACCTCAAATTGAAAAGTTTCTTTACAGCAAAGGAAACAATCAGGAAAGTGAAGAGGCAACCAACAGAATGGGAGATGTTATTTGCAAACTACACAACAGATAAAGGATTAACAACTAGAATCTATAAAATGATCAAGAAACACCACAGAAACAAAACAAACAACCCAATAAAAAGATGGGCCAAGGACCTTAACAGACATTTTTCAAAAGAGGAAATCCAAAGGGCCAACAGACACATGAAAAAATGCTCAGGATCCCTAGCCATCAGGGAAATGCAGATCAAAACCACAATGAGGTTTCACCTCACTCCGGTTAAATTGGCTTACATACAGAAATCAACCAACAACAGATGCTGGAGAGGATGTGGGGAAAAAGGGACACTATCCACTGTTGGTGGGAATGCAAACTGGTAAAGCCACTGTGGAAGACAGTTTGGAGAGTCCTCAGAAACCTGAATATAGCCCTACCACAGGACCCAGCTATCCCACTCCTTGGAATTTACCCAAAAGGAATTAAAGGGGAGAAAAAAAGAGCCATTTGCACCTCGATATTTGTTGCAGCTCAATTCACAATAGCTTAGACATGGAATCAACCTAAATGTCCAACAATGGATGACTGGATAAAGAAATTATGGGATATGTACTTTATGGAACACTATACAGCAGTAAAAAAAAACAATGAAATCCGGTCATTTACAACAAAATGGAGGAATCTGGAAAATATCATGCTGAGTGAAATAAGCCAGTCCAAAAGGGACAAATATCATATGTTCTCCCTGATCGATGGCAACTAAACGAGCATCTAAAAGGAAACCCATTGAAGTGAAATGGACACTATGAGAGACAATGACATGATCAGCCCTTGTCTAGACTGTTGAGAACAACTTACTATTTTATTCCTTTTAGTATTTTTGTTGTTGTTGTTGCTCTGTTTGTTCTACTTAATACCACTGGTAGAACTCTGTAATCAATATACAATCTTTCTTAGGCATTTAAAATTAACAGAAAAGTGATCTCTGTTAAATATAGGAGTGGGAATAAAAGAGGGAGGAGACATATAGGTCAGCACATGCTCACTCGGACTTACCTCCAATGGTAGAGCTAGAAATGTGCCAGGGGATTTCAAATCAATCTTACCAAGGAGGCAGTTACCAATGCCAGAGCACTGATAATGTGATAAATATAAGTACACACCGATCAAAAAAATAGGGTAAGTGTCGAAGAGATTTTACCAACAAGACCAGTGTAAGCAAATAATGAAGGACAGAATTAAAAGGGAGAGAATGATCCTGTGGGGGAGGCAGGACACACAGCAGACTCATAGAATGGCAAATGCCCAAAACAGCACTCTGGCCTCAGAATCAACCCTTGGGGCATTTGGATCTGGCTAAAAGGTCCATGAGAGTCTCACAGGCATGGAAAGCCACGACATGGTGGCAAAAACAACCTAAATGAAAGATCCTGGTGAACAAGACCCCAGCAGGAGGAACAGGCCATCAAGGAGAGAGGCACCTTTCTCTGAAGGGAGGAAGGAACCTCCACTGTGATATGGCCTTGACTAAACAAGTTCAGAGCCGGCGAACTCAAGGGGCTTCCATAGCCTAGACAGCTCATAGCAAGAGTCTCGGGTGACTGCTGACGTCATAAATAAGAGTGCCAATTGTTAAATCAACAACGGGAGTCACTGGGTACATGCTCCCCACATAGGATCTTTGTCCTTAACGTGTTTTACTATGAAACTTAACACTACTAATCGAACAATACCCTATACCTTGTGTGGTTGTGTGAGTGCAGTCTGTTGAAATCTTTGCTTAGTATATACTAAGTTGATCTTCTGTATATGAAGGTAATTGAAAATGAAACTCGATAAAGGGTGGGATGGGAGAGAGAATGGGAGAGGGGAGGGCTGCGGGAGGGAGGGAGGTGGTGGAGAAAGCCACAATAATACAAAAGTTGCACTTTGTAAATTCACATTTATTAAATAAAAAAAGAAAGAAAAAACAAAGATGTCATTTTCCAATCATCTTAAGTCATTCAGTAAGTCTTCATATTTCTTCAAAATTTATAGTAACTTCTAATTGTAAATTCAGAAATAGCAAGTCCTGAGAAATAATCAAAGATGCTTGAGCCTAGGTTCCAATTCAAGCTCTGCTAGTGTGTAATATTACCCCCTTTTCATCATTTTATAACTGTGTAAAAAGTAGGGATTAGACGACTCAGGTTTCTCAGCCTTGAAGATATTCAAGCATTTCCTGCATAATTCCCTCTTGTGGATGCTGCCCTGTGAATGTAGATTACTTAGTCACATCTCTGACCTCCAAACATGAGATGACAGTAGCTATGAGAACCAAATGTGCCTTCAGATATTGCCAAAGGCCTTTTGGAGCAAAATGTCCTGGTTTGAGAAAGCAAAGATTATATGAGTAAGAGCGGGTTTTGTGTTGCAGCGAGTTAATACGCTACATACAATGCTGGCCCAGCTATTGTACTTCTAATCCAGCTTCCTGCTTATGTGCCTGAGAAGGCAACGGTATGGGAGACCAAGTGGATTTCCTGGCTCCTGGCTTTGGCCTGGCCCAGAACAAATGGAGCTTTTTGGGGAGTAATGCAGTGGAAGATCTCTCTCTCTCTTTTATCTCTCCCTCTCTCTCTCTTAATCTGATTTTCAAATAAATAAACCTTTTTTAAGAAGATAAATAACATAATAAAAAATATTTAATTAGGATTTGGTTTCTTGATTTTGCACTATCATCTAAGTTCCTTTCCTTGGGTGAAGCCATTTTTCTTTTCTTTTAGTTACTACATTTCCAGTGGATACTGGATACAACATTTGCTCAAAAAAAAAAAATGAGCAAATGATGAAATATCAAACTCCACAGAGACTTAAATCTCTCCTTTATGACATTTTAGCACCACATTTTGATGAATGTCTAAACATTTGACTTTTCATGCTTACCACACTTTTCTTCTTACAACATTTTTACAGATTTTTAACATAAATTATATCTCATATCCCTTTCTGAATCCAGGATGCTTGAGAGCAAGAACTGTGTTCTCCTTCCTCCTAGTTCAGCCTGTCAATCAGTTCTGTATGCCATAAAACATTTACACATGATGATGGATAGATTGAAACACTTCATCTTCAATACAATAGCATGAGATAGACAGCAAATGGATCCAAATATCTGAAGTACAGATTTTCCTCTCTAATCACTACCAAAAGAAGGGAAATGTTCTATTTCAAGCATTTGTGTAGTCAGATTTGCTTCTGCGTTTCACAAATTTTAAATGTTCCTTATGCATTAATTTAATATTGGTATTCTCTCATCTCATAGCACATGCTTTCTCTCTTTTTCCGTTGTTGTGGGGCTTCATGTCAAAATGTTGCAGCTGTTCTCAATTAGAGCACTTGCCTTTAACCTTGTGTGGCATTGCAAATGACCACTAACGAGAGGATTCAACCATGTTTCAGAGGAGGGGTCTTTCAATATTTGAAGCCATTCTGACTTTTTGGTTGTTGCTGTTAATAATATACAAAATCTATGTCTAATCATATGGGGCTATGGGTTTCCTTGAGAGCCCTAAAGGTCCTCATTATAATTGTATTTCTAAAGGACAGTTCATAGCTACCTTTTACAAAGGATTGCAATAATAGTCGCAGGCATATGACCTAAGATTATCTTTGCTTTTGCTTTTTTTTTTTTTTTTTTTTTTTTACTCTCACGCTTTCTGTTTCTAAATGAGGCATCCATAACTGATTATGGAGTTATCCGCCAACAGGATGTTTTGTTCCCATCCTGGAAGACGAGAAGCTGCAGCAGAAGTGTATGCATGCTGCCTCTCTAGTCATAGGATTCTTTCCAAATGGCTCTTAGTTTAGAGTACTTTCATCAACTATTATCAAAACTTAGACATCTCTCTACAATTGCTCTCCATTAAAGCTCAGTGCCAGTTGTCAGAGCTGTAATGTAAACCCTTATTAGCTCTTACAAGTTCTACTCTGGAACTAATAGGGATTTTCAAAACTGTAAACACAGAAGTAGAGGGAAAAAATCATAGGAGAAAGAAAGGTGGAAAGTGTTGAATCAATCTGTACTGACAAGACAATCTTTGTGTAACTGCTACCAATGCATTTCACAGGATCTCAGTACCTCAAAATGGAGGAAAAGATCATGTTTTAAGTTTATTTTGCATAGGATTTGATTCCCCTTACTCTGGAAGAAAGGAAGGAAGGAAGGAAGGAAGGAAGGAAGGAAGGAAGGAAGGAAGGAAGGAAAGAAGGAAGGAAGGAAGGAAGGAGAAAGAAAGGAGGAGGGAGGAAAGGAGAGAAGGTAGGAAAGAAGAAAATTGAATGAAATTACTATTTAGAATCTTTAAATGCATTCTGAAAAAAGTTTACATTGCATATTTCAAATTTTTAAATTAAGCTTGATAATATTTTGATAGGTAGAGAAAGCATAACTTTGAAAAGTTGTAAATAACTGTTCATTACAAAAACCATAGATTCTATAATGCATAAGCTTTAACAAAAATTATTTCAAAAAACGGCCTTCAGCAAATTAGAAAAATGGAAGACTGTCCAGGCAAAGCAGTCTAAGTCAAATAAATGAAATTTTCAGAGTTTCTACAGGGTCCAACCAGGCTTCATGGTAAATTACTGGGGTTGGTGCTGTGGCGTAGTAAATAAGGCCACCACCTGCAGTGCTGGCATCCCACATGACTGCTGGTTTGAGTCCTGGCTAATCTACTTCTGACCCAGCTCTCTGCTATGGCCTGGGAAAGCAGTAGAGGATGGCACAAGTCCTTGGGACCCTATATCCGCTTGGATGACCCGGGGGAAGCTCCTGGCTCCTGGCTCCTGGCTTCAGATCGGCACAGGTCCAACTGTTGCGGCTAACTGGGGAGTGAACCAGCAGATAGAAGACCTCTCTCTCTCTCTCTCTCTGCCTCTCCTTCTCTCCTCATGTAACTCTGACTTTCAAATAAATAAATAAATCTTTAAAAAATGATAAATTACTATGGTGGAACCATAAACTATCTAACAAAGTAATGTTAATTAAAATGCCAGAAGAATTATAACTTTTAAATATCAAAATAACTAGTATTCCATTTCTCACAGGGAACAGGACTTAAACACGCCTTTTTCTTAGAAAATTCTAATTTCTTTACAGATGAGTTTACATTTAATAGATATATATAGCCAACAGTCTGGAAAGTGATACTCTGACCTTCCTTTGGAAATGAGACTGAAAGCACAGTGGTGGATATGACTTCTTTTAAAAGTAAAATTAGAGGTGTTTTCCCTTCTGCAATTGAAATTAGCTTAGTCCATGTTATCACTGTAGTCTCTCAAACAAATGTCTCTTCAATGGATGTTATTTATGTTCCCTGAAGACTCTATATTTGGCATAAAGATGTCACCTGTATTACTATTTACACCTTTAAAACAGCGATTCAGACAAAGCATCTGAAAACTTAAAAAACTGCTGAAATAGCAATATGAAAGAACTTGATATCCTATGAGTATTTGATATAGAATGCTTGTGAATTTGGTTAAAATGCTTGTGAACTAGGTTAGAACGTTAGCAAAATAAAAATGTCTATAAAGCCATATTCTTGCTTGTGATAGAGGGATAAGTTATCTATTTAAAAATAAATGTCTTAATATTTTTTCATCCTGAGAAAAGAAATTGATGAGATTTTATAGCAGAAGTTAACCCATATTAGGAAAAGGAATCTATATTTTACTCAAGCACTGTAGTTCTTCCTTAATTGTAATCCTGTAAGGATGTTACTAACATTTATAGGGCTGCTTGTGATTTTTAAGGTTTTTTATAATGGTTCATTTCTGATCATTTAACTTGCCCTTATTCATTATGAGATATTTAAATGGTTTGATATGAATTCATTCTACCCCCTACATTTTACCATGATCATATCTCTCCTAAATATGTTTGCAATTAAACTGTCTCTGACTACCCAAAATAATCTGATGTGCAGTATATACAGAACAAAGAATTCACATTTCTTTCTAGCATCTTAAGTATGCAAATCCATGGTTTAAATTTACATCGTTTGTTTTTATACAGATTTAGAAATGAACTATTATAGCCAAAGAAGTCACAATCCAAGTAAACTCCCTTGTTTTGTCTCTTTTTTCATATTTAAAAGAATTTTTACTTTAATTACTATTTAGATGCTGTGTTGACATTATTTGATTGAAAATTTCTAGTAATATCACATAGTAATTCATTTAAGTACATTTGGCATATAATATACAATCTCTACTGATTTTCCATTGCCTTACACAGCTTATACTAATTCTTAAATATATATATATATATATATATATATATATATATATATAATTAACTAAAAGGAAGCAAGTTGCTTAGTTTTGTAAAGTGTCAAAGAAAATGCTTCAACAGATTTTTCATGCATTTGCTTACTTATTTTTTACTTGCATGATACATTCAAGGCAATAACTTCACTTATTATTATAATGCCCTGTGTAACTATGTAACAAAGTCTTTTACAGAATGAATGTTAGGCCACAAACACAGTGTTTAAAAAAATCTAGACATAATAGTTTTGAAATGTGGAGGTTTATTTTTTTCTACATTTTAAGTTTTTCCCTGTTTCCTAAACTATATTTTTTTAAAAAAATCAAATCAGTTAACATGTAAAATTCTTAGTATACAATATAAAATTTCCTCCAATAAAACCAGGGTCACTTTAAAAAAAAAGGGGAAAAAAAAGGGTGAGAAAATACTCATACCATAAAGAAAAAAAGACTGAGTTAAATACCAGATGGGAAAAATCAAGAATGACTGCTGTTTAGAAGAAGAAAAAGAAAAGCTAGTATTAGGATCATAGAGGCAGTATTACTATGATTGAATAGACTGGAGGCTTTATGTAACTAAAAATGAACTCTCTTCAGAAAAGAAAATTCCTGTTTGGAAGAGGGTAGTCAACCAACTAATGAATTTATGTGTGTGTGTGTGTGTCTATACAAGTATATAAATTCATTAAAGATACATTTTTCTCCCTTGAGATCTCTGTGGTCCAAGGTAAGAAACAGACTGGCTAGTGGGTGAATTTGTCAGATCTAAGTGTTTTCACACAGTTGGAAACAAGAAAGCCAGGAAGGTCAAACATTTCATGACAGGGACAATAGGACAATAACAATGATGTCCAAATAGGTCAAGTACATTTTATCCAATGCTAAATGGTATCTACTGGGCTAAGTTATATGCCCGTTAGTGATTTGGATGGTCATCCCTTTTATGGCTGAGGATATCGAGTCACACTGTGGAAGCAGAAAATTAATAAGCGGAATTTTAGGATTCAAGGACTTAAATGCTTTTTAGTAACAAGAGTTTTTTGCTAAACAGAACATGGAGGTTTTATGCATCCGGCTAATACTGTGATGCTTCCTATATAAATTGCTGAGAAGACATAGGAGACATACAAACTTGTATAATGAATGAATGGATAGCTATTACAAAACAGTCATAATGCATCTGTTTCACTGTTATGGCAAGGTTATTTGCATAGTGGCACAGTTTTTATTAAAATGAAAACATTAATTAGAAAAATCATGGTGTGCCAGTGCTAAAGGCAAAGTAAAAATGGAGAGTTGTCAATTTTAGTTCAGGGAAAATAAATTTTTTACAGCTTAAGGTGAGAAACTTTACTATTTTAATGAAGTCATTATAGGATGAATCAATGCTTCAAAACTCGGAAAATAATATCCAAACTTATTTCTTCATTATCTCTAAAAATATTGGATTTTTGCTTTATTATAGGCATGAATCTAGAAGGAATTAATTATCATGAGACACTATTAATATTCATCATAAATTTATCAAAAAGAAATGTGAATTCCCTGAAGAAGTATATAAAATGTTATCATTACTTTACTTCATTAATTCATTACTCTAATGAGAGTTCAGATGAATTTGTTCTTAACTGGTTGCAACTGTACATGACCTAATAGTTAAAAGGGTTCATTTCAAATCAGATAAAATGAACATCTTTATTTGTAATGTATTGTTACTAGTCTAGTAGTAGATTCCAAGCTAAATAAAGTAAGCATATTCTCTCTAGGACACATTCTAAAAATGTAAGTTGGCATAGAAATATCCTAGAATTGCACTGGCATCCCATATGGGTGCCGGGTTCTAGTCCCGGTTGCTCCTCTTCCAGTCCAGCTCTCTGCTGTGGCCCAGGAAGGCAGTGGAGGATGGCCCAAGTGCTTGGGCCCCTGCACCCACATGGGAGACCAGGAGGAAGCACCTGGCTCCTGGCTTCAGATCGGTTTAGCTCCGGCCGTAGCGGTCATTGGGGAGTGAACCAACAGAAGGAAGACCTTTCTCTCTCTCTCTCTCTCTCTGTCTATGAATCTGCCTGTCAAATTAAAAAAATAAATAAATAAATATCCTAGAATTTATTCAGTAAGTGTCTAATACATAACCTAATTAGACCCTGTTTGGTTCTAGGCACAATGTTTCTATAAAAAGACATTAGTGGTCTCTGCCCTCAAGGAACTTCCAGTCTGAAAACAACTAGAAGGAACTACTTCTGAATTCATCCAAACTCACAGACACCTTGCATCTCTGAAGAGTGCCTTGTGGTTACACACTTGGACTCAGTAGGCGCTAAGAACATTTTACTGTGGTTTCAGTTGCTGATGTTCCACTGTCACAACAGCAGAATCTTTAAATTATCCTGTTGTTGGAAGCTTGACAACTGCTTTACAAGTTTCTGAATTGACAGAAAAATGAGTGGAGAATAAGGGTTGGTATCATAAATTGTAAGTAAAACAAACAATTTTGGATGGTCATCAAAAAATCTAGATGTCTTCATACATCACATCAAACACACTTTTCTAGTACGCTGCCAATGTAAAAGAACAGGGAATAAAGTTAGCATTCCACAATGAATGTGCAGAGATAAAGCACAGAGCAACAAATTCTTCAGTGACATTAATAAGGTATTTGCTACACTAAGTCTAAACAAAGTTTGTATGAACAGGAATATTTATAGTAACCTCCTGCTATCTGCCTTAAATGTAATTAATTGACAATATAAAAAGCCATTAGCATTCTCATTTTTTCTCTCCAAACTAAACCAAAGAAGATAACATAATTCATTACTCAGGATTTATAGGAAAAAATTATGACATTCCATTGGTATTGATGTAAAATTTCTCAACACCTCTAACTTCAAGAGAGAAAACTATTGAAAAAGAGTTATGCTGGAATATCAATTATATGAAGTCTGTCCCACATGAAATAATCAAGTAAAATCTTGATTGTCATTGAAGAATAGCAAATGCAGATGATTGGGTTTAGTAAGTCACTTCATAATTATTCAATGTTATTTTTAAAAGAAAGTTTATTAACATCCCATTAAAAATAGCAGCCTGATGTTGGATCATATTATCAAAATCCAGCAAGTTCTCCCTGATCGCAGAAATAGAACCCAAATAAACTTGGAAACACATACACAATAAATTAAAAGAAATACCACACTTTCCCACTCTCTCTTCAAGTATGAGAGATAACTTACTTAAACAGAGCCACATTTTAAAATACTGAATTATCTTTTCCCTTTTGTGGCCATTGCCATAAAGGTAGTGGCAAAAGTGTCAATCTATTTGTGACTTCTGACTGCAGCAAGAATGGAAGATGGCATTTCTATGCCCCTTCCCATATTCTCAGGGAGATTGTGCCTTCCCCTCTTTCCAAAGAGCTGAGACAGAAGTACAATGTACGATCCATTGCAACTGAAAGGGCGAGCAGGTTCAAGTTATGGGAGGACACTGCAAAACTTAGCAAATTGGAAAAGCAGTCCAGGTTTATAGGAAGGCATAAGTCATCTACACTGAATAAATACGCCGAGAAAAGGCCACGTACTGAGAAAGGCCACGTACATCAAGAAAAGCCATGACTGTCCATATGGCCTTTGCCTAGGCTACACTGGACAAAGATGGCAAAAAGACCTTGGAATGTAAGCCAAATCTCATCAAGTAGCAAAGAAGAAGGACAAAAATAAGGAAGAAGATGTAGGAATAAAGTAATCTTATATACACACTTACATTAAAAACTGCTGAAATGGAAAAATAATAATAATAAAATGATACACTAGAGATGCACCTAGTAAACAAAATCTAGCAGAGGACTTCTTTCCCCCATACTAATGTGTACATTATTTTCTATCAGTTTACGTGTAAGTAGTTTTTTTGTGCATTTTGTTAAATTGATTATAATAACTATTCTTCACCCTTTTGAAGCTGAATTTTTTTCCATTTCCAGTTTATTTGGGATGCAATTTCTGACCAAATTACTAGCTACTAATAGTTCTGCCCCTCCTCCTCTATTTTATTTTCTTCCAAGGGTAGGGAGGGTCACACTGGCCATGTAAGGCCTGTGAAATCATTTGGTAATTTAGTATGGCCTTGCCAAGGCAACCTCAGGTGGGACTCAGAATTCAAGAAATTTATACCAGGCTATTTTTTTAAACGTTGTTGGGCATTTTGCCTCTCTCTCGTTTTTTTTAAAAAAAAGATTTAATATTTATTTGAAAGGCAGAGTTACAGAAAGGCAGAAGCAGTTAGGGAGAGAGAGAGAGAGAGAGGGAGAGAGAGAGAGAGAGAGAGATAAAGAGGTAGATCTTCCATCCACTGGTTCACTCCTCAAATGACCACAACAGCCAGAGCTGCAACGACCCAAAGCCAGGAGCCAGGAGATCCTTCCGGGTCTCCCACGTGGGTGTAGGGGCCCAAGAACTTGGGCCATCTTCTAGTGCTTTCCCAGGCCATAGGAGAGCTGGATCAGAAGTGGAGCAGCAGGACTTGAACCGGCACCCATATGGGACTCTGGCACTGCAGGCATCGGCTTTACCCACTATGCCACAGCGATGGTCCCCAGGCTAATTTTTTGTTCTAAGATTTATTTTTATTTACTTTTGAAAGGCAGACTTACAAAGCCAGGATCCTGGAATTCCATCCAGGTCTACCACATGGGTGGCAGGGACCCAAGAACTTGGGCAATTTTCCATTGCTTTCCCAGGCATATTAGCAGGGAACTGGATCAGGAGTGGAGCAGCCAGGACTCAAACCAGCACCCATATGGGATGCCAGCTGAATCTCCTATAGCACATCAGTCCCTACAGGATAATTTTTGAGTTCATAATTTTGTATGGCCCACAAATGACATTAGAACTATTCAAATGGCCCTTGGAAGAAAAAACGTTCCCTGTTCCTGCAGTCATTGAAATAAAAATGTGTAACTTTATCTTCTCAGCTTTCCTGTACCCCATCTTCCATAACAGCAACAACAAAATGTAGCAACATATAGCACCTATTGCAGATTTTTAAAAATGTATTTGAGAGCAGAAAGAGACAGCATGCACATGCACACTGCCATTGGTTATCTCCCAAAACACCCAAAAGGACCAGTATTGGGTTGGGCCAAATCCGGAAGGTAGGAGTGCAATCCAGGTCTCCCACATAGGTGGCAGAAACACAACTGCTTGAGCCATCCGGGCTGTCTCCCAAAACTTGGCAGGATGTTAAAGTCCAGCGTGTGAATTTAGAGTCAAACTCAGGCACTCCATTTGGTATGCAGACATCTTACCAGCTAGGATAAACACTAGCTCCTCTTTGCAGAGCGCTTTAATTCCCATCACTCGTCTTCTCCTATACCAACACCTCCTTCCACACCAACACTAAAAGCTTACATTTTCCATTTTAATTTATTAACTTAGCTCTGTTTAGTAAGCAGGTTTGCAATACATATTATTTCAAAGGCAGAGGCCAAAGCACTTTAAAGCACACACATACACACATACAATTTTTAAAATATAAATCAAACTAATGTAGCAGCGACAATGTGCATCATTCTATGTCTAGTGTTCAATGTAAGTGTAGTCACATTTAAAAGTTCAGTGCATTCTGAATATTTAAATAGATGATCAAAGGACACTTCTGTTACTTTTTCTTATTTTAGGAAAAATGAACTATGTGGATACATGAGAAAAAACAGTTCCACATTTAGGATTCTGGCACTGTACAAAACTAACTTGTTGTTATGTATAGTCCTGGAATTGATGGTTATGTTTTTTAATATAAAGCTATTTTATCAATATGCTTTTTCCATCAAATGGAGATTGCCACATTTTCATCATTCAGTTCACTGAACTTTAACTGTCCCAATTATCTGCCTACCACAGAATAGACAATTCAGAATGTTTTATTAGTAAAGTCAGAAAATCACCTAATTATAAAATTTGGATCCTCATTAAGGTGTCCAGGTGGTACAAACTCAGAAGACAGTACACTCATGATACTCCTACACATTTTGAGATTTTAAGATGATTTGATAAACGAACTATAAATCTCACCTTCTGAAGTGGGTGATTTTTTTAAAGTAGTTTTGCCTCCTTTTTTTCCTATTCCCAATATTTCTAAATACAATAGAAATTAAAAACCCAAAACAATGAAGGCAAAGTGTTTCCATTATTAATTAACAAATCATGTGATTAATTTTGCAAAACTCAGAATTAATCTCTCTTTCCTCTACACTGTCAAGGTACATTCTCTGTGGTAGAAAATTTATTAGTCTGTCTTGCATAAAATGATTCATTTATGGATCTATCATTCTTACCAGCTTATGGGCTCCTGGAAGGTAGACACAATGACTTATTCATCTATGTTTTCTCTGTGCCTGGCACATCTTTATGCTGTATTTGTAGATGGTCAGAAACACCTAATTGAGTTAAATATGGCAGACTGTTGTTTTACATATCTTAGATACCTGACAAGCCACATCTCTAGGTTTCTATATGATGTCACTCAGACTATCTTTGGCTAGTAATTCTTCTTAAAAACTTAGAAAGATGTATAAAATAAATGGATATAGACAAGGTTTATATTGACAGATTCTTGGCTGCTCTGTGCCTACTGTTTGTGGCCCTGCTTATCCTTCAACATACAGTACTCTAACTCCAGGAGAATTTATGACCTCACGGGATCCCCTGTCTTTGTCACTGTTAGACTGAATCATACAGACCCCGTGTGTCAAGATTACAGCCCTTGACTCTACTGGTAGAGAACAGTTTTTTCTTCTCACTGTTTGTTGAATTCCTTACTTAGTGGAGGGTTAAGCTTATGGTTATAAAATAAACTGAAAGTATGTCACTGTAAAAATTAAAAAAATAAGAAAGGAAGATTGAGGGTGGGAACACAGCAGGAGGGAGGTTAGGGTGGGAAGTATCACTATGCTTCTAAATCTGTAAATAAGAAACACAGGAAACTTGTTCACCTTATATAAATAAAAATTATTTTAACAAAGATACTTTTTATAAATCTCTGTCCTAATTTGAATTCTTGTGTGTTTGTTACAGAACTGGTGACAAGGAGCTTCTTTAGTACCATTTTCTATTTATAACTAATAAAGAGAAATAGAATTGAATAATAAAAAAAAAAGATTACAACATTTGCAGTCAAACGATCTAGTTCCACATCCCCATTCCAGTATTTCCTCACAGAGGAACCGAAGTTAAGATGTTTAACCTATCAAGGTTTTAATCTCCTCATTTCATTCTGGGGAAATGAGTTAATTCTTGGACATTAGCAGATGAGCAAAATGTCTGACATCTAATAAGTGACTAATCAATGAACGTTTAGAAATATCTTTGAATTCTTACTACAGTGTTTAGAACAAAGTCACCATTCACGAAATAATTGACAAATGTACATCTTTTAAATTCTTGCTGAGCTAGACCTTCATTCATTAAAAGTAAACCTTACAAACACCGAAAAATACAAAGTCCCTGGAGATAAAGTAAATTTAAAGTGAAATATAAAAATTAGTTATAATTTTTCCACTCATGTAAAATAAGCAAGTAGTAGCTAGTACTCTGATTTAATTTTAGAAATTTTAAAACTATTTTAGTAAGAGTATCCTGATGACATTTTGCAAGAATCCAAATACCATGGAAGAGTGAGTCTGGAGTGTATCATTTGCTCTCATTAAACATTTTTTTCTAAAACCTGTTTCAGTAGTCTAAAGCAAAATGTATTATATTCAGATTTTTAAAAGGATTATATATTTACATGTATATACAGTATAATCATTTCTTCTACATAAACTTGTGAACAGTAACTTTTTAAAAGGTCATGAGTAGAGTATGAAACTCAATGCCCTTGACAGAATATAACAACAAGGGGAAATTCCAAGGACTATATACTTAAATTCTTCTATATATTTACATATGTAGTATTTAAATAATATTTCAGTGTGTTCTTAAGCATAAACCCTTGAATAGTACTAAAGAAGAGATTTTAGGATTAAGTATGATTATGATTTGATAATTCTGATACACAGTTTATGAAAAAATAATTTTTAATTGGCTTCACTTCAAATGCAGTGACGTTTTTCTTAAAAACCAATTGGTGACAGAGTTCAGATTCTGTAATATGGTATTATGTATCAGCTATCATTCCGACTCCAGGGATGACACAAATATTCTCCCCAGTGGTGAAAGGAGGCAAGTCAACAAGTTAAAGAAATTGTAAAAGCTAATAACCCTGTCCAACAAATACTGAAAACTGGTCACAGATTTTTATATAAGAGTCTTCCTGAAGGCGCCAAAGGTTGGTAAGCTAACACATATTTGATATCCAGATGTCTGTATAGAAAGCACCATATTTTATAAGAATGAAGTAAATATTGCTATGAGATAGGTGAGCAGAAACATAAATACCATCATACCTAATGCTGTTAGAGTAGCTGAATGCTTACTATGTCTCCATCCCCTATAAGAGGCAGAATATTTTTTTTCTTCAGATGATATAGAGTTAGACTACCAAAAGTCACTAAATAGCAGAAAAATCATAAAGTGTGTATCACACTTCTAGTGGATTGGAGGCCAGCAAAGCATAATCAAAACTTTACTATTTCTAAAACAAACTATGAATCATCATTCATGTCAAGTGGGATAAATTGAGTCTATGCACAGAATCTGGTCAGTTTGCAGGGTGTTTTGCTGCCAAATGAGTTCAGATTACATTCATTGCTTCCAGCCACTCAGTGATAAACTCACAGATGAGAAAGAGCACTCTAAGGAAAAGAGAAGGCTCTGACCTTGGCAGCTGACGCCTCCTTCTTCATAGCCAGCATTGCAGGAGCACTTGCCTATGGGCACAAGCCATTCGCCTTCCGTACTGCAGTACATCCTGGGAGGGTCTTCCTCCTTCGAATTGTTGACACAAGAGCCCCTCACCTCCACCAGGGACTGGGAGTCCATGGGCACTGTGTCTGGAAACATCGCCAGATTCTTCACTGTGAATGGGCACTTTTTGAAGTACACTCTCACAGACACCAAGGCGACACAAGCACCAACATCTTGAAAAGCCAAGTAAAATCCCTTCTTGTTGACAGGACCCACTTCTCTAATCTCCGTGTTGAGTTTCAGAATGCGGTCCCCAAGGTCCATTTGAGTGAAACTTTCATCGGCGGCAATGGTGTCAATCTTGGTAAACTGATGCTCCCGGAACTTGACCCCATGATCATCGTCAGATTCCATGTAGTACAGGTTGAAAGTCTCCTTGCAAGTTCCCAAAACCAATGGGATGCTATTGCAGTCCCGTAACGTGAACTTGAGCTCCACGTATATCTTCTGAGCTGAGTTCCTGGGGACCCAGTTTGTCCTCAGCCAGTTATTTTGACTGTGATCCATGACATTGCACACCTGATACGTCCTGATGGGTGTGTAATGTTCATCGACACCACTGATCTCTTCCCACTGGATAATCAAAGGGAAAAACAGAGAAAGGCAGAATTAATGAATTAAACAGAGTGACAAATGATGAATCCAAGACATAGCTATAACAGGAACCAGACAACAAGCAAGAACTTCATTGTTACTTTTTAAAAAACGTGACATGGACTAATTCCACAAAATTCCTATTTATAATTTTTATTCTCTGCAATGTTTTCTTAGTTCATTGACAAAAAGCAGTTTACAGTTTTGATGATCACATTAGAATTGCATGGCAATTTATTGGATTTTTAGGAAAAATATCACTTAGAAAACGACTGAGCCTAACCAAACATTCCAGGCTTAAAACCTCAAATCATATGTTCCCCAATGACACCATCATAGGGTTATGTTGAATATGCTGTGTTTGTGTGCTTGCATATTTTTTTAGAGATTTATTTATTTATTTGAAAGTCAGTTACGCAGAGAGAGGGAAAGGCAGAGAGAGAGAGAGAGAGAGAGAGAGAGAAAGAGAAAGAGAGAGAGAGGTCTTCCATCTGCTGGTTCACCACAATTGATCACAACTGCTTGAGCTGTGCTGATCCAAAGCCCGGAGCTAGGAGTTTCCTCCAGGTCTTCTATGTGGGTGCAGGGGCCCAAGGACTTGGACCATCTTCTACTGCTTTCCCAGGCCATAGCAGAGAGCTAGATTGGAAGTGGAGCAGCCAGGAATCAAGCCAGTGCTCATATGGGATTCCAGCACTGCAGGTGGCAACTTTACCCACTGCCACAGTGCTGGCCCTAGTCTGTATATTTTAAAAGAATGAAAAACACCACCACCTAAAACTCATCTTTATTTTTTTCTCCCATTTTGAGCCAGTGATGGTAACACTGATGTATAGCAAATTGAAAATAATCTAAATAGTATCACTGGGGCCGGTGCTGTGGCATAGTAGATTAAGCCACTGACTATGGCGCCAGCATCCCATATGGGCTCCAGTTTGTGTCCCGGCTGCTTCTCTTCTACTCCAGCTCCTGATAATGTGCATGGGAAAGCAGTGGAAGATGCTTGGGCCCCTGCACTCGCGTGGGAGACCTGGAGGAAGCTCCTGACTACCGGCTTCAGATCAGCCCAGCTCAGGCTGTTGTGGCCATATGGGAAAGAACCAGTGGATGGAAGACATCTCTCTTTGTCTGCCCTTCTCTCTGTAACTCTGCCTCTCAAATACAGAAAGAAATCTCAAAAAAAAATAGTTTCATCATCAATTATCTTAGTGAATGACAGTTTTTAATATACTCAGTCATTTCAGGGGATATGTATTAAGGAGCTATTAAAGAAATTTGGAGTAAATACATAAACACACCTCATTTCCCACCTGAAAATAAAAGCTGAGAGTTATGCATGAAAAAATGAAGACAAATGTGATGAACATTTAAACTTTTTAATGCCCTTTACTCATATTGGACTTGTACATAAACAAGGAATACATAACTATTGGTCTGGTCTGTGTTGTTTTTACTTTGTTATAGTACTTAAGATTGTCCTTATAGAACTTTTTCACCATACAAATACTTTACAAGTTTTAAGTCATTATAAGACAGTTAAAGTACTGCTTTCTGTGAATCTTAAAACCTATTTTTAGAAGCTTTTAACGCAGGGCCATACTGTTTTGGTACTCAGGATAACCAAAAGTATCATGCCAGCTGTTTCCAACACACACATGTCCAGTGTTGCCTACTTCTCCCAGGAAAATATACCATTACTATGCCCTTCTTGAATTCAAAGTAGTCTAGGGTTCTCCCTTACACAGGCAGAAACTTTCAAACTCTATAGTCTGACATTTGTGTTTCTTACAAAAATTGATCCCAACCTACATTCTATTTTCCCTAAAAGCTTGAACTGAGATCAAGATTAGGAAATGACACTTGTCACTTATGCACATACCATATTCTTAGCAGTGTGAGCCCTTTGACTTTTTTCCAGTGCATCCTAGATCTTGTATCCCTTATCCTTTTGTTGATGGTAGAACCCCACTGGACTATGCTTTTTCCTCTATGTTTTTTACAACATCACCACTCTTTAAATTTTGTAAACCACTTTATATCCACCATAGTATACAGCAAAAAACTTTACCTTCTGTGATTGTATAAGGCGGATATTTTCTTAAAATATATATAGAAATCAGTCATGGAAGTAAAACGATATGAAATTCATATTAGAGAATATGTTTTAATTTTGTAAATAAATCTTTGTGAAACCTTTATAAACATATTCCTAAATGTTTCTCCATTACTGTATTTAACTATCTTCATCAGTAACCATACATTTTAAACACTTTTTAAATGGAATCAAAACTTTAACACTGATAAATGATGTTTCTAGTTATACAATGGTACTTAAAATTCATGACAAATGTATAATGTGAAAAAATTATGTAAGAATTCCAAAAACTTTTTGCACTCGAATTAACATATTTTATTTTATATCCCATGAACTTTTTGAGGTATTCCCCTAATTACTAAAGACTTATACAAAATGCAGTCTATCACTTTTAATTACAAAATGAGATAAAATATTAATTTATTTAATTGATGATGGTAACTACAAATAAGGACACATGGCACTTGACTTTTAAGCCTCATTAGGGAAAAATAAATAATTTATCTTAGTATTTTAAATTATCCGTAACAAATTGTGGACCTTACCAGTATGAGGACTATAGTATAGAAAATTCTACATCACTTACTAACATTAACAAAAAGTAAAAAGTACTACTTATTTTAATAAGTTTTTTTGACAGGCAGAGTGGACAGTGAGAGAGAGAGAGACAGAGAGAAAGGTCTTCCTTTTCCGTTGGTTCATTCCCCAATGGCCGCTGTGGCCAGTGCACTGCGGCCCGTGCACCGTGCTGCTCCAAAGCCAGGAGCCAGGTGCTTCTCCTGGTCTCCCATGCGGGTGCAGGGCCCAAGCACTTGGGCCATCCTCCACTGCACTCCCTGGCCACAGCAGAGAGCTAGCCTGGAAGAGGGGCAACCAGGACAGAATCTGATGCCCCGACCGGGACTAGAACTTGGGGTGCCGGCATTGCAGGCGGAGGATTAGCCTATTGAGCCATGGCACTGGCTTATTTTAATAATCTTGATCATTCAAGATCTAGAATGATCACTCATTTTCTGGAGGCAAAATTGATTTGACTTCCTTGCCATATGCAAGGTCTCAAAAAGAAACAAAATAGTACTATTTTAGAAAATCCTAGAAAAATCATAAAAATCAATATTTTAATATACAGAAAGAAATATTCACATTGATTTTTGAATAATCACTACATACATTTTCAAACATTCACTTTCTCTCTATATGTTGTATCAGAAGCTTTACAGAAGCTGAGTGTGCAAGAGTCTTGGATATAAGAATTTTATACTGAGGTGTCTATGATGGTAAAGTTATGTTTAAAACAAAATTAAAGTGCAAGTTTAATATCAGAAAAAAAGATTGAGTATACCTGGTGCTTAAAAAAACTCTGGCATTAAAAGTTGGTGCTATGTGAAATCTTCCGTATTATATTTACATTGGCTCTACAGTGGCATTTTAAAAACAGAACTAGCAAAAAGTCACTAGAATATTTGCTTTCTGTGGCTGTCTTACAGAAAGTTAGATCATGACACTACCAGTTGAAAAATAAGCGAATTAGCTTTACATTTTGTAAGTTCAGGTCTCCTTATAAGAATAGATGGCTTTGTACTTCAATTGATGAATCATTTGCAATTTTTTTTTGCTATGAGCAGCATTTTACTAGACATCAGATGGAACATATTATGTATATACTTTAATAATTTGATGTAAAATATTATTTTAATTATGGATATCTCATTTAACTTTGGCAAGCTATCACAAGTCCTTGAATGCAGCAGTATAAATTGCTAAGTAGATAATGCAAACACAAGCATGCTTTGCACATAAAAGGTTGCAGAGAACAATTATCACTTCATTAATTTCTAATGAAGACCAAATTGCCTGTAAGTGATGGTGGCCTGCTATCTCAGACCACTTGAGAAACAGCAAGACTCTAACTCCAGCATTTGCCAACAACTGAAAAGCAGAAGTAAAATCCTAGGTGATGATTTTCTCAACAGCAACAGCCATAACAGAGACCACTAATTAAAGTTGCTGTTGTAGTGCTCATGCTATATAAATTTAATGTTTATTATAACTTCAAGCTCTTAGAACTAACATATAATGTTCATAAATTATTACCTTTACTATATTGCTATAGAAATTGTGCTAAGGAAGACTTGTGAAAAGAAAATGAATGACACACAGAATTGATCACAACTCTCTTTCTCTCTGCCTCTGAAATAAAATGAAAATAAAGAAATATGCTTTTTAAAAATTGCACTGGCCACAAATGTAGAATTTATTACATATATAGAATTTGGTGGCACAAAACATTTTTCTCATTATTTTGTAAAATTAACAAAATACATAATGGGGGGCTGAATACTAATAGCCTCTTCAGCAGGAGGATGCAGAGCCAGGAAATGGCCAAAATACTTTCTAAAGCTCGAATTCTCCAATATCAACATTCATAAATACATATACATATATATATATATACACACATATATATATACACACACACACACCCACACACACACACACACACACACACACATATATAAGGTGAACAAATTCCATGTATTTCATATATACAGATTTAGGAGCTTAGTGATCCTTCCCATCCTGCCCTCCCTCCCACCCATGCTCCCAGCCTATCTTCTTCCTTTCTCATTCTTTCTTTGAATTTTTACAATGGCGTACTTTCAGTTTATTTTACAGTCATGAGCATAACCTTTCACTAAGTAAAAAATTCAACAAATAGTAAGAAGACAAAATCACTGCTCCTTAACAGTAGAGACAAGGGCTGTAAACAATAATCAAATCTCAAAATGTCAATTTCACTTACATACATTACATTTTGCTGTGTCTAGTTTCTGGAATCTTACTCCAAGTTTTTATTATTAGTTCACAGAATCCAGAAGTTGATTTTTTCTTTTTCCAGATGATTGCTCTTATACATCCTTGGATCCATGCTTCTCCTCTCTGGGAAGACCATTCTGAAACTTATTCCCAGTAGTGCAATCATAGTGACTCTCCGTCTACTTAGAGGTAGCTTAGGATACTAAGAAAACTCCTTAGTTTTATATTTTCTAGAGAGTATGATTCCTTATCACATGGAGAAAAACAGGACTTTCTGTGGAAAACATATTTTTTTACACTTAATTGATATTTAACAATAGTTATCAATTGAGTACCCTCCAATTATATGGAAAAAAAGGGGGAAAGGCTGTGATACATTTAGTGTGCAGGCTAATGTGATTGAGAGATATTAAGACTGTGAGAAAAATATTTTTATGATTGACTTCTTAAGAATTACAACCAGTTTTTTAAAAGTTTACAGATACTAATAAATAAAATGATATCACCAATACTCATTTTTTTAGCATTTTAATGGTTAATAAAATGCTTAGTTTTTGGCACCTTATAAAATGCTAATGGTGATTAATTTTGCAAAAATAATTATAATGGACATTAAGTTAGTTAATTTTCCCATTCTCATGTTTCTTTCCTTTTTTACATACCTATATGTACTTCAAAATTCAGTGTTCATTCTGAAATTTTTGGGTATTAATTACGCATTACCATTTTATTTGTGGAGATGACACTGTCAAGTTTTAGGCACAGATAAGTCTACAAAAATCATTTTATTTCTATTTATCTACTTAAAGATTTTCTTAGCTAATTCTTGTCCCAAAAGTCCATAGATGGAAACACAGACATGTATATATATACTTTAATACTAGAACATAAAATAATTGAGTTATATAAAACAATTGAGGGTCCAGAGCTGCAGCATAGCAGTTAAAGAAAGCTGCCTGCAGTGCTGTAATCCCATATGGGTGCCAGTTCGAGTCCTAGCTATTCCACTAGCTCTCTGCTATGGCCTGGGAAAGCAGTAGAAGATGACCTAAGTCCTTGGGCTTCTGCACCCATATGGAAGACCCAGAAGAAGCTCCAGGCTCCTGGCTTCAGATTGGTGCAGCTCCGGCCATTGCCACCAATTAGGGAGTAAACTAGCGGATAAAGACCTCTCTCTGTCTCTCTCTCTCTCTGCCTCTACCTTTCAAATAAATAAATCAATCTTTAAAAAAAAATAAGTAAAATAAAACAGTTGAGACAAACAAGTAATAGAATTGCTTATGTTTTTGTTTTTGTGTCTGAGTACTAAATCAGAGAATTAGGTTTGTGCTCAAAAGATCAGGGAGAGAGGACAGTGATGGTTCAAGTATTTGGATCCCACGTGGGAGATCAGAATTGAATTCTGAGCTACTGGCTGTAACCTAGCACAGCGCGGACTATTATGGGAATGGAAGATCTGTCTCTGCCTGTCTCCTCTCTCTCATAAATAGTTTTTTTTTTTTTTAAAGGAATTGGGGTGGAAAATCCCAGTTTTGATAAAGTATACCAAAAATATCTGAAAAGCTAATAAGGAGATTATTAATGATCAATAGAGTTTATAGATGAAAAAATCCAACAAAGAATTTTGAAGACAGAAAGCAAGAGTCAGGCGCAAAATGATCCTATATGATCACATTTTATAATTCTCAGGAATATTAGAAAGACTATGATACTATTGGCAGGATGCAGCCTACTGAAGACAAAATGTCTCTAGGAAGCATGAATGTGTTGGGATCTTTGGGACTTCTGTCTCTGCTTTACCCTGCACCTCACAATTGGACTCAGGGATGCTAGTTTCATTTTTAGCCCTTTAGTTTCTTTAAAACCCTTAGACTTAGATGAGAACTGCAGCAGCCTCACCTCTAGCATTCTGGGTATGAGCATTTTAGGTGTCTCCTCCCATCTGGATTTCAGCAGTACAGCATTGGTATCTCAGGGCTGCTGCATTACTCTGCTTGTCTTCTACCTCTCACAGGCATTGTAAAACCTCACTGTAAGAAACCAAGCAAATCTAATCACAGTATTCTTCAATGTCCTAGTCATGGATAATGTAAAACATGTGCAAAACAAAACATGGTAACAATTGTGTGTGTGTGTGTGTGTGTTTATGTGACAGAGAGAGAAAGAGTTGGGGGGGGTTACTTTCAATCATATGTTTCTATTGGGATGAATGAAAGTTGGTTTTACACATGGTATAATTTTTATAGTTTACTATCATTTGAGTGTTTTCCACTGTGATTTTCTGTGCTGATTTGTGATTTGAAAAATGCCTCTATGATAGCAGTTTTATTCAACTCCACATGCATGTATTAAATATTTCTGTGAGCAAACCCTAGACTAGAAAATGTAGATAACAAAAAGATAAGAAAAAAACGATTTTGTTAACAAGAGGTTGATCAGAGGAGGGCACAGAAACTCACCCAAGTGGAGGATGATACGCTCCCTGTTTAAGATTATGCAAGGAGATGTTGAGGAAGAAAAATTATCATTGGAAGGGCAGTCCTACAAAGCATTAATAAGGAAGAAATAGAGAGGATGGCTAAAACTTCTGTAAGTGTAAACACAGCAACTTACAAAGAGGGAGAAAAAGTGTGAGCAAACTTTGGGGAAAATGAAAGAACAAAATCTCTTTCAGTAACTGGGTTCCCATCTATTTAAACCCGAAGACACTGCACAGTGGATTTATATGAGCAATTACCTAGAACTGAAAGGTGGAGCTTCTTCCTGTTCTCCCACACCGGTGCAGGAGCCCAAGGACTTCCACTGCTTTCCCAGGCCATAGCAGAGAGCTGGAGCAGAAGTGGAGCATCAGGGACTCAAACTGGTGTCCATATTGGGAAGCCAGCGCTGCAGGCGGTGGCTTTACTCGCTATGCCACAACACTGGCCCCTACATATCTATTTTCAATTTGTATTTACATCAAGCTTTCTATGGATGTTGCAGTAATGAAGAAGATATTGTCTACCAGTTATTTCCATTGATACTTTATTTAAGATATATTTATTTTTTCTTTATATATTATTTTTCTCTCTTACATTGTCTCTGGTTTGAACCAATTTTCCCTTTCCAAGCAACTAATAGTGTACCTAAAACCACATAAGTACCTTATATTTACTAAGATAAAGTGGCCTGTGTTATGTCAAATATCAAATTATATCATTAAGGATGCAGAGAAGTGTGTTATTGGTTACATAAGGCTTTCAATTTGAGTAATCAGAATTTGGAATACTGATGTGTGGAAGAGGAGCCAAACAGGATTAAAGATAATACCTGTAACAGTTTTATAATAGAAGAACAGGGAAATAAATTTATAGACCAACTTTTTCAGAACAAATGGTGAAAAGAATTTCGGAAAATAAAGAACAAAGAATCTGGTATAAGGATTTAGTGCAACATTTAAGCAGCTCATCTGCATCCATCAGCTTCCTGCTGATGTGCACTCTGGAAGGCAGGGGATGACGATGGCTCAAGTCCTTGGGTCTCCGCTACCTGGATTTGGCCAGATCCAAACCTGGTTGCCATGGCATCTGAGGAATGAGCCAGTGAATGGAAATTCTCTCACTGTCTCTCTACCTTTCAAATTAAAAAAAAAAAAAGATGATGATGATGAAAAGAAAAAGAATAGAAAAGTTTGGGATATGGTGAAGTGGCATTAGAAAAACTAAAAGAATAATGGAAGATGCTTACAGTCCTTTGAAAAAAGGGGATTTCTAGCCAGAGTTAGTGAATTAGAATGAATATGATATATCATCAGGACCTCATATATATATATATATATATATATATATATATATATGTGTGTGTGTGTGTGTGTATTTAATATTGTCAAAAGATTTTAATTAAACCTGCTGATTATTTTTATTTTGCCTGTGAGGGGCAGAATATAAAAAAATCAGAAGGCTAAAACATTGTAATTTGAATTACATAGCTTTGACTTTTTAATGAACTATTTCTACTTGTAATGATTTATAATTGTAAAAAATATTTTTAAACACTATACCCATGAAGTAAACCATTATTTGAAAATTATATATCAGTAAAGAAATCAATATAGAAGAAAAATTACCTAATAAACCATTTATCTATTCCATAAAAGTTGGAAAGAGATTTAAAAAAATATTGACTTTCATCAGAGTTGCTTTTTCCTCTGTCTCCCTTTTCATATTCAGCCAAATAGCTTTACTTTTTATAGAATGAATTTCCTTTAAATATTAGGGAAGTAAGACAATGAGACTATCGTGTTTCCAATTCTTGGAAAAATGTCCGAGGTGAAATTGCCCAATAAAAAGGTAATTTTAGAATTCAGTATAACTGCTTGAAAATAATGGGTGAAAATTCCATGCATATTGGCTTTACTTGTCTCAACTAAAAACTGTGCAAAGATGGACATTTACAGAGTTATTACAAAGGGCCAACTACTTAGAAATTAATGCATTGCAGTGACAGCGGTACATTTCATATCAGTTGTGAGATTCATGTAATTTCCTGCTATGATAATGGGTCACAGCCACAGTAATTCATGGCAATTTACAATATGCCTGTGGAGCACTCACAGTGACGGAAATGAAATTAACTCATGTCACTACAGAACATTTGCTGAGTTTTACAGAACTTCAGATACCTATGTTTATTTTTTAACAAAATAAGTGTAATTCTTAAGAGCATTTCTCTGAAACATAAACTGCTTTATAACACCAATTTTGAAGCTACAGAGATCTCTTCTGCTGTTTTTCCCACAGGGTAGCAATCATGTTTCATGGTAGTCTGCTTAATCATTTATCCATGGAGTATCCTGGGGAGCCCAGACATAAGGCTCTCAGTCCTAGGGATAGACAGACCCTAGGTTTGAAAGGTAGCTGTGCTTTGTTATAGCTAATAGAGGAGTAGACTCTAATTTACTTATCTGTAAAATGGGAAAGACTATAGTGATATTTTCTAGGTATGTGAACAATAGGAGATTGACCATTGAAAATGGTTCTAACAGTGTGTGGAAAGCAATAAACAAATATTATGATTCTATTGAAGTTTAGTTAACCAAAAGTATAATTGGAATATATTGTTGTTTTCATTATAAAACAATAGAAATATATTTTGAATTCAACTTTTTGTATTTCTTAAGATTTATTTATGTATTTGAAAAGCAGAGTTACATAGAGAGAGGGAAGGATAGAGGCAGCTCTATAATTTTATTAGACATTTGATATATTTGTTTTCACTATTATCTTATTTAAAAATAGTATTTAAACTATCTGCGTAACATATAAATAGACATTTTCTGTAGTTTAATAAAAAATGAGTGTAATTATTTGTTTTTGCTCCATAATAATCCTCAGCTTATAAGCATCAGTTTTGTCCTATTTAAAATGGAAATAACAATATCCTTTTTATAGAACTGTTTAGTTACTTTATATCAACAATTAGTAAGTGCTTTTACAGTCATTACCTGCTAAGTCAAACAAGTGTTTATAGGCATTTGCATTCTACAAAATACTTTTTGTCACTACTCTCAAGATAAAGATGCAGACTCATGACTTCTTTCCTTTGAGAAACACAAATCCATTTCAACACAAATCCATTGTGGGATATATACTATTCTATTACATGGGGAGACCCCATGAAAAAATAATAAAGCCACTGCAATTCAATATAGTTCTGGAAGTTTTAGCCAGAGCCATTAGGCAAGAAAAAGAAATCAAAGGGATACAAATTGGGAAGGAGGAAGTGAAACTATCTATTTGCAGATGACATGATTCTATATATAGGAGAATCAGAAGACTCCACTAAGAGACTATTGGAATCGATAGAAGAGTTTGGTAAAGTAGCAGATATAAAATAAATACAAAAAAACCAACAGTCTTTGTATACACAGAAAATGTCATGGATGAGTAAAAACTTCTAAGATCAATCCCATTCACAATAGCTACAAAAAAATCAAATATTTTGGAATATATTTAAGCAAAGATGTAAAAGATCTCTATGATGAGAATTACAAAACATTAAAGAAAGAAAAAGATACAAAAAAAATTGAAAAGTCTTCCATTTTCCTGGATTGAAATAATCAATATCATCAAAATGTCCATTCTTCCAAAAGCAATTTACAGATTCAATATGATACCAATCATACCAAGATATTCTTTGCAGATCAAGAAAAAATGATACTGAAATTCATATGGAGGCACAGGAGACCTTGAATAGCTAAAGCAATTGTATACAACAAACACAAAGCTAGAGGCATTGCAATACCAGATTTCAAGACATACTATAGGGCAGTTATAATCAAAACAGCCTGGTACTGGTACAAAAACAGATGTATAGGTCATGGAACAGAATAGAAACGCCAGAAATCAATTGAAGCATCTATAACCAACTTATATTTGACAAAAGAGCTAAAATCAATCCCTGGAGCAAGTGCAGTCTCTTCAACAAATGGTGCTTGGAAAACTGAATTTTCACATGCAGAAGTATGAAGCAAGACCCCCACCTTACAACTTACACAAAAATTCACTCAAGATGGATTAAAGACCTAAATCTATGATCCACTACCATAAAATTATTAGAGAACATTGAGGAAACCCTGCAAGACATTGGCATAGGCAAAGACTTCTTGGAAAAGACCCCAGAGGCACAAGCAATCAAAGCCAAAATTAACAAATGGGATTACATCAAACTGAGAACCTGCTGTATTGCAAAAGAAACAATCAGCAAAGTGAAGAGTCAACTGATAGAATGGGAAAAAATATCTGCAAACTATTCAACTGATTAATTACCAGAATATATAAAGAGATCAAGACACTCCAAAAAAACCCAAAAAACTAAAAACAAAAAACAAAGAACCTAGTGAATAAATGGGCAAAGGACTTAAACAGACAGTTTCCAAAAGAGGAAATCCAAATGCCCAACAGACACATGAAAAAATGCTCAGGATTACTAGCCATCAGGGAAATGCAGATCAAAACCACAATGAGATTTCACCTCATCCCCATCAGAATGGCTTTCATAAAGAAACTAATAAACAACCAATGCTGCTGAGGATATGGGGAAATATGGATCCTATTCCACTGTTAGTAGGAATGTAAACTGGTAAAGGCACTATGAAGACAGTATTGAGATATCTCAGAAATCTGAAAATAGACCTACCACATGACCTAGCCATCCCAATCCTGGGAATTTAGCCAAGGGAAATGAAATCAGCAGCTCACTTCACAATAGCTAAGACATAGAATCAACCCAAATGCCTGTCAAGTACAGACTGGATAAAGAAATTATAGGATATGTACACTATGGAATATTACATAGTGGTTAAAAAACATGAGACCTGGTCATTTAGAACAAAATGGATGTAACTGGAAAACACCATACTTAGTGAAATAAGCCAGTCCCAAAGGGACAAATACCATATGTTCTCCCTTATCTGTGATAACTAATAGAGCATGTAAAAAGCAAATTGTAGAAATGAAATTGACACTTTGAGAAGAAATGACTTGAACAGCCCTTGTCTTGACTGTTGAGGAACAGCTTTTTTTTTCTTTATATTATTTGTTGAACTCTTTACTTAACATAGATTTAAACATATGTGTATAAAATCAATTGAATAGATTTCAGTAAAAAATAAGAATAGGAATAAGAGAGGGAGAAAAATGAGGGATGGGAATATTGATAGGATGGTGGGCACAGAGAGAAGAATTATGAAATGTATGAAGTTTGTAACTATAAAGCTGTATAGTTCTGTGGACTTACTCCTATGGACTTCTAAGAGTACAGTTTAAAAACTTGCCATGGAACCCATAAGTGTTAAAGTGGATGGGATGAAGTTTCTGATAATAATAATAGATACAAGTAAAAAGGAGTGAATGCTCCAAAATGGGAAGCAGTCCACACAGCAGACTCATAGAATGACAATCACTTTAAGTAGCACTCTGACCTCAGAATCAGCCCTTAACACATTCTGGTCTGGCTGAAAAGCCCATGAGAGCATTGAGAGCATTTCAGGCATGGAAAGCCAAGACACTGTGGCAAAAAATATCTTACATGAAGGATTTTGATGGGTGAGACCTCAGTGGAAAATAATGGTCATCAAAGAAGGAGGTACATTTCTCTGAAGGGAAGAGAGAACTTCCATTTTTCTTATGGTCTTATCTAAATACTGACAGAGTTTGTGGATTCAAAAGGCTTCCACAGCCTTGGAAGTTCCTGTCAAGAGCCTTGGGTGATCACTGATTTCATACATAAGAGTGTTATTTGTTAAATTAACAACAGGAGTCACTGTGCACTAACTTTCTATGAAGGATCTCTATCCTCAAA